>NC_090438.1:296727828-297352828 GCF_031143425.1 Pleurodeles waltl
GACTCAGCATAGTAACTGCAGCCATGTAGCCCCTTTGCAGATAGAGCCCGGAAGAATTTGGTTATGGTCTGGGAAACTTGTTGAAGTACCAATCGATTCAACACACGAGCCTACCTTCTTTAACACTGTGCGAAGCCTAAAAGGTACAGTCTTATAACAAAACTCAGGGGAAGGGACTAGGGAAGAGAGAGAGAGACAGAAACTGCCGACCAGTTAGCAGTTCAAAGCCTGTCACTGACATATAGTCCCATTTGGAAGGATTATCTTTTTCCTGATAAAGGAAGGGGGAGAAATCTGCATAGGATGATTAATGGCCCTCGCTGACATTCTTCGACATGTCTTGCGTACAGAGACAAAGGGAAAGCAAACAGCAGCATTTTCACCAGGGACTGTTTTTGAAGTTAAGGAGGGCAGAAATGATTTGTTGAGACAGAATTGTCCTATGTGTGTTTCCCTGCCCTGAGTGCACGACAGCATGTGAATCAGGTACCCTGACTTATTCTGACCATGACGTCACACTAACCTACCATTTGTGCAGAGACCTAGGCCTGTCCCTGACTATGCAATGTCCAGGACCTTTCCTGTGACTTAGAAGGTCACATCAAGTGTTGCTTCATAGTGGCCAGAGGCCTACTGCCCCAGTCCTGAGTGCAGCGCATAACGTGGAGGTGGTTGTGACCCATTTTCTATAAATCTTCAGCAGGACAGACCTTTTATCTACGTAAATGAGAGCGTGGTCTACTGACTTGCACTATTTCTTGAGCCAAAAACAGGCAGGTGACATACACTGCCAGTACATGTAAACTTTGCTGCTCTATAGCTTTAGCCGTCCAGTGGTGCCTGCCAAAGCAAGAATGCAGCCAAAACTGTTATTGTACAAACTGACGTATTCTGCAACAGGTCTTTGGAGAAATCTTGATCATCACGCAATAGCAATTGAGGTTTCCTAAACCAGGGTTTAGTATGCAAATAGCAAAGGTGAGCTTTTATGTCATAAGCAGTTTACCTAATGTCATTGGTGCCCCTGATTACACGTGTCACATTTGTAACACCTGCTGGTATGATTTACGTTTATAGGAAACATAGACACACTCCTAAATGTGGAACCCAATTTCCAAAAGAGTACATATAATTCTTAATTTTTTTGCATAATCAGAGCCACTGCAAATCGATTCTGAGGTCACAGTATTGTGTGTATAATTATGGATTTGTGGCATTTGTCACATTATTCACCACCAAAGGTTGGTTTAAAAAGCACTATAATGTAGTTCCACACAACAGAACGTCCTTTGCAAAGGTTACCTGACAACCTTTCTCTTCTGACTCTTATTATCGAATTCAAGTGTTAAACTTGTATTAATTAGGTGCCACTGTGCTCAGTTTCATAGCTGTTCAAATGACAAAATAATACTGTGTCAGTATTCATGGTTTTTAATGGCCCGGCAGCGGCATGTCTGTAGTACTCCAAACTTGCTCGGACTAACCTCACTTCAAGGAAAGAAAAGGTTGGCGGTGGTCATCGAATGTCACCACCATCTGGCGAGAAGCTTTGCATCTGCAGAACATACAGTATAATGGTACTGTCAGAGGGAGGGGAAATAGTGATTGGGTCCTGAACTTTATTGCAAGACTGAAGGTTCCTATTTTGCTTCTCTAACATTGCTAATTTAATATAGCAACAGTCAAGAAAAAAACAGCTCCCAGAATGCCAGAAACCAGGTAGCCAACGGGAGTAATCAGAAGGACATATTAATCAATAAGGCAACAGTATCCTTTGAATATTGTCCCTTGACTGCGAACTGCTCCTCTTTTCTTGCTGCTCGCAGTCAAAATAGGTTCTATCTTTCAGCACTATTAATTTATGCATATATATTACTGATATTTTTATATTGAATTGTAATTTGACTGTATTTAATATCTTGAGTTCTCTGTTAATGCTTACTGCGTTTTACCTCTTGTGCGAGCTCTATGTGACAGCGTTTTAGGTCGTTGGCAGCTCACATTTTCCTTCTTCACTGAGGCATTACTTCTATTTTGGCGTGTCGCTCCATTTCTAGTGCGCGTTGCTGGTATTTACAATATCCCTATAGGAGAGGTTCACTACCACTGGAACCACTCATATTCAACTCACTTCTTGCTGGCAGCCTTCGTCCTCCTTCACCTCTGGTATTCAATGTCTTGACATCCTAAAACCACTCCCCAGAGGTGCGGCCTCCTTCTGTCTCTCCATGCAACCCGATAGCCTATCGCAATATCCACGCCTCCTGGGAGGGCCTGCTGGCTAGTAGCATGCCCATTTATTTTATTTCTGCTGCACAGTAATATCTAGCACACAATGAATTTGATAGCTCTCTAATTTCTCAAAATAATTATGATAAAGGGGAATCTTTTAAGGACAAATTAAATTAATTTACATTCCTCAGTGGAGCAAGCAAGTTTCAGCTTCTATGAATAAAATTACCAAAAATACTGAGCATTCTATGGTGAATTTAATGTCTAAGATGTTAATGGCCCATTCTGAGGGGAGACAGCAGAAAGAGGAAGTTACCAGCTTTATCTAAATTGCCCAAGAAGGTGCAGTCTAATCCCATTAACCATAGTTCACTTGTGAACATTGAGGCTTCCTCACACAAGAATGAGGATGTCGTTCCTACCAGGCCTCCTATCAAGGAGGGGTCCCGGAAGTCACCTTCTAAGTGCAAAGCAAAAATAAAACACCAAAGATATGTCAACTAAGATAGTTAGATCCCATGTTTTGGACACTGATGACGATTTGGGCAATAATGATACGGACAATGATCAGGATATTCCTGATGCTATTGATTATTCGCCTCCTCTTAAAAAAACAAAAATAAAGACCCAACACTCCACTGCTGACAAATATATTCTTGATGCTGAGGGTATTCATATGCCCGATCCTTATCTTCTACACCATTAAAATTCCATGGAATAGTGCCCTATGGATCATGTTGCAGAGTATATTACCTCTAGGTTACGCTCACCTTTGGGCAAGCAGACCAGGGCAGAACTTAAATCTGAATGCCCCAGACCTCATCTGCCATCCAATATTTCCTCTACACCCAACAATAGACCCTACTTTATTGACCTTTTCACAAAAGTTCGTAAGAACCCTGGAAAAGGGGTGGATAAAGCCTGGCCCACATGCCAGGGCAAACTCTTAGATATTGTTGGTTCCCTGGCTCACATTTTTGACATGGCTGAATTGGCCAAATTAGAAAATAAGACAATAGATCCAGAAGAAGTATCTTTTTGGATCCAAAGAACATTCTGCCTTCTATGTAATGCAAATTTGGCAATAATTGATGAACGACGGAAAGGGCTACTACTCAAACTGGATGCTAAACATGCAAGCGTCGCTCCTTTGGATCCAAGTTCCAAGGCTCAGGGTTTACCTTTTGGGGACTCTTTTTTCAAAGAACTGGGCAAGTACGTGACCACCTTCTCTTTAATCAATAAAATGTAGCAATCTATTAAGAACATTTTCACCCAACGGGTTTGTGAATGGGCCGGTAGAGGTAGGAACTGCTTTATCCGCCGAGTACAACAACAGCTATTACCAAGATTTCAAACCGAAGTTTTATCTGCAAAGAGCCAGAGGTTTTAGAGGTTGAAGTCAGAAAAACTCAAGAGTCACCTCCTAACAGGGTAAACCTACCACTTCTTTTTCTTCCGATGGGTGGTCACCTCTTACACTTCCTCAAAAAATGGCAAAGTGTAACATCAGACCCATGGATATGTTATAGAGCTTTACGCAAAGCTTTTTCAAATAACATTTCCTCATATTCCAAAGTTTTCTCTGGAAATGTCCAATCTAATATCTCAGGAAATTCACTCATTACTTCAAAAACAGGCTATACAACGTTGTCTACCAGATCCCTCAGGTTTCTTCATATCCATCTTCATAGTTCATAAGAAGGACAAAAAGATGAGACTTGTCATCAATCTTCAATTATTCAACCAATTTGTGGTGTATCGACACTTCAAAATGGAGACAATTCTTCATCTCAGAGACTCTCTTCAACAACATGACTGGATGGTCAAACTAGACCTGCAAGATGCATATCTTACAATTACCATCCATCACAACTACAGAAAATTCCTCCAGTTCCACTGGTCAGGTCTTACCTATCACTTTCCCTCTGTTCCGTTCGGTCTTTCTTCAACACCCTGTTGCTTTAAAAAGATCATGAAATCAATAGTTGCTATCCTCAGATCCAGGGCTATACGTCTGATCATTTATCTAGATGACATTCTCCTTATGTGTCAAAACATTCTCTCTCTACAGGAACATCTTCAAATCACTTGTTCTCTTCTCTCAGATTTTTGATTTTTGATTTTTTATCTACAAAGAAAAATCAATTCTCACCCCGTCCAATCAAATATAATTTTTAGGTTTCCTAATTGGCTCTTCAAGCTCCACGCTTCATCCTTCATCAAAGGTCAGAGCCATTGAGTCAGAGAGTATTCAAACTCTTCAAAGTTCTTGCATTTCCCTAAGATCTCTCGCAGCAATAGTCGGTCTCCTATCATCTTCCATATAGGCAATCTTTCCAGGCCCTGTTCACTATTGAGCACTCCAAAGTCTAAAATTTTGTTGTCTATGCAAAAGTCTAGCTTATTCAGATCTAATTTCCTTGGACTTAGAAGTTTGCTTAGAACTCCAATGCAGGACTATCTTCGCATCATCCTCGGATCTTGTGTTAGAATCAGATGCAAGCCAGACGGTATGGGGCACCAGATGTGGTTCAATCTCAACTGGAGGTACATGTTCTTCAGGGGGTTCCAAATGCATATCAATGTTTTTGAGATTCTTGCGGGCTCTGTTGCAATGAAAAGCTTAACAAAGGAATGAGTGCCATGTTCCATACTTCTACCCGTAGAAAACATTCCAACGGTGCAATACATCAATCACCTAGGAGGTACTACTTCCAGGCCTCTAGCAGAATTGGCAAAACATTTTTGGGAGCATTGCCTCCTCAACAAAATATCAGTATGAGTAGAATACTTGCCAGGAAATCTCAACTCCATAGGAGATTGGCACTCCTGCCACTTACGAGACTCAAGTGACTGGAGAGTTCATCTGCCAGTACTCAACTCTCTTACTTGTGAATTGAGTCCTTTCCACATAGGTTTATTTGCTTCTAGACTCAATGCCCATCTTCTCCGCTTCTACAGCTGGCGTCAAGATCCATTAGCTCTGGCAAGGGACGACATCTCACAAGATTGGACTCAGTACATCAATTATACATTCCTCCCTTTTATTATGATCAACACAGTCCTAGCTCAAACCAGATGGCAGTCATCACCATTAGTCCTAGTAGTCCCGATTTGGCAATCTCATGCCTGGTTTCCTCCCCTTCTGGAATTAAAAGTAAATTACACAGGTCTCATTCCAGCTCTTCCAAATCTTCTTCTAGACCCGTCGAGTTGTCCTCACAAACAGGCCCTAGACAATACCCTCACACTCTCAGCCTGGAAAATATCAGGATCTCACAGTCTGGTGCTGTCATTTAGATTGAATATGCAGAATTCATCAACAAGTCTTGTCCTTCCGGCACTATCAAAGCTTACAAGTCCGCCTGGTCTCTTTGGACAAGCTGGTGTGTGGGAAAATCTGTTCATCCCATTTCAGAAGATAGAACATTGATCATTAATTTTCCAGCGGCTGAAGTCAGCTGAGGTAAGACTTATCTTACCATCAACCTGTATAGATCGGCTATTTCCATGAATCCTTCTTTCATCAATGGCAAACCAATGGGATAAAATCCAGTCATCTGTCGTCTACTAAAGGGAGTAAAATTTTGCAATTCTTCTATTCCAAAATATATTATACTATGGAATGTGAATGTTGTTTTAAAGTTCTTTATTTCCTGGCCTGACGCAATATTGACCTGTCATTAAAATTTTTATCTGCTAAACTCACAATGTTGTTATGTTTCATATCTATAAATTGTCTTGCTTATGTTAAAGCTCTTGACATTACTTCACGTCAATTTTCTCCCACAGGTGTCTTAATTTCTATTCACAAGCAGATAAAGACTAACCAAACCTATGTTTTTTACCAGTATTTTCAGTATCAACCTAAACTTTGTTTCGTACAATGCCTTAAAGTTTATGAACTCAAAAAAGCTGATCTCAGAACATCCTCCCACTCCCAGCTCCTTATGTCTTTCAGTACACCACATAATTAGGTATCCTCTCCTACTCTAGCTTGTTGGGAATGATTGGTTATGTCTCTTGCGGGTATTGATACTTCCATTTTTGGAGCTCATTCTTCCAGGGGTACTATGGCTTCCAAAGCTTTTAGTGCTGGTTCCCACCTAGAGGACATTATGAGATTGGCTGATTGGTCTAATGATAATGTGTTTCACATCTTTTACTGTAAATCAGTACAAACAGCTTCTTCTGTTGTAATTGATTTGCTTTAAACAAGCATAATAGGATCCTCCAGTTGTGCAATAAAATTTAGATTTTCCTAGTAAAGCTATGAAGGAAAGTCTTAATTTTATTAACCCATTCTCAGTCAAGCCTTTTTCCCCTAAGGTGCTAGGCCTTTTTTTGGCTATTTGGGGCAGTTCACACTTAGGCCCTCATAACCTTTTGTCCACATAAGCTACCCATGCCAAATTTGCGTCCTTTTTTTCCAACATCCTAGGGATTCTAGAGGTACCCAAAGTTTGTGGGTTCCCCTGAAGGAGACCAAGAAATTAGTCAAAATACAGGGAAAATTTCGTTTTTTTCAAAAGAATGGGAAAAAGGGCTTCAGAAGAAAGCTTGTGGTTTATTCCCTGAAAAAGGCATCAACAAAGGGTTTGCGGTGCTAAAATCACCATCTTCCCACCTTTCAGGAACAGACGGACTTGAATCAGAAAACCCAATTTTTCAACACAATTGTGGCATTTTACTGGGACATACCCCATTTTTACTATTTTTTGTGCTTTCAGCCTCCTTCCAGTTAGTGACAGAAATGGGTGTGAAACCAATGCTAGATCCCAGAACATTCGACACACGAAAAGGTGTTGAGAAGCAGTGGTTATTTGCACATCTCTGAATTCCGGAGTGCCCATTCTAGCATGTGAATTACAGGGCATTTCTCAAATAGAAGTCTTTTTACACAGTGTCTTACATTTGGAAGGAAAAAATGTAGAGAAAGACAAGCAACAATAACACTTGTTTTGTGTTTCCCCAAGTCTCCCAATAAAAATGGTACCTCACTTGCATGGGTAGGCCTAATGGTCGTGAAAGGATATGAAACATGGACATATCATATTTTTACATTGAAATCTGACGTGTTCTTTGCAAAGCTCCCAGCTGTAGAGTTTGGCCTCTAGTTCAGCCGGCACCTAGGGACACCTACCAAACCTTTGCATTTTCAAAAACTAGACACCTTGGGGAATATCTCGCATTGGGTCTTGAGGGATGATCACGCTTTTAGAAATTAAATTAAGCGTAAAAAAAACATGTCAGATCAAAAGTCCTTTGCGATCCAGTGGCCATCTTCCACGTAAGTCAGGAAACATCTCAATGCAATGACGCTCCTACATCAACGCCCGCTGCAGTATTCTTTGGAACGGAGGCGCGCCGAGAAGGAAAGTGCTCCACCCTGCAACAGTTTGAGGGGTTCTCCACTCGTTGCCAATTGAAGTAAGTAGGCACGCAGGGAAGGATTTGATTGAAGAAGATTTATTCAGGAGATCCACGTCTTGACAGGGTGGGCACAGAATAGCAACTGCCAATTCATTCCCACCGCCAGCATTCCCCCCATCAACCTTCTACATTCTTTCTAGACATTCTTTTTCCTACCACTAATTCTTATACAACAGTAAGCCTAGCACCTGTGACATGAAATTCCCCTAAACACAACGTGGACAAATCACATTTTTCCAAAGAAAACAGAGCTGTTTTTTGGAAAGTGCCTAGCTGTGGATTTTGGCCCCTAGCTCAGCCAGCACCTAAGGAAACCTACCAAACCTGTGCATTTTTGAAAACTAGACACCTAGGGGAATCCAGATGGGGTGACTTGTGGGGCTCTTGCTAGGTTCTGTTACCCAGAATCCTTTGCAAACATCACAATTTGGCCCAAAAAACACCTTTTCCTCATATTTTGGTGACAGAAAGTTCTGGAATCTGAGAGGAGCCACAGAGATTTCCTTTCACCCAGCGTTCCCACAAGTCTCCCGATAAAAATGGTACCTCAATTGTGTGGGTAGGCTTAGTGCCCACAACAGGAAATGCCTTAAAACACAACATGGACACATCACATTTTCCCAAAGAAAACAGAGATGTTTTTTACAAAGTGCCAAGCTGTGGATTTTTGCCTCTAGCTCAGCCGGCACCTAAGGAAACCTACCAAACCTGTGCATTTTTCAAAACTAGACGCCTAGGGGAATCCAGGATGGGGCGGCTTGTGGTGCTCCCATCAGGTTCTGTTACCCAGAATCCTTTGCAAACCTCATAATTTGGCCCCAAAAAAACACTTTTCCCTCTGATTTTGGTGCTGCAAAGTTCTGGAATCTGTGAGGAGCTGCAAACTTCCTTCCACCGAGCATTCCCCCAAGTCTCCCAATAAAAATGGTACCTCACTTGTGTGGGTAGGCCTAGTGCCCGAGAAAGGAAATGCCCCAAAACACTATCTGGACACATCAAAATTATCAAATACAAAACTACCTGTTATTGCGGGAGGGAGACACCTGCGTTTTTGGTCCTGGGCTCAGCAGCCATATAGGGAAACCTACCAAACCCAAACATTTCTGAAAACTAGACACCGAGGGAGCCCAGGGAGGTGTGACCTGCATGGATCCCCCAGTATTTTCTTACCCAGAATCCTCAGCAATCCTCAAATTTAGCTAAAAAATGAAATTTTTCCCACATTTCTGTGTGGGATCATCGCAACAGGACAAATTTCCAATCACCCAACGTCTCCCTGTAAAAATGATACTTCACTTGTGTTGGTGGGCCATGTGCCTGTGACAGGGAAGAGCCAAAAATATGTTGAAATTGAGGGGGAACCAAAACGGGTTCAAAAGGGCAGTTGGAAAAAAAACATTTTCAGGCTGACAAATAGGTCAGAATTGTTATCGGTATAGATGAGACAATGGTGGGTGGTAGGAATTTTGTGTAGCCATTTCAAGTATAGCTCCATGCACGTTAGTTTAACATACTAGGCCACTGTGCACTTTGTCCTAGATATATTTTATTCAGCTTGGCATTGTTATTTTACAATAACCAGTTTTTACGGTCTTGTTTTAATTTCTTCTATCGCACTGTTTAGCTTAGCTCAGCACTGTGTTCTCAAATAATGCATTCTTGATTGTCCTGTGCTTCAGTCACGGCTACAGTCTGGTACATTGCCGGTAAACGTGGTAGAAGTTTAGTCTCCTGCATTCGAAGAAAACACTCATCCTTACGTAGGGACATTTTCTTAGAACATCTGGGTGTTAGTTATAAAAACACTTTCTAGTCCTAGTACACGTCAAGAGGGAGATTCCAGCCAGGGAACCACAGCTGTATGCTGAATGACCCGTTGCAGATGCTGATGCAGATTACAGGGCTTTGCTCAGGTATGAGGGTTGATGTCCTCCCGGGGGAACCTGAAAGGCAGGCTTAGAGCTTAACATGCTGTGCTCAAAATATAACTTAGAGAGAGAATAATCTAGCGGCACTATGATAGCCTTATTCTTGTGCTTCACTCTCATCTTTACTATTTTAATACTATTGTGTTGTGTATTTCTGGTTATTGCAGCTCACGCTTTGTTATCCAAAATACAGTTGTTTTATTAAACCCATCCTTAATACTTATGCTGCTTCTATTGTCATTTATATATGAGACCGCACTGTGTATGAGAGAACCGGTTGTGACCCGAGTGACCACGACTTCCCTGAGAAGTACTGAGATGTCATGCGCTCGGCTGCCCAATTGTCTCTACCATTTGGGAGAGATGAGGCACTGCTAGTTAGCCAGAGCAAAACCCGGATTTGGAGTGACAAGCGTCATCCACCGTGGGCCAGACTCAGTCCCCCACACCGTGGACGATCTTGTTGCTCAAAATCCAGTAGTCTCATTAAGATAATGAGAGCCTACACAAATTTTGTGGATTCCTGCAGATTCCGGAAGGTTCTATCACAAAAATGTTGGGAAACTGTGTGATTTCCAGAAAAGTTGGAGGTTTGCAGGGCATTGTGGGTAATAAAATGGTACAGGGTGCATGTGAAGCACCCCACCCTTGAATCACCCAGATGTTTAGTTTTCAGATGTGTCTAGGTCTTGTGGACTTTTCTACATGGCAGTGTCCCAAAGTCCAAAAAGTGCAGCTGTCACCATTCCAAGTGTGACGATTTTTAGAGTTAGACAAGCTCTCATGGCCCAAATGTAAAACCAAAACACAAATAATCAAATGCCCTTTTGTTTGCCTTGGGATAAGATGTTTTAGTGTGTGGGGGAGAGCTGAAAGATTGTTACCCCCTTCAGTTGGGGTGGGGGCATCACCATGCCCATACTGGTTGGTTGCTACCACCCCACTATTTCTTTTTTATTTTAATTCCCTGGCATCTAGTAGATTTTCTGTCCCCCGGGGAGATAATCGGGGGTAATTGCCCCATCTGCCCGCCGGTGAACAACTTTGGTCCCATTTATTTGAGGTGAGGGGTTTGAAAAAACCCATCTTCCCTGGTCTCTAGTTGGGCTTTCAGTCTCCCTTGGGGGCAGATTGGCCTTCCAAAAATAGGCCAATCTATGGCAAACTGTAATGTGTCCCCATGGGGTGTGACCCTTGCCCAAGGGGCTGCCCCCCCAAACAAAACACACAACACAGGCCCTGTTGCCTAAGTGGTTTCTGCCCCCCCGGGGGCCGATCATCCTATTAGAAATGGCTTAAAATCAATTTGCCGCGAGGGGAGAGACTCTTGCCTAAGGGGTCGCTCCCCTTTCATGAAATTGTCGCAAAAATAATAAATCCCTGGTGTCTAGTGGTTTCTGCCCACCTAAGGGGCAAATTGGCCTAACAAAAATAGGCCTGACCTAAAATAAAATTGCCCCTCAGGAGAGCGACCCTTGTCTAAGGGGTCGCTCCCCTTTGGTAAAACAATAAAAAAATGCCTCCCTGGTGTCTAGCGGTTTCTGCCCCCCTTGGGGGCAAATTGGCCTTATAAAATAGGCCGATCTGCCCACGGGGGGGTTAGAAATGGCCTAAATATAATTTGCTGTCTAAGGGAGCAAACCTTGCCTAAGGGGTCGCTCCCCACAAGAGGCTCTGCCCCCCTGGGGGCAGATCGGCCAAATAAAAATAGGCCTATCTGGCCCCAGGGGGGCAGGAAAGGCCTTGAAAATAATTGCCCCCCTGGGGAGTAACTCTCGCCAATTTCCATTTGGAAAATAATCCCTGGTGTCTAGTGTGCATTTCAGCAGCTGCATCGCTTCACGATCCGGCTGCTGAAATGCTCTGAGAGACATCAACGCGGGGTTACCGCCGAATGACCGCACCGCGGTCAAAAGACCGCAGCGGCCATTCTGGCTTTCCCGCTGGGCCGGCGGGCGACCGCCAAAAGGCCGCCCGCTGGCCCAGCGGGAAAGCCCCAGCAACGATGAAGCCGGCTCCGAATGGAGCCGGCGGAGTTGCTGGTGTGCGACGGGTGCAGTGGAACCCGTCGCGATTTTCAGTGTCTGCTTTGCAGACACTGAAAATCAATATGGGGCCCTGTGAGGGGGCCCCTGCACTGCCCATGTCAGTGGCATGGGCAGTGCAGGGGCCCCCAGAGGCCCCACGACACCCGTTCCCGCCATCCTGTTCCTGGCGGTATTTACCGCCAGGACCAGGATGGCGGGAAGGGGGTCGGAATCCCCATGGCGGTGCTGCAAGCAGCGCCGCCATGGTGGATTCCTTGGGCCAGGGGTAAACCGGCGGGAAACCGCTGGTTGCCCTTTTCTGACCGCGGCTTTACCGCCGCGGTCAGAATGGCCCTGGAAGCACCGCCAGCCTGTTGGCGGTGCTTCCGCGGTCCCCGGCCCTGGCGGTCATGGACCCCCCAAATCCTTTCCTTCCCTTGGAAGCCTCTCAGGCCCCCATCACATGATCGGAAGAGAAATGCTTTGGCATTTCTCTCCCGATCCGCGCTGGAAGCTGAGCGTCCAGCGTGATAGGGCAGCCTCTGGTGAGGTCAGAACGCGATTGCGCGCTGACGTCATCAGACGTCACTGGGGGGAGTTTCGGGGGATCAGAGGTAGAAGGGGAAGCCCTGCCATGGGGGAGGGCGAGGCCCTCGGGGGGAGCACTAGCGCTTCCCCCAGGGCCAGTACTAGGACATAATGGTTACGTCTGTGGTGCCTCAGCGCCGCAGCTACGGATGTAACCAGTAAGAAAAGAGCAGCTGTTTGCAGTCAAAGGACAATATATAAGGGATACTGTTGCTTTATTGGTTAATATGCCATGCTGTTTACTACCATTAGCTATCTGGTTTCTGGTGTTCTGGGAGCTGTATTTTTTTGTTTTTTCTTGACTGCTGCTATATTACATTGGCAAGAATAGGGAAGCATAATACTCGCCAGTGTTCTTTAATAAAATTAAGACTTTATTTTCTAACTTTATTAGGAAAATCTAATAGGAAATCTAATTGGAAATGCCTATAGAAAGAAAACAAAGTCTAAGAAGGAATATAGAAGAAACAGAAGAAAGACAAGACAGGCAAAATGAAGAAATAAAGGATGTATAAAGATAAAAGACAGGCTAACAGATATACATCAGTAAAAGAGTAAAACTGATGCCAAGAGGGATGCTGAATAAACCATGGGTAGCAGGGAATGCTGCAGGGCAACAGACGAAGTGGAGCCTGGACATGGTAAGACTAAAAACTCTGTGTAACTCAAGATCCGAGATAAGACTGATCAGAAGGAGCCTGTGGAGCCAGAAAAAGATGAGACTGATAACTAATATCTAAATTGGTGTAGTCTCCACTTAAACCAGTAAAGTTGTAAGCCCAACCAGGGCTTGAGGACAGACCATGGAAGAATCAGGTGTGTGACTGTAGACCAGGACTGGCACAAAAGATGAGGGGGGGGAGGAGGTCACTAAAAGGTGGGAATGCAAAGCGGACCAAACAAACTTAACATGACTTTTATAGAGGAATGACTTAATGGGATACGAGGGTGACAATACTGGGCAATTTATTTATATTGTCTTAGGAAATGAAAGATACATGCAACAAAGTTGAGAATGGAAAGTCTATAAGAATTAGTTTTAAGTGAAATAAGAACAGAAACCAAGAGAGAGAAAAGCATCCAAGGAAATAGGAAGAAAAGGATTAAGATTTAGGGCAGGGAAGAAAACATTTGTAGAATAATATTCGATGGAACAATGAAGAAAACAACAACTGGCTTGCATACGTATTTGATGTGTCATTTTATTTTTAAAATACTAATATGTACCTGGTTATTTTTCCAGGGTCATACAGTTATGCTGAGTTAGCTGAGAACTGTTCTGATTTGGTCAGGATTGAGGAGACCAGCTGCAAAGAGAGTTTGTTGACATCATGGCCCAAATGTAAGAAAGGCCTAGGGTCACATAGCCTCACATGAGCATCATTTTCTTTACGCTTTGCAGCTCTTGGTAAACCCTTGTGCCACATTATGCCTGCGCCAGGTATAACGTAAGCAAGGTCGGCATTCCTCCATTAGGAGGTCCAGAAAAATGAACCATGTGCCATTTTTCTCGTAATTTTTAATGCCTGCTCAGTGCAGCCATTAAATTGAAGCACACCATTGTTTATAGTGGGCTTCTATGTACTTTGCACACGATTAGCGCCAAAATGTTTGGTGCTAATCCTCTAAAGTACCACAATAGCATCAGAAATGATGATGCTTTTGATGCTAACATGTCTCATAGTGAGCCATATCATTAATACGGCACACACATGGTGATATTAGGGGGGCGCAATTGGGTGCAAGAAAAGTGGAGCTTTATGTAATGAAGCACCAATTTTCTTAACTGCTCTAGGGCAGCGTCGGCCACTGGCCAACGCCCGCACTACCTCCCTGGTGTGGGTCACGACCAGTGTCCAACACCAGGGAGGGGGTTAAAAAATCCTCAGGTGCGTTGCAACTGAGAATTTTGTTTTATTTTTTGAAAAAAACGGGAGACATGGAAGATCTTCAGTGTCTCCCCCGTCCCTCACCCGTCCCTTTGTGACATCAGCATGTCGCGAGGCGCACTGACATTACTAATTGTTTTCCGCAGCAGAGCAAAAAGCGGTCTTGTGGCTGCTTCCTGCTCCGGTGGGGAAAATGGGCCCAAACGGGCTTTTCTGATGTTCGAGAAGGCCTCGTTTCTCCCCTTTCAAACTTGGCCTTCCTCAACTGGTTTCCTGGCCCTCGATCACAGCACAGCTACAATTGAGGGCCAGAAAACCCCACTAAACACCAGGGATTTCACTTGAAAATATATATATATATGTGGGTTTACCCCTCTGGGGCGCAATCACGCATCAACGTGCCCCCCAGGGGTTTAATTTTTTTTAAATAATAATTTAAAAAATGAAATTGACAGGGGGTCACCTGTGAGCAGGACGAGTCCCTGTGAGGGCATTAATGTTTTAAATAGTTGTCTGGGGGCACTATGGTCCCCAAGGAAACCATACAGCTATCCAAAAATATATAGATCTAACATATATATATATATACATACATATATATATGTATAAATACATATATATATGTATGTATATATATATATATATATAGCAATCACTGTTGTCAACACATGTGTAGTTTCCCTGGGGGCCTATATATATATTCATATATGTTTATATTTATGTATATTCGCCACCAGTTCTCTTGCAGTTGCAGCTTGTGTCAATGCGTTTCAACTGTAGCTTTTAGGCAGCAATAAAAAAGTCAAGTAAGTCTTGTTGTTATGTTTCTGCTACAAAAGGATATGACTTTTGTCTAGTGGCAGTTTTTATGCCATAAAGTAGCGCAGAAGGTTTATATGCGTACTGCAAAGATCAAATCTGTATTTTATGTAAATAGCTGAGAGATTAATTAGTGAAGTCATCCATTACCTGCGTTATAATGCAAATGAAATGTATGTGCGGGGGTGGGGCTATGGAGAGATGAAGGGCACTTTTGCTGGGTGGTAGTGAGGGAAGCTGAGGAGAGGTAATGGGAGTGGGAGCACCAATAATGATTGTTGGACGGGGCGCTAGAAGCGCTAAAGACTGTGACTATTGGTATGTGACAAGGTGAAGTAATAGTGTGTCTTTTTTTGAGTGTCAAAAAATGAGCATGCTGATTGGGGGAAAAAATGAAGGTAAGGTGACCTCACTGTTGCACGTATCACACACACACACACCAGCAATTTTGTGACTGTCTGTAGGAAGTTGGCTCTGTATGTACTATTTCAAAGTAAGAAATAGCATGCACAGAGTCCAAGGGTTCCCCTTAGAGGTAAGATAGTGGCAAAAAGAGATAATTCTAATGCTCTATTTTGTGGTAGTGTGGGCGGCAGTAGGCTTATCAGAGAGTAGTGTTAAGCATTTGTTGTACACACACAGGCAATAAATGAAGAACACACACTCAAAGACAATTCCAGGCCAATAGGTTTTTATATAGAAAAATATATTTTCTTAGTTTATTTTAAGAACCACAGGTTCAAGATTTACAATCAATACTTTAAATGAAAGGTACTTCACTCAGGTATCATAGGAACTTTGAATCAGCAAAATAGCATGTACAGTTTTGGCAAAAATGGCAATAGGCTATTTTAAAACTAGACACAGTGCAAATTTCAACAGTTCCTGGGGGAGGTAAGTATTGGTTAGTTTTGCAGGTAAGTAAACCACTACAGGGTTCAAAGTTGGGTCCAAGGTAGCCCACCGTTGGGGGTTCAGGGCAACCCCAAAGTTATCACACCAGCAGCTCAGGGCCGGTCAGGTGCAGAGGTCAAAGTGGTTCCCAAAACGGATAGGCTTCAATGGAGAAGGGGGTGCCCCGGTTCCAGTCTGCCACCAGGTAAGTACCCGCGACTTCGGAGGGCAGACCAGGGGGGTTTTGTAGGGCACCGGGGGGGACACAAGTCAGCCCAAAAAGTACACCCTCAGCGGCACGGGGGCGGCCGGGTGCAGAGTGCAAACAGGCGTCTGGTTTGCAATAGGTTTCAATGGGAGACCCAGGGGTCTCTTCAGCAAAGCAGGCAGGCAAGGGGGGGGTGCTCCTCGGAGTAGCCACCACCTGGGCAAGGGAGAGGGCCACCTGGGGGTCGCTTCTGCACTGGAGGTCGGATCCTTCAGGTCCTGGGGGCTGCGGGTGCAGTGTCTTTACCAGGCGTCGGGTTCTTTGAAGCAGGCAGTCGCGGTCAGGGGGAGCCTCTGGATTCCCTCTGCAGGCGTCGCTGTGGGGGTTCAGGGGGGTCAACTCTGGCTACTCACGGGCTCACAGTCGCTGGGGAGTCCTCCCTGTAGTGTTAGTTTTCCGCAGGTCGAGCCGGGAGCGTCGGGTGCAGAGTGGAAAGTCTCACGCTTCCGGCGGAAAATGTGTGGTCTTTAAAAGTTGCTTCTTTGTTGCAAAGTTGCAGTTTCTTTGGAACAGGGCCGCTGTCCTCAGGAGTTCTTGGTCCTTTTAGATGCAGGGTATTCCTCTGAGGCTTCAGAGGTCGCTGGACCCTGGGGAGTGCGTTGCTGTTGCAGTCTCTCTCGAAGTGGGGAGACAGGCCGGTAGGGCTGGGGCCAAAGCAGTTGATGTCTCCGTCTTCTCTGCAGGGCTTCAGGTCAGCTGTCCTTCTAGGTTGCAGAAATCTGTTATCCTAGGTTCTGGGGGCCCCTAAATACTCAATTTAGGGGTGTGTTTAGGTCTGTGGGTTAGTAGCCAATGGCTACTAGCCCTGAGGGTGGCTACACCCTCTTTGTGCCTCCTCCCTGAGGGGAGGGGGGCACATCCCTAATCCTATTGGAGGAATCCTACATCTGCAAGATGGAGGATTTCTAAAAGTCAGAGTCACCTCAGCTCAGGACACCTTAGGGGTTGTCCTGACTGGCCAGTGACTCCTCCTTGTTTTTCTCATTATCTCCTACAGCCTTGCCGCCAAAAGTGGGGCCGTGGCCGGAGGGGGCAGGCATATCCACTAGCTGGAATGCCCTCTGGCACTGTAACAAAGGGAGTGAGCCTTTGAGGCTCACCGTCAGGTGTTACAGTTCCTGCAGAAGGAGGTGAGAAGCACCTCCACCCAGTACAGGCTTTGTTACTAGCCACAGAGTGACAAAGGCACTCTCCCCATGTGGCCAGCAACATGTCTGGTGTGTGGCAGGCTGGTAAACCTAGTCAGCCCACACTGGAAGTCGGGTATGTTTTCAGGGGGCATATCTAAGATGCCCTCTGGGGTGTATTTCACAATAAAATGTACACTGACATCAGTGTGCATTTATTGTGCTGAGAAGTTTGATACCAAACTTCCCAGTTTTCAGTGCAGCCATTTTGGTGCTGTGGAGTTTGTGTATGACAGACTCCCAGACCATATACTCTTATGGCTACCTTGCACTTACAATGTCTAAGGTTTTGCTTAGACACTGTAGGGGCACAGTGCTCATGCACCTATGCCCTCACCTATCGTATAGTGCACCCTGCCTTAGGGCTGTAAGGCCTGCTAGAGGGGTGACTTATCTGTGCCATGGGCAGTGTGAGGTTGGCATGGCACCCTGAGGGGAGTGCCATGTCGACTTAGTCATTTTCTCCCCACCAGCACACACAAGCTGGCAAGCAGTGTGTCTGTGCTGAGTGAGGGGTCCCCAGGGTGGCATAAGACATGCTGCAGCCCTTAGAGACCTTCCCTGGCATCAGGGCCCTTGGTACCCTGGGTACCAGTTACAAGGGACTTACCTGGATGCCAGGGTGTGCCAATTGTGGAGACAAAGGTACAGGTTAGGGAAAGAACACTGGTGCTGGGGCCTGGTTAGCAGGCCTCAGCACACTTTCAAATCATAACTTGGCATCAGCAAAGGCAAAAAGTCAGGGGGTAACCATGCCAAGAAGGCATTTCCTTACACTGTCTATGTAGGCCAGTGTTTTAGAACGACAGTTTAGCCAGTAGCACAGATGGCATCTTGTTGGTTGACTGCTGCTCAAGCCAACACTCGGGTTATTGAGAACAGCTCTGACGTAGGATTGGAGACTGAGACAGCAGATACTGAAACAGCATCTGACGGAAAGGACAATGGCGCAGACTCTGGGAGTGATTTTTCAGTCAGAGGAGTCCCATTCAATAACTCCTCTTCCATTGATTATTGGGGAGGTGATGAGGACAGTCCTGCTGTCGCTTCGCAAGCACAGTCTGTGCAGCGGGACAATAGCGGGTTAGTCCAAACCAGAGAGCAGGTGCATGTGGAGGCAAGCACAAAGAGAGTGCTCTCTTGGGAGCTCCTCAATTTAGTTCAGCCCCAAATTCCACCGCCCAAATCGTATTGTGGGGACATCAAAATTATCTATCACAAAACAAGCTGGTTTTGTAAGGCAGGTACCTGCGTTTTTGGTCCTGGGCTCGGCGGCCATATAGGGAAACCTACCAAACCCAGACATTTCTGGAACTAGACATCTGGGGGAGTCTACAGAGGTGTGACTTGTGTGGATTCCCCAAAGTTTTCTTACCCAGAATACCTTGCAAAGGTGAAATGGTGAATAAAGAAACAATTTTTTCTTGCATTTCTGTCACACAAACTAGAGGAATATGCTGGGATCCACAGTGTTTCCCCACCTGTCCTGATAAAAATGCCATCCCACTTGAGTGCCTGTACCTAGTGCCTGCGTCAGGAATGGATCACCCATGGTCAACAGTTGCCCTCATGTAAGGACCAACATTGACCGTTGTGTGCTCTGTTCCTGTCTCGGGCACTAGGCCTACCCACACAAGTGAGATACCATTTTTATCAGGAGTCTTGGGGGAATGCTGGATGGAAGAAAATGTGTGATTCCAGAACTTTCTAGCACCGACATGTGAGGAAAAGTGTTTTTTTACCAAATTTTGAGATGTGCAAAGGATTCTGGGTAACAGAACCTGGTGAGAGCACCACAAGTTACCCCATCCTAGGTTCCCCTGGGTGTCTAGTTTTCAATCATGCTAAGGTTTCCTTAGGCGATGGCTGAGCTAGAGGCCAAAATCCACAGCTAGGCACTTCAAAAAAAACACATCAGATTTCAGTGTAAAAATTTTATGTGTCGATGTTGTGTTTCTTGTTGCGGGCATTAGGCCTACTGTAGGAGGCTGGCCTGGTTTTAAGTGGGTACCTAAGGTACTTACACCTTATACCAGGTCCAGTTATCCCTTATTAGTGAAATGTAGGCAGTGTTTAGCAGCTTAGGCTGTCTAGGTAGCTGTAGCAGAGCAGCCAAGGCTGAACTGGGTGACATGCAAAGGTCTTGCAATACCACTATAGTCACACAGTACTTATACACAATAAAAGACAATACTCAGTGTTACCAAAAGTAAAGGTACTTTATTTTAGTGACACAAGGCCAAAAATATCTTAGAGGCAATACTCCTTCTGGAGGTAAGTATCATACACAATATATACACAGGTAACAAAAAGCAGGTAAGTAAACAGTTGTAGAATAGTGCAAACAGTGAAAAATAGAATAGAATGCAGTAGGCCTAGGGGCAACACTAACCATATACTAAAATAGTGGAATGCAAATGTCAAATCCCCCCCTAGGCAAGTGTAGTGTGTAGAGGGTCGCTGGGAGTGTAAGAGTACACCAAAGGTAAGTAAAGTACCCCAGAGGGCCCCTGCCGTGGCCATGCCATAGGCATGGGTACGGCAGGGGCCCCCAGGGGCCCCGCGACTCCCCCTCCCGCCATCCGGTTCCCGGCGGGAGAACCGCCAGGAACTGGATGGCGGGAGGGGGAGTCGGAATCCCCATGCCGGCGCAGCATGCTGCGCCGGCTTGGAGGATTCCTTTGGGGCAGCGGGAAACCGGCGGGAGACCGCCGGTTTCCCTTCTCTGACCGCGGCTGAGCCGCCGCGGTCAGAATGCCCCGCGGGGCACCGCCGGCCTGTCGGCGGTGCCACCGCGTCCCACGGCCCTGGCGGACTTGTTCCGCCAGGGTCGTAATGACCCCCTAACTCTTCAGTACACTTCTGGACCACAGGATACTCTGCCAGGAAGAAAGGACTGCTGTGCTGCTGAAGGACTGTCACTGTGCTGGACTCCTGCTTTGCTGCACTGACCTGCTACCTCTTGCCTGGATGGGAAGGATTAGACTTGCATCTCTTGAACCCAGAACCCAGAACTTAGAGTGTCTTCAAGGGTTAGTTGGCTTGCCTCCTGATATGAAGCCTCAAGGACATAATAGGCTTCCAAAAAACTTGCATCTGCACCTGGACTCTGCCATCTGTCAAGTGGTGTCACCCCCATCCTGGACCCTTGGAATGGGGCTTAATGTGCTCTGACAGCCTGTGTGGACCCAGCAGAACCAATGCATCTCCTGTGCTGCTTGCCTCAACCTCAAGCAGAACCAACGTGTCTCCAGCGCTGAGTGGATTGGACCAGTCGCAAAGACCTGCATTGCAGCCGCAGGCCGTATTGCCTTCATAACTAGCTCTGTATGACACATCTTTGGGGCAGGCCCTAGCATCTCTTGTTAACAGCACTTGCAACAATGCCACCGGACTCCACATCGCAGCTTCATAGCTTCTGAGAACCAGTTCATTGCCTCAACTGCGTGGCACATCCCCAACTCTGGACTTCGCTTTGCAAGGCATCATTGATGGGATCTTCAACGTCAATGCAAAAGGATCTCAAATTACAGCCTCACTGCATCTCAAAACCGCCACATCACTTCAGCTGCGTAACACATCTTTGACACAGATTCACGCAATGCTCCGCAACCCAGGATTTAAGATACACTGTTCAACTGGCCTAACTGGGTCCCTGTGCTGGCCTGCGCTCCATTGTGGCCAGTCTGAACTTGTTTCCTTGTCCCAGACCAGCGTAACAAGATATCTACAGTTGTCACTTTACACCTTTTGGCACTGTTTTCTCTAAATACTTTTAACCCCTTGCATGCCATGGATGTAACAGTTACATCTGGTGGCACAGTACTACTGTACCTTGGACATAACCGTTATGTCCAGGCTGTGACCTGCCACCAAACCACCACCTGGGTAGGGATAGCAGCGGAACCACTTTTGTTGACACTCTGCACCCCCAACATCATCAGAGGTCACCTCTGATGCACTGGAAGCTATGCTTCCAGCGTGTCCTGAGGTGAAACTGATTAGTTTCTCCTCTGGAAGAGGGAGGTCAGAGAGTCATGAGAAGAAAGCCTTTTCCTTTTCCTTCATTTCTCTTTGAACATTCTTGCAGGAATGCCCTCTAGACACCAGGGAAGATTTTTTTGGGACAATTTCACATAAGGGGAGCAGCCTCTTAGGCAAGAGTTGCTCATCAGGAGGTGGGGCATTATAATTTAGGCCATTTCTGCCTTATAACTTCATTTCTGTACAAGTTATAATAAATTCACCAATGGCAAATTGTTGAACTCATCAAAACAAATCTTTTAAACCCTTGAATGACTTGGCTATGCTTTTCCCTCCTATATTTACAATAAAGTATAATATTGCAATGTTAGCCTATCAAGCCCAGTATCTACAACGGGAGAAAAATTAAATGAACAGTTTTTCCCTCATCTGGGTTTACAAAATGTATTTTATAGAGTCCCTGCTTATAGTTACATGACCCCCACCCATGGAACAACTAGGGGAGACCCTTGGGATATCTAATATGTAAAAATAAAATAGATTATCACTTTTCAAGTGTCCATAGCACCAAAGTTGAATTGGGACACCATTTCCATTTAAATGCAGTCTGCAGAGTCAGGCTGCATTTGAAAATGACAGAAAACTCCCAGCAGTGCCCACATGCAAAGGGTAGCAATTCTGCTGGGCCTCTACTTCCATGCCCTGTTATGTGCAAGGGTTTTGTAAGTAGTTGGCACCCCCTTGCCCCGTTATCTACTAGGGACATATAGGGGTTGTCATGCAAAGGGTAAGCATGAAGGGCCACATGTACAAATATCCAGTTTTGCGACTCACAACTGCGAATCTTAGCGACTCACAATTTGCAAGTCGCAAAAACTGATGTTTTCTTTTCTTTTTTTCGCTGCCATTCACAAAGGGGAAGGGGTCTCATGGGGACCCATTCCCATTTGCGGATGGGTTAACACCAGTATGAAACTGGTGCTAACTGCGATTGTTTTGTGACCGCATTCACGGTCACAAAGCAATCCTACATTGCACTGTGACTCACAATTAGGAAGGGAACCCCCTTCCTAATTGCGACTAACAACCCTATTTTGCAATTCGGTAAATAGATTACTGAATCGCAAAATAGGCTCTGTACATACCAAAATGTTAGTTTCCTTTCGCAAATGGTCCAATTCTGCGAATCAGGCCATTTGCGACAGGAAAAGTGGTACATACATGTGCCCCTTAACTTTTAAAGACAGGCTTCAAGGCAGACCTGCATTTAAAAGGACAGACAGCACACCGCAGTGCACACATACTAGCGTATAATCTGCATGCCCTATTATATATTAGAGACTTAAAGTCAGGTTGTACCCCCTAGCCCTTTTATATACTACGGACCAAATGAAAGGGTGCCCTTATACCTAGTGTACTCTATTACATGTGTGTGTTAACATAGCACTAGCCTGTGTCTGGCTAATAGACACAGGGTACAGTCAGAGTCAGTTACCATCAGTACAAGTCAGCAACAAAAATTGGAGTGAACAGGGCAAAGAAATTACTTTCCAACAATGATGAAGTTTTTGGTATCAAAATACATATACAATTATGTGTTATTTTTCTAAATTGTTCTAATTTATTTTGAAGTGTTTTGTCATGTATTGTCTCTGTGAGTACAACAAATGCTTAGCACTACCCTCTGATAAGCCTAAACTGCTCACCCACACTACCACAAAATAATGCATTCATTGTTATCATTTGCAGCTTTGTGTGGACTCTTTAAACAGTGTACCTCACTTTGTTCCACTATAAAGAGAGCTAGCTTCCTCCACTTTACACATTGGCTCTACTTTAAGACTGCGTGCTCTGTGCCAATCTACCAGGGGGTTAAGCACAGGTTAATATGGGGTTTGCTTGTGACTTACCCTGACAAGGATTGTGGTTGCTGCTTAACTAGGGCTCACACCGAGTCAACCAACAACTCAATTTCTTGAAGGCAGCCACCCCAAGTAAATGGATAAAGTAATTTAGCTGGTTTTAGGAATTGGCTGATAGGTTTGTCCATCAGTGTTGCTTCAGCCCATTGAAGTTCACAGAAGTACACTACTTAAAAATGTATTCCACACATATTGTTATTTGTTATACTTTTATTTTTTATTTATTGAGATGGCGCCTGCTGACACATCTGAAGCATGCCCAGCTGCTCTCTTAGTTCTCCCTAGTGTGCTTTAATGAAAGTCTGACAGAAAAGCAGGAACTAGGGATGTGGGAGGAGCTGCAGTTTCCCCTTAGACTTGGGAGCTTCTGGCATCCAGGACATAAAGCTGCATTTTAAAGATTCTCTTTTTAAATGCATATCTTGCGGAGTCAGTTGGAAATTCTCAAAGTCATTTGGGAGGAAGAGTCCTAATTCTTTTTAAATACAAGAAGGCAAGTATTCTGAAGCCTCTCTTCTTACTGCTTAGTTTACAGCCATTCAAAGAACTACAAATTCCACAAAGCAGTACCACCAACAAGTTACAATTAAATAATCAATTAAGTACGCAGTATATGAAGGACAGAGTCCATGCACACCACTTCTTTCTTGAAGTGCCCTGATAAGTCAACATCTGTGTACAAACCTAAAACAAACAAAATCCAATCTTTTTTTCTCCATCCTGACTCCAGTTGAGTTGTCCCCATTCTACGTTTGAATAACACTCACCCACGTGTACTTGATAGGTTGACCAATTAGTTTGCCACTTGGTTGATTTAGGCATTGCAGCCCGAAGAATTGTCAGTGGCTGAGATTAATTCAAGCCTTCCCTCCATCACCTTGTTGTTTTTGTATTTGCTGCCCAGACGTGGGCCCCAGACTCACTGTACCATTGGATTCAAGCTAGCAAGGCTGATGAGGGGGTCATACCCCCAAACTAGTCCCAGTATGCTTGTTTCTGGTCCAGGGAGGACCTGGCTTGGCATTTCACACTAGGCTGTTCCAAATGGGAGCAGGGTCAAAACTGATTTGCATATTGCTGGTACCAAACTGGAGTTGATTGGTGGGCAAAAAAAGCACTGGATTGGGATGCAGCCCCAGCGATTGCCAGTAGCTGAGATTATTTCAAGCATTCCATTACCTTGTTGTTTTTGCATCCCCTGAATTCTTGTCATCTTCAACAGCACAGACTATCCTTGCGAAGGGCCCAGGACATCCAAAACTTTGTCCTGACAGGATGGCCCAGTCGTGTCCACCCCTTTCATGTGATCTGTTTCCCTTCTCCTAAGAAAAGTAACTATTTTTTTATCCAAAACCACCTTCTCACAGATCATTGGTTTAGGGCACTCTGATCTCCTTTTAGTCCCAGTGTTCATATCCAGGGGGGCCCTTATCCTGTCTTCTATGTTATCATCTATAAAATGTGGCAGAAACCATTCAGTTGAACCCATGATCAAAGATAGTTCTGTGCTCATCATCCAAAATTGTTTTCCTGTGATTTTTCCATCTAGCTTTCTTTATTATACTAGCCACATCATCAATATCATAATACATGTCATATTCACGTATAGTGAAAATTCAAAAGGTTTTTTACGTTGACCCCACTTGGAACCATACAATGTGAAATTATAATCCATTTAATCCTGCAGAATTGAACCACCACCTTCATCATGCGCCATTCACATCCAAGTGCTTGATTTTACTCCATCGTTTACCACTGGGGCTAGACAAGGAGTTAGAGATTCACCATTGCCTGAGTGTCTTAGAAAGTGAAACAAAATTAAATTGACAGAGAAAGTGGAACTTTCCCTTACCAATCTTCCATCTTTCAACAAAATAGTCCCCAATACATTCCCAAACAGTTTGCCAAAACAAGAAATGTCTCCACTCTGTCCATGGTGGCAAAGCCTTCTTGACAGGAAAAGCGAACACAAGCCAACCATAAACCTTCTTATTTCCAACTATAATATGCCTTACTAACCCACAGCACACGTGCAAAACTTACCTCAGCAACAACAAAAGAGGAGGTGTGTATGGACTCTACCCTTTATATAGTGTGAACTTAATTGATTTGTAATTGTCTTTTCCGGTTGGAGAAACTGCCTTATTAAATGTGTACTACTTTGAATGGCTGTAAACTAAACAGTAAGAAAACAGACTGCACAATATGAGCCTCCACCTTGTAATAAAATTGTCTAGCATTATGAAATCTCAATCACATAACTTTTTTTCAGCAAACTATTTTGTATTTTATTTTGTTATGAGAAAGATCTGTTTTTATGTGTCTGTAACCAAAAGGAGATAATTTTGTAAACTTTAAGCTAATGACATTGTGGGAAGGGCACAGGCAATGAAGAAAGGAAAGAAGTATTCACAAATGTTTTATAACCATTTTGCTGCCAGGCCTTTTCCCCTTCAGGTGCCAGGTCTTTTTTGGCAATTTGGGGCAGTTCGCGCTTATGCCCTCATGACTTTTTGTCCACATAAGCTACCCATGCCAAATTTGTGTCCCTTTTTTCCAACATCCTAGGGATTCTAGAGGTACCCACAGTTTGTGGGTTCTCCTGAAGGAGACCAAGAAATTAGCCAAAATACAGCAAACAGTTCATTTTTTTCCCAAAAATGGGAAAAAAGGTCTACAGAAGAAGGATTGTGTTTTTTTCCCCTGAAAATGGCACCAACAAAGGGTTTGAGGTGCTCTAAGCACCAAAAATAGGCTGATATGCCCCCAATGGGGGTAGATATGGGCAACAGTAGTTTGCCCCCATGGGGAGTGACCCTTGCTCAAGGGGCTGCCCCCCCAAACAAAACACATACATACACACTCACCAATCCCAGGTGCCTTAGTTGTTTCTGCCACACCCCAGGGGCAGATCAGTCTATTAGAAATATGCAGATCTGCTTCCGGGGGGGCAGAAATGGCCTAAAATGAATTTGCCCCCCAGGGGAATGACCCTTGCCTAAGGGTCACTCCCCTTCCATGAAATTGACACAAAAAAATAAAAATCCCTGTGTCTAGTGGTTTCTGCCCCTCTTGGGGGCAGATTGACCAAATAAAAATAGCTCGTTGTGTCCCCCAGGGGGGCAGAAATGGCGTAAAATACAATTGCCCCCCAGGGGAGCGACCCTTGCCTAAGGGGTTGCTCCCTATGCGTAAAAAAAAAATCCCTGGTGCCTAGTGGTTTCTGCCCACCTTGGGGGGAGGATCGGGCTAAATAAAATAGGGTGATCTGCCTTCAAGGGGGGCAAAAATGGTCTAAAATAAATTTGCCGTTCCCAGGTGAGTGTTCCCTTGCCTAAGGGGTTGCTACCCTTGCGTGAAATTGGTGCAAAAAAATCCCTAATGTTTTGTGGTTTCTGCCCCCTTGGGGGCAGATTGTCTTAAGAAAACTAGGCCGATCTGAAATGGCCTAAAATAAAATTGTCCCCCAGGGGAGCAACCTTTGCCTAAGGGGTCGCTCCCATCTGTAAAAAATAAAAAAAATCCCTGATGCATAGTGGTTTCTGCTTCCCTTGGGGGCAGATCAGCCAAATTAAAATAGGCTGATCTGCCTCCAAGGGGGGGCAGAAATGGGCTAAAATAAAATTGTCCCTCAAAGAAACGACCCTTGCCTAAGGGATCCATCCCTGTGCATGTAACTGACATTAAAAAAAAATCCCTGGTGTCTAGTACTTTCTGACCCCCTTGGGGGCAGATTGGCCTAATAAAAATAGGCCGATCTGCCTCCAAGGGGTCAAAAAGGCAGGAATGCCCTAAAAACTATTTGCACCCCAAGGGGAGTGACCTTGCCTAAGGGGTCGCTCCCCACATGCAAACAATAAAAACACTAAAAAAATTATCCCAGGTGTCTAGCGGATTGGCCTAATTAGAATAGGCCGATCTGCACCCAGGGAGAGACATCAAAGGAAAGGAAAGGCCTTTCTTTTCCTTTGAGGTCTCTCTCGCCCCCTCATCGTGATTGGAGGAGAAATGCTTTTGCATTTCTCCTCCGATCCGTAGTGGAGGGGCAGCCTCTGATGAAGTCAGAGGGCAATCGCGCGCTGCTGTCATCAGGCGCCACGGGGCATGGTTGAAGGGGCGAGGGTGGAAGGGGAAGCGATTCCCATTCCATCCCTGCCCAGGGGAGGGTGTTTCTTTGCCAGCGCTCCCCTCGTGGGCCCCAGGTAATGTTTACGTCCTCGGCACCTGAGCGGTAGAAGCAAGGACGTAACCGTTATGCCGTGGGCACCCAAGGGGTTAAAGCAAACTGATACAAAAAAAATCTGCTTTTTCTTCAATAATGTGTATACATATTTTAAATAGAATTGGAAGTGAAACATGCTGCTTTTTTATTTCAAAATGTGTATTTGATATATTAAAGATAAATGATAAACAGATAAAGGATGATTGTATCATTTACAGCAAAAAGTAAAAATAGTATTAAGTACTGTGGTTCGGCAAGCAATGCTACAATGTGCAGCTGAGGCTGACATACATAGGATAGTGTTTATTTATCTTTCTCTTCTGATACACTTAAACTCTCACACATTTTATTCCAACTTTTCACAGATTTCTCAGTCTTGTGATCTGTCTGAACAGCAGCCATATGCTTGTCTGCAACAATTTGGGTGAACTTTGATTGGCCCTATTCTGAGCTCAGGAAGAGTTTCAGTTGGCTTTCCACTTATTATTAGTGATGACTTTCAAGCATCAAGAGTCATTTGCGTCAAGACCAAGCTCTCACCACGGTGCAGCATGGCTAAAACGATTTTTTTTAAAGCGCTCACTCAGCTAGTATCTCCTTCTTTTAAATAAAAAAAATGGTGGGTGGGTTGGGGGACAAGACAACATGGAAGAGGGAGGGTGGGAGAGACAGGTGCAGATGTGGGAGAGGACACCCAGGAGAATCAAGGAAGCACACAGAGAACAGAGGGTGGGCAGGAGGTTTCGGGGAGTCAAATCGACAATGAAGGCTAATTGGTAGGGGCTGAGGAAGCTAACAGACTATGGAGGCTAGCTGGAAGGAGCTAAGGCAGTATGCTGGCAATGGCGGGTGTGAGAGAGAGGCTGGAGA
Organism: Pleurodeles waltl; assembly: GCF_031143425.1. Taxonomy (NCBI): domain Eukaryota; kingdom Metazoa; phylum Chordata; class Amphibia; order Caudata; family Salamandridae; genus Pleurodeles; species Pleurodeles waltl. The sequence continues at coordinate 296,756,095 of NC_090438.1, forward strand.
AGCAAATTGACAAAGAAGGTTGGTCGGGAGGTTATGGGACAGCAATAGAGGCAGGGCAGCCTTTGCCAGGAGAGGCTGTGGCAACAGGCTGACAATGGAGGGCAAGTGGGAGGGGACAGGGAAGCAAATTGAGAAAGGAGGTCAGAAAGGAGTGACAGGGGAAGGAAGCAAGCGGGAGGGGCTGGGGAAGCAAGCTTACAATGGAAGGCAGGTTACAGGGACTAGGGAAACAGACTGGGGTTGGAGGGGCTTGGGAAGCAAGCTGGCAGTAGAGGGTGGGTGAGTATGGCTGAGGAGGCAAGCTATGAAAGTAAGATGGGCAGGAGGGAATGGGAGAGCAAGCTGACAACTGAGAGTGAGTGAGAGCAATTGGTGAAGCAAACTGACAATGGAGGGCAGGGAGAGGGGCTGTGGAACAAAATGACAATGGAGGAGGGATGGGAAGCAGACTGATAGTGGAGGGTGTACAGGAGGGGCTGAATCAGTGCTGGAACTGGGATCCCAAGTTAAATATAGATTAATGGGAAAGTCTTACCAACTCATCTGAGAGATCTCTGTACTGGGATAGATATTGTTGGTCTTGGACATTGAGTGAAAATTAAAAAGAGACTGCACATCATCAAATTAACATTTCAAACTTCTAGTCTAACTTGAGTCAACAATGAGAGTTTGGGATTCATTCAAAAGCTTTGTTATTAAAATATTAAGTATTGTATCTTTATTAGTCAAATTATAAATCATCAAAAGTTCAACCATCAGATATCATAGTTAGTAATGAATAATTGAAACAATGCAATTAGCGTATTCCATATAGGAAAATATCCCTCTTCTCTGGGCAAAGGTGTCAGCAAAACCCATAAAGAGCTTTAGGTGTTGAGAAGGAATGATCAAAAGCATGAAGCTTTATCATCTATACCAGCAATATTCAATAAAAACAACATTCCTCATGAAGAGAGGATCAAGAGTCTCAGTATAGTCTTAGCAGGAAAGAGAAAAAATGAAGTAGCTGTATGGCTACCTTGCTAGGTCTGTCACATCGAATCTGACACATTTCCAAAAAGTATCAGCTTGGTCTTGCATTCTTCGTCTTCGTGGGAACAGACCTACTCCTCCACATTTCTCTAGGAGACAATACCCCAATCACAACATTGAGTGACCACAGCCACTTCCTTATCAACAAGACTCCTTATTTTTGTTGTTGTATGAAATCATTCAGTCAGAAAAATAGATTTTCCATATGGGAACACTCACATCTAATCTAGTAAATGACTACACTTGTTCACTTTCTTAGCTGTGGTTATTGACTGTCAGGGTGATACACATTCTTTTCAATACTCTAAATAACTTTGCATTCTCACCATTCGCCTCAAGACATTGCATTTTCATGTTTAAACTTCTACATTGCCTCACTAATATATACTATTCCTATTCATTATTCTATAATGTTTTGTTTAAGATGAATCATTTGTGCGATTATACGTCAATGCTAGAAATGTGGTCTTTGGGTGGCAGTCATGTTACCCCCTGTCCAAGCAAGGACCCTTACTCTAGTCAGGGTAAAAGAGAATCACCCTCTGCTAACCTCTGCTTACCCTCTTGGTAGCTTGGCACGACCAGTAGGCTTAACTTCAGAGTGCTAGGTGCAAAGTATTTGTACCAACACACATTGTAAATTAATGAAAACACTACAGAATGACACAACACAGGTTTAGACAAACAGGGAGTATTTATCTAAACAAAACAAGACCAAAACGACAAAAATCCACAATACACAAGTCAAGTTATCACTTAAAATGCAAAAAGAGTCTTCATGTAATTTTAAACACACACTAACACTGTTAGCAAGAAATGTACCTTGGATGCGTCAAAAATAACCCTGCATTGGCGAGTGTGCACCAAAAAGGGCTTTATGATGCGTCAATTTCACTCACGAGTGAGACCTTGCATCGTTTCTCCTTTCGTTGGGTCGGGTGCGTTGTTTCTTCTCACCGCAGAAGAACGATGTGTCGATCCATTCAGCATTCTCGGGTCCGGGCATGCCTTGCGTTGTTTTTACACGGCCAGGTGTACTTGTGTCGGAAATCCAGCCGCACAATGGTCCGAAAACCACGCAGCGCAGGTTACGATCTCCCAGCCTCCGTCAGCAATGCTGCGCGTCATTTCTCCAGCTCTGTGCATCGATTCTTCGGTCACTTTACAGGCGAGCGTCCATTTTCAGCCGCAAAGCTGGCCGCACGTCGATTTCCCAGCTGCAGATCGGAGTTGTGTCGATCTTTTCCCCGCACGGCATTCTGTGCATGGATTTCTTCCTCTTAGGCTGCCAGCTTCTCCTTTCAGGGTCCCAGGAACTGGATGCGCACCACAGAGCAGAGTAGGAGTCTCTCCAGAGACTCCAGGTGCTGGCAGAGAGAAGTCTTTGCTGTCCCTGAGACTTCAAACAACAGGAGGCAAGCTCTAAATCAAGCCCTTGGAGATCTTCACAAGATGGAAGGCACACAAAGTCCAGTCTTTGCCCTCTTATTCTGGCAGAAGCAGCAACTACAGGATAACTCCACAAAGCACAGTCACAGGCAGGCCAGCTCTTCTTTCTCAGCTCTTCAGCTCTCATCCATGCAGAGGTTCCTCTTGGTTTGAAGAAGTGTTCTAAAGTCTGTGGTTTTGGGTGCCCTTCTTATACCCATTTTTTCCTTTGAGGTAGGCCTACTTCAAAGCAAAGTCTCTCTTGAATGTGAAATCCTGCCTTGCCCAGGCTAGGCCCCAGACACTCACCAGGGGGTTGGAGACTGCATTGTGTGAGGGCAGGAACAGTCCATTCAGGTGTAATTGACCCCTCCTCCCCTCCCTCCTAGCACAGATGGCTCATCAGGAAATGCAGACTACACCCCAACTCCCTCTGTGTTACTGTCTAGTGTTAGGTGCAACCAGCCCAACTGTCAAACTGACCCAGATAGGGAATTCACAAACAGTCAGAGTCACAGAAATGGTTTAAGCAAAAAAATGCTCACTTTCTAAAAGGGGCATTTTCAAACACACAATCTTAAAATCAACTTTACTAAAATATGTATTTTTAAATTGTGAGCTCAGAGACCCCAAAATCCACATGTCCAACAGCTCCCAAAGGGAATCTATACTTTAATCAGATTTAAAGGTAGCTCCCATGTTAACCTATGAGAGGGACAGGCCTTGCAACAGTGAAAAACGAATTTAGCAATATTTCACTGTCAGGACATTTAAAACACATTACTATATGCCCTACCTTAACCATGCACTGCACCCTGCCCTTGGGGCTACCTAGGGCCTACTTTAGGGGTGTCTTACATGTAGGAAAAGGGAATGTTTAGGCCTAGCATGAGGGTACAATTGCCAAGTCGAATTTACAGTTAAAACTGCACTCACAGACACTGTAGTGGCAGGTCTGAGACATGATTACAGAGCTACTAATGTGGGTGGCACAACCAGTGCTGCAGGCCCACTAGTAGCATTTGATTTATAGGCCCTGGCACCTCTAGTGCACCTTACTAGGGACTCACTAGTGAATCAAATATGGCAATCATGGATAAACCAATCAACAATGCAATTTACACGCAAAGCAAATGCACTTTAGCACTGGTTTGCAGTGGTAAAGTGCTCAGAGTTCAAAAGCCAACAACAACAGGTCAGAAGAAAAAGAGGCAGGAGGCAAAAAGACTGGGGATGACCCTGCAAAAGGGCAAAATTCCAACAGTCAACAATTCAGTCAAGTTAATACATTTTCTAAAATATAAGCCTTCAAGAAGATCAATAAACATCACATTTTACTTCCTGAACTACGTGGACTGTTAGAAAACTGAGACTTTAGCTCTTAAAATTAAATACATGTAACTATGGCTTTTTAGTCTTTTAATTTGTATTTTCTTCAGTTCAAATATATATTTTTTCTTTATGAGGATCACATGTTTATTCTGCACGTTATTTATGTTAAATGCAATGTTTTCGTATTTTATAAATACTGCTGCTCCAGCAGTAAGCTGATAACGGAAGACAGGTGGGAGGAGCTGGAGGTGGAAGCTGACACTGGAGGGGAGGTGGGAGAAGCAAACTGATATTGCTGGACCAGTGCGTGGGGCTGGTCACTCAAACTGACACCTCAGTCTGCCACTGACTCTGCAACCAAGTGTTTGGCCAGCTGTCCAACCTACTCACCCAAAAACACTGCCACCAGCTTGGCAAACCATATCTTACAACCAGACAATGACTAGTGCGCCAAACCTCCAGATCACAAAGAAGCTGATCTTATGGAGCATATCAGAGTTTACCCCTCAACTCAAGCCACCTTAACGTGGACACAAAAAAGCAGCCTCAGATCACTAACACTAGGATGGAGGGGAAACAAGAGACAGGTCCCCAACAATAGGTTAAGAGCCAAGATGGACATCTGCGGTACTTTGGTGTCCTGTGCATCTGCTTGCAATGTTTTCAGAGGTCAAGTCACACACTGATCTCTTCAATACAGGGCGTCACCAAAAAGTACTGGTACTGCCCAGCACATAGTAAAGTTCACGAACGCAGTTGACAAGAGGCAATATTTTTTTAATGTGAACACAGACAACAGAATGCCTCCACTCACTTAGACCATAGAGCTTGTAAAGGTGACAGATGAAGGCCACTGGAGTCTAATGTCTGCAGACTAGTTCACTGTTGTACTGCCTGTCTTGATATACATCCCTTGTGCATTGCCAATCCAGGGACCTAGGCTCTGCGCATGCTCTTCAAGTGTCCTCTATCCCACACTGTCTGTCCATGTGCTCACAACTCACATCCTTTTAATGTGCTTAAGCTCTTTGCACTCTCTATTTATGCATCCCAAGCATCTGGAACTGCCTTTCCTTTTAGTTCAAGCTCCTTTTTTCACTATGCACATGCCTTTTGCTCTGCAAGACCGCATTTAGATATATTATTTTCCAGTCAAAAAAATACATAAGAGGAGGAAAACCAATAGAGAGTCCCATCAGTACAAGACCCCAGACCCCTGCTTACTACAGAGTCGTGGGTGTCAGTGAAGTCTCAGACCATGCCAGAGGGAATAGCTGGGCCCACTACACGCCCATTCTCCATACAGAGTGACAAAATCCATTCTCTCTCCCCTCCCATTTCCTTTCAATAACCCCTCATTGACCACAGTGGAAAGCAACCACCCCTCCCCAAATTAAGAGTGGTGGAAGACACCCTGCTCTTCTCCCACTGGTTGGATGAGTAGGGAGGCTTCCATCTGCAGGTGGGTTCAGCATGAGTGTCTGAGTGCCCTACACTGTTATCAGCACCTGGGAGCTGCTAGGTCCAGCTAGTATCCACATTTGATTCTATGTTCTTATTTCCAATGATTGGTTTCCATAATGCTGCATGTAAGCGTTGCCTCAGTATTACTTCATTCAGGTCAACTGTATTGGTCCAGGGGTTGGCAAAAGGCAGAGAGATTCTTTGTAAGGGTGTAACTGTTATATTGGTCCAGGGACAACAGGTTCATGCATGGGAGTGTCCTGTACTTGCAGAACTCAGGCAATAAGTGTTGACCTTTTACCTTTTTCAGGTCAGTAAATTGAATACCACTAAATTGCATATTAGCACTGATCTGTTATTGTAAGCGCGTCAGGCCTTAATATGTAAACATATGAGGGGGGCGCATATAGGCCGATGTATCTTTTGACTGCGCCTTGAGTTGTTCCCGCCATATACCCCTGTACCAATATGTAAAAGTTAGAATGTTTATTTCCCTAAATTAACAAAGGTAATGTCATGTAACTGAGTCTCAAAATCAAATGATAAACATACAGAAACAATACTGGCTGACCAAAGCGACTAAAGAATTGCAATCTAATCAAAGTTTGAGCCACTACACATTCTAAGGTTACAGTACAGATTAATAATACTAATAACTACGCAAACAAAATAAAATACATTTAGATTCAGCAAAGAAAAGACGTCAACTATTATTACATATAGCGAATTTCATCAGTGAGGACCCTAACTAACGTCAAATTAGAATAGGATGTTTGGGCTTCATGCAAAACAATTTAGTCACACAAATTTGGAAAACATTTAACTTTGGCTCTGTTAAAATGGCGGTTGGTACCTAGAAACAATAGCAATTAGACATAACAATCAGTAACATTGTCTTACACCTGTCCTTAATATGGTTCAGCAAGCTCTGACAGTCTTCATCAATAGGACATCAGGATTCAGCATCAAAGTTCAGAAAAGCAAAGTCTCTTTAAGCAATAAAGTTAAGCATGTCTCTTCTCAGGATGGTCAAGAAAATAATGGCAAAGTGGCTCTCTGGGCAGTTCGAAAGAATAGGGCAATGGTGCCTCTTCTCTCGGTGAATTCCGGCTAAATTGGATTTTCTAAAACTGTTTCCCATGCCCATTTTGGTCAAAGAATTGCATGTTTGCATTTAGGCCAATGAAAATAAAACCCCTAATCTAAAGTTTTACTACTACATGGTTCACATGTCGATGATTGGCTCCTCTTCTCCTGTTCCCATCGTTAGGCTAGTCAGGTATCAATATTGTTGCAACTTATACCCCAGTCAGTGCATCCATTGTCTTTTCCTGGGAAGGTCAGTCTTACACATACTACATTATACATTGTATCCTAGCTAATACAGCATCTTCTAGCAAGCAGTTTCTCATGAGAACGTACTTCGACTGCAAGCGAATGGTCAGTACAGTGGAAAATCACAATTTAATACTCTGAACAACCAATTTGATAAAACGGAAAATGCGGCTTGACATTAGCCGTGCAACTAGGCCAAGACCTCGCTAAGTTAAGGCCAACACTTTAATAAAGCTAATACATAATGCATAACCCTCAATATGACATATTCCTACATTAATCAAACATAAGCTCAACATTTCATATTAATTAATAAACTATTAATAAGTACACTTTGTGAACACTGGCGGCAAATCATGTGGGCACAACTTCAAATGTGTGCATTAATTTTCTCTAGGTTAATACATTTCTGTGCAAATTCAACACTCAGAATACACAAATATCCATGAATAAAATTCAGCGTTAACAATATGAACTGCACGGAATAAGTGTTTCTTTAACATAATCAGTTCTTATTATTACATCCATTCAAACACTAACTTATCTATTTATACGATCAGCCACTGTGAGAAATTGGGTTAATGGTTGAGAGGGTGAGAGCCCTTCTCAAGCAACAGCCACAATCCTTGTCGGAGAAAACCACTACAAGTCACTAAATTAACCTGTGCTTAACCCCCCGTGGGAGCTTGGCATAAAAGCATTCAGCTTAACTTCGAGGCAATATGTAAAGTTTTTATGCAGCACTTAAGGTGATAAATTGAAAAACACAACACAAGAAAAATCCCACACTAATAAAAGAAAAACAGAGTGAAAATTAGTTCTTTTTTTTACATCAAAAATCTAATCAGTAGAACCGGAGATATGTAATTTTAAAGATTTAAATAGGCACAGCACCTAAAAGTACAAAGACTCACTCGCGGTTATCTGGCAGTGCTAGACTGGGGGAAAGTCAAAAGTTCAGGCCGACCGAAATGGAATGCAGGCCAGGTACAGGGACCAGGTTAGTCCAGCTGAAAAAGTTACCTTCTTAATGTCTACATTGAGAATCAAGCTTGCAGTAGAGGCAGTCACGAAGAGCAGGGAGAGCATTGTGAATGGTTGTCGCTGTTGCACGAAGATCAGGCCAGGATTTACTGATGGTCTTCGCTGTAGCACAAACATCCTGTCATGTACAGCAGATGGTCCTTGCTGGAGCTTTGCATTGACAGTCTCCACAGGCTGTCTATGCTGTATCACAAAGTGAAGTTCTTGCATTATTGATTGCAACTGGTGGTCACTGTAGCACAAAGATTTAGGTTCACCAGATCTTCACATTGGCGGGAGGTGCGGGTGGCAAGATCTTGGCCCAAAACTTCAAGATCCCTCCTTTTTCTTCCAGGAGGGCATCAACTGATGCCAAACCAAAGGTCCAGGACCTGGAAGGCACCTCTTCGGATCAGGAAGTCACTCCCACAAAGGTCAGCAGAGCTTTCAGGCAGGTCTAGTGCAGCAGGCCTAGGCAGGTCCAATGCAGCAAATCAGCTGGGCAGTTGCACAGAGGCCTCTGGATCTTATGTCTCTGTAGCTCGGAACATGAGGTTAGTCAGCTGACCCTTTAGTCACTTCAGGTAGCCTGGGATAAAAAGAACAGGTCCAGTCATCCTTTTCAGACAGCAAGGCAGGCTGCCATCAGCAGGGCAGCCCTTTTTTTTAGTATTCACAGGTCCAGGAGTTTTACTGAAGAGTTAGCCTGAGGGTCCAGTATTTATACCTGGAGCCAGCTTTAAAGTGAGACAATCTTCTAGACCTCCCTCTGACCCAACATCTGGTTCTTCTTTCCTTCTCCTTCCCTGATCCCAAGATGTCTGGAGTCACAAAAGACTATGTGAAGTTCTTTCTGTAGGTGTTGAGACAACGTCTTTGAAGTGCAAGTGTAGTAGGTGACAGCTCCACTCCACCCATCCGGTCAGGATGGCCCATCTTAACAATACCCAGTCCGTCTTTCTGATACTGTCTGAGAGAAACATACAAAGGCCAACTACACCTAGTCATATGACCCAGGATGCAGGCACCGAATGGATAGGACAAGAACATTTAAACTTTCAAAAAGTGGTATATCCAGAGTTGTGACTTAAATTCTGACTTTACCATTAAAGAGGGTTTCTAATTACAATTCATTACAGACTAAACATGACATTTCTACCAGTTCCCAGCCAAACATTCTCACTTATTAAATGTAATACTGTAACTCCTAAGTTATCCTATAGAAGAGGTAGGCCTTGTAGTAGTCAAAAACACATTTAAGAATTTTTCACTACCAGAACATGTTAAGCTTAAAAGTACAAGTCCAATATTTTAAATACACTGCACCCTGCCTTGTGGACTGTTTAGGGCCTACCTTAAGGGGACTTTTATGTCTTAAAACGTATAGGTTTTACGTTTAAACCCAGCAAACAGTTTATTTGCCAGGTCGAAATGGCAGTTTAAAAATGCACACAGTCTGGTAGACCTGAAACATATTTAAAAAGGACTACTTAAGTGAGTGGCACCCTATGTGCTGCAGGCCCAATAGTAACATTTAATTTACAGGCCCTGGATACGTGTAGTGCCACTGTTCTAGGGGCTGATAAGTAAATTAAATGTGCCAATTAGGAGTAAGGCAATTAAATGATGTTTAGAAGGGAGGCACACACTTTAACACTGGTTAACAGTAGTTCATTGCACAAAGCTCTAAGGCCTTGTGTTTCTCTCCAACATTCTGTCTCTGCTCCTCTCTCCCACTGCGTTCCATGTTGTTCCTTCTCCCCATTTCTTGTACTTCTCCCCCCGCTCTCCATGTTGCTTCCACCCTCAGTTGTTTCTCCTCTCCAGCACCCTCTGTGTTGCTTTAGACTCTCACCCCTTCTGTGCTGCTTCCTTTCCCATAGCCTTCTGTTGCCCCCACCACACCTGCCTATGTTCCCCTGTTTTATTAAAATTACTGATCCAACTCAGAACAGTAAATGAAAAGCAAAAAAGAACCTGTGTAATTTTGTAGGCACACACATGCATGAAGTGAATACGTTGCTGCAGTTTCATAGCATCTTCCCTAGCTTTTGTTTTTTTCTGGTTCCACTTTACCCTTGCAGCACAGCATCTGAACAAACTATTGGCAAACCCAACAGGTCCCAAATGGGAGACCTATTGCCTTTGTCAATTCTTTTGTTGTAAACTTTGAACCGGGGTGCCATTAAAATGTATTTTCCTTGTCTAGCTTCTGACATGCCTGCAGTGAGCTCTACAATTTAAAAAAGTTAGCTTAATTGCATTAACACAGTAACAATAACATTAACATTAAATCCTAGAAATAGAATGCATGTCTGTATCCAGGAAGTCCTTTTTCTTTTAAATCTCTGGCCTACAAACTACTAGATGTGTGGTACTCGGTGATGAGTATCTGGTTCACTGTACTAGCTCACAGATATATGCTATTTAGGTATATTTTATAATAATGTGATACATTTAGGTAATGTGTGGGATGAAATGCTGAAGCCTAATGAGTGAGTTGGTAGAACAATTGACCTTTAGTATTGATGTTTATTGAATGGAGTTGCAATTATGTTAGCAAATTTTTATTTAAATAAAATCTTGTATACACTGTGATAGACACAGTTCCTTATGACCCGGCAGTGATACAGTCATGTTTTATCTCTGAACTGACTCAAGAATGACCATAGGCCTGTCCTTCTAGTGCAGGTGGACAGTGGCAATCGCAGGAGATTAAATAGCAAATACATTCTAAATTAGAAAGAAGTTGGGTTATATTATTTTAAAGGTCCTTTGCCTTAATGTTCTTTGTCACATGGGGGTGTTCATACTATCTCCTTTCTTCTTCTTGTGAGAGAAGCCCCCTTCCTAGGGTCCCATGGAGTACTATGCTGCCAAACCTGGCTGTCTCATGACCAACATTTGAGGCAGTGTATGGGAAGCCGTTCATGCCAAAATTACAGCTCCCCATATTGGACACCTCCTGAAATACATAGTGTACTGCAAAATGAATATGACACACACTAGAATGAATGTAATATGTGTCAAAATAAATATGAGACCTGGCAGAGTGAATGTGCTAGCTAGTGATTAATATTAATAACACTGCGAATTCAGTAAGAAATATACTAAAATATAGATCAATCGTTCTGAAATAAATATGGCCCTCACTGTAAACAATTTAGCAATCACTTAAACAAATACAATGTTCATCAAAAGAATGGGACATTTCTTGAAATGACTGACATATGCCAAGGCCCAATAGTAACACACATTGAAATGAATAGACAGATTGAAATGAATATAAGATACTGAAATATATTATACTCTGACAAGAATATAATGCACATTGAAAATAATATAACTTACACTGAAATAAGCATTACCCATGTTGCATTAAATATGAATTGCGTTGAAAAAATTATTACCCAGATTACAATAAATATACAAAATTGAATAGGAGGCAATTTAAAATGAATATGGCTTGTGTTGATATTAATATGCGCCCCATCTAATTGAATTTGACGTGCCTTGAAATGAGTATGACCAAAGCTTAAATTCTCATGACATTTGTCAAAATGAATATAGCATGCACTGAAATGAATATGACACATTCAAATGAATATGATATACATTAAAACAGATAAGTTGCATCTTAAAATTAATATGAGAAGTGTTAATATGATTATGACATTCTTTGACATAAATATAACAATGATTGAAAGTAATATAACATGCTAAAATTAATAGAACGTTAGCTGAAATGAAGCTTACATGTTTTAAAATGAATACGAGTAACATTGAAATGAACATGACATTTATCAACATGAATTTGGCTCGCATTGTAAGTAATATAATACACGTCGACATGATTAGGATATATCTTGCTGTGGGTTTGATTCATGTTAAAACAGGTTGTTAATATGAATGAGACATCCATTGAAAGGAATATGACACATGCTAAGATAAATATGACAAGCATTTAAATGAATATCATCCCCACTGAAATTAATTCAACATGCCTTAAAAAGAATATGACCAATGCTGAAATGAAAATGAAACTTGTCAAAATGAATATGTTATGATTTTAAATTAATATGATACACATCAAAATGAATATTGCATATATTGAAATGAATATGACCCATGTTAAAATTATTATGACATTCATTGACAGGAATATGACACATATTAAGATGAATACCTCTTTGAAATGAATAAAAACCTGGTGAAATTAATGTGGCTCACATCAAAATTTGTATGACATTCATTAAAATTAAAATGACACTTTTTAAAATTAATACAAAACTGTGTGTGATAAATTTAGCACGCTTTGAAATGAATAAAACACATATCAAAATTACCACAATCCATGTTTAAATGAATATGTTGGCAGGAATAAGGCCATGCGCTGTCCCAGGTCTCACACGAAATTCTGCTGCACGGCTCTGCGGTGCTTTATGCACACCACTTGTCACCCCCTCTTGTTCCAAAGGTGGCCATCAGCGTTGTCTGCCCTGTGGCAAAGCTCATAGAGCTGCAGGTTCAGGACATTGGTGGACAAGATGCACTTATCAGTGCTATTCCATTAAGGGACTACAATTCTCATGTTTTTAGAGGCAGCAGCCATCTTGGGGTGTGGCAGGCCTATAAAGCCCAGCCACACCCAAGCACGTTGCTCACTATTTTGAAGACTTAGATGCAGTCAGACCTCGTGGGGGTTTCTCTGAAGAGGAGCAGAATTCCTGAATGGCAGTGTGACATCCAACCGGAGTATCCTTGTTTCCATGGTGCATTAAAAAACGAGTAGGTCGTATTCGTAGCGGTAAGGCTTTGATGAATCCAATTTTGGAGGAAGTCGTTACTTCCAAAAGTAAAGCGCCCCTTAGCACAACGAGCAAAGCGTTTTCAGTTTCCAGAGTACAGCGGCCTTGGTGCAACGATCAAAGGTGTTTCAGAGCACAGGTGTAAAGCACTCTTGGCACGACAATTCAAGCGCTTCAGTTCACAGATGTAAAGCGCTCTTGGCATGGCAATTCAAGCGCTTCAGTCCACAGATGTAAAGCGCTCTTGGCACAGCAATTCAAGCGCTAAAGTCCACAGGTGTAAAGCACTCTTGGCATGACAATCAAAGCGCTTCAATTCATAGGAGTAAAAGATTCTTGGCACAACAATCAAAGTGATTCAGGCCACTTGAGTAAAAGTACCCCCTTAGCATAATGAGCGTAGCGCTTTAAGGCAAGACAAGTAAAAGAGCTTCCTGGTCTTATAAGTAAAGTGCTTCAAGTTTTTGACCTTTATAGTTGTGAATGTGTAAGTATTTTTGGAGATAAGCAAATCATAGTTTTCATTGTTCTTTGAGAAGCTTAAGATGTGAAAAGCATATTTAATTATTTGAGATTTTCTAGGTCATGATCAAAGGTTTATGTTGTGAATGCATAGGTGTTACAGGATTGATATTCTGAGTATAATCATAGTCCAAAGTTCTTGACATCTCTTGGTTCTGAGGTCGTAGTTTATTCTTGTTCCATGTTTCAAAGAAGGGGCTTTGCCCTCATTTCAAAAGAAGTCTCCATCTGATATCTCAGAGACACATTCAGTCAAGAGTCTATTGATGAGTTACATTTCTATGAATGAGTAAATGCATATTTGTTCTAACCTTTTCTTTTTAGATCTCTCTTCCTTATGTTCCCTACCCTAATTCCCTTCCCCTCGACTGCTTCATCATAACTCTGTGCTATAATAACTTTCTGAGTAGGTGACGCCGGAGGTGGGCCTTTTGTTCAGCGATGTGCAGATCCCGGGAAAAGGACACTGTGACATATGTTCCCTGTTTAAATTAATACAGATCACATTGAACCTATGCTCATTTGCTTTAATTTTACCGAAATATAAAACAAGGAATCAGCCTTTACCACACATCCATTATATGCATCGATTTACAATGCAGGTAAGTATTTCTACATTTTTCACACAGTACTTTATCACACAGGTAAGTATTTTGGTAAATAACATAATGTCTGATGTGCACTTAGAGGAATAGAGAGGCAAGGATGATTTTAGGGTACAAAGATGGCTAGAGGTAAAAGGAGGTAAGGATATTTTTTGAGTTTAGAGGTGGGTACAGGTAAAGTGAGCTAAAGGTGATTTTACGGTTTAAGAAGTGGGTAGTGGTGAAGGGATGTAAGGAATAAAACCAGGGAGTTAACCTTAAAAAATAAAGACACACCCACACATATAAATGCATACATATATATATATCAATCCATATATATGTGTATGCACACACACAAGTATGTATCTTTAGTGTTTCAGGATTAGAGGGCCACATAAATTATGCAAAAAAGTAAGCAGGGAACTCTGGATAGTTCCCAATTTAAGGTGGAGAGAAGCTCCTTTCTATGGAGCACTCTACAACACAACCGAGATAAAAGGAGGTAAGGGTGGGTAGAGGTAATGGAAGGTAATGGTGATTTTAGGATCTAGGAAATGGGTAGAAGTAAAGGGAGGTAAGGAACAGAAAGAGGAGGTTCCATCCTAAAAAATAAAAAGGCATAATATATATCTATCCATAAATATATGTGTGTGCACACATACATATGTATATATTATCTTTACAGTTTCAGAATTATAGAGCAGTTTCTTTCTATGGAGCACCCTACAACACCACCAACAATCTGAATCTGCTCACCTCAAAAGTCAATTTTTCTAGCAAAGTTTTTAAGCATAGGATTCGTGCAATTACAATTATGCCAAGCCAGAAAGTGACAAAGTCTTTAGCCAGTTTTACAGCTAATGATTTGCTAGTGCCATCCGGCTGAGTTAAAAAATAACATAGGGCTTTTACCACTCTAGGCACTGTATCACAGCATTGAATTTGAAACATGTCATTCAAGCTAACCTTGAATGAATAAAAGCAACCCCTGACACATGCTTTGCCCTTATTAGAGCTCTCCAGAGAGGTATAGCTTTGCCCAGACACAAGGGAGCACATACTATATTTCACACATACACACATAAATATATGCATACTTATATAAATATATATTGATATGAGTGTGTGCACACACATATGTATATGTCTTTATATATAAATATGCATACATACATACACACATCTATGCATGCCACCAGAATGTTTGGCTGAGGTCCATTATGTAATACCACACACTGCATTATAAAGGTCAGTGCATTGTATTATCTGAGTGATAAAGGCATATGTTGTATTTGCATGCATTGTAAAGTCCAACAGCCATAAAAAATGTTAAAAGGAGTACAGCACTCATTAGTTCATCACAGGCATAGTGAGGGGATGACATTTTACAGAAGATTAGTGAAAGATGAGTCAGGGATGATAGACAGCTATCAGAAATAAAGGGGTGATGATGGGGATAAGGACTGAGAGTAAGGCATGAAGAGTAAGTAGTGAGAGATGAGGAGTGCTGCATGGGGTATGACGAGCAACAGATGAGTAGTGAAAGAAGGGAATTGAGGGATGAGTGGTTAGGAGTGAAGGTTGAGAAATGAAGACTGAAGAGTAAAAGCTCAAATCAAAGATGAAGGGTAAGGGAAAAGGAGTGAGGAATGAGGAATAAGGGATGACAGTTATAGATTGAGAAATGGTGAGTAAGAGATTAAGACGGGTGTGTGAAAGGTGATTAAGGGACAAGGGGTAATGCATGAGGAGTGAAGGATGAAGAGTGAGAGACGAGAAGTATAGGATAATCAATGATTGAAGAGAGGTTAAGAATGAGGTTTGAGAGGTGAGGGATTATGACTGAAAGTTGAGGCATGTGCCTCAAGAGAGCCTGCGAAGATTGAGGGACAAAGAATATGGCAGCGAAGCAACGAGAGAGGAATGTTTGATGAGGAAGGAAAGATGAGAAGTGAAGGATGCAGGATGAAGAATGAGAAGTGAAAAATTAGAAATAAAGGGATATGGACCAGAAGCAAGGAATGAAGAACAATGAGGAAATAATTAGAATTAAGAAATGGGAGATGAAGATTGAGGGCTGAGAAATCTGTAGGAAAGGATAAACAATAAAGAGGTGAAAATGAAAAGAATGTGGAGAGATGAAGATTTATGTATGAAGTGTGAGAGTAGAAGAGTGTAGGATAAATTATTAGAGGTGCGGAATTAGGATTGATAAATAAGAATTGATGGAAAATACATGGAGAATGAGGGTTAAGGAGGGAGGTTTGTTGAATGAGGGGTGATCAGTGAGTCACGAGGACAAAGAAAAATGGAAATGGGGATGAGTGATAAGGATTGAGGCATAAGGTGTGGGGGAATTGATTGTCCTAAAACAGACAGCGTGGTGTACATTTTAGGACATCCTTATTATTCAATTTCACTCATCACAGAAAGTGAGGAGCAAGGGTGAACCGTAAAAGAGAGATTGTGTGATTAGGGGCAAAAGGTGAGGTATAATGATGGGAGAGAGAGGGAAGTACAATGAGTGCCGAGGTACAAGGGATTGCTAGCGCGCCTACTCCTTCGTAAGTAAATTTATAAGGGGACGCGTAGAGGTCGATGAACCTTTTGAATCGCATGGAGTATCCTAGTCAAGCAGTAACCAATGGATCATCAATAAACATCATAATGAACAATGTAACACCAAGAAAAGCCCTGTCCTATAAGAAAATACCATGACTCTCAAAAAGATTAATTGTTTTATTCCCTATTAGTTACAATTCTAATCAAAAACCTTTATTCAACTTTATTGTTAATCAAACTTTATTAGCATCATAAACAACTATTCACCATGAATTATTGATAAGCAAAACGAGCATCAACAAAAGTCAACAAATTCTTAACATTTTGAATAATACAGCAATGCAAGTCAGTCAGTCAACCGGCAGCATGTGGGTTTGCATGCTAAAACAATTTAGGCAAAAATCATCAATTTGGAAAAATCCATCTAAGAGAGAAAAACAATTTAAAACAGCACAGTTGGTTCCTAGAAGAAAAAGCACGTTAGTCAGTCTCATTGTTATAGCTACCTATCCAAGATAGATCAGCAACGAGTCAGTCTCCAGGTCATAAGTCATCAGCAAGTATCATGCTCACAGAGAGTAAGCCCAATTATCAGCCCTTTGAACAGCATCTCCTGACGTCATCAACTTTCGCCTCTCTGCTCTGATTTTCCTTCCTTTGTCATGACTTTTTATGAGAGTCTCTCAATCCGTCCAACAAATTGCTAATTGGTCAACCTCATCAGGGGTTATGATTCTAACCTATCGTTTTTGTTTACCACTTGTTTGCGTCGGTTCAAGCATCAAGTTCAATTAATATGATTGGTCCTTCTGTCAGTGAGATCATCATCCAGCTCTTCAGGTAACAAAATTGTTGCCCACAGTCTTTTAGTTAGTGCTTCTATTGTTCAAGTCCTGGGAAAGTACAATTAGCCTACTCTACACATAATTGTATCAATTTGTTTTCATCATCTCCTGTCCTCTGGTACATTTGCAGAAATTTCAAGCAGAGCCCGTCTGAACTCTGCGCAGTTCAAGGTCCTTTTCTCCAGTTCCAGTCCTCAGCAGCTCATCGCGTCTCCACATTTAAGCAAGCAAGGCCCAGCGCCGACCAGGCCTCTAGTTCAGCTAAGTTAAGAATATGACGCACCATAAAACATAGATTATACATTCAATATGACATATTAATACATAATTTTTTATATTTTTCATTATTTTAGCATTGTTAACACACATGGTGACCACTCCCCGTGGGCGCATTTTACTCATTACATGTTATTTTCAATTATGAATTTCTTTTATCAATATTTCGCATTACTATGTGTACGCAAATCATTAGACATTTCTCATAATAATATATCTGCTCCAACAGGGTAAAGACTGACTACTGAGGGATTGGACGCGAGAAATGAAAGATGGGTTATAAGGAATCAGAGAGGCAGATGAGACCTGAGGAGTCATGAGTGAGCAATGAGGATGTCTTAAAAAGGATTAGATTCTGCATGTTTGAATGATGAAGAATGGGAAATGATAGATGAGAAGTGAGAGTTCTGAAATAAGGAATGAGATATGAAGTGTGAGGGCTGAGGACTGAAGGTTGATTGGTGAGGCTATAGTGAGAGATGGAGAATGAGGGAATAGTGAGGGGTGATGCATGAGAAATATAAGTTGAAGTTTGAGATCTGTGTTATAAGGAGGGAGGTATGAGAATAGGGAAGAAGTGTGAGGAAAGCCAGTGAGATAGTGAGGGATTGACCGAGAGGGATAAGGGATGAGGTCTGAGTGGTGACGATGGGGAGTGAGGGAGGAGGAGAAGGTGAGTTAGAGGATGTGAGAAAGGGTGAGAAGTGAGGGTTAAGGAGTGAGGCAGGAGGAAGGAGTGATTACAAGTGAGGTATTAGAGATTACAAATAAGAAATGAAGGATGAGGTGTTATATATTAGGGCTAAGCATTAAGGAGTGAGGGATTATAATAAGGAATGATGATAAGCGATGAAAGAGGATACAAGTACGAATGAGGAATGAGAACTGAAGCGTGAGATATAAGAGGCCAGCATGCCCTAAAATGGACAGTGTGGATACAAATTAAGCTATTACTGTTGTCCATTTCACTTATTTCTCAGAGGGGAGGTATGAGCAGTGAGGGATGAGGAAAGAAGAACAGGGAGAGGGGTGGAATGAAGTGTGACCAATAAGTGATGTAAAGTAAGTAGAAAAAAATGGGAGATAAAAGGATTGAATAAGGGATGAAGGATGCAGAGGGACAAAAGGGGCTGAAACATAAAAAGTAGATTGAGTGATGCAGAGTGAGGGCTATGAAGTGATTATTAGAAATCAGAAGTGAGTGATGACATATGTATGGTAAAAAGAGGACGGCTGATGGATGGTGAGGGATGGGGAGTTAGGGTAGAGGAGGAAATAAGGGCATTTAGGGCCTCTTTTATATTTTGTCAGATGGCCCATCCTCTGCCAGAGAGACAGATATAAATCACCATGATGGAAGTGCTGACCACCAAATTCTGAGATGTCTGTTAACTCATGATATCAACGGCATCAAATCCGGTTAAAGCTTTGGCTAAACAAGATGAATGGGGGTGGGATGGGCAAATGATGAGACTCAGTAAACAGACTAGTTCCTGGACAACAGATCTAAATGTAATCATAACCGAAGCACCCTCGTGGCCCATTTCAGCTGTGATTAATGCTACTGTACTTTGGAGGTGCCATCCTGATGTGCATAAAATAATTTCTGGGACAAGGGTGACACTGCTGTGTCACGTAGGTTCTCTTTATTCTAATGAGACTACTGGATTTGAGCGGCAAAATCGCCTACTGTGTGGGAGACTGAGTCTTAACCCATTACAGGTGACACCTGTTGCCCTAATCCGGGTTTTGCTCCGGCTAACTAGCAGTGCCTCATCTCTACCCAAGAGCAGGGATGATTGAGCAGCCGAGCGCATGACACAATTGACTCCTCAGGGAAATCGTGGTCACTCACATCTCATCCGTTTCTCTCAGTTACATTAGTCTCACATATACAAGCAGAGGCAGTATATGTTTCAATAAGGTTTTAATGAAGCAACTGCATCGTAGACAATAAAGCATGTACTGCAATAACCAGGACAATGAAGCTCGACAGGATTAAAATTGTGACAAGGAGAGTGAAGCATAGAAATAACGCTATCATATTGTCACTAGAGTCAATAGACTAATTCCTACCTAGGCTGTATTAGAGCACAGCGTGTTAAGCTCTAGTTCTGCCCTTAAGGTTCCCCTGGGAAGACATCTTCCCCCATACCTGAGCAAAGGCCTGAAGTCTGAATAAGCAGCTGTAGCGAAGTGTTCAGCAATCAGCATACATTCATGGTCATCTGGCTGGAATCTCCCTCTAACGTGTATGGGACAGAGAAGTGTTTTTATAATAAAACAGCAGATGTTTGGAGAAAATGTCCCTATGGAAGGATGTGTATATTTCTATGAATACCAGAGACAAAATGTTGCCACCTTTACCGCAACCTATCTTACTGGAGCCTTGAGAGAAGCACAGAGTGAAAGAAATGTCTTGTCTAAGAACACAGTGCTACCTAGGCAAAGAACAGCTAGATAGAGAGAAATAAAACAAGACCACAAATGTGGCTATTTCTAAAATATTAAACAAAGCTGAATAAAATATATCTAGGTTAAAGTGCACAGCGGCAGGCCTAGTGTGATAAAATAACGTGCATTGAGCTATAACTAAAATGGCTACACAACAGCTGGACTGTTGATTTTTTATATGCAGGGCAACTTGAATTATGCAGAAGAGGAGGGCCAAATTGTGCAGGAGGGTTGACTAAATTATGTGGTAAGAAAAAGCAATTTATGCGGCATAATGCATCACATTTTGTGATAGTATCACTGCATTATGTTGTCATTCACACCCATGTTACAACCTCCAGGACCATGTCTAGCCTTCTCCAACTTCATCTCTGACACTCGCTATAGACTTCAATAACTACACTTCCCTCAGCAACAAGCAGGAAAATAGACACAGACAAGAGCAAAAACAAAGCATGAAAAGGCACTCAAACAGGCAGAAATGAGCAGAAAATGGGACACACAAGGACAAAGGTAGAAATAAGCAGAAAACAGGCACAGGCAAGGACAAAAATGAAGCACAAAGAAGCAAAGATTCACCAGTAACAAGCAAAAAAAATGACGCAAATGAGAGTCACAAAGGAGGGAAAACGGGGTACAGACAAAGGCAAATACAAAACACACAGAGACACAAAAAAGGCTAAAATGAAGTGCAGAGAGGTAAAAATTAAGGTTTGTAACACAAAGAAAACGGGCCCAAAGAGGCATAAAACAAGGGAAAATGGGACATAGACAAGGGCAAAACTTAAGCACAAACAAGAGTTAAAACGAGCCTGCCATGCAAAGGTATCTCAAAATGTGCACTGTACAAAACCAGAATTTAGGCACTCTCATGTGTTTATAATGCACTCACTAGTACATACAAGAGTGTGTTCAAGAACTTGAGCTCAGAATGTGCATGATGAAAAACATTATTTTTTAAAGTACTGCATAATCCGGAGCTCAACCTGCACTACATCATCTGGTGGCTTCATGCAGTCTTACCTGCTGCGATGGGGCACTCCAGAGGCTCACTTCCACATATATATGCAACTCTCTAGCCTTAAAATGCATGTACAGAGGGAGTCCCAGAGCTGCTGCGGGTTAGGAGTCTGGGATGGCTTGCTGTGGGGCTACCCCACATCAGCAAAGGGTGTGCAACTAAACTGGATGCGACCTGCTCCAACACGTGTTATCAACGTACTCCTGCCCACAACTCTTCCTTTCACTTTCCAAAATGGGCTCTGTAACTTGCATTGAACTTCATTGTGATTGGCTGTCAGTGTCATGTACTTTTCAATGTGTGTTATACACACGATTCATCATATCAGTTTCCTTCATATCTTTATCCAGTTCAGTCAATATTTTGTGTGCGTCAATGTGATTCATGTTCAATTTCAGTGATACACATATTGATTTTGAGTACAGTGTTATTTACCCTACTGTTATTTCTAGTCATCTCATGATTGTTATATTTAAATCTTTCTCCAATGTTCTTTTTTGAAAATTAGCTTTTATGTTATATTAGCTCAGTACAAAACAGTACACTTTCCAACACTAGATCACAGTACAGTACACACATGGAACAACATATTCTATAATCAGGGCCATTGAAATTATGTGATTCTACAGCCGTAGCATGTTTCGTATAACTATGGATTTACCACATTTGACACATAATCCACTACATAATCTGCAGATTTTAACAAAAACAAATATTGTTCCAGCTCAAACGTATCAAAACATATGAAAAACATGGCAACGCGTGGGCCTGGGCTCTGGAAGGCCCTTCGAAAACATTGTTTGGTCATCTTTTATTTACATGTAGCTGCATTTGACATTCAGTTGGTACTAATAAGATTAAGGGGGTCATTCTGACCCTGGCGGTCGGTGATAAAGCGGCGGCCAACCCGCCAACAGGCCGGCGGTCATAAAAATGCAATTCTGACCCTGGCGGGAACCGCCAACACAGCCCGCCGCATTAACACTCCGACCGCCACGGCGGAACAAACAAACAGCGCGGCGGTCACCGCCAACAGCCAGGCGGCAGACAATGTACCGCCCACCCTATCACGACCCACCAATCCGCCACCTTTTCCGGGGCGGGAGCACCGCCGATAAAAACACGGCGGAAACAGACATTTCCAATGGAAAACGCTCACCTCGAGACACTCCACGCGGAATCCGGACAGCATGGAACCCGAATTGAACATCATACCTGCTCTCGTCTACCTGTTCATCTACCACGAGTACGAACTCCGGCGCAGACGTCAACGGTGAGTACTGCACCTACGACACACGGGAGGGGGGAGGAAGAAAGGTTACGGGCATACACATATGCGACCCCCCCACCCCCCAATATGTACCCACCAATGCAGAGCAGGAAGTCACAGTGACACCACACAAACACCCTTTAAAAATACAATGACACAACCAAATTTGGAATAAATATTTATGTACAAAAAAAGCACCTGGAAATAATTGAGCAACCGTGAAAAATATTTACAAAAACCAAAAAGATATACACATCAGTGTATCACTGAAGTAACAAGTCCTGCACATCCTACGAATCTAACATGTCCGTGGGCCAAGGTTCTGCGAAACAAGGGCAAAGCCCACACACGAGACCTG
Source organism: Pleurodeles waltl (assembly GCF_031143425.1). Classification (NCBI taxonomy): domain Eukaryota; kingdom Metazoa; phylum Chordata; class Amphibia; order Caudata; family Salamandridae; genus Pleurodeles; species Pleurodeles waltl. Next base: position 296,778,412 of record NC_090438.1, read on the forward strand.
AGTCCTTTGGAGAGAACACTGCAGGGGCATCCGATGTCAAAACTACAGGCACCTCAGGGGGAAGGGAAAGGGGGGCCACCACAGCCACATGAGTCCACGACGCCAGATCCACGAGGAGCCACCATGCCCACTGTACCATCCTGGGGAGTGCAAAGCCACAGTCTCTCAAGTCTCTGCAGTGGGTGGGTTGCCCACTGGACCATCCTGGGGAGTGCAAAGCCACAGTCTCTCAATGTCTCTACAGTGGGTGGGTTGCCCACTGTACCATCCTGGGGAGTGCAAAGCCACAGTCTCTCAAGTCTCTGCAGTGGGTGGGTTGCCCACTGGACCATCCTGGGGAGTGCAAAGCCACAGTCTCTCAATGTCTCTACAGTGGGTGGGTTGCCCACTGTACCATCCTGGGGAGTGCAAAGCCACAGTCTCTCAATGTCTCTACAGTGGGTGGGTTGCCCACTGTACCATCCTGGGGAGTGCAAAGCCACAGTCTCTCAGGTGGATTACAGAGTCCACTGGTCAAGGAGGAGGCATGGTGGGCACAGTGAACCATAAACAGTGCCTGAGACGGCGGGACCCAGCGCAGCGGTGCATGACATGGCGATGTCCAGCGGAGCGGTGCTTGACAGGAAGGGCCCAGCGGAGCGGTGCTTGAGACGGCGGGGCCCAGCGGAGCGGTGCTTGACAGGAAGGGCCCAGCGGAGCGGTGCTTGACAGGAAGGGCCCAGCGGAGCGGTGCTTGAGACGGCGGGGCCCAGCGGAGCGGTGCTTGACAGGAAGGGCCCAGCGGAGCGGTGCTTGAGACGGCGGGGCCCAGCGGAGCGGTGCTTGACAGGAAGGGCCCAGCGGAGCGGTGCTTGACAGGAAGGGCCCAGCGGAGCGGTGCTTGAGACGGCGGGGCCCAGCGGAGCGGTGCTTGAGACGGCGGGGCCCAGCGGAGCGGTGCTTGACAGGAAGGGCCCAGCGGAGCGGTGCTTGACAGGAAGGGCCCAGCGGAGCGGTGCTTGAGACGGCGGGGCCCAGCGGAGCGGTGCTTGAGACGGCGGGGCCCAGCGGAGCGGTGCTTGACAGGAAGGGCCCAGCGGAGCGGTGCTTGACAGGAAGGGCCCAGCGGAGCGGTGCTTGAGACGGCGGGGCCCAGCGGAGCGGTGCTTGACAGGAAGGGCCCAGCGGAGCGGTGCTTGACAGGAAGGGCCCAGCGGAGCGGTGCTTGAGACGGCGGGGCCCAGCAGAGCGGTGCTTGAGACGGCGGGGCCCAGCGGAGCGGTGCTGAAGACGGCGGGGCCCTGTTCAGCGGTACCTGTCTCCACGGCGGGGCCCTGTTCAGCGGTACCTGTCTCCACGGCGGGGCCCTGTTCAGCGGTACCTGTCTCCACAGCGGGGCCCTGTTCAGCGGTACCTGTCTTCACGGCGGGGCCCTGTTCAGCGGTACCTGTCTTCACGGCGGGGCCCTCTTCAGCGGTGCTCTTCTGCACGGCGGGGCCCTGTTCAGCGGTACCTGTCTTCACGGCGGGGCCCTCTTCAGCGGTACCTGTCTTCACGGCGGGGCCCTGTTCAGCGGTACCTGTCTCCATGGCGGGGCCCTGTTCAGCGGTACCTGTCTTCACGGCGGGGCCCTCTTCAGCGGTACCTGTCTTCACGGCGGGGCCCTCTTCAGCGGTGCTCTTCTGCACGGCGGGGCCCTGTTCAGCGGTACCTGTCTTCACGGCGGGGCCCTGTTCAGCGGTGCTCTTCTGCACGGCGGGGCCCTCTTCAGTGGTACCTGTCTTCACGGCGGGGCCCTCTTCAGCGGTGCTCTTCTGCACGGCGGGGCCCTGTTCAGCGGTACCTGTCTTCACGGCGGGGCCCTGTTCAGCGGTACCTGTCTTCACGGCGGGGCCCTCTTCAGCGGTACCTGTCTTCACAGCGGGGCCCTCTTCAGCGGTACCTGTCTTCACGGCGGGGCCCTCTTCAGCGGTGCTCTTCTGCACGGCGGGGCCCTGTTCAGCGGTACCTGTCTTCACGGCGGGGCCCTGTTCAGCGGTACCTATCTTCACAGCGGGGCCCTCTTCAGCGGTACCTGTCTTCACGGCGGGGCCCTGTTCAGCGGTGCTCTTCTGCACGGCGGGGCCCTCTTCAGCGGTACCTTTCTTCACGGCGGGGCCCTGTTCAGCGGTGCTCTTCTGCACGGCGGGGCCCTGTTCAGCGGTACCTGTCTTCACGGCGGGGCCCTGTTCAGCGGTACCTGTCTTCACGGCGGGGCCCTCTTCAGCGGTACCTGTCTTCACGGCGGGGCCCTGTTCAGCGGTACCTGTCTCCACGGCGGGGCCCTGTTCAGCGGTACCTGTCTTCACGGCGGGGCCCTGTTCAGCGGTGCTCTTGCAGTATGTCAAGGGAGTCATACCTGGCCTGGACACCCTGCTCAGTCGCCCTCCGACCGTGCTGTGTCAGGCCCCTTCGGGGAGTGAGTCCTGGGCCCTTTGGTGTCGTCCCTTGCAGCCGGGATGGGGCTTGTGGGGCCCTCCTGCTCCGCGCTCCTGGTGGTTGTCCTCTCCGCCCTGCTGTCCTTCCGCTCCTTAGATGGGGCTCTCGGGCCCTTGCCTCCCCTGGCTGCTGTGGCCGGTGAAGTGGCCGGAGTCACCTCCTTGGGGGCAGCCGTCTCTGTCCGCTCACGGCGGCCCTTCAATTTCCGGGTCCTCTTGCCTGGGGGGGGGCTGGCTGTCCCCTTGCTGCTCACCGAAGTGTTACTGCCGCCAAAGGGTGGACTCCACATGCCATGCACCACTTGCACTGTAGTAGTTGGGCTGGTGGTGGCTGAGGTGCCCTTGGGACTTTTCCCAGTTGGAGGGGGTGGGTCGGGGGAGGGAAAGAGGTCAAAACTGGAGAGGTAATTTTTCTTGGGACCAAGGTAAGGGGTAGGAGTAGTGGTGAGAGAAGTGGAGGAAGAGGATGTGGTTGTATGAGAGCCCGGTGTGCTGTCCTTGGGTGCAGGTGACTGGGACGTAGGCTGTGGTGAGGTGGTTGGCTGTTGTTTGGGTGTCTGCCTGCGTTTATGTGTCTTGGAAGAGGGGGTGACAGACACAGTGGGAGAGGACACAGGGGACGTGTAAATGCCAGTGGGGGTGGTGAATGCAGGTGTGCGGACTGTAGTGGAGGGTTTGCTGGTGGTGGAAGAACTGGCTGATGTTGGGGTGCATGCAGGTGTGAGTGTAGACGTCACAGGGAGGGAGGAGGGAGACGAGGAGGACGGGGACACAGAGGTGGTAGTGACTGTTGATATGTCTGCATCTGTATGTTGCTTGGGTGAATGCTTGTGTTTTCTGTGGTGCTTATGTTTGGATGAGCTGGCCTTGGGTATTGAGGTGTGTGCAGGCTGGTCTGATGGTGTGGATGGGATAGGTTGAGGTACAGGAGACAGAGAAAGGGTGGAGGCAGATAGAAGAGGGAGACTGGAGACAGGGACAATGGCTGCCGTCAGTGCTGAGGCCAGAGCAGTGAACGCTCGTTGATGGGCAGCCTGACCCGAATGAATGCCCTCCAGGTAGGCATTGCTCCGATGCACCTCACTTTCCACCCCCTGGATGGCATTCAGAAGGGTAGTCTGCCCAACAATGAGCGTCCTCACCAGGTCAATGAGCTGCGCACTGAGGGCAGCAGGGGTAACAGAGGCAGGGGCTGAGGTGCCTGGGGCGAAGGAGACGCGCGCCTTCCTGGCCGAGCGGCCACGGAGCGAAGACTGAGGGGCTGCTGGGAGGGCGGTGCTGGTGCGCTGGGTGGTGGCTGTACCTGTTGTTGCGGGGGGCACAGATGGTGCCGCCCCCGCTAGGGAGCTCCAAAACGAGGACGTGTCCGTGTCGCTGGTGTCTCCACCGGCCCCCGTTGTGGTGCTCCCCTCGCCCTCCGGATCACTGGTGCCCTCGGTGTCTGTGTCAGTGCCCACCGGGGCCTGGTGACCTGCAGCTCCCTCCTGCTCCGACGCCAAATCTCCTCCGCCTGATGATGCTAAAACACAAGAAGACAAAGATTTAGGGTGGGGGGAGAAATTAAACAAAGTTGAGTGCATGCCTTAGCAATACCCTTTGCGGAGAGGACAGACACAGGTGCCTCGTGCACTAAGTCGCGAACTTGGGGTACACTACTCAGTACTTCTGACTAGGCAAACAGGTCTAGGGACAACACACGCGCACATGGGTGATGGTGGAGCATGGGTAGCTGCACTTGGCACCCTACAGAGGTGGGGGGCGGGGGCACAGGGCCATGCCTAAGGGAGCGGACTACACTACAGAGAGCGCCCGGGCCTAATGTCACCCACAGCCCTCCTCCCCCCCCCAGACGCCTCCAATGCGCATACAGATGGGAGAATGTGTGGATACTCACCCCCTTGTGTCTGCTGTGCTGTCCTCAAGCGCCCATCCAAATTAGGGTAGGCCACCGCCAGGATCCGGGACATCAGGGGGGTCATGGTGCGACTGGCACCCCTCCTAGGTCGGGAGGCCATCCCGAGCAGTGTTTCTGCGGTCTTCCTCGTTCCGCGGCGGATGTCCTCCCACCTCTTGCGGCAGTGGGTGCCCCGTCTGTTGTGGACCCCCAAGTTCCGGACTTCCTCAGCGATGGCACGCCAAATATCGATTTTCTGGTGGGCGCTCACCTGTTTGACATGTACAGGGTGGGAAAGAGAAACCGTCACATATCTGCATGTTTGGAGTACATGCCCCCCCTCCCCAACCTTGTCATGGTTCCCATTCTCTCATCTGTCGTGCGTTGCACTCCCCATTCCCTCCACACCCCACCAACTTACATCCCCCCCCCCTCCACATAGGCATAACCCATTCAATGTGCACTGAGTGTACTCACCTGTTGGTCTGGAGGACCGTAGAGTTGCGCATACTGGGGGAGGACCCCGTCCACGAGCTTCTCCAACTCTTCTGAACTGAAGGCGGGGGCCCTTTCACCAGTAGCAGCAGCCATTGTCACTTCCAGACCGAGTTCACAGCAGCACTTGCAGTATAGGTCCTCTCCTGTGGATGATCAGGTCTCGAATGATTGAGCGGATAGAAAATGGCGGTCACGCCCGCGGCGGTGCGTACCGCGGCGGTGCGTCCCGCGACCGCCGGCGCACATCGTCATTGGCTCCTGAAACCCATAGGCTTCAATGTTAACCAATGCGGCTTGGCGCTGCGGTCTTCGACCGCCTACCGCCACGGTGTGCCCCGCCAGCGCATTGACCTCACATCCCATTGTCCCACTTCACAGGTCAGGCATCGGCCATTTCAAGGGCCCACATGGCTTAATTTCTAATGCGTCACACAGGCCTAGGCCTTGCAATGGCACACATACAAACATATCAAACCATATATTTACCTGTACTGTGCAAGCTGTGTTGTACGTACCTGTGAGTGGATTGACTCTGTGCTCCATGTTGTCCTTCCTAGGCACCGTCCGCTGGGACTAGCGATGAGAAGGAGGAATCCTCGCGTGTACCGGCCGCTGGTGGAGCTGTCGACAATGGAAGAACGCCATATAATACTACGATACCGACTTGACCGTGCCTCCATCCATGAACTGTGTGCCCAGCTGGAGCCAGCCCTGATGTCCCCCATCCGCCAACCCACAGGAATTCCCCCTCTGGTGCAGGTTCTGTCAGTCCTCCATTTCTTTGCAACTGGCTCATTCCAGACAACAGTGGCCATGTCATCTGGGATGTCTCAGCCTATGTTTTCCAAGATCTTATCCAGAGTGTTGTCTGCCCTGATGAAACTCATGCGGAGCTACATCATTTTCCCAGAGGAGGGTGATTTGCCTACAGTGAAAGCTGATTTCTATGCCCTTGGACACATCCCCAACATCATTGGTGCAATTGATGGGACCCATGTGGCTTTAGTCCCCCCAAATGACGATGAACAGGTGTACAGGAACAGGAAGAATTACCATTCAATGAATATCCAGGTTGTCTGTTTGGCTGACCAGTACATCTCCCATGTAAATGCCAAGTTCCCAGGGTCAGTGCATGACGCGTATGTTATGCGAAATAGCAGCATTCCCTATGTGATGGAGCAGCTACAGAGACAGCGTGTGTGGCTAATAGGTGACTCTGGTTACCCCAACCTGCCGTGGCTATTGACCCCAGTGAGGAATCCCAGGACCAGGGCAGAGGAACGGTACAATGAGGCCCATGGGCGTACTAGGAGGGTGATTGAGCGAACCTTTGGGCTCCTGAAGGCCAGATTTAGGTGCCTGCATATGACAGGTGGATCCCTAATGTACTCAGCAAAGAAGGTGTGCCATATCATCGTGGCGTGCTGTATGCTCCACAACCTGGCTTTGCGACGCCAGGTGCCTTTCCTGCAGGAGGATGGTCCAGATGGTGGTGTTGTAGAAGCCGTGGAGCCTGTGGAGAGTGAAGAGGAGGAAGACTCTGAGGACGACACAGACAATAGGGACAGAGTGATACAACAGTATTTCCAGTAACACCCAGGTAAGAATCACCCACGCCATTTCACAATTGCTTATAGCCTCCTGCATCTGTACTTTCTGTAGTTCCCCACAGATGTTTTTCATTAATTTTTGCCTTTCCCTTCCCTTCTCAGTGCTGTCTGACTCAGTACCTGACTTCTGCTTGGTTCGCCCATGAAATACAGCGTATTGACATTGGTATGTTGTCATGACTAATTGACAGAACAGAAATTGAACAGTAATATGTAATACATTTGTTAATAATACAGCATGACTCAAAACAGATTTGTGTGCAAAATGTGATTTATTTACAGTGCTAGATATCGGTACATGTGATTCTAAGGGTGATGGGTGGGGGTGGAGGAATATCCATGGCAGAGTCCAGTTCTCAGTCTCACAGGTGCATTGTTCTTTTGCCTGTGGAAGGATGGAGCATAGGCAGTTCATGGTTGGACAGGGTGGTAATGTGGGACAGTGGGAAGACTTGAGGGGGTATGTCCTGCTGGCGGGGGTCTTGACATCCTACTCTGTCTTTTTTTTTGGTCTCAGGCTCCTCTTACGGGGTGGTTGTTCTTCAGCAGGAGGTGGGGTTCTGGGGGGCTGTCGAGGTGTTGGGACCTCCTGTCCACTAGCGCCGGCGGAGGTGGTAGGCTGTTCCTGGTCCGGCCTAGTGACAGGGGCCCTGTGTGGTGCACCATGGTCCCGCAACGCGTCCTCTATCCTGTGGAGGGCCAGGACGATGGTCCCCATTGCGGTCCCGATGATTCTCAGCTCCTCCCTGAACCCCATGTAGCGTTCTTTCTGCTGTGCCTGGATCTCAGTGAACCTGGCCAGTACCGTCGCCATCGTTTCTTGGGAGTGGTGGTATGCCCCCATGATGGTGGTGAGGGCCTCTTGGAGAGTGGGTTCCCTGGGCCTCTCCTCCCCCCCCTGTCGCACAGCAGCCCTCCGAGCTGCCCGGTTTCCCCCGGCCTCTGTCCCCTGGACGGTGTGCCCACTACCACTGCCCCCAGGTCCCTGTTGTTGTTGGGGTGTTGGGTTAGCCTGGGTGCCCTGTAGTGGCGGACACACCGCTGATTGAGCTGTCCTAGAGACAGAGGCATGGGCCCGCTGGGTGGGAGCTGTGCTGGTGTTGGCAGAGGGGGTCGGGTCTGGTGTGGCCTGTGGCTGCCTGAGGGGAACCGACTGCCCAGAGGTCCCCGATGGTCCGGGCTGGTCATCAGGTTCACTGTCGACAGAGCTGCTATCCTCAGTGTGGGCCTGTTCCGGTGGTGGGATGGACACTTCTGGACCCTCCTGGCTGGTGTGTTGTCGTTCGGGTCCTGCATGGGGTAAGAGAGTTTGGTTATTGTTTCTGTGTGTGCAATAGCGTGCGTGTTATGGGTGCCCTTGTCCGCCAGTGCAGGCATTCCCTTGAGGGAGGGGTTGTGAGGGTAGTTAGGGGGGGGGGTTAGTGCAGTGGTCATGCTTAGGTGATGGGTGCCCATGATTTGTGTTGGCATGCAGGAGTTGGTGTTGGGATGGGTGGGTTGTGCTGGTGAGACATTGTCAGGGAGGATGTGTGCTGGGGGGTTGGGGGTGAGGGTGGGGGTGTGGGTTGGCATGCTGGTGGGGTGGGGGGGATATAGTAGTTGAGATTGGACTTACCAGAGTCCATTCCTCCGGCTACTCCTGCGAGGCCCTGAGGATGCAGGATGTTCAAGACGTCTTGCTCCCACGATGTGAATTCGGGAGGGGTGGGTGGGGGTCCGCCGCCAGTCTTCTGGACCGCGATGTTGTGCCTGGAGACCATCGATCGGACCTTCCCCCGTAGGTCGTTCCATCTTTTGCGTATGTCCTCCCTATTCCTGGGATGCTGTCCCACCGCGTTGACCCTGTCCACGATCCGCTGCCATAGCTCCGCCTTCCTAGCTATACTGGTGTGCTGCACCTGCGAGCCGAAGAGCTGGGGTTCCACTCTTAGGATTACCTCCACCATGACCCGGAGTTCTTGGTCCGAAAAGCGTGGGTGCCTTTGGGGTGCCATGGGGTGGTGTGGGTGTGGTGTGGGGTGGTGTATGTGATGATAAGTATGTTGGTGAGTGGTGCTTTGTGCTACTATGTGGTGTGTGTGATGGTGTAGTGTGCCTTAGTGTGTCTTGCTTTGGATTGTCTGCTGTGTCTCTCTCTCCTTCTCTCAGTAATTATGGTCGCAGGGGTTTGTGGGTGATGTGGGTGTGTGTTTTATAGTTGGTTGATTGTGTGGGAGTGGTGTGTGTATGTGTATCAGGTGTGTGTATTTCAAATTGTCCAATGTGGCTGTGTTTAGGTGATGTGTGTGTATTCTGACCGCGGCGGTGTGTACCGCCAATGGAATACCGCGTTTGAATGACCGCCGTGTGGATTCGTGGGTCGTAATGGCATGGGCGTATTTCTGTTGGCGTGACGGTGGAGGTTTGGTCATCTCCAGTTTATCGCTGCCCGCTGATGTGGCGGCCTGCAGTGGAGGACGGAATTTTGGAGGTTTGGCCGTTGTGGGTCAGAATGACCGTGGCGGTTAACCGCGGCGGTGTTATGGCGGTCTTCTGACCGGCGGTAAGGGCCTTTTACCGCCGAGGTCAGAATGACCCCCTAAATCTTTTCAGACAATCAATCAATCTATCGATCAATCAGTAGAGTTGTAGAGCCCTACTTGTCACCCTTGAAGGTATCCAGATGTTGACAGGGTCCAGTTGATTAGCTGGATAGCTAGGTATTCAGGGACTTTCAGAACACTGGAAGAGATGGGGAGGTCTGTAGATGAAAGAGTAACCCATTCCATGACTTCACTGCTAGATAGGAGAAGGAGCTTTCTCCGCATCGGATGCAGAGTTGAGGGTTAGAGAAAGGGATTGGAGCAGAGGTGTCTGGTGGGCTGATGGAAGTTCAGACAGTGGTTCAAGTAGGCAGGCCAACAGCTGTGTGGGGCCTTGTATGCATGGGTCAGGAGCTTGAACTGGCATGTTTTCTGTACAAGGAGCCAGTGGAGTGCCCTGAGGTAGGGTATGGGTTCATATAGGGAGATCCAGGATGAGTCTGGCTGTGGCATTCTGTATGGTCTGTAGTCATCAGAGGTGAGCTCTGATCCCTGTGTAGAGAGTGTTGCCATAGTCCAGTCGGCTGGAGATGAGGGCTTCTTTGAGGTAGCAATTTGACTGTCTTACATAGGATAAAGAAGCAGAATGAGGAGAAGGAATTAACCTGATTTAACAATGCCTAAGCTTCTAGCATGGTCAGTGGGGATAGGAGAAGGTCCAAGTTCTGAGGGCCAGCAGGATGAGTCCCACGAAGAAGTTTTGTTTCTGAAAATCAGTACCTCTGTCGTGTCCGTGTTGAACCTTCAAGCAGTTGTCTTTTATCCAGTTGGTGATGTCTGTCATGCAGTTGTGGAAGTCAGTATTGTTGTTGGTGGTGTCTTCGGAGAGGAAGAGGATGAGTTGTGCATTGTTGGCATAGTGTATGATGTCCACGAGTTTTGGTGATGCTGGCCAGAGGTGTCATACAGATGTTGAAGTTAGTGAAGCTGAGTGAGGATCCTTGGGCTACTCCACAGATGTTGTTTGGCGGTAACCAGGGGAAGGTGGACTTTTTGCATTCTTCTGGTGAGGAATGAGGCTAGCCATCTGAGAGCAGCTCCTGGGATGCCTACATTGTGCAGCCTTGTGATGAATGTGTGGTAGGAGACCATATCGAAGGCTGCTGAGAGGTCAAGGAGGATCAGAGTCTCTCCTTGGTTGCGAAGGGGTCAGATGTTGTCAGCATCTGCAACGAGTGCTGTCTCTGTGCTGTGGTTCCATTCCAGATGTGTGGTGAGTTGTTGGTTGATGGTTTTTCTAATACCTTGCCTGGAAACAGGAGCAGGGTGATCAGTCAATAGTTGTTGAGTTCACTGTGGTCTGCGGATAGTTTCTTTAGTAGGGACTTGACTTCTACATGTTTCCATTCCTCGGGGAAGGTGGCCGTGGCAAATGAGGTGTTGAACAAGGTAGTGAGTACAGATTTGAAGATGTGGTGAGGGCATGGGTCATTTGGGGCCCCTTAGTTGATCGAGTTTATGATGGACATTGTGTCATGTGGGGTGAGCTGGTTTCCTTTGGTTAGTCAGATGTCTGAGGTCGTAGCAGGTTGTTGTGATGCTTGAAGAGGTTGGAGACCTTGGGCTTGGGTTTCAAGTTTCTGTACATGTTTGCGATCTTGTCGTGGAAGAGGTTTGCAAGGCTGCTGCAGAGTTCCTGTGAGAGGGTAATGTTGTTTGTTGTGGCTGAAGGGGTTGGAGAATTCTGAGAATTCTTTGACGATGTTGAAGAGTACTTTACTGCTATTGGAGCTTGATTCGATGTGTGAGGCTAAGGCACTTTTCTTTGATTTTCTCATCTGTCTGTGGTAGAGGTTGAGGGCTGTCTTGAATGCCGTCTTGTCGTGCCATCTCCTTTCCAGTTGTTTACTTTGTTGTATAATGTTTCAGAGGTCTTCAGTGTGTGAGCTAACCTGCTTAAAGGACATTTTCTAGGTGTTGTTGCCAATGGGAGCAATGCTGTTGGCGCAGTTGGTGATCTAATTGTTGAATTTTCTGATGTTCTGGTCTAGGTTGTTGGAGTAGATGGAGCAGGGTGGTGCTGAGGGCATTGATCTATGCGCCCTTCGAGGATTTGCTCCAGCTGCAGTGGGGGGCATTGGGCAGACTGGGGTGGAGGTCTGCGAGCTGGTGATATTGAAGTGAACAACAGAGTGGTCGGTCCGGGTGAGTTCTGTGGTGTGACCATGCCTAATACAGTCTCTGGAGGTAAAGATAGGGTGTAATGTGTGGTCTTTGGTGTGCATGGGGTCATGTATGAGTTGGGTGAGTCCGATTTTGTTCAGGCTGTCGAGGAGGTTGGTATTGTTAATGCCATTATGGTCACTGAGATAGAAGTTGAGGTTGCTGAGGAAAGTGTAGTTGTTGGAGCCTAATGTGAGGGGGCGATAAAGTCGGCAATGAAGTTACAGAAAGCTGAACGTGGTCCTGGAGGATTGTATCATGGGTATAAATGACAAAATAATGAAGGAATACTATCACAAAATGTGCTGCATTAAGCCGGATAATTTGCCTTGCTTGGCGCACAATTTAGTCAACCCTGCTGCACAATTTGGCCCTCCTCTGTTGCATAATTACAGACACCCTGCGTATAATACATCAACAGCCCATCAGTGCCCCCCCCTTTGTCCTAGAAATCATTTCTGCATATCAGTATGGCACATTCAAAGTACAAATGCAATAATCACCGCTGAAATAGGACCAGAAGGGTGCTTCAGGTACCATTACATTTGGAGCTCTTCTCTTAAAACTAGTCTGTATAACCATCATTTGCCCATCCCTCCCCCATTCCACATGTTTGGCCCAAGCTTTAACTGGTTTTGATGCTTCTGATATCATGAGTTAATAGATATTCTTGGAATGGGCCCCAGATGTTCTTCAGCCACAGAGCTTGGGGAATGGTGGAATAGTAGAATTTTTGTTGGTCGTAGCAGTATAGCATATCATACAACCATACCGTTACTATGGGGTTGTGATCCCTGATCCTCACCCAACACCAGCCTTTCCACATCCTTTACTCCTCATGTATACCCTCTCACTCCTCAACCCTCAATCATCAGTCATTATCCATTACTCATCCTACCTCACTCTTGACTTTCCTTTCATCCCTCATCCCTTCCCTTTTTTCTTCACTCCTCATTCTTCACTTCTCTTCTATCACACCTATCGCAGGTATAAATTTTTGGTGGAGAGGAAACTGTGGTACATGTCAGTGCTTGAAATGCTTGCCGGGCCAATAGACATTTCAAAATTTGGTGGTCCCCACTTCATTCAGGGCAACATGGTAGCTTGCTCTGTTGCCCTGGCAGAGGACAGGCCGACTGACAAAATATTAAGGAGGCCCTAAATACCCTTCTTCTTCCTTTTCTCTGACTTCTCATCCTTCACCATCCTTTAGCCATCCTCTAATTCCCCATACATAAGTCATCTCTCACTTCTGGTTTCTAATAATCACTTCACATCATCACTCTGCATCACTTTTTAGTTTTCACCCCTCATTTATCCCTTCACATCCATCATCCCTTATTCTATCTTTTTATTTCCCACTCTTCTTTACGCATTCTATATCAATTATTTGTCACACTTCATTCCACATCCCTCCCTATTCTTCTTTCCTCATCCCTCCCTACTCATACCTCCCCTCTGAGAAATAAGTAAAATGGACAATAATAGCTTGAATTGTATACCACACTGTCTATTTTAGCACACGCTGACCCCTTAAATCTCCTGCCTCACTTCTCATTTCTTACTCGTACTTGTACCCTCTTGACCTCACCCCTCTTTCTCCACTTCTCATCCTTTTTTAATCAACCATCATTCCTAATTATCATCCCTCACCCCTCAATGCTCAGCCCTGATATCTAAATTCTCATTCTTCATTTGGCATCTCTAATCTCTCATTTTTAATTGCTCCTACCTCACTACTCAAACCTCACTTCTCATCTTTTCTCACATCCCTCATAAACCTCCACATCCCTCATTCCTCATCCTCACCACTCAAACCTCATCTCTTTTTCTTCTCACCTAATTCCTCACTATCTCACCCACTTTCCTCAAGAGTCTTCCCTCATTCCACACTCTTCACCCCTTTTTCTCACTCAACATTCCTCATCTATCACTGATCACTCCCCATCCTTCAGCAGTGACAAAGGAACTGGACGAATGATGTTTCCTAAAATGGCCACCACCCTGTCCATATTAAGATATCCTCATCCTTTCCTCCTTATAACACAGATCTCAATCTTCACCTTATATTTATCACTCATCAACCTTCACCCATCCCTCACTATAGCCTCACCAATCAGCCTTTAGTCCTCAGCCCTCACACTTCATTTCTCATACCTTATTTCTCATTTGTCACTTCTCATCCATGATTCCCCTTCCTTCATCCTTCAAATGTGCAGTATATAATCCAGTTTAAGACATCCTAATTGCTCACTCATCATTCCTCAGTCCTCACCTTTTGTTATTCACCCTCATCCCTTAAACCTTGTCTATCACTCCTCACTCCTCAGGTCTCACCTACCACTCTCAGTCATAATAACCCATCTTTCATTTCTCACCTCCAATTCCTCATCCCTCTGAAGTCAGTCTTTATCCCTTGTGCCTCAGCGCTCATTGTTCTTCCCTCACTCTTCCATCATTATACCTCATCTCTTGCCTCTAATTGCTCATTCTATCTCTTTTGTGGTTCACCCTTGCTACTCACTTTGTGTGATGAGTGAAATTGACTAACAATGATGTCCTAAAATGTATACGACTGTGTCTGTTTTAGGATAACCTAATCCCTCATGCCTCTGTTCTTATTCTCCATTCCTTATCACTCATCCCTATTTCCATTTCCTTTGTCCTCATGAATCACTGATCATTCCTCATTCATCAAACCTTCCTCTTTAACCCTCAAACTCCATGTATCACCCCTCAATTCCTGTTTATCAATCTTAATTCCTCACTAATAATAATTTATCCCACACTCTACTCTCACGCCTAGTACCTAAATCTTCATCTCTCATTCCCCATTTCTCACTCCACATTCTTTTCATTTTCACCTCTTTATTGTTTATCCCTTACTTCAGATTTCTCATCCCTCAGTCTTCATCTCCCATTCCTCAATTCTTATTCTTTCCTCATTGTTCCTCATTTCATGCTTCCTCTCCCTAACTCTTCATTTCTCATTTTTCACCCCTCACTGTTCTTTCTGCATCCTTCCCTTTTCATCTTCCCTTCCTCATACCTCATTGCTCACACCTCACTCCTCACTCCTTACTTCTTGTGCCATATTCCTTGTCCCTCACTCTTCACAGGATCTCTTGAGGCTTGAGCCTCATCCCTCACATCTCAACCCTTGCACCTCATACTTTACTTCTCTTCACTCACTGCTTGCATACACTTCTCCTTTCTTAGTGTTCATCCTTCACTGCTCACTCATTACCCCTTGCACCTCAATCATCTTTCACACCTCTGTCATAATCTCTCACTCATCATTTTTCACTCTCTAATGTTCATCCTTTACTTCTCATTCTTCACTTCCCTTCACTCACCCTTTATCTTTGGTTTTGTGTTTTTACTCTTCAGTCTTCATTTCCCAACCTTCACTCCTAATCACTAATCCCTCACGTTCCATCTTTCTCTACTCAACTCTTGCTCCTCATACCTCATGCAGCACTCTTCATCTCTCACTACTTACTTTTCATACCTTACTCTCAGTCCTTATCCCCATCATCGCCCCTTCATTTCTGATCTCTGTTTAACTTGGCATCAATGGCACTAGCTAGTCCTATGCTTAAAGACTTTGCTATAAAAATGGCAAAAGACTATGCCCCTCAGTACAAGTCTGGCGATCGGATCTCCGCGGTCATGGCGGTCTTACTGCCACATTATGACCAAGGCAAAGCCACCACGGTCCGACCGCCGACACCGCCAGGTTCCTGCCGGTCGACAGCCTGGCGTCTCTGTGGGTTTAATCCGCCAGGGTGGCGCTGCATGCAGTGCCACCAGGGCAGATTACGACTACTCATTCTGCCAGCCTTTTCATGGCAGTTGGACCTCTGAAACCGGTCCCAGGATGCTTGTTTACTGTCCAGGTAGGACCTGTCCTGGCAGTTCGGGCCGGACTGTTCCCATGGGAAACAGGGTCAAGACTGATTTGCATATGACTGGGTTCCGACTGGGTAGACGTGGCAAGCAAAATAACAATCAATTAAACTCAGATCTGTGACTGGGGTGAGTGTTTGAAAAGTTTCAACACTCCGTCCATCATTTTATTTTGTTTTGTAATGTTTCCATATTCAGTTTAAGGCATGTTGAATTAATTTTAAAGGGGCTCATATTAATTTCAATGCATGTCATATTCATCTTAGCATATATCATATTCCTTTCAATGCATGTCTCATTCATATTACCACATCATATTAATTTTAACATGAATCATATCCATTGCACCATGTATAATAATCATGTCAATGTCAACACGTATCATAATCATGTCAATGTGTATCACAGTACTTTCAACGCAAGCTGTATTCATTTTTATAAATGTCATGTTCATTTTAATGTTACTCGTACTCATTTTAAAACATGTCATATTCATTTTAACGTGTTATATTCCTTTCAATCAATGTTATATTTATTACAATGGATATTATATTTATAACACTTGTGATATTACTTTTACGATTAAACTTATCCATTTGAACATATATCATATTCATTTGAATACGTATCATATTAATTTCAATGCATGCTATATTCATTCTGACAAATGTCACGAGAATTTCAGCTTTGGTCATACTCATTTGAAGGCATGTCAAATTCATATCAATGAGGATTATGCTAATTTCAGCACAAGCCATATTTATTTAAAATCATCTCCCATTTATTTCTGTATATTTCATTTCTTTCCAATCTGGGTAATATTCATTTCAACACAATTTGTATTCATTGCAACATGTCTAATATTCATTTCAGGGCATGTTACATTGTTTGCAATGTGCATTATATCCTTTTCAGATTATAATATATTTCAGTACCTTATATTCATTTCAGTGTGTCATATTCATTTCAATGTATGTCATATTCCTCTTGGCATGTGTCAGTCATTTCAAGAAATGTCCCTTTCTTTTTGATGAATGTTTTATTTGTTTTAGTGAATGCTTTATCGTTTACAGTGAGGCCCATATTTATTTTAGTGTGAATTATATATATTTCAGTATATCTCTTATTCAATTCCGAGTATGAGTTATTCATATTAATCACTAAGAAGAATATTTAAACTGCCAGATTTCATATTTGTTTTGGTTCAAGTCAGAATCTCTCTGCCAGGTATCACATTTATTTTGACACATATTACATTCATTCTGGTGTGTGTCATCTTCATTTTGTATCACACTATGCATTTCAGGAGGTGTCCTATATGGGGAGCTGTAATTTTGAAAGAACAGCTTCCCATAGCAGTGTGCCTGTGAAATATAATCTGTGGGTAAGTGAAAAAAGATCAGTGTGTGAATGATGCAGGATAATGGAAAATTGGTTGTGAGTGTTTGCAGCAGAGCGATTAGGTTGATGTGATATGAAACACAGGACACTGCCGGGCTGTTATCATAAGCAATACCATATTTTGTTACAAGATTTACGTACTGCTAAGCCTTTCTCCGATTGGCTCATTTTGCTTTGTTTGCTTTTAGCATCCATGTGTGTATATGTGTATATATGTACATACGTATATATAGATAGATAGACAGATAGATATAGATATTCCTTACTGGTGGTAGCCTCTAGGTAGTTATAGTTAGGACCATGATTCCATAAAAAAGAGTTTTTTGACTTACCTGTATCTTTGGCACGTTTGATGAATCTTCGCACAAGGTTCCAAAAAAGTGCCCCGGTGATTCTTGTTGTGCATGGAAGGTTAGGGGTGATCGGTCAATGGGAGGGCTGAGAAAAAGTGGGGGTCCAAAAAAGTTTGTTTCGTTTCCCATGTTAATTCCCTTAGGACCTTTAGAAACTAGTACAGCCTGAACTGCTGGATGGAATTACACCAAATTTGGCAGAAAGCTATCTTTCGGTACGCATATTGTGCTTTTGATTATTTGGTGTAAATCCATTCAGTAGTTTACAAGAAATTATAAAAAATCCAAATTTGTATATCTCTGGCTGCAAATAAACTGTGAATATTCACAATTTTTCACAAATGTGCGCACCAATAGAAGTGATGAAATTGGCTGGTCACATCCTGACTAAAAAGTTGTGACTGACATTTTATGTTATGGGAGAACATCCCAGGGTCTGAAAATAGAAATGATAAGTGTACAAGGGGTCAGGGAGGAGGTTCCCTGACACCAGAGGTTTGATATAGGGGTGTTTTAGTGTTAACTTATGGGTTTCATTTTGAAAAAAACATTCACAGACTCATTTAGACACTACTCTTTCACTCATACATGCACTCAGAGACTCATGCACCCACTCACACACCCACTCAGACACTTATGCACCCACTCATACCCACTCATAGACCCACACACTCACCCACTCAGACACTCACACACCCGTCCACATATCCACTGACAGAGTCAGGCCATGTGGCCAACCCCTACAGGGCACAGCCTTTGGCCGTGTGCGACGTTTGGTTGGGTGGTTATAAGGCTTGACTGCAGAGCCTGGCTGCAACCTAAGCCCTGTGCACAACCCCCACCTTGCATGGCCAAAGGCCGAGCGTGGCAGTTGTTGAATTAACGTATAGTAATTAAAATTACTTTATGTTAAAAAAACATAGAAATTCACTGAAAAAACTAAAGGTTACAGGGATGTTATAGTCATGTTCTGTTTTCACTCGTGTAAAACCATAGAAATTCAGCAGTTATAGTTAGAGTCATTTCAAGTAGGTATAACTCGTGCCCTAAGGCATTATAACTCGCGTCTTCATCATGCCCAGGTAATTACTCCACATATTATATCATTGATGACATCTTCCATGGCATCTTTGATATTATCACTGCAACATTTGCAATAAAAGTGTTGATAAGAAAACTATGCATGGCAAGGGCGGGAGTTATATTTACCTTGGGGCACGAGCTAAGAGTTACTTGAAATAACTCTCATTATAAGTACTGAATTTCTATGGTTTTGTATGAGTAAATATAGAACCTAACTATAACGTTCCTGTATACTTTGTTTTTTTTCAGTGAAAAAAAATATATATATGAAATGTATCACTCATAAGATGCATGACTTTTTAAGAACAAGCATTGGCGATAGATCTGAGTTATAGCTAAAAGTGTCTGTTCAGTTCCAGGTGAGTTTAGGTATTCAGTACCTTATCATCCATGCACACTATCACTCATCCTTGCACTCACTAATCCGTTCATCAAACCAACTGATTCATTCATATACACACAAACTCAACCCGCAGATGAAAGATAAATTAAAAGAATAATAGTAGTAAACACAAAGCATAAGCTTGCAAGTAATATTAAGTAAAGTATTCAATTCAGCACTAAGGGCCAGATGTAGGAAACGATTTGCGACTCGCAAACGGCAAAAAATACCATTTGCGAGTCGCAAAGCGCAGTTTCCTATGCAGAAATGCATTTTGCGAGTCGGGACCGACTCGCAAAATGCATTTCAGAATCGCAAATAGGAAGGGGTGTTCCCTTCCTATTTGCGATTCGCAGTGGTATGCAATACCATTTGCGACCGCATATGGGGTTGCAAATGGTGTCGCAGTTACCATCCACTTGAAGTGGATGGTAACCCACTCGCAAATTGGAAGGGGTCCCCATGGGACCCCTTCCCCTTTGTGAATGGACCACAAATTATTTTTTCAGGGCAGGTAGTGGTCCAAGGGACCACTACCTGCCCTGAAAAAATACCGCAACTAAAGGTTTCGGTTATTTTTTTCAGTGCAGCTCGTTTTCCTTTAAGGAAAACGGGATACACTTAAAAAAAAAAAAACGGCTTTATTTAAAAGCAGTCACGAACATGGAGGTCTGCTGACTACAGCAGGCCTCCATGTTTGCGAGTGCCCATAGTCGCTATGGGGTCGCAAAATGCGACCCACCTCATTAATATCAATGAGGTGGGTCTTTGCGACCCCATAGGGACTCGCAGACGGTGTCTGAGACACCGTTCTGCATTGCAAATTGCGACTTGCAATTTGCGAGTCGGAAGGACTCGCAAATTGCAAGTCGCAATTTGCAATTTTGCTACAACTGGCCCTAAGTGACATGTTGGAAAAGCCGACATTGCTTTGAACTATGGCAGTCATCGTTGAACTGTAACACAATACTGTTTTTTATGCTTCAATATGCAGTGGCAGCCGATATGAAATGAGCAGTGAAGAAGCGGTCTCTAAGCATTGCCTAGAATAGCAGCGAGCGTGCTAAAAACAAAAAAAGGTAAAGAAAACAAGCATTTGCAATGCAACGGGTCTCACATTTTCTCGAGTTAGAGCTATTAGCATTGTAAACTGCCCGTTTCTTGCCACACAAATAAAATTAAAAAAACAAAGCTGGATCGCGCTATGTAAAATGCAGTGCGATTGCGCTGAAATTGAAAACGGAAAAACAGAGTGCGATCGCGCTGTGTAAACCCCAGCGCGATCGTGCTGCATGGAAAATAAAAAGATAAAGTAGACTGGAAACCATGCTGAAAACATGGAGCCTCGTATGTTTTCAGTCGTTTATCTCATATCTCTTTTTTCACTACAGATGGTTTACTATACTTTGGATGTTAACCTGTGGTTATTGGTTCGTTTAATGCACACACATATGCCTTCATTGCGCAATTATCTTTCTGGCAGCAAACCTTTTGTGTTCTCTGCCATTTACCATCATCAAATTTGGTGCTGTGTACGTGGGCTAAAATCCTGAAAATGCATGACGTATGCATGCCTTTCACAAATTAAAGCAAGTGCATTTTAAAAGGCTAGCCCACGAACCAATGAAAGTGACTGACGTGACATGGGCGTGGTTAGAAGCCCAAAGAAAGATTACTAAAGGGGACGGAGTGCTTTACACTCGCCCCTATAAAGGGTGACCGATAAATCGTGAAGATATAGAGCTAAAGGAACTGGTGTACAGGGCCTGGCACTGAGGCACACTCAATTTTAGGCAGATGTGCACATTTAATGACAAAAATCTGTCCACTTAGCAAGATAGCTAGTGGCTGTAGTTGGCTGTCCTGTTGCCCCATGCTATATGCTGTCATGCTGTCAACTGAAATGACACTAAAGAGAATAATTGCTAAATAAGACTGACCCAAAGCATCTGCCTATCTTTACTTTCACATTATTCTAGATGGGGGCATCTGAATGTAATTGTGGGTCTATTCTCATAGCTCCATGAACGAACAGCCAGGTTTTGAGCAGAAACGAAGTCAAGGGGTCTAGTTTGTGTGGAAGCAGCATGTATACTTTCTGTTCCTAGGAGTTCAATTAGAGCATTGAGCTTTCACCTGAAAGGTGGGGATGTTGATTTATTTATAATGTGGGTTATTTGGTAACATGATGAGCTGTTTGGTATATTTAAATGTGCGAACATCTAAGACCTCCTACTGATGTATTCACGTATGCACATATAGTTTTGAAAGTTCCACAAATGGCCTTTCACCATTACAGGGGAATAGTTTGTGAAGGTAAATTTGTTGTAGCAGGTAAAGGGGAATCAGTAAAGGAAACCTGCTTAACACATACCTAAACCTGAAGGTTATTATTATTTTGATCATTTGAAGCCTATCCAAAAGTGATCAGTTTAATGCCATCCTTGAAAGCAAGCATTCATTTGCCAGGTTAGAGGATCTATAATTAATGAATGAATGGAGGGATTTATAAAGCATTCAGCTACTCCCGGGGTGAAAGGAGCATAGGTGATTGAGAAGATGGATGAATGGGTGGGTGAAAGGATCGAAGAATGAGTGGCTGAAAGCATAGGCAGGTGAGAGGATGGATGTACATAATGGAAATTTAGAGGATGGATGGGTTTGTGAAAGGATGGCAAAGTAAATGACAATCTGAGTGGATGTATGGGCAGGTAAGAGGGTGGCAGACTAAACGGCAATCTAAGAGGAAAGGTGGGTGAAAGGATGGCAGAGTATGTGGAAATCTGAGAAGATGGATGGATAACAGATTAAATGGAAATATGAGAGAATGGTGGACGGATGGACTAAAAGATCAATTGATGGATGAAGGGCTTTAGTGATGGATGGGTATTTCAAATGATGGACGTATGGGTGGGTGGATGCATGCATAGATGATGGACATGTGATCAGGTGGATGCAATGGCTAGTGAATGGATGGAATTGTCAAACATGGTATAATGTTTGAAAAACAATGAATGGCAGAATGCAAAAGTGAAATGGGCGATATTAGCAGGTGGCTGGAAGGGTGAACGAATCAAGGAATAGATCCTTGGATAGAAGCGATAAAGGAGCTATTCTAGGAACAGTCAGGCTCACTGACTTTGCCTGCTTGGTGCCATTAGAGCTTTTGTTCAAAGTGGGAGGTATTTTAATTTTCTGACTACTCCCTTTGAGGAAAATGCGCAATCACACACTACTGCTGTTGTCGCAGGGGATGCAGTGTTACTTTAAATGATTTTTGTATAGCACAGCTTCATTAGCCCTTTGGTGATTTAGGCACTCAGAAGATTAATGTCAACCACATTTGATTTGCAATGAAATTGCATTTATATAGTGCTTACTACCCCGATGAGGCTTTTTGTAATAGTGATTTCCATGGAGAACTATTAAATCTTCCACGGCCTGTGACAGCGTGGGTGGTATGGTTTCCAATGTGTAGGTTTCCCCTTTGTAATTATATCAATGATGTTATTTGTGATGTACAAGTTCTGTTAGGGACTCTCTTACTAGTTTTGTACAGGTGTGTCCTCCCATGAGAAGTGTACATTGGCCATTCTGACTCAGCTCCTGAAAAGGGAAGAAGATACGTTTAAGGGACTTAACATAACAAACAAAGAGCGTTTCCTTCTTATGTGGGGGTTTAGGTGTGTGGCTCAAAATAGGCTACATCTGTTTTTGTTGCATTCATATCTCTTTTTTCACTACAGATGGTTTACTATACTTTGGATGTTAACCTGTGGTTATTGGTTTATTTAATGCACGCACGTATACCTTAATTGTGCAATTATCTTTCTGGTAGGAAACCTTTTGTGTTATCTACCATTTGCCAGCATCATATCTGATGAAAGCTGTGGAATGAATTGCGCGTTATCTCTTTTGTGTTGTCGATAGGGTGACCACCTCCCTTTAGGCTATTATGGACCATGGTTCTAATGCCGGGCTTTTGTGTGTTAGCCTAATGCATTCCGAGTGTTGTAGTCTTGTTTTGTTTCTGTTGAATCAATTAGACTAACATACCTGAAAACAATAAGTTGGTAGTGAAATGTTCAGGACTGGGGGTAGTGTCTGTAATGACTTAGAGGTTTTGCGGTCACCCTGGTTATCGATCACTTATTTGTACAAAGAAAATGTGTATCTTGACATACATGTTGTGACATACTGTACTTCTCAAATGCTGACGTGTCACTTTTCCTCATTATTCTTTTGTACAGTGCCTTTCTTTTTTGTGCTTTGTCCTTGAAGCCCTCATAAGTGGTGAGCTATGACACCTGAAGCATAGTGTCATTCTCAGGTGTGTTAGCAACACCCGCCTGTCATCAATGCCACTTGTGTGAGCCGCATCTGTATTTTTTTGCTGAGTGAATATTGTCAGCCTCTACTAAGTCAGATATACAGTCATATTTAAAGATGATACATTAGACATTTTTCTATGGCTTAGACGTTCTTCCCAGTGTTTATCTGAAATCTTTCAACCTCTAGCAACACACATAATGCTCTCAGCTTTCGGGACTGACTACTTGATGGCAGAATGCAGAAATTAGAGCAATCCGTGAGGACTTTTAATCTTTTTAGTGAAAGAACAACTCTGACAGCTCCACAAATAACTCACCGAATAACATTTTTAAATTACGTTAGGAGTTTTAAAGGGAATCACACTCAATCGTGGCTGTAGCAAGCACTTCAGGATGAAGCAACAAGAAAGAACTCGGGAATGCAGAGTCAGTTCCAGGTCCCAAAAGAGGCGGAGAGCGGGGCAAAGGGAGCTACATGGAACAAAGGGCCTGTCTGCACATGCTTTTTAAGAATGCAGTACATTTTAAAAAAATCCTATTTCTACTAAAGCCAGAACAAAATAAATCCCATGCATCATCTAACCATATTTCGGACGGAGTGTCTAATACATTAAGCTAAGAAAATAACATGCTGTCACGTACTATGTTTTTATTTTCAAACAGACAAATGTGTGGGTTTAATGTCTGCGTGTTTTATTTGCTTTTCGCATCTTTGTGGTTACCTGGTGGATTAAAACGTTCTACTTCTAGAGTGTGGATTTGGACTCAAACGAGGAAGCCATATATTTTCCCTTGTTGGACTGATATAAAGATGCCTAGAACTTAGATTTATGCTCTTGAATAGTTCAATGATGACAGAGTTTGCACGGGAATGCAGGATTCCAGACTCACACTGTACTTTTGAACTTTTGTTCACAGGAATATCTTCTCTTTTTGAAAGGAAAAGCACGTTCTTGCAAAAAAGATTGTACTCCATCATCCCTTTCCTCACGAAGGAAAACGTTTTGTACTCTTCGCTCTGCTTCCTTCTCAGAGACCATGCCCTCTTCTCCTTTACAACGGATCTAGCATTTCCCTTCATTTTTCATATGTCTCATATTACCTTCATATTACCTCCTCATTATCCTTCCTCGTCCCATACCTAACGTTATGGAGTGGATGTGCCCATTCACTCACGTCACCTTTAGAAAGCTACATCTTCCCTTCCCATGAAAAGAAAGGACAAGTAGCTTGTAGCCCTTCATATCCCTAAGAACTTCCTGTTCTTTTTTTGTGCCCACTCGTCACTGATGGGCTGAAGGGACTGCTTGGGCACCATTCCGGGCATATGGCGTTAAGGTATGTGTTTTTTTCTACAAAACATTTTGCTTTCCTATCTTAAAGCCGTTGCGGCTGCGTAGGCACCTCCTTTTCTCTTCATTTGTTTGCGTCTGCTTGGGCGCCACATTTCTCTTTTCGCTATGTGAAGTGGGTTGTCGGGGCAGGCTGCGCTCGTGGACGTTTCCTCCCCAATGGGCCTGGTCGCGGTTCCTTGTAGCCCTCATATGGGGGATTACCGCTTGTTCTGAGGGCTGCCTCTCCCTGTGCTGGCCTCAGTGGAGTGTCCTTGATCACCTAGGTGGCTATTTGGCGCTGCCTCTTTATGCTTCCCTGGGGTTGTTTTGGCTGTTCTGGTGCCGATGTTGCTCCCCCTGAAACCTTTCTCTTTTTCACTGTTATGTGCAGGGGGTTGTCCAGGCGGTCTGTGCCCTCGGGTGGTTCCTCCCCAACGGGCCTGGTCGTGGTTCCTTGTAGCCCTCGGCTGGCTGATTACCGCTTGGCCAGGTGGGTACCTCTCCCTGTGCTGGGATCCTGGGGCTGCCCTGCTTTTCAGTGTGGCTGCATTGGCGCCGCCTCTGAATGCTTTCCTGGGGTTGTTTGGATGCTGTGGCGCCGTTGTTGCTCCCCCTGGGGCCTATCACTTTTTTAGCCCTGTGCCTTGCGTTTGTTCTACTGCTGTGTGGCAGGCTTTGGTACTGGTTTTGGAGGGTAGTTCCTGCTGTGTCTGGACCCTCAAGTCCTTGCTCATGTTGTGCTCTGCTCCTCTCACAGGGTGCCACTAGGCAACAATTTTGATTTGGTTGACTGTTGGGAGTGGACTCCAGTGGTTTTCCTTTTTCTTCCCCTATGGGGTTGGGGTTGCTCTCTGGCCTCCTCCTTCTGCCCTGGTCCCTAGGTTTCCCTGCATTCTTGGTGAGTGCGCAGGTGCTGTTTTTAATTCTTGTCCTCTTACCTGGAGGTTGTCTCTCTCTGCTCCTTGTTGAGGCAGAAATGACAGGATCATGTGAGGGTCTCTGTTCCTATTGATAAAAGGTGGAGGCTGCTCTCTAGGGCTCTCACACAGGCTTCTGTCTCTCCTTGCGTTCTGCGTTTTTGGAGTTTGTTCTTCGTCTTTGGTCAAGGTTTTCCATCCCTCTCTGCTGCCATTCAGGACGGTGTTTATTTTTTTGATTTGCTGTCCTGTTTGGAGGTACAGGCCGTTTTTTTTATTGTTGTTGCCTTTTGTTCCCTTTGGGGTTTGGCAATGGCCACTGCCAGTTCTGTTCTGGCACGGCACCATCTTCCCCTTCAGGGTTGGAAGATTGTTTCCTCCCGCTTGCCCTTTTGGATTATCTAGATGCTTCTTAGATGCACTGGTGGTGATCCTCTGGTATTCTTTCATGGGTCTGACACATGTTCATGCCTTCCTTCGGAAGCCTATAGCCTGGGATGGCGGTAGAATGCATTTGGTTCTGTTTAGGGCACATCAGCCTGATTTCCTGGCCACTTGCTCCAGGTTTCAGCTTACGGGGCTTCAGACAGGGGAACCGCCCATCAGTCTGGTGTTTTGGGAGGTCCTAGGCATCCTTCCTGACTTGTCCAACCCCCACTTTGTCCAGTACGTGGGCACCTGGGGCAGTTTTTTTTATCTTTGGGAAGTTTCATTCCCTGTCTTTTGGGTTCTTCAGTTGGCATCCCAGAGTGTTTTTATGGTCTTTCTCCGGGGTTCCAGATCCTCACTTCCTTCAGACTCACAGACCTGTGGATCCTGTGTGGAGGTTGACGCTGGCGGATAGTGTTGCTTCCCTTGTCCTGCAACTGGCCCTTCTCACTGTTCCTCCCCTGGTGGGGGGTTGTGGTTCCTATTCCTGTATCTTTTGGTCAGAAGGTCATGGGGGATTTTCGGTTGCTCATTGACCTGAGATATGTCCCGGCCTTTCGCTTCCTGGTGACCACTTTGCATCCGGTGTTTTTGCAGGTCTCTCCAGGGAATTCCTGCCCTAATTCGCTCTTCAGTATGCTTGTCTCCCCATTCTGGTGACTCCGGCTTCCCAGGAGTTTCTGAGGTTTAGCATGGGTTCCCTACACAGGCACCTCAGGGTACTTCTGTTTGGTTTGCTGTCACCCCCAAGGCTTTTCACCGAGATCATGGCCCCAGTGATGTGACTTCTTTGATCCGGGGTATCTTGGTCCCTCCATATGTCTACGTTCTTCTGTTCGTACCCCTCTCTGGAGCATTGTCTTATGGTCATGGCCTCCACGGTGTCTCTGTTGCAGACCTCTGGTTATGTTTCCTCCCTCCGAGTCTCGCCTCTGCATTTCAAGTGTGTTGGCGCCTTCTTCGATACGGCTCTAAGGGTGGTGTCCCATCCTGCCTTTGTGTGTGGCTGGCTGCTTCTGTCTAGTCAGCATCTGCTGATGGTACGGGGGACCTCTGTGATGGTGTGGCTACCACTTCAGGCTCTAATGGTAAGGTGTTTTTTTTTTGTGTGGGTCGACCCTGTTTTTTTTTCTTTACCTGTTTGTTGCTTGTCCCTGTTGTTGGGTTCTGTTGTGCTACTTTGTTTCAACTTTGTTTTTCTTTCGGACAGCAACCTTGGACATCATGCCTTGGGCGTGCCTTCCTTGGGTCCGATTGCTCATCATGTCCTGCTTTGCTGGACCCCTGTCTATGGCAACTGCACAGCCTTTGTTCCCTTATCTGCTTCCTTTAGCCTGGTAACTCTCTGCTGATGTTTGCATCCGCCTTCTCTGGACATTGGCTTCCCACTTCAATCTCTTGTTCCACTGGTCCTCATTACCGATGCCAGCAGGCTGAGGGATCGTCTTTGGAGACCCTTAGTGCACAAGGTGCCTGGACTGTGGAGGTGAGCTTGTTGTCTTCTCTCAATCTTCTTGTCCACCTCTTGTGTCTTGAGTGGGGTCCATTCTCCTCAACTTTCAGGCTGTTCACTTTTGGGGGTTGCTCAGTATTCTGGGGGTTCTTCTGAGTCTTTTGTTTCCCTCCTCCCTGGAGTTTGTGGTTTTCACACTGCCTTGTGTCCTCTGAAGTGTTCCGATGGTGGATCTCTCCCTACTTCCCTGAAAGCCTAGCTTTTTCTCTTCTTCTCCTGGTTCTTCACACTGGGAGCTCTGAGGTCTGATGCCCTGTCCGGTCTCGACCTCTGGGACTTCTTTACACTTTCCTCCATTTTACCTCATCTGCAGCAGGAGGTGGTGGAGGTGAAGACAGTGTGGTCCTTCCTTTCTGGTCTCGGGGGCCTTGGTCCCTCTTCTCTGTCTCCTGGATGTGGAGTCGGAGTGGATTCTTCCTCTGGGACCATCCCCTTTGTCCATCCCTCTGTTTCCTCTGTGGTCTCTGGCCCAGTTGCATCTCTCGATTTAGTGGTTGTGAGGACGGGTCTCGTCTTTCGGTTCTTTTTCTACGGATGTCCTGTCTCTCTTGTTTTCTGGATGGGTCTCCACTGAGTAGGCATATGCGCATCATTGGGGCTCTTTGCTGCTTGCTGCTGAACGAGGTCTTTGTCTCCTAGTTCTGCCCTTGCATGCTGTTTTTCAGTTTCCTCTGGAGGGTTTTGTTATGCACTTTTCCATTACTGCTCTGGAGCATCAGTGGTTCTCTCTTCAGACTTTTTCAGGGTCCCTGGGATGATTTATACTCAGTTCCGTATCTGGACACTCAGTTGTTTGGGGGTTTCCGTCTTCTTCGTCCTCCACTTCAGGCCCTCTTTCCCCCTTGGGAGCTTCACCTTGTCCTTCCCTTTTGAAGTCCCCTCTGTATGAGCCCCTAGAGTCGGTGTCCCTTCGATTCCTGACCTTGGTATGTTTTTTTTTTTGGTGGCCATCTCCACTGCAAGGCGTTTGGGAAAGTTGAATGACCTGGTTTGCATTCATCCTTACCCTCGTGTTTTTGCTGACCAGGTTATCCTTTTCTTGGATCCTCACTTCCTCTTGGAGGTGTCTTCTTCCTTTCTCCATGAGTGGGAGATTTTTCTCCCTGTTTAGCCTTAGGTGGCTTTTGTCCTGTCCGGATGAGCGTGATGCACTCTCCCTCTGCTTTGTTTTATTGGATTCAGTCTGTGATTTTTTTCTCTGCTTTCCATGCCCTGGGCAATGTGGTCCAGCTAGTGTTGCACCCCATTCCACACAGGGTATGGCTGCCTCATGGTTGGAATGGCCTGGCGTTCCACTCCGGGATGTTTGCATGGCAGCCACATGGTCCTCTCCCTCTGCTTTCGTTTCTCATTGCAGGTTGTGTGTGGCTCAGGGTCCTGAGTTGTCCTATTTGTTTGGTACTCCTGTTGGCTGCTAATTCCTCCTCCGGACTGGGGTCTTTTTAGTTGGGTCTGTTCCTGTCCCTGGGGTAAGGGTAGTTTGTTTGGCACTTGGTTTTTGCTCTGTTGGTTCCATAGCGTTCACGTTGTTCTACTTTGTGTCCTTGTGGTTCCTTAGGGGCTGCTGAAAGTGCTCTTGCTTGGGCATTCCTCCATAACATTAGGAATGGGACAAGGAAGGATAATGAGGAGGTAATGCTCGGATTACTTACCGGTAATCTTAATGACTCCGATTCTTCCTTCCTCGTCCCATTCTGTATGTCCCTCCCTCCCTTCTTGTTCTTTCTTTAGCTGGTGATGTGGTGTTTGGTGATACACAGGAAGTTCTTATCAATGGGAGGGGCTATAAGCTCCTTGTCCTTCTTCTCGTTCATGGAAAGGGAAGAAGAAGCTTTCTTTAGGTGACGTGAGGAGTGAATGGGCACATCCACTCCATAACGTTAGGAATGGGACGAAGGAGGAAGAATCGGAGTAATGAAGATTACCGGTAAGTAATCCGAGCATTGTACTGGGATTCTGTTTAATGGTATTTTAATGTTTAAGGTACAATCTCTCTCAATGAAGGAATGAACACAGTGGATGGGAGTGCATATACTGCAATGACTACCTCAATGCAGAAAGATAGATCACAAGTATAAAACATGTTCTAGAGTTACAAATCTATTTGTTATTGTTTGCTTAGTGTCATAGATCGTTTAAGATTGGAATGCTAATTTTGCATCTCTTGGTGAGTGTTACAAGAGCCATGGTAGTTGCCTGCTGAAGTTTGGAGAAGTCACCAAAGGGACATTAAGTGCTGTTCCTTAATCAATAAATTTGATTTAGTCCATCCTATTAGCTCAATTCGTTGACCAGTCATCATAACAATTTTGGTGACGATCAGAGTTAACCCACGGAAAGGCACAATTTTAACACTTTGCTCAACTTAAAAACTTTTTCGCTTACTTCAACCTAATGTTGTAGGTGAGTCATTTACTCATTTTACTGCATTCTCTTTCCCAAATTGATGTAAGTGGGACAGACTGCAACAAAGTGTGTTCATCTATTACTTTTCAACAGTGCCTGCAAACGGACTACATGCACTGCCACTCACCTACCTTCTTGTGAAAGTGAGCAAAGAACCCTCTTTCACTCCATTGTTCAAGTACTCGGCAAGTACTGTAGAACAATGGCAGCCCATTGCTGCAACTGGCCTTATAAAAATATTAACTGTGGCTGTGTGGATAGTGCATTTCTCTGTTGCTTGTCTTTTGACAAGCACTGTAGGAGTGTTTTCTGTGCCATCACATTCATCTATTGCCGGTTCTGAGGATGGGAGATGTGAGAAATGGACAGGATGCTCCAGTTGTTATCTGATTGTGGCAATAGGGTAATTCTCTCTAGCCAGTGAAAAGATAAAAGAAGACATCTTATTGGCTGATGTCATAAGGAAACTGTGGTGTGATTAGACAGAACAACTGATTAGACAGAGGATATTTCCCTCATTTCAGTTGCAGCATCACATACACATATTGATACATTTTACAAAAGTACTGTGCCAAATGCAAATCTTCCATCCTCTTGTTTAGGGGAACTGGGAATTCAGAGACTGAAGTAGCAGCAATTGAACATGGCTCTGCCCTCTAAGAAAAAAGCCATGCTGTACAATTGCTTGGAGTGGCAACTGAGGGTCAAAGAATCTTTGATCCTTTGGCATTTTGGCTCCACCACCTCAAGTAGTTTTGGATGCATTTAAGGAGGAAAAGAACAGATTAGTTCAACACTTTAAGCATGGTAGAAGTATTATAGTGTAGGTACACAGATTTTGCACATGCAAAGAACTTCAACACAAGTTGATTGTTGGGTTGTTAGAACAATTGAGAATCCTTACTTCCTAATGTGACTTTGATGAGACACAGGATAACTACTTAAGGGATCAGATTGTAGTTGGCTGTTTTGATGGAAGGATAAAAGAAGTTGCTGGAATTCTAGTTTGAAAGTGAACTTGGGAATTTCAAACATGGACAAGAGTCAGAAACCATGAATGCCATCAAGTTTAAGCCCAAGCATAGCTCAACTTCAAGTAGTGAGAGCAGGAAATTTGATAAAGCTGCCGCTAGTATGCAAGAAGCTTGCTACAAGCGTGGATCAAAAACCCTTTTGGCCAACTGTGATGCAAGTCCTGCCATAGGGAAGAATTACATGAAATGCATAAAGAGTGGACATTTTGCTAGTACATGCAAAAACATGCAGAAGATTGCATTTATAGGGTTGGGATCCAGTTTTCAATATAAGATTTGGTGATGTATAAACTGACGTCACTATAGGGCTCATGATCCCCTCTCACTATAGTATGTAACAAGTTGTATGAGAACACATGGAGCCATATAGACTTATTGCCTCCTGAAATTGATTTGGTGGCTTACTTTGAAGATGGTGTCAGATACAGTAATACACCCCAAGGTTTATGTAGCAAGGAGAGGTTATACCATACTGGGTTGGAGTTATCAAGGGGCTTTTGGCATGATTTGAGACCTGGATGGCATGCCTAATTTCACAGGCTGATATGAGGTCACCACAAACATAAATTTGGAGCACCTTTTTGAAATGCATGGTGGATTGTTTGAGGGTAACCTTGGAGTGGTCAATTGTTATGAACATTAGATTATTCCTAAACCAGGGACAATTCCTGTACTTCATAAGAGGTGGAATGTTTTGCTAAGTATTAGGAATCAACTAAAAGAACATCTGGATAAATTGTGTGGTGAAAAGTAACAGAACCAGTTGGCTCCTCCCAGTTGGCCTCTCTCATAGTCATAGCTAACAAAGTTCAAAACCTCATTTGGGGCTTACACATTTCTGTGAATGCTGTCTGGCATGGCTTCGGCAACCTCAGTTTTCCCACAAACAATTGATGATTCACATCTTAGGAGGAAGGTAGAACGTTTTGGCTTATGAGGATGACATCCTCATGTGCAATAATACTGAAGAGGATCATTTGTAAGTTTTGCACACACTGTTAAACACCTGGCAAGATCAAGCCTAGACAGCCCCAACGTGACACTAAGATCTGCCCAGCAATTCATGCTACTTTCTGCCAAAGACTAAATAGTCTTCTTTGGCACTAGACCATTTTCATTGACAACTGTCAAGTTATGCAACAGCATCATTTTATCTCTCTGAAAAGAGCCCAGTCGCTTAGACTGAGCAAATGCCTGTCACTTTGGCTTTCTAATGAGTACATTTTATCCTGTAAGCTACCTTTACCATAGTTTGGTGTTAGCTTATGTTTACTTCTACATCACCATGAAGGGTAGCCTATGTGAACTCAAAAAATTAACTCAGTATGACATGCCATTAATGTATGTACCTGCTACATCACCAATAGCAAGAGCACACACCCTGGCTTAGCTAGCCTAATAAATAGCTATATCAGGCAGTGAACAATGAGTCAAGATGCTGCAAGGCTTGAAACCAAGTACAAGAAGAGGAAAAGCAGACAGTTTGGGTCTGATTTAGATTGCAGCAAACGGGTTCCCGGAATTATAAATCCCATTATTTCCTATTGGATTTATTTTTTTGACGGACAGGATATCCGCCACCATTGTGATGGATAACCCATCTGCCGAAATCTAAATCAGGCCTTAAATCTGCCTCTGTGCTTGAAGGAACACAGACAAAATCTACAGTCACATCCGGTTCCAGGGTTCCTACGGTTCAGAAAAGTGGCTGTGGTCAGCCAGATGGCTGGTTTACATGCCATGTGAAGTGCTAGGCTATGGAAACAGCTGGCAAAATGCAGAAGCAAGAAGACCTGGAAGGATGAAAAACACTGGGTAGGATTCCTGTTGGAATCCTTATGGAGGACTTTGAGTTGGGATCCTTCTCATCCTTGAATTCAGCGTGGTTTTGGTGCCTTGTTTGTCAACTCTTGTATCATTTGTTATCTTCAAAGAAGAAATAGCAATATTGCCAATCTTTTTTGTCAGTCCTTTGATGGCTTTTTGCTACTAAATATGACATTTTTACAAAGTCATTTGATAAGTTTAACATGACTATTAAGTACAGAATGACAGCATGGTCCCTGGAAGGATAACCTTTTTCTCAGACAATTAAGAGGAATGCTAGAAAGACCTTCACAGCATCCAGACCTTGTCACAACCTAACATTAATACTATACATCCAGCAAATACTACTTTTTTCTTTAAAAAAATGTATATTTATATGGTCGCAGCCAAAATGACTCCAGAGTAACAGCTCGGATGCGTTGCTCTGCAGCATCTGAACAAAACAGCACCTTGTTGGCATTCAAACACACATGAAAAATGAGGATATGGAGATTCCAGAGAAGAAATGCAATAATTAGGACCCAGGTGAAGGGGAAAGTGAGTGGACAGGAGTAAATCTGGGACTGTGGCCACAAGATGAGAGCCAGTGGTTTACTTAATCAAGACAGGGGCCTCTTTTGCATTTAATAGAATTCAAAAGAGGACAAAAGACCCACAACCGCATTGTGAACAATAGAACACACACCATAGACTCCTAGGGAAACTTGTGAAACTTGGTGGTACCGGCTTGATTAAGAGGAGATGTGAGACTTGTGGCCAGTAAACTCACCTTGAATTGCATAGGTGATGCAGGTTAGGAGATCAACAGAGATGGTGTTTATCTTACCCACCTGGTTTCTGTTTGTGCCCGTTTGACCCACCGAGAAGATGCTTCTGCCTAGTGGCACCTCTCTTGAACTACCAAAGACATACCACTTAATGGCAGGAGAGAAAAGAGAGGCATCTAGAATTCTCTGTAATCTTGAGTGAGAAGCATTGTGAGGATATAGCATGATGATCAGTAGGGTGAGAAGGTGGATATGAGCACACCAGAAGTGAACTAACTAGTTTGCATTGCTGTGTATAAGTATACCCTGCTTTCCCTTTGAAAGACATCACTGCTGGGTAAGAATAACAAAAACCGACATATGATGGTTTCACTGGCATCATAGGCAAGGGACCATAGAGGGCAGCAACATCATGAGACATGGTCTGTGGAAGGCACCTTTGGAATATTAAACCACAGGGAAAGACTAAGGGGCATATTTATGAGCCCTTAGCACCACTAGAGCGTCACTTTACATGACGCTACGGGGGCACTAACCTCTGCTCTATATTTACAAGGAGGTGTAATGCCACTTTTTTGTGGCGTTACACCTCCTTGTAAAATGGGCCCCTCCAACACAGTTATCTACGTCAGAGGGGAGTGCAATGGGTGTTGCTGTGGGCATGCCACAGCAACAGCCATTGCATTTTGACACTGCCTCAGATTTACAAGATTTTGAAAACCGGAGGCAGAGCTACACCAGGGGACAACAGGGAGGAATACTTTTATTCCTCCTCGTTTTTTGCTTTTTCTATGCGTGCTGCATTCTGCAGTACGCATAGAAAGAGCAAAATGCCAGAAATTATTGTTTATGTGTGGGAAGGGACACCTTCCCGCACATAAACAATCACACCCCTCAACGCAGACATCCTTGCACGATGGTGCAAGGATGCCTGTGTTGGTGCTGCCAGCTTCATTTAGTGCCAGCGCAGGGGAAAACACAAGGGTGCACCGTATTCACTTAAATACAGCACATCCCTGTGTTGTGAAAATGCCGGAGCGTGGCACTGCTAATTTTGGCGCAGCGTTGCACTCTGTCATTTTTCCATAAATATGGGTCAAAGGGCCTCAATATGAGTCTTGTGGTCTTCAGACTGCCAGACCCACTGTGGCAGTCAGACTGCCGCGGTCGTGGCAGTCAGACTGCCACATTATGACCGTGGCAGAGCCACCATGGTCCGACGGCTGACACTCCCAGGCTGCCGGCAGCCGGCAGCTTGGCGGTCTCGGCAGTTGTAATTCACCAGGGCAGCGCAGAAAGCAGCGCTGTCCTGGGGATTACATGCCCATTTCCACCAGCCTTTCCCTGGCGGTTTACATCGCCATGGAAAGGCTCGCAGAACTGGGGTGTTGGGGGCCCTTGCAGCGGCCCCCATGCACAGCCCTCTCACGCATTCCACTGCCCGAATTTCGGGCAGTGGAATGCGCAACGAGTGCTGCTGCACCCACCGCACAGCTCCATTAGGAGCTGGCATCAATGTTAAGGCCCTCTTCACCGCATGGCTGGTGGGTGGAACCGCTGTTTCTGCCCACCGGCCCTGCTGTGAACTCTTAATGGGGCCTGCGGTGTTCAGGCTGGTACACTCAATGCCTGGCCACTCACACTACGGACTGACACATATATCAATACCAGTGAGAGAATCTAAACGGATTAAGTGATGCTCATAAGAATTTTGTACTGAAGTTACAAATCCAGCATGAAGAAATAAAGTGACTGATATCACATACCCAGAAACGATGGACATTAAGCACCACTCTCCAAAGAAAACATGAAGTCATGTATCAATGATATTACAAAGTATTTCAACAAATTTCTGCAGGAAGCCTAAATAAAATTTGATCAAACCTAGGAAGAAATATTGAAGAAATTAAAAGATAAGGGTATCATTTAGAAATAAGTGAGGTCAGATAACAGTTTCTACAATATATCCCAAACTCTTCCCAGGTGGCTACTACCTCCATAAACACAACAGAAATGTAGGCCAAACAGCTTACAGACAAATGTGAGGATCTGAAGAACAGGTCCAGAAGGGACAATGTATGTATTAAAAATCAAAAAGAGGGGAGAAGGGCAAGAATTGGAAGGACTTTTCTGAATTCTCTTTTTGAAATTGTTACAAAAATGTGAAAACTAATCCAATGGCATTGAGAGGACTGCATAGAAAAGGGAAATGATCATGAAAGCCTGGGCACAAAGTAGAGACGTAACTGTGAATTATTTTTCTTATCCAGATACAGAACAACACTCAAAGTGACTTCCTCCATGAAAGAAAAACACTATGTAGAAAGCAAATTTGGTCTTTGAAGACATAACCCAATACTCTATTAAACTATTAAAGTGCAGATTTTATTGATCAACAGTGGGGGCCCTCACAACTAAACATATTGCATGTAAATAGATATTTCTGGAAGACATAACATTTGAATGAAAAAACATAGAGGTGGTAGCAAAAGTGGCTCCTGAAGCAAAGGATATCCATGATATCCAGGGCAATGATGAGCACCCGCAAGAACCAGATCATACAGAACACCTAAGAGACACCAAAAAATGTACAACCGCCCACCAAAACAAAGTAAGACTTAAAAATTGGAAAAGATGGAATGAGGTGCATCATAGAAGGAACTATGAACATCTGATGGGGTTACCTCATTTTCAAGCACCCATAAGGGTAAAAGTGAAATGGTACACAAGTGCTGGTAGGGGTCCACTACGATAAGCTTATCAAGAAAATATACTGCTGCAGCAGAGCCTAAGAAGAGACACTGGGAGTTACAAATTTGTATTTTGTGGCTAATGTGATGCGTTACACTTTTAAGGGTACCACAACTGTTTAACACTCAATTGAGAGATGCTAAGGTCCTGACTATACTGTACTGCAACATGTAAGGGGGGGAGTGAGGAGACACCCAAAGGCATGCTTTATTCCAACAAAAAACATCCTTTAATATAATTATTAAAGAGAGATTTCACACACCCCGGTTATGACAGACCTAAAATAATGTCTATGACGATATCTTATTATCATTTTGAGGGGCCTGAAGATGCCAAATAAAAGACAACGGCTATGGAATCATATTGAAGATACTTAACCACATCTTATTACGTTTACCAAATGTTTATTAGATTACCAAATCTGAAATCGGAAACCAGAAGAGATTCAAACATAGGATTTAGCTAATAAAAGACAAATTCAACTACTGGTAACAAAATTGTAGAAGAGGCAAAGTTGGTTAAATACACTTTTGCAAGTTAAGGTCATATTGACAAGGAATGATAATACAGGCAGATAATATCCTGGCACAGCTAAAATATAATAGAGATATTATGATACTCTTGAACACTATAAGCACAAAATCCAGGCCAGTTCCTGATACGAAAGAAGGGCCATAATTTGATAATTGGAGGTGACCTCAACTGATCCAATTCATAGGGTCACATACATGAAGTGATGAGTAAAAATGTGAAAAGTATTCAAGACGACTTGATAATCCTAGATCGTTGAGATACACACTTGGAGGGAGGGAAGGGGGCTATTTATTATTTCTCCCCACACATGGAAATGATATGAGAATTGATTATATTTTCATAAATAAGAGGCAAATGGGTGGCATTACAAAGACCAAAAGGAGGTATGTGTTTTTTTCAGACCACCCTAACATGTTGGTAGAATAGTCTACAGAAATTCCCAATAGAAAGGGGGGGATTTGGAGGCTCAAAAAGTGGCTCAAAAAGTACATACGTAGATATTCAGCTCATAGACAAGACTACTTAAATAATTGACTTTACAAAGACACATAGAAGGTGACCCACTGTCATTCTAGATGAAATGGGATGCACTAAAGGCCCTCACAAAGAGGATACTAATTGCTTTAGATGCCCACAAAATGAGAGACTGGAAATTAGAGTCTGAGAAACTACACAAAGGTTCCACATCATTATAACAGCTTAACAAAGCATAAACCACAGCAGGGAAAGTAAAAATACAAACCTCCTGAAAAGCCAGCTAAAGGTAGTTGAAACTAACAGAGAAGAGAAAACCTCTTCTACGACTACAATAGAGATTCTGGACCAAAAGTTAAATTATTAGTCCCATAGCTAAAAGGCATTTATAATAAACACCCTGGGCCTGATTTTGAACTCTGTGGACGGGTTACTCAGTCACAGCGGTGACCTATGTCCCATCTGCTGCTTCTAAATCCCCCATTTTCTATGGGATTTAGATTTTTTGGGATGGGATATCCATCACTGCTGTGACGGAGTAATCTGTCCACCGAATTCTAAATCAGGCCACATATTTTGACAATATACAATACCAAGGTAAACTCCTAAAAGATGAGGAAGGGAAGCTGAGAGCCTTTAGTGATTTCTCTCAGACCTTTAAAATTGATGAAGGGGAAAACGGAAGAGAAAGTGTAAAGTACCAACAAAATCGTCATCTGCCACATCTGACACAGGTGCAAAGAGACTATTTAGATAGAACCATAGATAACTAAGAAGTCAAGAAAGCAATGAGAGATAATCACTTAGAATTGAGAGGTTCAAAGTGGCCTTTTATAGATCTCTAGAAGGAATATTACCACCTCTCATGGCGGACCACTTTAATTCCTTCAAAGAAGAAACATGGATTACACAAATGATGAGGGAGGCATATATCACTTTGATCTTATAACAAAGACACTAGAAAGTGTGAGCCATATCATTCAATTGTGTATTATATCTAGATGTCAAAATCTTTACAATGATATTAGCCAATTGGCTAGATAAATGCATGCCAGGACTGATCAAGGTGGATGAATCCAGATTTATTAGAGGCCACCAAACAAATGACAATATATGAAGGCTCACAGGAAGGCAAACAGGAAATAAAACCTTGCAATATTGGTTGTCCTTGATCCACAACAGGCCTTTGAGGCAGTCAGATGGGGCTTTTTAAGGTCAAAATTGCACATTGGATTGGGCAAGTGTTTCTGTAGTCGGATCCTTGCAGTTTATAAAGAACATGATGCCAGGCTCTTGGTAGATGCAGCAAGGTTTGAGGCTATAAAACTACTGAGAGGGACATGAAACAGCTGCCCCATCTTGCCACTTCTGTTTGTGCCATCCATTGAACCACTGGCATCCTCATTAAAAGAGTAACCCCCAATTCATGGATTGGGGTAGAGGGCCGAACAACTTAAACTTAGAATATTCATTGACAACATTCTGTTGATATTGACTAAGCTTCACAAGTCATTGCTGCTCTATCTCATTATTTAGAAATATTCTTAAAGCTGGCAGGATTTCAAGAAGATAAAGGAAAACCTGAAATTCTTCATCTCACACTCTAACTAGAAGAATTGCAGCAATTACAAAACGATTTCCACTTTAGATGGTCTAATACCACCATACACTAGATTGGCCTCAATGTAACTACATCTATGGCTGATATAATGGCTGCTAACTGGTGCAAATTGTAGAAGGAAATACCGGCACACCTGGTAAGATTAAGCACCCTAGTATTATTGTGGCTAAGGAAAATAGCTATGATTAAGATGTACCGGCTATCACTCTTGTCATTCATGGTTTAAGCCATGCTCATAAAAATACCCAAGAAGGAAATAACCTGCCTCCATAAAAGAAAAGAGACTGGGGGTGGTAAAAAAGTGAAGGTAATATGGGCAGGTAATAGAGCTTTGTCAGACCTAATGTTTTCCTCTGAATTAATTGCACACTCACCAGGCCCTGAATCACTCAAAGACCAATTGTCCAATGCCTCGCTGAAGTTTGAAGGGCAAGAAAAGCCAAGTCCATTCCTGGAGTTGGATGAGCTATTGAAATCCTAATTTCGAACTTTCACCTTTGCAGCACTCCTCTCGCTACACCATTTACTAGCATGTTTGGTAACTCGAACAACTCATGTGCTAGGGTAAAACTCTGAAGAACCTCTCCTCCGGCTCAGAGGCTTTCTAATCTTTACTACATCCCTAACATGAAATTGTACCTCTTTAACCACTTTCAGGTCACATTACCTCTGCTTGCTTCTGGGCTGCATTTTCTTCACTCTATTGCACACATCATTCAGATAAGGAATTCTGTCACATGCACTTGTCTTCTCCTGGGCCCAAATAGGCGTCAATTTATTGGACAAGTGCCTACTCATCTAAAGCACGAAAGATTCCACTCCTGGTATGAAATCAGGAGTGTTATGATAACCCCACAACCTTCTGGAGACCATTTCCTTGACACTTGAACCAAATGATATCTCTATTGAACTATTTCCTTCAACTTGTGATTGACCCATCTATTCCTTTGAAAGCTGTACAAGGCCACAGGAAGTTGCTTGATGGCGAAGGAAAGCAAAATTTTCTCTGTGGACCTCAATTTAAAGTGTACCCTGTTGCCTGTCACCAGGAAATTCTAGACAATATCCCTCTGAAATAAACCTTTCAAGAAGCTAATGACAGCATTGTGTTGGGTTCTTTCATAAACTTTCATTTGCCTATTTGGAATAGTAATCAATTAATACCAAGGCAATTTTCATAATGAACTGGAGACAAAGGAGTATTATAAGATGTAGAAACCTCTCTGCATTACGTACACCCAACATAAACAACTTCACATCTGAGTCCATACCAGACCACCAATAGTGAGTACTGAGCCTTTTCTTATTTCCTGTCAGGACAACATGTCCAATGTGTATGACTTTTTGTCAGACGTACACTCAGCTGGGAGAATTTCAGTAAATTCATTCTCAGCATCAACCCTTCATCAATGGTTAGTTCATCTTTAACATTAGAAAAGGGGGTTAAAATTCACAAGTTCACCATTCAAACAATTTTCTCTTGAGAAACATTGAATAATGAACTTCTTGAGTAGTGTTAGACAGGCATCCTTATCAGCACAGCATTCCCATTCATCTTGAAAGATGATGGCCTTGGACATTAGAACCCCATCAAACGACCCTACAACACATTCCATGTTTTCAAAAGCAAGATCACCTGATCCTATTTCCGAAGAACATCTGGACACAAGATATGTTCTAACATTCTTTCCACCAGAGATGAGTCTAATCGTGAAATTAAATTCATACTTTTTAGATAGAAGCCTGACTAGTCTTGGACTTGCTTTATGAGGATTTCTTTCAGCTAACAGGTATACTAAGAAGCATGTATAGCCCCACAAATATGTTGAAAAATGATTAGAAGCCAACATACAAACCAATGCTTCTCTTTCAGGGGTGCTTTAGTTGGGTTCAGCCTTCGATAAACCTCTGGATGCAAAGGATATGGTATATTGAAAGCATTCTACTAACTGACTTAGAACCACCCTCATACTGACTGCACTAACATCTACAGTAACTATGGATGAAATATCCTCCCTGAAAGCATGTAGTGGTTCTTGAAAGTGTCATCTTCTTCTTTTCCCCAACAACATTTAATACTGTTTAGCAATAATTTTCTGAAAGGTTTTGTTTGTAAAGCAAGATCATCCACAAAGCTATCTATTATGGCCTCTCCCAAATTTGTTTTTGAGTTACAGAACGGGAGAGGTTCAGATCCCAAAAATCTTGGTTATTACTATTTTCTATGAATATTAATAGGATTGTGTGAGTTTCATCTTCAGGGCATGTCCCCACCCCTCACACTGAGATTCAACAAGGTTAGATTAATGCGCACATTTATATATTCAATGATACTAAGTAACATCTACATTTGTTAGTATGTAGAACACAACCAATATTCGTGTCACTTGATAGTAATATACACAATATTATGTCAGTGAACTGTCGCTGGGGTACTATTTGTAGTATGGTAGTGATCCAGCTTTATAAACCGCCATAGCTGTTCAGATCCCAACCTTTTGCTGGGGTGCGATAGATACTAATTCGATCTAGCAATAGTTTCTCAAACAGCACTGTCTCTTAAAAACAAATGATATACTGATTTAAAAGAATTGTGAATGTCTTGATTGTCTATTTTGGAGATAGAGCTTTAGC
This sequence comes from Pleurodeles waltl, assembly GCF_031143425.1. Taxonomy (NCBI): domain Eukaryota; kingdom Metazoa; phylum Chordata; class Amphibia; order Caudata; family Salamandridae; genus Pleurodeles; species Pleurodeles waltl. The sequence continues at coordinate 296,819,315 of NC_090438.1, forward strand.
TAGTCCATGTCAATAGAGAAAGATCACCCTTTTCTACAATTTGATTGGCTAATGTTCCTGTATTTGAGAGACATGTCGGTGGGTGTTAACCCCCATTAAATTCTAGAGATCAGGGCAGAGGGTAGGCAGGACCACCAGAGCCTGAAATACATCTATATAATGGTCCTTGTTAGCAAGCTCCTTACTCATAAACAATTTCACCCTCCCAGACATTCTGCCTTTACTAATTTTGCCAGCCATGCCTGAAGATGAAGACAGGTCAGAAGATCTATAAAATAAAAATAGGGGTGTGACACAAAACAAGGATTTGCATAGCCAATAGGTCTTTCCTTTGGGACCTTATTTATATTTAGCTATGCAGCACATTAAACCTATATCAGAAATAAACTATGTTTGTGCATTCCTTCATACACCTGGCATTAGACTGTAATGTCCAGAACATCTCCTAGAGGGCACTACAATAAAAATAGCATTGGTAAAAACATGGTCATGTAACCATATAGTCAGCCCCTAGAGAGCATAACACCATTAAAAGAGAAGGGTAGAAAGCATTGCAGTGTAATCATATATTCAGCCGCTAGAGGACATAGTGCATTACTTATTTTCAGGCCTAGCAGGCCTGCTAGAATATTATTACAAACAAGGCCACTAGATCACAAAGCACAAAGCAAAAGCTCTAGCCATGAGAGAGCTTAAATAGATTTTGAATGGTGGGAGAGGTTATGATTTTGCGGTTCTCCAAACTAGTATGGGGACTGTTAGACCTGACAGCCCCAGGGTGGTCACCCCAAACTTTTTGCCTGCCTCCCTCCACTTTTTGGACACTGTTTTTGCTGGCTTTTAGACTCTGCGCACTTTACCACTGCTAACCAGTGCTAAAGTGCATATGCTCTCTCCCTTTAAACATGGTAACCTTGAATCATACCTGATTGGACTATTTAATTTACTTATAAGTCCCTAGTAATGTGCACTTTATGTGCCTAGGGCCTGTATTTTAAATGTTACTAGTGGGCCTACAGCACTAGTTGTGCCACCCTCTTAAGTAGCCCCTTTTTCTTGTCTTAGGCCTGCCATTGCAAGGACTGTGTGTGCAGTTCACTGTCACCTCGACATGGCATTTAAAAGTACTTGCCAAGCCTAAACCTGCCCTTTATCCACATATAAGTCACCTCTAATATGTGCCCTAGGTAACCCCTAGAGCAGGGTGCTGTGTGGGGGAAAGGCAGGACATGTACCAGTGTAGTTTACATGTCCTGGAAGTGTAAAACTCCTAAAATCGTTTTTGCACTACTGTGAGGCCTGCTCCCTTCATAGGCTAATATCGGGGCTGCCCTCATACAGTATTGAAGTGGTAGCTGCTGATCTGAAAGGAGTAGGAAGGTAATATTTAGTATGGCCAGAATGGTAATACCAAATCCTGCTGACTGGTGAAGTTGGATTTAATATTACTATTCTAGAAATGCCACTTTTAGAAAGTGAGCATTTCTTTGCACTTAAATCTTTCTGTGCCTTACAATCCACGTCTGGCTGGGCTTGGTTGACAGCTCCTTGTGCATTCACTCAGACACACCCCAAACACAGGGTACTCAGCCTCACTTTCATACATCTGCATTTTGAATGGGTCTTCCTGAGCTGGGAGGGTGGAGGGCGTTCTCTCACACAAAGGACTGCCACACCCCCTACTGGGACCCTGGCAGACAGGATTGAACTGAAAGGGGACCTGGTGCACTCCTTAGCCACTCTTTGAAGTCTCCCCCACTTCAAAGGCACATTTGGGTATAAAACAGGTCCTCTGCCCTACCTCATCAGACACTTGCTGGAGAAGAAACCTGAACCAGAACCTGCATCCTGCCAAGAAGAACTGCCTGGCTTCCTAAAGGACTCACCTGACTGCTTTCTACAAAGGACTGCTGCCTTGCTTTTGCCCTGCTGCCTTGCTGAACTCTTGTCTGGCTGTAAAAGTGCTCTCCAAGGGCTTGGATAGAGCTTGCCTCCTGTTCCCTGAAGTCTCAGGACCAAAAAGACTTCTCTTTTTCATTTGGACTCTTCGTGCGCCGAACATTTCGACACACAGCTTGTTCTGCGGCGAGAAAAACGCTGCACACCGACGCTGATCGACGCAACGCCTTCGGGGCGACCGGAACTTCGACGCACGGCCTCACAAGGACAACGCCGCCCGACTTCCAGGGGGGAAATCGACACGACGCCTGTCGTGAGAGCGAAACTTCGACGCACAGCCCCGCGGAACGACCAGCAGGAGAATCCACGCACAGACCCAGGACATCTGGTAATCCCCGCGACCCACAGAAAAAGACTGTCTGCGTGCCGGAAAACGACGCACGACTTCCCCGCGTGAAAAATAACTATGCAAGTCTGTGTGTGCTGGGGAGAAATCGACGCACACACCATTTTTCCATGTCTCTCTTCTTCTGCGGCCCTTTGCGGAGATTTTCCACTTCAACCCAGGTACTTTGTGCTTGAAAGAGACTTTGTTTGCTTTTTAAAGACTTAAGACACTTTATATCACTTTCCAGTGATATCCCTACAATTTCACATTGCATCTTTATTAGTTTTTGACATACAATTATCCTGATAAATATTAGATATTTTTCTAAACACTGTGTGGTATATTTTTGTGGTGCTATATGGTGTTATTGTATGATTTATCGCACAAATACTTTACACATTGCCTTTTAAGTTAAGCCTGACTGCTCGTGCCAAGTTACCAGAGGGTGGGCACAGGATAATCTTGGATTGTGTGTGACTTACCCTGACTAGAGTGAGGGCTCTTGCTTGGACAGAGGGTAGCCTGACTGTCAACCAAAAACCCAATTTCTAACATTGGTGATCAGCGGTGAGGATAGGACTTGTATTTGTGCAGTGACATACAGTAGCTAAGTATTTCACTACCTACCCACAGTTGAAGGTCAACTTGATTTTTATCTCTTTTTTGCAAATTCGTTTTTCCTGACAATTTTCAAAAACTAAATCCTGACTCAACATGTCTCTGACTGGGTCTCAAACAGGAGACTTTGACCTAGTCCTCGTGGATACATATACGGTCAAACAGCTAAGAGGGTTCTGCAGGGCAATGCGGATACCCACCCAAGGGGCCTCCAAAAAGGAGGACTTTCAAGTGGCGCTGAGGGCCTGGGCAGAAGCCCATTTAGAAGAGGATGATGAGGAGGAGGAGCCAGAAAATGGCCCCCCAGAGGATTTGTTGCTATCTGTGGATGTGATGTTACCACTGCAATTGTGCCCCCTTCCAGACCAGGGAGCAGTGTCTCTGTGCAAAGCCAGACCGCAGAGGAAAGGAGAGAGGAAAGGGAGTTCCAATTGCAAATGGCAAAACTGAAAATTGAGGCTCAACAGGAGGAAAGGAGGGCAGAGAGAGAAGCCAAGCAAGCTGAGGCTGAAAGAGCAGCCAAACAGATTGAAGCTGAAAGAGCTGAAGCTGCAGCTGAGAGAGCCTTGGCTGAAAAGAAACTGTTATTGGCTCATAAACTGAGTCTCAAGGAGCTGGATCTCAAGGCAAAGCAGTCTGAATCCAGCAATAATGGTGGCAGCATACTTACAGGACCTGCTGGAGAAAAGAAGGTTTGTATACCCAAAAATGTGGTGCCTAGTTTTGCGGTGGGAGATGACATAGATAAATGGTTAGCTGCTTATGAAGTTGCACTAAGGGCTCATGAGGTTCCTGAAGGGCAATGGGGGGTAGCTATGTGGGGTTATGTGCCGCCATTGGAGAGGGACACACTTCTCACATTGGATCAACCTGATCAAAACACATACCCACTTCAGAAAGCCACTTTACTTGCCAAGTTTGGGCTGACCCCTGAGGGATACCGTCAGAGGTTCAGGGACAGCACCAAACAAACCACACAAACATGGGTAGATTTCTTTGACTTTTCCAGTAAGGCACTGAATGGATGGGTGCGGGGCAACAAAGTAGATAATTATAAAGGGTTATATGACTTGATTGTGAGAGAGCATATGCTTAATAGTACTTTTACAGAGTTGCGCCAGCACTTAGTGGATAGTAAGCTGAATGATCCCAGGAAGCTTGCTGAGGAGGCGGACCTCTGGGTTGGCACCAGAGTGTCCAAGAAGGTACCTGGGGGGGACACCCACATAGGTGGTCAGGGTTCCCAACAGAAGAAAGAGGGGGGAGATAAACTTACAGATAAGGAACTCTCCAAAGGCCCCCAAAAGAATTCCCAGGGAGGGGGTGGCAACCATTCCTTTTCCAGATTTGGGAAAAAGCCTGGGACTTATGACAAATCAGGGAGATCCAACCCCAAATGTTTAGAGTGCTACCAATATGGTCACTATAAAGGCTACCCCCAGTGCTCCAAGAGGGCACCGTCCACCACTGGACAGACACCTAGGTTGACTAGTGTAGCGCTCGGGGGGAGATGGACCCAGATAGCTTTGGGGAACAGGTAGAGATTTCCCTAGTGTCCCTGGGAGAAGGAAAAATGGTGCCCAAAGCCCACATGCCCCAAAATACTTCCAAGTACAGGCAGTGGGTCACCATTGATGGGCAAAAGGTGGAGGCTCTGCGTGACACAGGAGCCAGTATGACTACTATCAAGAGTCAGCTGGTGTCAACAGAGCAGATAGTCCCTAATACATTCCACCAGGTCATAGTCGCTGACAATTGTGAGAGTCACCTACCGGTGGCTCTGGTTCCCTTTGAGTGAGGGGGGGTCTCTAGTACTCTGAAAGTAGCTGTGAGTCCTGCCATGCCTGTAGATTGTCTGTTAGGCAATGATTTTGAGCATACTGCTTGGAAAGAAGTAGAGCTCAGATCTCACCTGGAGATGTTAGGGTTACCTGAGTGGGTCTGCATGACCACACGGTCCATGGCTGACCGAGAGGGAAGTCAAGGGCGTCTGGAGCCTGGAACAATGGCCCAGAGAACTTCCAAGCGGAGGGGAAAGGGGCGCGGGAAACCGGTCCCAGAAGTTCCCGCAGTGGTTGACGGGGCTCCTGAGGAGGAGGCTCCCGAGCCAACTGGGGAAGACATTGCCACCCTAGGTGACCTACCTGAGCTTGCTGGCTTGCAAGTTGAGGGTGGACCCACCAGGGAGGAATTCTGCAAGGCGCAGAAAGAATGTCCCACTCTAGAGGGTCTGAGGAGGCAAGCCTCAGACCAGGCGGCAGGTGAAGCCTCTGGCGATCACCACATATATTGGGAGAATTATCTCCTCTACAGTGAGCCTAAGGTTCTGGCCTTTGGGGCAGCGCGTGCGCTGGTAGTCCCCCAGTGTTACCGAACCTTCCTACTGGGTCTGGCTCACGACATTCCCCTGGCAGGACATTTGGGGCAAGGCAAGACCTTTGACAGGCTTGTCACCCACTTTTATTGGCCCAGAATGAGGACAAACTCAGATAAGTTCTGTAGATCTTGTCCTACCTGCCAGGCCAGTGGTAAAGCAGGAAAAAGGGTTAAAACCCCCCTGATTCCACTTCCTGTCGTTGGCACCCCCTTTGAAAGGGTGGGCATCGACACTGTTGGTCGATTGGACCCCAAAACTGCCCTAGGCAACAGGTTCATCCTGGTTTTGGTGGACCAAGCCACCCGTTACCCAGAGGCAATCCCTCTGAGGACCGTAACTGCACCGGTGGTGACCAGAACTCTGATGGGGATATTTACCCGTGTGGGATTCTCAAAGGAGATAGTGTCTGACAGAGGCAATAACTTCATGTCTGCATACATGAAGTCTCTGTGGGACGCGTGTGGTGTAACCTACAAGTTCACCACACCCTATCACCCCCAATCTAATGGTCTTGTGGAGAGATTCAACAAGACCTTGAAAGGCATGATTGGTGGCCTCCCTGAGGCCATGAGGCGTAAGTGGGACGTCCTCTTACCATGCCTTCTCTTTGCTTACAGAGAGGTCTCCCAGAGGGGGGTAGGGTTCAGTCCCTTTGAGCTTCTCTATGGGTACCCTGTCAGGGGACCCTTAAGCATTGTCAAGGAGGGGTTGGAGAAAGCTCTAAAGGCGCCCCCTCAGGATGTGGTCAGCTACATGTTGGCCCTCCGCAACCAGATGACCCACTTCTGGAAAGAGGCCCAAAGTAACCTTGAGGCCAGTCAAGAGGTAATGAAATGCTGGTATGACCAGAAGGCCACTCTGGTAGAGTTTCAACCTGGAGACAAAGTGTGGGTAATGGAGCCAGTAGAGCCTAGAGCTCTCCAGGACCGCTGGTCTGGCCCATTTGAAGTAAAGGAGCGGAAAGGGGACGCCACTTATCTAGTGGACCTCCAAACCCCTAGGAGCCCCCTAAGGGTGCTCCATGTCAACCGACTAACGGCTCATTTTGAGAGGTCTGAGATCAACATGCTTCTGGTCACAGATGAAGGAATGGAAGAGGAGAGTGAACCTCTCCCCGACCTCCTCTCTGCCCAAGAAGGTGATGGGTGAGTGAAAGGGGTCATTCTCTCTGACTCCCTGACTCTAAACCAGAAAGGAGACTGCTATGAACTGTTGGAGCAGTTCTCCCCCCTGTTCTCCCTTACTCCTGGACTGACCCACCTCTGTGTTCATGACATTGACACCGGTGACAGTCTCCCTGTGAAGAACAAAATTTACAGGTTATCGGATAAGGTGAAGGTCAGCATCAAGGAGGAGGTCTCCAAGATGTTAGCTTTAAGAGAAATCCAGTAGTCCCTGGGCCAGCCCAGTGGTGTTGGTCCCTAAGGCTACTGCCCCAGGTGCGAAGCCAGAACTCCGGTTCTGTGTGGACTACCGGGGTCTCAACTCAGTAACACCGACTGATGCTCACCACATCCCCCGAGCTGATGAGCTCGTTGACAGGCTGGGCGCTGCCAAGTTCCTGAGTACGTTTGATCTTTCTTCAGGGTACTGGCAGATCGCCCTGACTAAGGGGGCTAAAGAGAGATCTGCATTTTCAACCCCTGATTGCCATTACCAGTTCCGGGTGATGCCATTTGGATTGAAGAATGCCCTCGCTACCTTCCAACAGTTGGTTAACGGGGTCCTAGCTGGCAAGGATGCCTTCTGTGCAGCCTACCTGGATGACATAGCTGTCTACAGTTCCAGCTGGGAGGAACACCTGCTCCACCTCAAGGAGGTGCTTCAGGCCCTGCAACAGGCAGGCCTGACCATCAAGGCTAGTAAGTGCCAGATTGGGCAGGGTTCCGTGGTGTACTTGGGACACCTAGTGGGTGGTGGCAAGGTGCAGCCACTCCAGGCCGAGATTGAAACTATCAAGGCCTGGCAACCACCTAGAACTCAGACTGAGGTGAGAGCCTTTTTAGGCCTCACAGGATACTACCGCAGATTTGTCAAGGGCTATGGCACCATTGTGTCACCCTTGACAGAACTCACTTCCAAGAAACAACCTAGGTTGGTGAATTGGACAGAGGCTTGTCAGAAAGCCTTTGACTCCCTGAAGGAAGCCATGTGCACGGCCCCCGTGCTCAAGGCCCCTGACCACTCCCAGGAATTTATCGTGCAGACAGATGCTTCAGAGCATGGCATAGGGGCGGTCCTAGCACAGCTAAATGAGGAGGGCCTAGACCAACCAGTAGTCTTTATTAGCAGGAGGCTATTACCACGGGTACAGAGGTGGAGTGCTATTGAGAGAGAAGCTTTTGCTGTGGTCTGGGCACTGAAGAAGCTAAGACCCTACCTGTTTGGGACTCACTTCCGGGTTCAGATAGACCACAGGCCCCTCAGATGGCTCATGCAGATGAGGGGTGAGAATCCAAAACTCTTGAGGTGGTCCATTTCCCACAGGGGATGGACTTTACGGTGGAACATCGCCCCGGGGTTGACCACGCCAATGCTGATGGTCTCTCCAGATACTTCCGCCTTAGCGATGAGAGCTCCCAGGAGGTCGGGTAGCTCTCCCCACTTTCAGCTGGTGGGGACACATGTTACACCTGACATTCTTAGGGTGGTCACCCCTAACTTTTTGCCTGCCTCCCTCCACTTTATGGACACTGTTTTTGCTGGCTTTTAGACTCTGCACACTTTACCACTGCTAACCAGTGCTAAAGTGCATATGCTCTCTCCCTATAAACATGGTAACCTTGAATCATACCTGATTGCACTATTTAATTTACTTTTAAGTCCTTAGTAATGTGCACTGTATGTGCCTAGGGCCTGTAGATTAAATGCTACTAGTGGGCCTGCAGCACTGGTTGTGCCACCCACTTAAGTAGCCCCTTTTTCTTGTCTTAGGCCTGCCATTGCAAGGCCTGTGTGTGCAGTTCACTGTCACCTCGATATTGGCATTTAAAAGTACTTGCCAAGCCTAAACCTCCCCTTTCTCCACATATAAGTCACCTCTAATATGTGCCCTAGGTAACCCCTAGAGCAGGGTGCTATGTGGGCCTGTGTAGTTTACATGTCCTGGTAGTGTAAAACTCATTTTTGCACTACTGTGCGGCCTGCTCCCTTCATAGGCTAACATTGGGGCTTCCCTCATACAGTATTGAAGTGGTAGCTGCTGATGTGAAAGGAGTAGGAAGGTCATATTTAGTATGGCCAGAATGGTAATACCAAATCCTGCTGACTGGTGAAGTTGGATTTAATATTACTATTCTAGAAATGCCACTTTTAGAAAGTGAGCATTTCTTTGCCCTTAAATCTTTCTGTGCCTTACAATCCACGTCTGGCTGGGCTTGGTTGACAGCTCCTTGTGCATTCACTCAGACACACCCCAAACACAGGGTACTCAGCCTCACTTGCATACATCTGCATTTTGAATGGGTCTTCCTGAGCTGGGAAGGTGGAGGGCCTGCTCTCACACACAGGACTGCCACACCCCTACTGGGACCCTGGCAGACAGGATTGAACTGAAAGGGGACCTGGTGCACTCCTTACCCACTCTTTGAAGTCTCCCCCACTTCAAAGGCACATTTGGGTATAAAACAGGGCCTCTGCCCTACCTCATCAAACACTTGCTGGTGAAGAAACCTGAACCAGAACCTGCATCCTGCCAAGAAGAACTGCCTGGCTGCCTAAAGGACTCACCTGACTGCTTTCTATAAAGGACTGCTGCCTTGCTGTTGCCTTGCTGCCTTGCTGAACTCTTGTCTGGCTGTAAAAGTGCTCTCCAAGGGCTTGGATAGAGCTTGCCTCCTGTTCCCTGAAGTCTCAGGACCAAAAAGACTTCTCTTTTTCATTTGGACCCTTCGTGCGCCGAAAATTTCGACGCACAGCTTGTTCCGCGGCGAGAAAAACGCTGCACACCGACGCTGATCGACGCGACTCCTTCGGGGCGACCGGAACTTCGACGCACGGCCTCGCAAGGACAACGCCGCCCGACTTCCAGAGGGGACATCGACGCGACGCCTGCCGTGAGAGCGAAACTTTGATGCTCAGCCCCACGGAATGATGCGCAGCCGGAAAAGCAGCAGGAGAATCCACGCACAGACCCGGGACATCTGGTAATCCCCGTGACCCACATAAAAAGACTGTCCGCGCACCGGAAAACGACGCACGACTTCCCCGCGTGAAAAGCAATGACGCAAGTCCGTGTGTGCTGGGGAGAAATCGATGCACACACCATTTTTCCATGTCTCTCTTTTTCTGCGGCCCTTTGCGGAGATTTTCCACTTCAACCCAGGTACTTTGTGCTTGAAAAAGACTTTGTTTGCTTTTTAAAGACTTAAGACACTTTATATCACTTTCCAGTGATATCCCTACAATTTCACATTGCATCTTTATTCGTTTTTGACCTACAATTATCCTGATAAATATTATATATTTTTCTAAACACTGTGTGGTATATTTTTGTGGTGCGATATGGTGTTATTGTATGATTTATTGCACAAATACTTTACACATTGCCTTCTAAGTTAAGCATGACTGCTCGTGCCAAGCTACCAGAGGGTGGGCACAGGATAATCTTGGATTGTGTGTGACTTACCCTGACTAGAGTGAGGGCTCTTGCTTGGACAGAGGGTAACCTGATTGCCAACCAAAAACCCCATTTCTAACAGGGACCCAGAAGATGAGCTGGAGCACGTGGTGCTGAACGTTTTAGTGGTGGTCCTACTGTAATTGGACCACCACCACAGGCTGCGGCATGGGCAAAAATGTATTGTAAAAGGAATGCCCTGCAAAACATTTTGGGGTGAGTTTCCCGAGTGCAGTGAATATTGTAGTATCGGCTCTCCCGCTGTACCAGGGAGAGCTCCATTGAGGGTTTCCCTTGTGTTTTTTTCTATTTAAACGGTGCCAGTTTGTATATTTTTCAACTGCTAAATTTGGGAAGAATTTAAGAATGAGCCTGCAAATTTAACTGGTGCTCATGTAGAGCGCTCCAATCTTATCTTCCGGTCAAGTTCACCCTATATAAATGATTTAAAAAAAAATCTCTCTCTAGCTTGCAGCTTCTGTCGGGTGCAGACACTGCAAAGAAACAGCAAGATGTCAGAGGAAGAAACAACATACCGCCACAAGCGTGAAGAGGAGAGGTAAAAGAAAACATTAGTGTGCCAACACTAAGGTATATAGCCGATCATACAATAATCAATGTAACAGGGATAGTCTGCAAGGTGGTAACAAAACAGCCTCAAGGCGGGACAAACCTAAAGCATTTACCTAACAAACTAAATGTATTTTGAAAGGCATGCCAGAGAATGAATGAAAGTGATAAGTGTGTGATGGGCGTGGTGAAAGCCCACAGAAGTAGATTACAGCATGTCGAGAGACAGCACATTTGTGCTGCCTAGGTTTGGCCTAAAAATAGGGGTGTGACACAAAACAACAATGTTAACATGGAGCTTGGTGTGCATTCCAATGATATTGAACCATATTTTGGAAATTTTCATCTACCAAAGGATACTTCACCAACACAAATGAAAGATCAAGTCATATCAGGAGCTCTACATGGTTTGCAAAGATTACTCATCTTGATCCTCCTACTCCTGGAAAAAAAAGTCCTGGAAGTGAGAACTGACCACATGTCTATAACTTTAACTATGATACTTGGGAAAGATGTGGTGGTACAAGAAAATGCCATTGAATACTACAACAGCTGAGCCTTCAAACCAATACATCCTTATTGAAGGCCAGTCAAGCAAGATAGAGCAAACTGTACTGTGTACTGCAAGCACCAAAGTAGTATCTCTGTAGGCTATAACCGTAAAATGTTTATGAGGACTCCAAGAAAGCAAACAAGGTTGATGAGAGCAAGAACAATGAAAATAACTGAAAGGAGCCTATTGATGAAATGAGAAAATTGTTAAATGAACAAGGTGATTTACGGTCAGAAATAGTCAAATCTACCTGCACTACCAAACTAAAGAGCACAGGCAGCATTGTCTTTGACAACCCCATATGTACCCAGTATTCATACAGGGCAGCACAAGTATTTCCTCTACTTAAAAACACAAACTGATATACAACCATATCAAATATCAACTAGATCTAATTTTGCAAGGAGGGCAAAAGGAAGCAAGAAACAATAAGCAACTAAGTCAGGTGTCTTCAGTTGAGTTTTTTGCAGTACATAAACATATGTTTGCTCCCACCTGTATGAGTACCTGAGAACAATATAAGTTAACCAATAACTGACTTAAAAATGTTAGCAACCAGAAAACCATGTAATTGAAATTCTTCTCTTACTGTTGGCTCTACCTCAGATCTGCTATCTACTTTATCTTACTAAATTCCAATAGAATTTATTCTTTAGTCTTGACCAATAGGCATGTCTGTTTACAACAAAGTCTCTGAGCAAGAGGCATGATGAGCTGAATCATGTACAAAATGCTTTATCCACTCCAGCTATGCTCAGGTTTGATTTTGTAGACCATTTTACATAAACACAACACTGCCCATAAACTAAATCATCCTTACACATTAATTGTTATGCCATTTATAATTGAGAATGATTACCACTCACGATATTGAGCAAGTGATCCCCCTAGGAAATAGGATATGGAGAAGGCACAGGTAATGGTGGTTGTATAATGAACACCAATGTTATTCTGCATTGCTCACCCAACCATAGATGTGATGTTTTATTAAACCACAGTCATAACACTGCCACATATGTGAATAGATATATACAAAAGGATCTGACTGACTATAAACCATCAGGGCTTTATATGCTTTGCAATACCGTAAAGAAAGAGGCAAATACATTGTTGTGGTAAAACATTGGAACAAAAGCAGTTTTAAAGTATGCCACTCAGTAAGGGAGGTGCCATCCAACCCCATTGACTTTTGTTTATTATAACGGTTGTGTTTTACATACTAACAAATGCAGATGCGTCTTAACCAATCATTGATATACTGTATAACTTTGTGCATTAGTGCCGCTGCACCTTAATGAAATCTGTTTTTAGTCCAATACATTCTGATACCTTTCTTTTAAAGTGTAATAACACTGGTGTTTCTGCATGTGTAACTTTGTGTACAATTTTCACTAACTTGGAAATGAAATAAGAACTGCCCGAGAACCTGTCTTCAAAGAAGGTGAAGTTGACTTTATAACTTACTTTCTGTTGCTCCAGGAAGCTGAAAGTCCTCCTTGGAAGCAAAAAGGCTGTGTGGTATACCAAGTGCTTAATTTGTAAAAAAAAAAAATCAAAAACATGCCAGTGCCCTTAGGAGGAGACCACTGTGGCTTACATCAACCATTTCCCTCTTGGCAGCACTGCCAATTACACTACCAACACAACTATTAACCATCACACTTCCACAAGTGTGGCAATTCTGACTATTCCAGGCCTCCGTAGCTATAAGAATGGTTTGAGTGGGAGGCACTAGTAATTTGTAATGTATATTGAAATGATAAATAACTGTGGTTGTGCTCATCTCTTCATTAAGCAAGCAGCACCTCCATGTGGTAGACCGTCATAAGTGAAGGTGTTCAAAATTAAGTGCTGGAGCCGAGCACCAGAAACCACTGGTTAAAATTAGTCACTGGGTATACCTATACTGCGCCACAGTGACTTCAGGACTACACCATATTTATTGGCAAGTATAAGCAGCTACAGAACTTCCAATAATTAAGATTGTAGTTAAGAAATTTTAGGAATGTGACACACTTAGAACATGCCTAATTGTATGCATTTAATGTGACTCTGTACAACCTCATTAAATTTGAGGTAGGTATTTTCTTCCGTACAACCGTGACCATGAAGTAATGCATAAAAAGGCCAATGCTTGTCAAAATGTCCCTTTCAAACCTGTAAGTAATGGTGCCCACATGAATGTGGCATTAGGTCAAAAGAAGGGTTATATGGTATAAAAAAGCACATCTTTAATGGATCGTCTTATTATGCAGCTTGAGCACTTAGTTTTATGCTTACATTAGTCACAGCTACAGAGCATGTTGCTTCCATGTTTTTCCATGTTGCAACATGTTTCCATATTGCTTCCATGTCTTTTAGTAGAAACTGGGTTTACTACTAATTACAATCGGCTTTGACTGCTTTGTATTGATTTGAAAAGTTGCACAGAATTATGTTGATTCTCTAAGGACCAAATGTTTTGTGTTTGAAGATTGCTTTTTAATTATTTTTGAGACAAATAGACTCCAGCATCTTTATATGACTATTTCTAAGGTGCCTGCTGTTTACATGAGGGTTAGAGTAGAACTAGATAGTGTAAACAATTAATCAATATAGCCTTTCATCAAATGCCTTAACAGTATTCAAAATATTTACATTTTTGTTTCTCTTTTTACCTGAAAAATATAACTTCAACCTTTGCCTTTCTGGCAGTTTTGGAATATACCTATTAAAAGCAGGCAATGACGATCCCAATAGGTCTCATCTTGGTGAGCTGTGATCGGTGATGATCAATTTTTTTATTGCTGTTTATGCCACAAAAATGAAAAAAAAAATATTAATATTGCCATCTAAATGAGGCATCTATATGCTTGCATTAAACGTTTTTACTGTAAAAAAAAAAAAAAATAGGCCTGGCCAGAGTTTACAGAGTTCTGCTACAAAGAACTCCACAAAGTGCCTTTGTGCCGTCAGACAATTCCTCTAGAAGAGGTTCCACAAAAGGGGGAGGGGGATTTCCAAACAGCACTAACCAGTTACTGGAATGTCCCCTTTTCCCTCCAGCACTAGCTCCAGACATCAGCAGGGGGTAAATGAGCCCTTTGTGTGAGGCTAGGACATAGCCTTTACAGAAGCAGGTGTGCTCCGCCTCTACCTCTCTCAGCCCAGGAAGACCATTCAGTATGCAGATGTACTTTTGTGACACCTCCACCCTCCATGTGTACAGGCTGAAAAGTAAGCAAAAAGGCCAGCTGTCACTCTGCCCCAGACGTGGATTGGAGTCAAGCTGCAAAACACCAGAATCATAAGCACAGAGAAATGCTCAGTTTCTAAAAGTGGCATTTCTATAACGATAACAAAAGATCCACCAACACCAGTAAGCAGACTTTCTCACTACCATTCCGGCCATACAAAACATGCCTACGCCACCCCTCACAGATCAGACAATACCACTTAGACATATGTTATGGTATTTCCAATGCACTCCTATGAGAGGAGCAGCGCTCACAGTAGTGAGAAACCAAATAGGCTGTCTGCCACTACTAGGTCATGTAGTACATAAAAACCTATGCCCTACCTTTTACATACAGAGCACCAAGCCCATAGGGTTAGGTAGGGCCTACCTTAGAGGTGACTTACATGTACTAAAAGGGGAGTTCCAGGTCTGGCAAGTAAATTTAGATGCCAGGTCCACGTGGCAGTAAACTGTGCATGCAGGCCCTGCAGTGGCAGGCCTGAGACTGGTTTGAAAGGCTACTTCTGTGGGTTTGGCAAGCTGCGATGAAGGCCTATTAGTAGCATTTAATTTACAGGCTGTGGGTATAGGGATACCACTGTACAAGAGACTTAGAAGTAAATTAAATGTGCCAATCAGGTGTAAGCCAATTATACCAAGTTTACAAGGGAGAGCACATGCACATTAGCACTGAACAGCAGTGATAAAGTGCCCAGAGTCCTAATGTCAACAAAAAGGGTCAGGAAAAAATAGGAGGAGGAAGGATAAAAAAGGTTTGGGGATGACCTTGTGAAAAGGGCCAGGTCCAACACATATATATATATGTAAATATATATATATATATGCTTACATATATATGTGTGTGTGAGTGTGTGCGTGCATATGAGTGATATTGTGAGCCATCTGCCTGACGGTAGCTAGAATGGATTTGAGTTGGTCAATTTGTTAAAAAGGAACAGATCGAAAATGAGGGCGATAAGAGGAGATGGCCCTGTGCAAGCTGTTACAGCAAAAGTCAGTTGCCCTATCTGGCCTATAGCCTTTGAACATAATTAAAGAACTTCTCAGGCGCATAAATTCACCAAAGAGTACTAATACATTTTTATCTCTTTTTATTAAGAGTATAAATCTCAAACATATCGAATTGGGATTACAGTGTCATTTCAAAGAGCAAAAAATATCATGAACTTATTACAATCTATTGCAACAAACGATACAAGATATGCATTAAATCCCAAACCTGTGTATTAGTACTCTTTGGTGAAGTTATGCTCCTGACAAGTTCTTTAAGTATATTGCGAAGGAGCTTTCTAGAGGATATTATCACAAGGTAATTGTCTGCCCAAGAAGGTATTCATCCTGCGTTGCGGGTGAGGATGAAGGCAATTATGTTCATGTCTGTGCCATGTAGAAAGCTTTTAATGCTATTGAAGTAGCTTCACTGGGAACAGGAACAAAGATTATGTATCCTATTCACAAAAGTATTTTTGTCTGTAATTCTATGTTTATAGCTGAAAATACTTTAGGGCAGATTTATGGAAAGTGTCGCTGCACCGAGTACAGCGCCACTTTCCTTGCGCCCCTTAGCACCCCCCTACTGCCACCATGTGTGAGCCGTATTTAAAATACAGCGCACCATGGCACATGACGCTATTGATGTACTCTGCAGGGGTAGCACCAAAATATTGGCGCTACTCCTGCAAAGTACATAGGGCCCCATTCTAAAGAATGGAAGCCCCCTTTTAACACCAGCTCTTGAGCCGGCGTTAAAAGTGCCATAAGAAATGGCGCAAGGAAATCTCATAGGGAAATCTTATGCCATTTTTGTGGCTCCCCTAACTGGAGATTGCATGAAGGAATTTATTCAAAGGGAAATATATTTCCTCTGTGTGGTATTTCACACTATGTCAAAATCTTCAGCGGCATTCATAGAAGCGTGTTTTTAAACTTATACCTCGTGTAGCTTAAAGGGCCGTCTAGGAATTTAATTGAATATAATGTAAAAGTATACATAGGAGGAGATGTAAATCTCTGATGTACTTTTACATTTATTTTATGAATAGGGCCCTTCAGGTTGCAATGTACTTTACTATACAAAATAATCAAATGATTTTATGAACCTTGTGGTATCTACTTTCTTCTCAGAGCTATTTGTTGATAAATGTTTTGGCTTTCTAAGTCGTCTTTATATTCTGAACCTCTTTGTAAATTGTCATTAAAATTATGAAATGTCTGCAGAGTTTTTCCTCGCTTCTTGAATACCTGTGTTTTGGTGCATGCACATACCTATATCCTTATTAGGTCTTTGTGGTGTATTCATAAAACAATTTCTTACAGTGCTTTCAGGCAAAAAGTTACATGCTCATTGCAGGTGAGCAACAAATGTAACACTTAGCAGTGATATACTACCAGGACATTACTTTCAGAAGAAAATACTGTACATGTTCCACATGTTCATTGTAAGCGATCAACAAAGTATCGCAGTCTTCAAAGATGGAGTGCTTTCCATGATTAATGATAGTTTGCTATATTTTTCCCCCAAAAAATATTCCAAAAATGTGCAAGAAGTTCTTAGTGCTCACGTGCTTAGGCCGTTGAAGGATGAAGGAAATAAAACATGCACCAACAAGAAATTACGGCAAAAGACCAATAAAAAAAAATAATGGCACAATGAACATGTAATATTTTTTTCTGAATAGAAGGTAAGGTCACTCTTTGACTATATCACAGTGAACCATGGTTCATAAAATATATTTATTACCAAAGGTGTCTGGTGGTTCATTCGATAGCTTTTATTCTGTGTGAATTTCGTTCAAATCTCACAATAAAGTGAACAAAAATGCGGAAATTGTTTTTGCCCTTGTTTTTGCATTTTGATTATTGTGAGAAAACCGCATATTGCTCTATTTTACTCATAGTAGCCAAATATTTGTCCTAAAGCTTGGACATAGTGGTGAAATAGAGTGAAAAATCGAATATGAACTAGTGCAAAGAATGTTTGCACCTGTTAATCATCATTACTAGGATGAAATACTACATCATGTAAAAGCCAGTGGAAATACGTTGTACTACATTACTTGGCTGTAAATGCCAAATAAGGGATTTAGATACATAAGTGTTTAGTGATTCAGTAACCAGTCACAAACTCTTTACTGACCCCTAAAATAGGTATTTCATATGCAGGAATTTTTTAGCAACTTTTCATTGCAAAGCATCACAAGTCTCAATCACAAATTTTGCGACTCTAAATAATGATTCTTTATTAGGGGTTTTCTAATAGCGAATCAGTATTTCCCTGTGTGAAGCATCCACAAATTGTGACTACTCTCAGAATCTCAATTTTACAAGTGCAATTTAGCACGAAATGGAATCAGATACTAATCAGGTGCAACCTATACACACAACCCTAGAATGCATCAGGCCCTTTCATAATGACTGTTTTGCATGATGGCGACGAGGATGCGAATAGTGGCTGGTTTGCACCAGAGGAAGAGGAAACAGGAAATGAATAGGATGGTTAGGAGCACTCTTTTTTAACAGAAGAGGATGAGATCTTTGATGAATTTAGGCTTAGTATACAGGTAATTTAGATTTAATAGCTGAACTCAAACACCTCCTACAATGAACTACAGATAGAAGTAGTGCTAAACCAACTCATGTGCAAGTACTCCGTTCCCTTCCTCTGTTAGCTTCTGCAAGTTACTATGGAGCAATCACAGTTGCTTATGGTGTTTCCCAAAGTGTCTTATTTTGTGTTTTAGAAGAGTATATTAGAGTGTAAATTTTCCTAACACACAACAGGACTTATAGGAGACCAAATTATTATTTTATTGTTTTGCCCAGTTCCCATATGTTATTGAATGTGTAGATGGGATTCATGTAGCAATATGCTCACCATCTGCAAAATAGTATTTAATTTGTAATAGAGTAAACACTCACTCATTATTAAATATACAGGTAATGTGATGCATTATATATTATCACAGACCTTGTTGCATGTTTACCAGGCAGGATGACCACTCTCACATGCTTTGACACAATTGAATTTGTAATGGAATAGAGCCTAGATACCCTCACAGGTGACAAGTGGTACCAAATCCACTTTACATTACATGCATTACACTGTTATCTGGTTCCCACTAAAATAATAGGACTTCAGAATGCTGGGGACTGAGTCCATCCAAACCATCAGAAGCTGTCGGACCAATTCCTGTCTCATTCACAGTGCCTCACCCAACCCCCTAACTTTACCGGGGTGAAGCTGAAATTTCCTCAAGTATCACATCCATAGATGCTGGTGTAGATTTTCTTTGTGATGTAGGATCCTTTTTAGGTTTTTTATTTGAACCTGCGGGTACTTTGATTAATGAGAAAGTTTTGGAAATGGTACCAGAATGCGATTCTACTTTCTGTGGAATTGTATCCTCCATATCATTATATGTGGAATCTGAGTCCTACAAAGAATCAGGGTTGGAAGTGTTAGAAAGGTTAAAGTTCCTGATTTTCCCCATATGTAGTGGAGAGTCTGAGAAAAAGGAAAAGTTAATTGTTTATTCTCTACAAGTTGCAGAAGATCACATTTGAAATATGTTTTGTAAATTCAAAATCTGAAGAAAATGTTAAGCCTCTCATGGAATAAAACAGGTTCTTTGGAAGAAAATACTTCATGAGCCAGAAAATGAGAACAGAATTGACAAAAAGGTTAATAAATACATGTAACATTAACATTTGGAAGAAACTCCTAGTTGAATAAATTAATCAGGTAATCCAGGAGTATTGAGAGAAGATTAAGATATACTCTGTGTTGAGGCATTTTATGAATAGAAAGAATGTTTCCCTGGTTTTTTGTCATGAACTGAAAAAGCCATTTGAAAGATTTATAGCACAGGGGGCGGTGGAGAACAGTGCTGTCTTGTCGAATAATATAGAATGGGTTAGTTTAAAAAATGTCTACCTTCGTAAGAAAGTGGTGTTCTCGAAGAAACGCGTTCTGTGAGGAAACACGCCTGCTGCCATCTGAAATGGCAGGTGTGACCTCTCACTGAAAAGAATCAGTTCCCAGGGCCGGCCCCGTATAAAAAAACACATTCACCTGCAGCCGGGTTTCAGGTCCTGCAACTCACCAAGGTCTCGGGACATTATTCTATGTCAATTTCTTTAATGAAACAGGGCTCGGGAAGTGATGCAAAGAAAAATGGCTCTCATGTCCCTTGGAACTGCTCACGGCACCGCCATCCCAGTTGGTGATGAAATCACGCCCCTCGATTTGAAATGTTTAATTAATCATTAACAGAGGCTATTTCTCGTTCATTTTCATTGGAATTTACTCCTTTGTATCCAACATTGAAAAGTGCATTTCATCTGCCCGGTATTCTAGTGCGATGTGCGTGGATACATTTCCAATATATGTAATGAAATCAAATGCAAGAGATTGGATTAAACATTCTCTAACCTTTATTTGCCTACAGCTGCCACTCATGTAACATCACGCATCGTAGACTGAGAGTATAATCCTTCCAATGTATAAAAATGGGCCGAAAATGAATCCCCAAAATTACAGGCAGATAGCTTTATTGGAGATGGTGGGTAACGTTTTTGCCAAAAGCATCCATGATCATTTTGAATTGTCTACTGTGTAAATAATAAGGTTTTAGAAAGAATCTATCTGCACCAGACAACATAGTGATCCTCCAGTTTTCCATAAATACATGAAGATGAAAACCAGTTTTATTGACTTCTCCACAGCCTTTGACCAGCATAATCGCCCGTTTCTTCGAGAAAAACTTGCACAAATGGATTTACCTGCTACACTCTTAAGATTAATAGTTGCCTTACACTCATCTACCCAGTGTAAAGTGCTATTAGGGATACACATGGGGCTAACTGAACCAACTGTAAATGAAATTGGCCCAAAACAGAGTTCTCTTTTAGCTCCCTTACTTTGTTGTATATATGCACGTAAATCACTTATTTAAACTTTTTTTGCTCCATTACTAATGTCCCTCCTGAGTTAGCAGATTTTGGCTGCCCTTCGCTTCTGTATGCTGGTGATTTAATTTTATTAGATTTAAACCCCTTTACTTTATAAATACATTTAAATGCACTCATGAATAATCTGGAAACACTACTTAAAAATGAATGTGCAAAAAAGTAAAGTCCTTGTTTTTTTTCTGAAAAAAATAAAATTGCTAGCGTTTCATGGGAAATTTGAAGTAAAATGCTTGACATTTAGGAAAATGTATCATTATCTCTGTATAATTTTCTCACAGAATCGATATTCACAACTACATATTGCGCATAATGGCTTGAAAGCCTTAAAAAATTACGAAGCAATCATTTCATGTTACCAATTGGTTGGTAAAAGGCTATTCAAGCATCTCATAAAAATGTATATGACCAAATTGCAGCCAACTCTGTCCTATGGGATACAATGCGTTCCTTATAAAAACTGTCCCTCAGAACAGAAAAGGGAGGGAGACATGTTCATTTTTTTAATGTTGCATTCAGTACACCAGTTCAAGAGTTAGGATTAGCACTTGGGATTTCTGGTGTCTATATTTTGTTTTGTGCTGCTTTAGTGCGGCGGGGTTTTAACATTTTGCATCCCTAACAGCAGATTTTCAAGGATGATTTTAAAAGATAAATTGCATCGTAGCATTGGCCACTTTGGAAATTCCACTTGATTATTTAAAAACTTGGAAATATATAAATTTGAATTATGTGCTTATAATACTAATTACCACTATTGGTTTTCGATTGGTCAAATTACATTGCACATATTTGATAAATTATAACAATATTATAACTATGGCTATATTGGGAAAGATGCAACCATATTTATTGATGGCCTCTAAGCATCATATTGGAACAACCATGTTTTTATTGCGAGCATACAGATTACTAATTAGGCAGTAGCAGGCGTTTGGAGAAACATCCCCAATGATCAATGCATATGTCCTCTTTCTAATAATGGAATACAGCATTTGAATCATATTCTTTTTATATGCACGCATCTTGTACGGTATACCACAAACTATATCTGGAACACCATTTTTAATTAGGTCTCCCAGTTTTATGGTATTTTTTTTTTTTAAACATTTTCTTCTGTATTTATCCATATTTATTTTTTGGTCATTTTATCTGTATTTATGCACATTTACTTTTCGTCTCAAGTAAACGAAGATGCTGCGGCTAGCAGTTTTTCACATGTATTGAAATAGCCAATACAAACTTGCACTCGATTGTTGTAGGTTTAGATATATTTATAGATATGGCAAATTAAGTAATTACAATAAATTCAGCTGAAAACTTTTCCAAAATAATTTAAAGAGACCACAGGCCTAAACAGATCTTGAGTAATTTGCATTAATACACCTTTAGGCACCGTAGGCACCTGAGGGTAGAATAGACCACTCTTTCTGGAAAAAGGCCTTGCAATCTTGTTCTTGTCTTGTCACATTTGTGTGCATTTAAAGACAGAGGTCGAATGTCAAGCTGTGTCTTCCAGGGAGCAACCCATTCTGTATTTATTGTAGAACAACTTTGCTGGGATTATTTAGAGATACATAGGAGTTCTTTTAGCAGATTTTTCTTCTTCTGTTTTTTTAAAAAGTGGAGATAATTATTTTCCAGCATACAATAAGATGCATATCTATTTATAAATTGCTAAAACATAAGGTGAGTGTTCATATTTTTGAGGGGAGGAGGAGGGTCTGAAACACTTTGTTTCAACATTGGAAACATTCTTCCAGCGGAGCAAACACGAAGAACAATGGAACCAGGCCGAAAGTTTTGGAGTGCCTTACCTGAGTGCCAGTTACATTTCACCTAGTCATATGGATTGTTTACAGGCATGTCAAAATTGAGTGATATGCCCAGAATCACATGATACTTTGCCGTTGCAGCAGCCTAGATTCCCTAAAGAAAATATTTAAATTGATTAACTGGCCAAAAGTGTTTTGACCCACAACAACACCACGTTCGCGTCGTGCACACAAATTAAAGGTAACATGCAACACATGGTTCAACATCGGGTGTGCAGTCTCATGAATATATTCTGATGCTGTAGCAGTTTTCACAAACCGTTTTCCGGACCTGAGTAACAATAGGGCAGCGAAAATGTGCACCCACTAAAGTAATCCACTTTTGTTCACCTGGAGCAGACCTGAAGACAAGGGGCCACTGAAAACCTGGACCCCAGAAAAAGCAGTGCACATTCAGTAGTGGGGGGCCATCAGGAGGCAGGAGCAAAAGGCTCCAACACTGCTCTAACTCACCTGAATAAACCGAAATGCTCCAAAATCATGAGACTCAGCACACACCAGGAAGTGACACATAGAGAGCATGTCGGATGAGGATGACTACCCAAACAACTACTTGGGGTCCTAAGGAGGGGCCTTTGGGGGGAGTGTGCCAAATGCAGAATTAAGAGGCCTCTCTTAGAAAGGCACCCTGCATGCGCTGAGGGCAGCGGTATTCCTTTAAGTACCAAAGTAGGCAACCCTGGGCTGGAGCACGGCTGCGACAGCTGCTCCACACAATTTCCTGAATCCAGTTTGTCAGTATTTTTCCATTTCTATTTATAAATTCAGACAAAGGAAAAAAAACGTTTTCTGTCTGCATTTATAAGTAAAAATCCATTTAAACGGAAAACCAGGAGCCTTATTTTTAATTAACAAAATATTGAGCGCAGAATTAAATGTGTCGAAAATAAGATGTAGGCCTGAAAAGGAAAAATAAATGTGCTTTCCATTCTGTGCTATTTTAGCAGCTTAGACAAAACAAGGCAACAAAATCTGTAGGCTTTAGTTTAAGAATGCACCACTGAGCACATATTTTCCTTGATTTGTCATTAGTGACCTAGGTTAAGAATGTATTATGAATAACTGTTAAAACTTGCTTGTAAACTTAACAATGGACCACACCCTAAAATATTTTCTTTTTAACCTACACATGTTCATAAGCTCATCCAATAAATCAAAATGTTAGTAATATAAAAAAATATGTTTCTTTATGAATAGCATGGATAGAAAAGCGCATATGGGAAAGGAAATGTGATGTGCAAATATGCATTACAATAACCATTAACTTTTTTCTCTCTTGATTCTCAAAATGGTCAAAATCGGCATCCAGTAGATAGTTTTGTTGCAACCCTAGAACAAAATAAATATGATCTTTCTTAGCTGATTTGTTTAGATAGATTAGTTGACAGGAGCTGTCCTGTTCTCATGAAGACATCGAAATTTATTTGGAGGAACATATGGTGAAGATGAAGAAAGAAGATACAAGTTTCAAAATTATGAGACTATAAAATGTGCATTCCTAGTTTAGCATGTGAAGCTTGGGAAGCCTTTTTTAGCGGGGAAACTTTTGGAGGCTTAGAAGCGAGGGTCATTCCTACTCTCATTTCTAACAACCTGTGATTTCTTGCAGAAACTCTCTAAGATACTTTTCAGATGCACTTTGAGCTGCTAACATTTGAAACTTAGATCCAATCTGAGACTCTCTGCCTGAAACTTATTTTGCTCTAAAACTCTGCTGAGTTTACTCAGTGCTTTTACATCCCTGACCTATGAACACTTTTTGGGTTCCTCTAGCTCATGGATACTCAAAGTACGTCCCCCTTGACCTTTACATGTGGCCCCCTGGGGTAGAGGAGTACAGGGTTGATGTTCACTCGATCACAAATAGAAAGGCAATTGTATATTTCAAGGTTAACTGGTGTTAAGGAAAGGAAGCACCTAGGGAGTCCTGAACTTCACTTTAGAAGCAAGTTCACTTTTAAAGACATCTTGCAGCAAAAGTGTACAAATATACCAGTCACTTCAAAATTCAAGATGTGTATTAAGTTAACATGCAGTCCATTTCACCTAAGTATAATTTATTGTATCGGTACAATGAGAAGTATTCATTTAAATGTGATAGTTTTCAAACAATAATTTAGAAACATAAACTTTCACCTCTACCCTCACAAATATGCCAATAGTGAATTAAACAAGCAAGTCAGATGTTATGTGCACTTTTTGAGTAATCTGGGTTTCTATTATAGATGAACAACATTGTAATTTATTAAATCAAACACAGGAGCAGATTTGTACGATGCAGACCCTGAACCTAAAATTGAGCAATTGCCCATGATTACACAATTTGCAAAAGTGGGGACGCCAAGATTAACCCCAGGTTTTCCAGTTTCATATTGCTCAATTCAGCCACTAGATGTATATCCTTCGCTTCGCCTAGCAATAGTTAACCAACAGTCCTCCCACCGCCTCGCCCGAACACCATTCCGCTGGCATTGATGCGGACCTCGGGCACATCACAGACCAAACGTTTTGGCCCCTGGAAAAATGTTTGCGAGTACCCATGCTCTAGCTAATTGATTGCTCTCTTTTAATAAAATCATCCTGTAGACCAGATTAGGGAAGTTAAAATGTATGGAACAAGCTTCATGCATTGTTCTGTTTAACTTTGATCAATTGTCCTTTGATGTATGATTTTTGATACTCCCAATAAACATGAGAAACTAAGAAAGTTGAAAATAAAAATACTAAACCTTTCTCAAACTCTCATCATTGACTCATACAAAATGGTATTGATAATTTGAGAATCGTAATTACCTTGATTGCAGCTTCTTCCTGCCTTCTACACCTCAAATATTCGTTGCCTGGGGTCCAGTAGTAAAGCAGAAACATTTTAAAATACTATAGCATTTTCTGCTCTAGAAAGTTGGTAGCAGAGGGAAGGTTAGATAAAGAGATAAAGAAGATAAAGAAGCTGGAAAAATTTAAAGTGCCCAAGGTGGAAAAATGCCCAGTTGCCCAAAGCCCACCCTAGTTCGAAGATTGATGGATTGCAGTCCCTGAAGCAGTTGCCGGTAGTGGTTGCAGAGTGGTGAATTTAGGTTTCAGGTGTGAGTCTCAATAGGGTTAGGCATTGTAATGGTGATGATTAAATGTCATTTGTGAATTGTATATTGTTCATTGACGTTTTGAATTGCATTGCTGATAAAGAGGTTATCAGACTAAGAAGTAGACCAAGATACCAGGAAAGGTATATAGATAAATAAGAATTGATTTATGTTTTTTTTTTGTCTGCTAATGAGTTGAAGTGCAGGTCATGAGAGGTCTTTGACTGCAAAATTGAGATATGGACAGCAACCATTTGTTGAGGTTGTACTAATACTTCTCAGTGTTGGTGAAACCTAATGCGCAAAGGTGACACTACATTGATTGGGTGATTTCCCGCTGGTCGAGATTTCATCATTGGGAGTGTAAAGCTCTTTCAGTTGAAAAGTCAGAAGGTGTAAAAACCTTAAAATTCCAGTTGTTGATTGTTCTATTGTTTTCTTTAGAAGAAACAGACAAAGACTGTCATGTTATGTTGCATAGAATTGTAGAATTGAAGCTTTGTGTGAACAAAGAAATTGTAAAGGAGGGTGAACTGCTGGAAGGAGTGAGTTGTTGCATCATAGTTTGGTTGAGCTTTGGTTGAGCTTTGGTTGAGCCATGTAGAGAGTCGTGCATTCATTGGTGGATTGGATTACTGAGCTGCGCTGAGATTGGATGAAGGGCTTTTCTGGATTTTACATATACAGAACAAAATATAAACAATGACACTTTGTATTCTATTTAATTTGTCATTTGTTGAATTAATTTCAAAATCATTAAACTTTTCAAAGCTTTTAGAAATTTTATTATAGGTGAAGTGACTGTACCTCTTCAGGAAGGTGAAGAGGCACCTCCTGATGGTACACCTATATATCACATGATGATTGAGGAAAGGTGACATACAAGTGTATGGCTTTGTCAGTGGTGCAATATCACTGAAAAAAATGGTCCATTGAGATTTCCTAGATGAGGTTCATTTAGTTTAAGAATTATAGAGAGGCTGTGAAAAACTCTTTGCGAAATGAAGCCACCTCCCAGACCAACACAATTTGAAGACTTAAGGGCTTGGGAGAAAATGATAAGAGAAAGGGATAGAGACAAATACCAAAAAGGAACAAAAAGAACTATGTGAAAATATACAGATGCAGTCTAGGATAACATAAACAGAGATGGAGAAAACACACAATAGAGGAAACTAGATTATAATCTGTCATTACAAAAGAGAAAAGCAAGCAGTCAGAGAAAAACAAGAAAACTAAAAGAGAAAAGATTAAAGGAGATTCAGAAAAGAAGGCAGAACCAAAAACAGATCCTGAAACAGAATCAGGAGATGGGTTTTTGAAGAACTATTAGCTGGACATCCACCACCATATGGGGGATGTGAAGCAAGTGCTGATACAATAGTAAATAATAATGTATCAGTAGCTAAAGCTCCTGTATTTTTTAGATTTTTTTGATTGAATTTTAGAATGTGGGTTACAATAATGCTAAATAACATTTGAAAGGAACAGTGAAGCAAGGGCATACATACAAGTCCAAGGAATCTCAGTATTCAGAGCATTAAGCAGTTGCAGCAGCATGGTGCTTAAAAGTTCTACAGGGTCTCTGATATATGCCAGGATGGCAATGATCACTGTGTGCCTCATTAATACAGTTGGAAGAACAGAAAATAACTGGGATTGGGGTAGGTAAAATGGATAAGGGGCAAGAAGTCATGTACGTAAGGTTGTGATAGTGGTGGGGCAAGTGGAACAGGTGGGCTACTGGGCTGTAGGTAGCAAGCTGACGATGGGTGGAGGGTGGCGTGATTGTTAGAATCTCTGGCAGTGGTGTTATATGCTAAAATAATGTAATTTTCTGGGCACGTGGAGTCATGGAGGAGGATCGTTGCTGCTCACCTCCTGTCGGAAGTGAATATCACAGACCATTGGGGAAATCAGGCATTTTCACAGATGTTGCACCTCCTTGTACAATAGGGCATCTCCCTTAGCTGCACTCCACTTTTGCACCGCCCGTGCCAGGGGGACACTGAGGGAGGGGGGCTTGGGACCACCAATGCAGTGTCAAGGTTCACTAGGCAAGGAGGAGTGCCAAGGACGCGAAATGGGCTCACACTTTCAGTCGCTTTGCGTGCTTAAAGATATCCAGGGAACATGCCTCCCATGTGTGTAGATCTGTGAACTCTGTTCTGATTTGAAGTGTGGTGTGAACCGAATAGCTCTGGAGAGCAGATGCTTAAGATTGGCTTCCTGAACCTGACAGCAGGTGCAGCTCGTTTGTGTATCCCAAAAAAGGTGGTTCAATTGCGCCGGGGTGAGGTGTGTTCTATGGAGGATAAGGAGTTGCATGTTTTTGAAGCAGAAATTTTGGGACAGAATTTTGGGGGACAGGAGTGCTTTGTCCCACTCGTTGTCCCGCAGTACCCACCCAAAGTCGTCTTCCTACTTTTGACATAGTGTTGTCAGGGGGATGAGCGTGAGTTCACGTATTTCTCCGTAGATCCATGTGAATAGGTGGTAGTCGGCACCTATTAGCAGAATTAAATGATGTACCCCATGATGTGTGTGGGGGATTTGCCCTCCACTGTATTCCAAAGTGGAAGTGGAGTGAATGAGTTGCTTCTGTAAGAGGGACTGCCTAGGTGGAAGACCGCGCTCCTCCACCAGCTGTTGAAAAGGGAGAGAATTTCTGTCTGAAAATAGGTCACCCACGGTAAGCACTGAGGTGGTCATTCTGACTTAGTCAGTCTTTCACGAAGACCGCTGTGTAAGTGGGTGCCGAAAGACTGCCAGTGATGGCGGTCGGAAGACCGCCGTATTATGAGTCACCAACACAACACCACCCAAAAAATACCAAAAATCCAGCACCGTCGGCCTGATCGATGTTGTGAAAGAGGCGTCTCCACCACCAGCACCGCCAGGCCGACAACATCCTGCCCTCCAAATCATGAATCACAAATCAGCCCGCAGTCTTAGAATGGCAGTAATCCATTGGCGGTCCGAACTATTGCGGAAAAAAAACACCTCCACCTGAACACTGCACCACATTGGACCATACCAATGCCCCACACCTGATAAACATACACACAACACACACATCTGACCAGAGTACTACAAAACACCCCCCCCACACATACCTAAAATCCTTTGCACCCAGAAAGTCTGACATAGTGAGGCAAGAGCACACTCACAGAAGGCACTGCACCTAGATATCATAGGCACCATCACACTTCACATGCATCACTCAACATACAACAACAAGAGCAACACAACACACACATCACCACTGCACACAAACACCACAGACCACACGCACATCCAATCACACAAACTCACACCAACAAACAGCACACCCAGTATCCCTGCACATCACACACCCCACCACCAACAACACAACCACCATGGCACCACAAAAAAAACACGATTCACAGACGAGGAGCTAAATTGTCAGATTTGAGCCGCAACTGTTTAGAGCACAGGTCCAGCAGACATCGATAGCCCAGATAAACGACTTATGGTAGAGGATCGTCATCAAGGTAAACGCAGTGGGAAACCATCCGCGCACAAGGGACAACATTAGGAAGAGGTGGAACGACCTATGGGGGAAGGTACAGGTCATGGCATCACAACACCAAATCACCATCATAAAGAATAGTGGTGGGCCCCCACCACCTCCCCCAGAATTATCATTGTGGGTGGAGAAGGTCTTGGCCATCTTTCACCCAGAGGGGCTGACGGGAATACCAAGTGGACTGGACACTGGTAAGCCAACTGCACTCGCCGGCAAACATGTACCCCTGCACAGCCTGTACCCCCGCCACCCTGTCACCCCCTCACACCACCCTAACATGCACAAAACCACCATGGACCCATTACCCACCCTTGCATGCCACAGCTCCCTACTAACACCATTCCCTCACAGGCCCACCTAGTGCATCGATTTCCCACACTGCACCAAGTACTACAACTACCACAATGCAACACTCCCTACCCTTGCATGACTGCTAAATCCACTTCACATCTGTGCACCTGCACGTAAAACCATGTAACCCCACCTTTCACGAACAAGAAATAGGAATGCACATCTGTACATGGCACTGACAGTAGCAAGACCAATACCAACTATTGATCAAAATAGGAACATTGCAACATTCAACTGATGCAAACACAAGCAGTAGTCTAGTAACTGTCAATGCCATTACTGCTCTGCAAATCCAGACAATGATGGCATGCAACCATGTGTACCACTTGTACAATACCATAATGTAACACACTACCTCTCATTCCACAGGTCTCCCAAGTACTGTCAAACAGCAGAGGATGCCAGTGACAGAAAGCCCAGCCCTAGAAGCAGGTCCGATAGATGAGGAATACACTGGATGTCTGGATAGGGACCACGTACCTGGACCATCAGGCACGAGTGGTCAGTCCACTACCACCAGCCTCACCCTGCCCACAACTGAATCCCCCTCTCCTGTGGCATCCATTGCACAGCACAGCCCACATTCCCAAACCAGGGGCACAGTTGCAAGGGGTAAGGGCCAGAGGGAGGGCAATCGTGGGCCAAAGGATAAAGCAGCAAAAGGACACGACTGGCCAGGAACCCGTCTCCAGAGCCCTGGAAGCCTACAAGCAATCCCAGGACATGATGGGCCTGATACTCACCACCTTGCAGGAGACCCAAAGGTTGCAGGGGGAATACCACAAGGAGTGGCAGGTACTCAATGCCACCATGGTCTCCATGTTAGGGGAGTTCAAATAACTCAACACCATCCATTGCATGGTCTCCATGTTAGGGGAGTTCAAAGAACTCAACACCATCCTGCGTATGTCCTCCACCCAACAGCAGGCCCCATCCAGTAGTCACACAACACCTCTGCCCTCTACATCAGCACCTGCTACTTGAATGGAGGCCCAACAGGAGGACTCACAGGCCACCAGCAACCCTGCCTCTGCAGCTGAGGGACCCTCATGTGAAAGAGGTCGACCAACCAGACATCCTGCTGGACCAGGGGCAAAGACCAATCCCCCCACAAGGAAGTGATCCATCTCCTCAACTATCACCCTTGTGTGCCACTGTTACACCATGTTGGCTGTCCAATGCCACGTTCCCATCATCCCAAAACTAATATGTACAGGACCTGTGAAACATACAGCTGGACCACCCACTCTGATCATCACCTCAACCATGTTCCCACTCCTCTAGACTGTGATGTGAAGAACTCAACAAACACCAATTAGCACAAGGTATGGTACATGTGTCTTGTTGGCATTTCTGTTTACAAGCAACAATCAAATTCACATATCTGGACTACAAGAATGTCTAAGTGACAGATGTAGTGAGAATCTCCAGCAGGTGTGTAAGTACATCCCTGTTGTAGTAACATCCAGTGGCAAGGGTGCCAATAGGCATATCAGTAATCAGCTTGCAGACAGACATGTGACCTGAAGAGGGAAAATAACATGGAATAAGGCTCAATGTTGTAAGGCAAGTATTCCATATCCATACATCAACAGCAGTAGAACAAAAACACAGGATGATTGCCCCAGCAGCAATGATACCACATATGTAAGGGACTGCATTGTCACTCACACACATGTGTAGTAATGTAAAGATTTTTCACAGGTGATATCCTCTACCGATTACCTCCTTGCATAGTCAGGAACAGATAGTTGCCACACAGCAGCTGACAATGCAGCATGATAGGCCTACACAACAGGACAAGACTGATAAGTGGCCCTTACAATTGCCCAAACAGTTAGACTGAGGATCAAAAAACATGGGTACAACCATAAGGATGTTTTGTCATGGCGCCAACATTTCACACATCATTGGCAGCAATGCATTTCCACTAACCCTAATGGTAAGTCAGCTACCTTTCAGGGTCAGAAAGCAAGATGGAAGGCAGTAGTCTCCACACACACCTTGATGCATGCAAAATATGACATCAGACTAGCTTTTCCAATGCATAGTCCAAGTGCACATAACATCCAAATCACAAATACATGTTAATCATCGAAAGTAGTGACGAAACAGGTCATTCCTGTTGCCATGTGCCTCATTCTCATCTGCTTACTCCTCAGTGTCAGAGTCACCGGCCTCAGCCACTGCTCCAGCATCAATGTCTCCATCCTCCAACAGTGGGATGTGCCTTTTGAGGACCAGATTATGGAGCATGCAGCATGGAACAAAGGTCTTGCAGACCTTCCCTGGTCGGTATTGTAGGGCACCACCGGACACATGGAGGCAACGAAATCTAGCTTTCAAAAGACCAAGGCCCTCATTCTGACCTTGGCGGGCGGCGGAGGCCGCCCGCCAAAGTCCCGCCGTCAGGTTACCGTTCCGCGGTCGAAAGACCGCGGCGGTAATTCTGACTTTCCCGCTGGGCTGGCGGGCGGTCGCCTTCAGACCGCCCGCCAGCCCAGCGGGAAAGAGGCTTCCACGATGAAGCCGGCTCGGAATCGAGCCGGCGGAGTGGAAGCTGTGCGACGGGTGCAGTTGCACCCGTCGCGTATTTCACTGTCTGCGCAGCAGACAGTGAAATACATGTAGGGGCCCTCTTACGGGGGCCCCTGCAATGCCCATGCCAGTGGCATGGGCACTGCAGGGGCCCCCAGGGGCCCCGCGACCCCCCCTACCGCCATCCGGATCCCGGCGGTCGGACCGCCGGGATCTGGATGGCGGTAGGGGGGGTCGGAATCCCCGCGGCGGTGCAGCAAGCTGCGCCGCCGTGGAGGATTCAATGGGGCGGCGGTACACTGGCGGGAGCCCGCCAGTGGTGCCGGTCCGACCACGGCTTTACCGCCGCGGTCGGAATCCCCATTGGAGCACCGCCGGCCTGTCGGCGGTGCTCCCGCGGTCCTCCGCCCTGGCGGTCAAAGACCGCCAGGGTCAGAATGACCGCCCAAAAGTCTTCTCAATCACCCGCCTCATCCGGCCATGGTCCTCATTGTACCTGCTCTCCCCTCCTGTAGTTGTTAGTCTAACAGGTGTCAGGAGCCAGGGCAGGTTGGGGTATCCAGAGTCAC
This sequence comes from Pleurodeles waltl, assembly GCF_031143425.1. Classification (NCBI taxonomy): domain Eukaryota; kingdom Metazoa; phylum Chordata; class Amphibia; order Caudata; family Salamandridae; genus Pleurodeles; species Pleurodeles waltl. Next base: position 296,851,469 of record NC_090438.1, read on the forward strand.
CTTTGTGGAATAGGAGATATGACGATCGGTAACAATGCTAGGCATATTGCATACTGTGTAGGGAGGGATAACAAATGTCTGATATGGACAGCAGTACACATACTTATTAGCCAGGCCCTTTCCCCTGTAGCTGTAACATCAATGCAGGGATTCTGCTGTTCCTCAGGACATAGGACTCATGTACCGAACCAGGGAATTTCACTGTTACATGAGTTATGTACTCATCTGCAAGACGCAACACTTCCGGTTTCTTTAGACCTGTTTATTGGCCCTCGGAGGTACCAAGGCAATGAGTCCAATCAATGGCCCCTATTACATGTGAGACATTTGAAATACTGTAGAAGGCTGCCTTAACAGTTTTCAATTCAGCAAGTTGTGGGAACCTTATTTATCTGTTTGCATACTCGAGTAGGACATCCAGCACATCCTGTAACACCTTACTGAACTTGGGCTAAGACATCCATGTAGCCTGTCCCACAGTCACCTGAAATGAGCCACTGTTGGAGGGATGGCATGGGGATTTCTCAAAGCCGGCAGGAGGTCTGGCTCCAACTGGGTGACTAGTTCCTTGATGGACACATGGTTCAGTCGATAAGTCATGGTGATGTGGCGCTCTTCCATGGTTGCAAGATCTACTAGGGCCGGTAAACTGGTGCATTACTTATCACTACATTTTGGCAGTATCTAGGCAGGGAGACAAACAGGAATCTGGGCACATCTCACAATGTTGTGACCCATATATGACAAACGACAATCAGGAAGTATTGGTCATGTAAGTTAGCTGTCATGTTGTGTAAAGACACATTACTCCACTCTCCATTCCTACTCTGGCAATGCCTCATAATGCCATACCTGTGACAAGAGACATGTACAGGACACGTAGTGATATACAAAGACTTTCCATGTGTTCCACTATACGGATTGTTAATACAAACATATGTAGTGACAAGTGTGGTGATGTCACTTGACACTCACTACATATGTGATTGTTGAAAAAATGTAACCTATATTAAGCATTTTGTGATGATATGCAGGTAATGATGCAGTGTGAACTCAGGACAGTCATGTAACATATTAAAATGACAGCCGCCTATCCTGCATGCAGAGGACAGATGGAAGTGACTTATTTCCACCGTCGGCAGTCATCATGGCAGAAGGTGCAATTCCTCATTGGTTAACATTGATGTCTATGGGAAACTGGGACCTATGACGATCACTACCGGCGCTGACGGTCATGACCGATGCAGTCTTGACCACCATTTTGCATGGCCAAGCTCACTTGACTCCTGGCATTTGGACAAGGAAGACCTCCACTTCGTGTGCTGCTGTGTACTGAATCTTGGAGCCACAATGGCATGCACTGCAGGGGATAGTGCCTCAGCCTTCTCACCTAAGGAGCTCGAAAAACTGGTGGAAGGGGTCCTTCCCCTGTATGGGCGGTTGTATGGGGCTCCAGGGCAAAAGGTCAGTACAACATCCTTTTACTCCCATTTGGGGTATTGTTTGATGGCAAATGTGTGTGCACTTTCACATGTGATGACTGATTTAGGGTATTGCATGCACATGATGTGTGTGGTGTTTGATGTGTTGGCAATGTGCATGGGCTGTATATGTTGTGTGTCACCAAAGGTTGCAGCTGTATAGGTATCATTTATATCATATCCTCCATTTTCTCAATGTTCCTATCCAGGTCAGTGCCCACCCAAAAAATGGCTGTGGAAGTGTGGACCCTGGGGGTTCATAGCCGACGGAGCACCCACTGCAGGAAGCGGTGGAAGGACCTCAGACGCTGGGCCCTGAAGACCGCAGAGGCTCAGCTGGGGGCGGCCTCTCAACGTGGAAGGGGTGCCCGTCTGAACCTGACCCCCTAATGGCCCGCATACTGGCAGTGGCCTACCCAGAGTTGGATGGGTGCTTGAGGGCGGCCCAGGAGACACAAGGGGGGTAAGTGTTAGGTGACTTCCGCATTGCTGTCTACTGTGTACCTCACTGGAATTGGGATTTACAAGGTCAGATGGAATTTGGGGAGTGTACAGTCCTGGTTGTCACACCAATCATGTTGCAGTGTGCTACAATAGCTATGTAAATCCATGCAGGAACTTAAGTGGTGGTACTGTACCACACATTCTACTGTACATATGAGTTACTCAAATGTTCAGACATTTTACTGACTTCATACTCCATCTCTGCTTATACTGTAGTAGTCCAACGTGATCTTGTTGGCACTGTGGCCATCATTACAACCCTGGTGGTCGGTGATAAAGTGGCGGTAATACCGCCAACAGGCTGGCGGTAACTACAGCCAAATTATGACCATGCCAGTGATATCTCCAAAAGACAGCCAATGAACCACACCGACTACCAGGGCAGAAACAACAGGCACCACAGCGGTAGCCGCCTACAGCCAGGCAGAAGAGAAAGTTCCACCCACCATATTTTGGCATGCCAAACCGCCACCTTTTCTGGGGCGGTACCAACGCCATCAAAATCCTGGTGGAAACAGAGCTCAGAAGTGAAAGGAATCACCATTGGAGACACAGGGAAGAACCACGGCACCATGGAACCAGAATTGCAAGTCTTCCAATGATCTTCTACGTTATGCTTCATCACGAACACCAACGCCGGTGAAGACAACGACAGTGAGTACAGCCGCCTAGCACACAAGGTAGGGGGGAAGAAAATGAGAGTGACACAAAAACACACCACACACAGCACATACACACACACCATACACCCAACCAGCTGCACCAAAAAATCCACTTATCCCCGTAAATCGGCTGAATAATGCAAGGACAACAGGAATTAACTAAAGTGATTGTAATGAGATCAACATCAAAATGAATAAGTCGATGTGGCAATGCAACAGATATGTACAAATGTACAAAAATGGGACACTGCACAGCCTTCAGTTCACAGGGGACACGTGACCACAGGGCAAAGTCCAAGGCCCCACTCGATCCCTGCACCAATACGGAGAGAACACTCCAGGGGCATCAGTTGCCAAATAGGCAGGGGAAGGTGGAGGCACCTCAGCCAGATGCGGAAACAAGACCACTGGTTCTGGAGGGGGCAACATGCCCTTTACCCTGTCCTGGGGAGTGCAAGGCCACAGTCTCTCAGGTGGGTGACTTTCACACTGGTCCTGGAGGGTGCAACATGCCCTGTGCTTGGTCCTGGGGAGTGCAAGGCCACAGTCTCTCAGGTGGATGACTTGCCCACTGGTTCTGGAGAGAGCAGGCTGCACAGCAGCTCATTGAGGTGACGGCAGCACTGTAGTGGTGGTTGTGGGAGGCTCCTGCTCAGCCCCTGTACCCTCTGATTTAGCATTGTGGTGGTGGTTGTGGGAGGCTCCTGCTCAGCCCCTGCACCCTCTGATGGCTGCACTGTGGTGGTGGTTGTGGGAGGCTCCTGCTCAGACCCTGCACCCTCCAATGGCTGTGTTGTGGTGGTGGTGGTGGGAGGCTCTTGCTCAGCCCCTGCACCCTCTGATGGCTGCACTGTGGTGGTGGTAGTGGGAGGCTCATGCTCAGCCGCTGTACTCACTGATGACTCCACAACCAAGGCTGGTGGTGGGTGCTCTGTGACAGCTGCTGGTGCAGGCTCCTTCCCCTTTTTGATGGCTGGTGTAGGCTCCTTCCCATTTTTGCTGGCTTGTGCAGGCTCCTTCCCCTTTTTGCTGGCTGGTGCAAACTCCTTCCCCTTTTTGCTGGCTGGTGTAGGCTCCTTCCCCTTTTTGCTGGCCAGTGCAGGCCTCTTCCCCTTCTTGCTGGCTGTTGCAGGCTCCTTCCCCTTCAGTATTTGTGGCCTGAAATCCTTTCCACCACGAGTAGGTGCTAATGAAACTGGGCCCATGGACTGTTTGGCTGAGTTGCTTGGCTGCATTCTTGATACCCTGTTCATACGTGCAGACCTGGGGTGAGGGATAGGAAAGAGGTCAATGGTGGAAAGGAAAAGCTTTTTAGGGACATTGGGTCAGGAAGATGGAGAAGAAATGGGAGCGGAGGGTGGGGAGTGGTTGTTGGAGATGGTTGCCTACTGGATTTGGGTGCAGGTGCATGGGATGTATGCTTGTGTGAGGTGAATGACTGTTGGGTGTCTGAGTGCTTGCGTTTGTGCACTTTAGGAGTGGGACAGACACAGTGGGAGAGGACACAGGGGACGTGTGCATGGCTGTTGTGGAGGTGTCTGCCAGTGAGGTGTGTGTTCTGCTTGGTGTGGTGATGATGCAGGCACTGCATGATGATGTAGTGCATGCAGGCGTGAGTTTGGAAGTATCTTGGTGGGAGGTGGAGGAGGAGGAGGGTGAGACAGTGGAAATAGTGGATGTTGCTGTGTCTGCAAATGAATGGTGTTTGTGTGAGTGCCTGTGTGATGAAGTGTGGTGCCTGTGTTTGCCTGTAACACTCTTGGATGTTGTCCTGTGTGCATGCTTGTTGGACCTGGCCCTTTTACAGGGTCATTCCCAAGACTTTTTGCCCTTTGCCTCCTTATTTTTCTGACCTTTGTTGGCTGACGTTTTGACTCTGAGCACTTTTTCACTTCTAACCAGTGATAAAGTGCATGTGCTCTCCCTTACAAAATTGGTATGATTGGCTTATACCTAATTGTCATATTTAATTTACCTATAAGTCCCTTGTAAAGTGGTATACCTATACCCAGGGCCTGTAAATTAAATGCTACTAGTGGGCCTGCAGCACTGCTTGCGCCACCTACTGAAGTAGCCTGTCAAACCTATCTCAGGCCTGCTAGCGCAGGGCCTGTGTGTACAGTTTTCTGCCATAGGGACCTGGCATCTAATTTTACTTGCCAGGCCCAGAACTCCCCTTTTACTACATGTAAGCCACCCCTAAGCTAGACCTATGGGCAGGGTGCCATGTATGTAGCAGGCAGAACATGTGCCAGTTTGCGTGGCTTGTCCTGGTAGTGACAAACCGTCTAACTTGGTGTTTCACTGCTGTGAGTGCTACCTTCTCATAGGATTGCATTAGAAATGCCCTGCCTTATGTGTAAGGGGTATTGTCTGATTTATGAGGGGTAGCGTAGGCAGGTTTGGTATGGTTGTGATAGTGATAAGAAATGCTGCTTACTGGGGGTAGGTGTATTTTTTATTACTATCACAAAAATGCCACTTCTAGAAAGTGCACATTTATCTGTGCTTATGACTCTGGTGTGTTGCAGATTGCCTCCAATCAACGTCTGGGCAGACTGACAGTTGGGGCTTTGTGCATACTTTTTAGACAGCCTGAACACAGGGAGGGTGGATGTGTCACACAGGTGCATCTACATATTGTAGAGCCTTCCTAGGCTGAGAGAAGGGAGAGGCAGGGCACACCTGCATTTGTAAAGGCTGTGCCCTGGCCTCACACAATAGGGTTGTTTACCCCCCACTGGTGTTTGGAGCCTGTGCTGGGGAGAGAAAGGGCACTCCTAGAACCAGTTTTAACTGGTTGGAATCCCCTCCCCTCCCCATTGTAAAACACACTGTAAACTTAGTATAAGTACAGGGGAATGTTCCCCACAATGTAGACATCATTTTGGACATTCTTGGGGCTTGAGGAATCTTACCTGGAGCTGGACAGGATGCTGTTGAGGACTCACCAGGACCACCTTGGACTGCTGCTGCTGTGCTGACATGTGACCTGCTTGGTCACTAGGAGAAACTGCCACTGCTGACATCCCCTTGTGTGCTGGCCTGTAGTGAGTTTGCCAGCCCTGTGCCCCTTATTTACATTGTTTGTCTCCAGAGGCAGGGTGCTGTGGCCCCTGACCTCTGTAAAACTTATTGTAGCCCAAGGAGTGCTGCTGTGCTGAAGAAGCGCTGTTTGGAATGTTCTTGGTGCCCAGGAAAATCACCTCCGCCACCCAGACTGCAGATCTGGTCCCATTGCTTTGAAAAGGGCTCTTTGGATGCCCCAAAATCACTGCCGCAGCTCGCGCGTCCTCTATACATAAAGCACGAGGATCGCGCATCTCCTAGTGCCCCCAGGGCACGAGAAAAAGGAAAGCGGAGCAAGCGTGCTCCTATTGGCGGCCCCGGGACACGGTCCGCTCCTTGGAGCACCCTGGGGCACCAGCCGCCCTCTACATTCACTGGATCACCGCGGCGGCCCGGGAACCAGTTAGAACACTCGCGCACCACTTCGGGTGCGGCCGAGTGTGTCTTCACGGGCCCCAGGAGTGGTCCGATTGCTGCACCTGAACAGCAGGATTCAGGGGAAGGTGAGAGGTTTGCCCCCTTCCCCCGGCCTCTGCCGTAGGAGCAGGACGCTCCTTTCTTTTTAAACCGGGCACATTTTCTTTGGAAACAGGGAAGGAAGAACTCGACGGAGGCCCCCTTCCTCTCACCACCATAACTGCTTGTTGGGCCTTGCCTGGCCCCTCCCCACTTGCAGGGTGTGTGGAGGCCAAGGGAGCCCCCCCACCAAGATCCCGGGCCCCAGGAGGGGCCTGTTTACCACGTGGAGAGGGTGCTGACCACTCCTCTCCCCCAGGAGTACCGCATGGCCCCCGTTGTGCGCATAGGAGAGCGGGGGCCCCCCATGCTCCTCTTCTAGGCACAAGGAGTGCCTTTTCTTCAGGAAAACAGGTACGTTCTAGGAAATATTTGCTCTGTGAGCCGAATATGGACCTTGGGGGCTTTATATGTTACTACCTGCTTTCATGACAGTACATATAGGTGCTGATGTTCCTTTTATGGGCATGACATGCTGATATGTACTTTTTATGACTTGTGATATGTTCTCTAATGTTCCTTTTAGGGTAATTACGAGATATTCATGACAAGTGCATAGAATTCTTACTGTAATTCCTGACTACTGCTTATGTTGCAGAGTCCTGAGTACTTACGTGTTCTAATGTGACAACTGCGTATCCTTGCAGAGTATTAGTAACTTGTGTAACATTCTGACAACTGCTAAGGTAGCAGGGTATTACTAATGTGTAATGTTTGTCAAATTATGTTTTGTGCAATACGGTTTCATTTTACATAGCTCAGTGTTGTGTTTAATTTGTGGTGTACATTTTGCGTCACATGTGTTGTGTGTGTTGTGCAGACGCTTTACACATTGCCTCCGGGTTAGGCCTGACTGCTCGTGCCAAGCTACCAAGGGAGTGAGGGGGGGTTATCTTGGACATGTAACTCCCTTGCCCTGACTAGAGTGGGTGGGTTCTGCCTGTCTTAGGTGCATACCCTAGCCAACCAGAAACCCCATTTCTAACAATGCTCCTCTGGCTGTGTGCTATTATAGGTTGGGGTTGAGGAGAATGGGACTGGGAAGTGGATGTTGGAGGGTGGGTGGTTGAAACAGGGGCAATGGCTGCCATCAGGGAGAAGGCCAGAGCCTGGATCGATCTCTGTTTGGCCGCCAATCCACTGTGAATGCCCTCCTGAACTGCATTAGATTGCTGCATCTGGGCTGCCAGCCCCTGGATGGCGCTCACAATGGTTGATTGCCGTACAGATATGGATCTCAGCAAGTCAATAGCCTCCTCACTGAGGGCAGCAGGGCTCACTGGGGCAAGGCCTGAGGTGCCTGAGGCAAAGGAGATGCCCACCCTCCTGGGTGAGTGGGGACGGGCATCTCGCTGAGGGACTGGGAGGGCGGTGCTGGTATGGGGTGTGGCGGCTGTACCTGTAGATGGAGTGGTCACAGAGGTGTCCACCACCACCAGGGAGCTCCCATCGGAGGAGGTATCAGAATCTGTATTGTGCCCTCCAGTCTCCACTGTGCCCTCACGCTCCGTCCCACTGATGCCCTCAGCGTCAGTGGACTCTGCCTCCAGGATCCTGTGGGATGCAGCTCCCTCGATCGCCGGTTCATCTGCTCCTTTGCCAAATGATGTTCATGCACATAAGGACAGGATGACAAAACAAGAAAGGGGAGAGAGAGAGACAAAGGATACGCTGGGTCAATGACTGCACCAACACCACTGTTGGTGTTCAAAGCACCCTCACACACAGGGAACAGGCCTACGCACTATGCATTGCACTACCAGTGATATTGCTAGCCACCAAGGCAAGAGGAGGAGCACACACCGCCAACTGCAGCACACCTGGGATCCACGCAGCTCTGACCAGTAGTGGATGCTAACAAGCTAGGTAGGCAGTATTTCCCCTTCAGACCCTTAGCCACAAGGGGACCTACGCTGCTATGTCTGGTCTTGCCTAGGGGCACCCACTGACACACACACCACCTGGATACCACCACTCCAGCCGTTTCTTTCAATGATGGCCACCTTACTCACCCCGTTGTGGCTGCTGTAATGCTGTCAAGAATGCACTCTATGAATGTACAGATGGTGTGCTTGGCAGACCACTATATCTTGGCGGACCACTATATCTCCCACGCCAATGCTTAGTATTCTGGGTTTGTGCATGTGTCCTCTGTCCTGAGGAATAGCAGCATCCCAAATGTGATGGGCCAATTACAGAGGCACAGGGTGAGCTAATAGGGGAGCCCTGGTTCCCACCCAGTATATGTTGGTGTATGCCTATGGTGTTGGCCATATAGGCTAGTGTGTGGCTAAATATTGTCCCACAATATTTGCAGGTGACTCTGCTTACCCAAACCTATCATGGCTGCTGACCCCTGTGAGAAATGCCAGGACAAGGGCAGAAGAACGTTGTAATGAGGCACATGGGCGAACCAGAAGGATCATTGAAAAGACCTCTAGCCTAATGAAGGCCAGGTTCCGGTTCCTCCATCTAAGAGGTGGATCCTGGTGCTACTCACCCAAGAAGGTCTGCCAGATAGTGGTAGCATGTTGCATGTTGCACAACCTGGCCCTCAGACACCATGTCCCTTTTCTGCAGGAGGAGTAGACACGAGATTCCCCTGTGGCAGCAGTGGACCCTGTGGACAGTGAGGATGAGGAAGCAGAGGATGAGGATGAGGACAACAGAACATCTGTAATCCGTCAGTACTTTCAATGACACACAGGCAAAACAGTGCAACTTTACATTTCAATGACTTTAGTTGTATTCCGTGTGGCATTGGCATGCTGGTATTTCTCATTTCTATGCCCACTTACTGTTCCCTCTGGCCATTCATTTTGCAGATGTTGGTGATTTGACAAATACATCTGGTGTGATCACAACAGTCAGCTACAGGTCATTGATTCTATGTTCATTCTATATACACTTCATTTGCAATGGTTGTACCTGTTTCAATCAATACATATTTGAAATACATGACATACTCGAAATCGTTTTTTATCAAAGGATGTTTATTGAAGTGCTAAAATATAGAGGGGAAAGTGCAATGGGGTGGGGTGATGATGTAGGAAAGTCCTGGATATTGTTCTCTATGGAGAGCAGGTGTTGTTAAATGGTTGCAAGTCCTCCCTAATCCCTGGTACTGTCCCTCCTGCAGCCACCTGTTCCCCTGCACGGTGTCTAGGATCTGGCCCGTCATGTCTGGGGAATGTTGATAGGCTCCCAGGATCTTGGAGAGTTGTTCCTGGTGAGTCGGTTCCCTGGTCCTGTCCTCCCACTGGTGCACAGCAGTCCTTCCAGTGTCCTTGTTGGCCTGTGCCTCTGTCCCCTGAACCGTGTGCCCACTGCCACTGACCCCAGGTCGCTGATTGTCTTGTGTGCAAGGTGTGGCCTGGGGTCTCTGTACAGGTGGGCACACTGCTGATTGACGTGTCCTGGGGACAGAGGTTTGGGGACGCTGGGTGGGTGCTGTGATGTTGGTTCCTGATGGGGGAGGCTCTGTGGTGGTCTGTGACTGGGCTTGGGTAACAGGCTGTCCAGTGGTCCCTGATGGGCCAGGTAGATCGTCCAGATCCTGAAGACCAGAGTTACTGTCATCACTGGGGGCCTCTTCAGTTTGGGGACTGGATAGTGGTGGCACCTCCTCTCCGGTGACATTGGCTGGGGTACCTGTGGGGATGTAAATGATGTGTCATGGTTAATGTGTATGACATATTGTACATCCCTGGCTTCCCCTCTATGGTTGGTGTTGTCCTGCCAGCTTTTACTTTTGTATGTTGGTGTTTGGTGGGATTGTTATTTATCTATGCTATGCATGCTTTAGTGATGAGTGCCCATGCAGGTTAGTGAGGGGTGTCCATGCATTGGTACAGCATGCAGACCTTGGCATTGAGATTGAAGAGATGTGATGGTGGAGTGTGTGGTATGTAGTGGAGTGATGGGAGTGAGGGTAATGGTATGTGTTGGCGTGCAGGTAGGGGGGTGATAATAGTAGAGAGTTGACTTACCAGAGTCCAGTCCTCCTCCGACTCCGGCCAGGCCCTCAGGATACAGTATTGCCAAGACTTGCTCCTCCCATGCTGTTAGTTGTGGGGGAGGAGGTGGGGGTCCACCGCCAGTCCTCTGGATAGTGAGCTGGTATCTTGCTGCAATGGAACGTACCTTCCCCCGTAGGTCGTTCCACCTCTTCCTGATGTCATCCCTTGTTCTTGGATGCTGTCTCACGGCGTTGACTCTGTCCACGATTCTCCGCCATAGCTCCGTCTTCCTGGCTATTGATAATTGCTGCACCTGTGCTCCAAATAGCTGTGGCTCTACCCTGATGATTTCCTCCACCATCGCCCATAACTCCTCCTCAGTCAAACGTGGGTGCCTTTGTGGTGCCATGGGTATTATGTGATGTGTGTTGGTGAGGTGTGTTGGGTAATGTGTTTGGGTATATGAAGTGGGGTGCCTGAGGGATGTATTGGTGTATGTGGTGTGTGTATGTAGTCGTCGCAGTGGTCTTGGTGTCAGTCTTGTCCCAATGATTTGCATTCATAAAGGGTTGTGGGTACTGTGGGTGTGTGTTTTATAGTGGTGTGGGTGTCATGTGTGTATGGGTGTCAGGTGTTTGTCTTTAGTATTGGCCAATGTAGTGTTGTTTTGTGTGTGGGTGTCCATTGTGAGCGCGGCGGTATGTACCACCAATGGTTTACTGCCATTGAATGTCTGCTGTGGTGATTCGTGGGTCATAATGTGGTGGGTGTTGTTCTGTTGGCGTAACGGTGTGGGTTTTGATACCGCCAGTTTATCACTGACCTTTGGTCTGGCAGATTTGTGTCTGTGGCTGAATTCTGTCAGATTAGTGTGTGTGTGTCATAATATGGAGAACGGATATCCGCTGCCGCCGCGGTACGTTGGCAGCCATCAGTGTGGCGGTAAGCTTACCCCCAGGGTCATAATGAGGGCCTGTATTTGGGTAATGGCAAATATGTATAATTTACATTGCAAATGATATCATTGCAATGTCAATGGACATCTGTACAGATTGTAATCCACACATGCCTGTCATTTAGTTAGTGTGCACAGTACCTCCGAGGTCAGATTTGTTTCAACCTGTCATGACGAACACGTAGTTGGGCATGTTCATGGATTTAATTTTTAGATAAGTCAGTTAGTCAGTTGACAGGCATGTAGGAGTTTTCATTCTGGTGTCTCGGCTGCAGGGATGAAGTAATAGGTGCTAAGTCTAGATATGGCTTGCAGGCCGCTATTGTTGATGACTGCAATATGGGCTCTTGTTTTCCCAACAGGGGCTAATGTGTGCATTGTTTGTATGTGAAGTGGATGTGTAGGTATGTACCATTTACTCCCTTTCTTTCACTCCTACCCTCTTTCTCTGTCCAACTCTGTCTATGTGTGCATTAGCATCATCTGGAAAAGGAGGAAGGGCACCGGCGCGTGGGGATGCTGCAGCCCAAGGGACCCTGTAGGCTGGCACCAGCGAAGCCGAGGGGACCAGTGGGACGAAGTGCGAGGGTAACACCACAGGGGAGACTGGCTCTACCAGGACATTTGATTCCGATTCCTCCTACAATGGCAGCTCCCTGGTGGTGGCAGACTATCTGCGAACACCCCAGCACCATCCCTGTCTCTCACCACCCTTATCTACACTGCCCTCCCGATAGCTCCCCACCCAATTGCCCATGCCCCTCACCCAGGAGGGTGTGAGCTTCCTTCGCCGCAGGCTCATCTGCCCCTGCCCCAGTCAGCCCTGCTGTTCTCAATGAGGAGGCTATTGACCTCCTGAGGTCCATCTCTGTAGGGTAGACAACCATCGTGAATGCCATCTAGAGACTGGCATCCCAGATGCAGCAATCAAATGCCTACCTGGAAAGCATTCACTGTGCCTTGTTTGGCCTACAGAGATCGTTTCAGGCTCTGGCCTCCTTGTTGATGACAGCCAGTGTCCCTTCATCTACCATCCAACTACCTGTTCCCAGTCCACAGTCCCTCTCCCTTCACTCATCCAGGGCACACCTACAGACCAGCCTACAGCCACTGCAACAGACAAGGTGAACAAAGACAAACACAAGCACTACAAATGAACCCACAGGCATGCACACACACAACACACATCTTCATACGCAACAACAGACACTTCCTACACTGCCTCACTTACAGTCACATCACCACTCACACCTGCCAGCACTGCATCATCACACACTGATCCTGCTAGCATTCCTGCCATACCCTGAATCACAACAACAGCAGACTCACAGACACCCACCCCGCACACCACATCTGCACTCTCCACGACCACCTTCTCTACCAACTGCAGCGCATCCACCTCACTTGCACGCACTACCACAACATTCACTTACATGTCTTCCGTTCCCTCCCCCTGCATCTCTGCCCCCTCCTCCCAAGATAGACACACACACCCACTCATCCACCCAACATACACCCATCACACACATGCACACATTGCACACACCAGCATCCACGTACAGCACACCAACAAGTCAGATGAGTACTCCCTCTACCTCTACTTCCATCCCTCATTCATGTGACCGCCCCATATACCGAAAAAGGTCTTCCTTGCCACCCTTGACCTCTTTCCTACTCCTGTCTCACCCCGTGTTGCCCCTAAACGTCATGTCCCCCGGCCCCTCCCAGGCCCTTCTGCCTCCCATTCCTCTAGTGCCTCCTCTGGTGTTCCCCCTGCTCCTCCAACCAGCAAAAAGTCAACCCCTCCCAGAGCCAAAGTCCACCCTCCCAAGTCCAAACAGAGATATTCCCTTCCAAATCCAAGCCACCCCTACTACCAACACCCCAAACCCCTGAGGTGCTTGGCTGTCGAATTGATGCCCCTATGACGCGGAGGCCTATTTGCTGTGTGGAGTCAAGTTGGGGCCATGATATGTGGACTATGGGGGTCATTCTGACTTCGGCGGACGGCGGAGGCCGCCCGCCAAAGTTCCCCCGACAGAATACCGCAGCGTGGTCAAAAGACCGCTGCAGTAATTCTGAGTTTCCCGCTGGGCCGGCGGGTGACCGCCAGAAGGCCGCCCGCCCGCCCAGCGGGAAACCCCCTTCCACGAGGATGCCGGCTCCGAATGGAGCCGGCGGAGTGGAAAGGGTGCGACGGGTGCAGTTGCACCCGTCACGATTTTCAGTGTCTGCTATGCAGACACTGAAAATCTTTGTGGGGCCCTGTTAGGGGGCCCCTGCAGTGCCCATGCCATTGGCATGGGCACTGCAGGGGCCCCCAGGGGCCCCACGACACCCGTTCCCGCCAGCAAGGTTCTGGCGGTCAAAACCGCCAGAACCAGGCTGGCGGGAATGGGGTCGGAATCCCCATGGTGGCGCTGCCTGCAGCGTCGCCATGGAGGATTCCTCAGGTCAGGGGAAAACCGGCGGGAAACCGCTGGTTTCCCTTTTCTGACCGCGGCTTTACCGCCGCGGTCAGAATTGGCCTGGATGCACCGCCAGCCTGTTGGCGGTGCATCCGCGGTCCCCGGCCCTGTCGGTCTATGACCGCCAGGGTCGGAATGACCCCCTATGTGTTATGTGCAGTTCTGGACATTGGATTGCCATTTGGCGCTCTCTGTATATAGTTAATTTTTAATTTTCTGTATTCTATTACATTTACCCACATTGCTGTGGTTGACAAAATGAGATGCTTGTCCTGGTTTCCTTCTACATGGTGGTGTGACATCTGCGGGCAACGGTGTGTGAGGTTTGTGTATGGGTTATGTCTGTGTTGTTGCATGCGCTGGATAGATGGGTTGTGGCATGTGCATGTTGTAATGTGTCTGACTGCTTGGTTGTGGGATAGCATGTGATGTTGTGTGCATTTGTGTATATGGTGCTGCATCTGTTGATTTATTTTTATGTTGGGTGTACATTAGGTGTCACCGGTGTCAATGTTTGGATGTGTGCTCACTGATTTTGATTGTGTGTCATTGCTACATAAAGCTTTTTGTGTGTGTGGATGAGTGGTGTTTCACATATTGCCTGTCTATGACTGCGTTGAAGTGTTTGTGGTCTAGTTGTCATTGTGTGATTATTGAGTGCTGTGTATGGACGTGCATGACTGCGTTGGTGGTGTTTGTGTGTGTTGAGCTGTGTGTTTGGCACATATCTCCTTGGCTTTGTGTGTGTAATGGGTACTTGGCTTTTTCATATTTTGTGTGTGCATGTGTGTGTAGATGTATGTGCTGTTACAATACGTTTGTATGCATGGGTGTGTGGCCTTTGCTGTCTGTGCCGGGAATGTGTGTTGTGTGAGGGTGTGTATCACTGCCCTTTCTTTCACTATGTGCTAGACTTACTTACGGTTGTCATCGTCATCGTTGTCGCTGGCCCTGAAGGTTTATGGCAAGATACAACGATGGGAGGGCTTGCAGTTCGTTTGCCATGGCGACCGCAGATGCGTCTGTGTACCTGGAGGTGAGTACCTCCTTTTGTACTTTCTGTTTCCACCAAGATTTGTTTCGCGGACGGCCCCCCAGGATATCCTGGTGGTATGGTTACTTATATTATGGTGGGTAGGACATTGGTTCCCGCCAGCCTGAAGGTGGCTACCTCCGCCGGCTGCTGCTCATCAGCGGTGGTGGTACTGGCGGTGAGTTGGCATGTTGCATTAGGTTCCCCACCTTAGTCATTATATCGCGTCTGCATCGCCACCCTGACAGTGGTCTCACTAACAGAGTAGCGGTCCGGTAACCGCCATACTCGGAATGACCACTTGAGTGTTCAGTCCCTATCTCTAGGTCCCTGGTCCGTGTAGAAGATTGAGTGGCAGGGCAATTCCACGGGGGGGGGGCACCAGGGCATATAATGGGGTGTTGCAGGGTTAGCGATGTACTCAAGCCACACATGCCGGGGCTACTGTCACTTGCAAGAGTTATATGTAAGATTGTTGTGGCTTCGGATAGAGGAAGCCCTGTAGTGATCCAACAAGAGAGCAATTGGAGTTGCGCTGCCAAAAAATAGGCATTGAAGGATGGAGCCCCCAGACCTCCTGGATCTGTCGGTAGTTGTAATTTAGCTAGGGGGATCCAGTGATGGCTATTACCCCAGATGAGTGGAGTTAGGAGGGTGTCCAGCTCTTTGAAGAAGGAGCATGGTGGAACGACTGGGAGGCTCGGAAAGTAATAAAGAAGGTGAGGTCAAATAACCATTTTTGCTAGAGCTATTTTGCCAGTGGGAACTATCGGGAGAGTTTGCAGTAGCATACTTCAGCCAAGACCTTCTGCTGATTTCTTTCATAGAGATATGTGGGAGTGTGATATAAATTGATCTCCAGGTATTGGACTGCTTGTGGACACCAGCTGAGGCGCGTGTCACCCAGACTCACTTTGTACATCTGCTGGTCTGGTCACAACAGATAGGTAGCTGGTTTTGACCAGTTAACCTGCAGCCTAGCAGCAGAGGTGAAGCCCACTAGGGTGTCTCAGAGCAAGGAGAGGTACATGGTTATATCTTGGAGGTACAGAATTTAATCAACTGCATACAGTGACACCATGTACCCTTTCTGCAAGTAGTTTACTGCAATCCTGGCCCTACATGCATAGGTGTATAGCATAGGACTGCATCACGAGTGCAAATAGTAATGGTGAGAGTGGCCACCCCTGCCTCATCCCGCAGCTGTTGGGAAAGCAGCAGAGATAAGGTGGCCCAACGGAACCCAGGAAGTAGGGTTGGAGTATAGTAGTAAGGTATAGGCTAGGAGTTTAGGCATGATCCCCATGCAGGTAAGGACTTCAAAGAG
This sequence comes from Pleurodeles waltl, assembly GCF_031143425.1. Taxonomy (NCBI): domain Eukaryota; kingdom Metazoa; phylum Chordata; class Amphibia; order Caudata; family Salamandridae; genus Pleurodeles; species Pleurodeles waltl. The sequence goes on from NC_090438.1 coordinate 296,867,443, forward strand.
ATATTGCTGTGTGAGAGTATTGAATGCCTTCTCCAAATCAAGAATGAGACAAGCTGACTTAGGGAAGTGACCCTGAACATTAACCTGGTCCTGAATGAGGAAAAGGTGACGGATGTTTTGGGACGTATTATGTTCCTGCACAAACCCATTTTACTATGTGTGGACAAGGCCGGGAGAATCTGGGCCTCTCTGCCTTCTAGAATTTACACCTAATCTTTTAGACTTTGCATAGGTTAGCTACAGGTCTGGAAGAGGCCAGATATGTTGGGTTCTGACCCGGTATAGGAATAAAAACTAGAAGGGACCTGTGCAGCGTGTGTGGAAGTTCACTGGCATGCAAAACAGCTTCATACATATCTGCAAGATGGGGAGCAAACAGAGGTGACAAAGTGTTGTAAAATTCCAGTGGTAGACCATCTGGGCCCAGTCTTTTGTTGTGGGCAAGGTCTGGAATTGCCTGCCTGATATCTGCAGTTGTGTTGGTTGCATTGAGTGAGAGTCTGGTGGAGGCCACAATGGATGGGAGTGTAAAGTGTGCAAGGAAGGCCTCTGGAGAGAACGCCAAGAGGGCCAGTGGAGCTACATATATAGAGGAATAGTACTCATAAAAGGCCTGCAAGATGCCAACTTGTGTACAGACTGTGGTGCCTCTGAGGTCCACTATTTCAGTGTTTGGATGAGCTGCAGATTCCTACCGGATAAGTAAGGCTAGGAGCCTGCCAGCCTTGTCACCTTCTCTGTGGACCCTGGAGGCATGCGTGGTAAAGTTATGTTGCCTCAGATTATCCAGCAATGCTGCAATCTCAATCTCTGCCTCTGAAAGCTGGGGGGCAAGCACAGGGTTGGTATTTGTTTCCTTACTTAGATTTGCTAGGTTTTGCTCTGCCCACGCAATATCTTTATCTATGTCTTGCAGACGCCTACAATTTTTTGTATGCAAAGACCTCTGGTCATTACATTGAAGGCATCCCATTCCAGTGCTCTAGTGGAAGCTGTGTGTGAGTTTTCAAAGAAATAGTGCCTGATATGATCACTTTGTTTGTGTTAGAATACTGGGTCCTCCAGGGAGTCTTTGGCTAATTTCCACATGGGGAATGGTGGGGGTTGGGCAGTACAATGAAGGTCCATTATGTGTGCTCTGTGATCTGAAACTACACAGCATATATAGAGTGTTTGATGAGGGGCAATAGCGAGGGGCAGCATAGGAATCTATCAGGTCGGACATACAGGTTGTGGGAGTCAGAATGAAAAGAATAGAGGTGAGTTTCAGGTTTCTGTATGTATCATGCATCGTTCAGTGCCCAGTGATGCATCCATGTGCATAAGCGTTCCACCTGTGTCTGTGGAGGAGAATGGGGCAATGAGGGGTGCGACCTTTGCAAGGTGAGGCTGAGTACACAATTATAGTCTCCCCCAAAACCCACTGTAGGAGGATTTTATGGGCGAGTAACGTGGAGAGTAAATGCCAGAAAGGCCCCTGTCCAGTGTCGGAAGCTTAGATGCTGCCTATGAGTAGAGTTTGGTCATGTAGGTGGTCCTCTAGTAGAACATAATGACACTTTATCAACAGTAGAGGCCAGTTCTTGGAATGGGACGCTGAGGCAAATCCATTTCAAGGTGCCCCTTGCATATGTGGAATAGGTTATGGCATAAATTTGCCACCCCGACATTAATGTAAATAGCTCAGTTTTTTATGATTAATATGTGTTTCCTGCAAGAGGATAATTTGTGCCTGCTGGTGCCTAATGCAAGAGTAAAAAACATAGGCCTTCATTATGACATTGGCGGTAAGTACCGATTACCGCCATGCTGACTGCCTCCAACATACCGCCACCGCAGCTGATTACCGCCACCCATGTTATGACCCACACATTGCAATCACTATACAGCCACAGACACAAGTTCGCCAGACCAAAGGTCAGTGATAAACTGACGGTAGCAAAACCCATACCGTTACGTCAACAGAACTAAGCCCACAGCATCATGACTCACGAATCACCATGGCAGACATTCACTTGCGGTAAACCATTGGCGGTACATACTGCTGTGCTCAAAACACAGACAACCTAACAAAACGACACCACATTTTGACAATTCAAACTTCACACATGTGACATACTTATACACACCACACCCACACCACTATAAAACACACACCCACATTACCCACAACCCTTTACCAATACAAACAAGTGCCACAAGAGAGATAGCAAGATCACAAACAAGACCACAGACACACACCACCATCACCTATACACCATCCACGCACCCTACATCACACACCCCAACACAGCACCCCACACACCCTCACCCACATCACTCACAATGCACCCATGGCACTGCAACGACACCCCAGGTTCTCTGAGGAGGAGCTAAGGGTCATCGTGGACGAAATCATTCGGGTAGAGCCACAACTATTCGGATCACAGGTGCAGCAGAAGTCCATTGCTAGGAAGATGGAGCTATGGCGGAGAATCGTGGACAGGGTCAATGCCGTGGGACAGCATCCCAGAACAAGGGATGACATCAGGAAGAGGTGGAACGACCTATGGGGGAAGGTGCGTTCCACAGCAGCAAGACACCAACTAGCTGTACAGAGGAATGGCGGTGGACCCCCACCTCCTCCCCCACAACTAACAACATGGGAGGAGCAAGTCTTGGCAATCATGCATCCTGAGGGCCTGGCAGGAGTAGGAGGAGGACTGGACTCTGGTAAGTCAAATCTCTATTACCATCACCCCCCCTTACCTGCATGCCATCAAAAACCCCACCCTTACCCTCACTCCCATCACTTCACCACCTCCCACATACCCTACCATCACAAACCATTCATCCCAATACCAAGCCCTGCATGCAACACCAATTCATGGACACCCCTCACAGATCTGCATGGACACCATCACTAAAGCATGCACACTAGAGAGAATCACCTAGCCCACAAAATCACTGCTCAGACAAGGCAAAGCTGGCAGGGCAATAACAACCATACAGGGCAACACACCCATGCACAAGATGACACAGACACAAACAATAACACTGCATTTACATCCCCACCCAACATCACCGGAGAGGAGGTGCCAGCAACTTCCAATCCACCCCAGAAGAGGCCCACAGTGATGACAGCAGCTCTGGACACCTGGATCTGGATGATCAACCTGGCCCATCAGGGATCTCCGGGCAGTCGGTAACCCAGGCACAGTCCCATGTCACCACAGAGCCTCCCCATCAGGAAACACCAGCACAGTACCCACCCAGCAGGCCCATACCTCTGTCCCCAGGACACGTCAATCAGCAGTGTGTCCACCACTACAGGGACCCCAGGCCACCCCACAAACACAGGACGATCAGGGACCTGGGGTCAGTGGCAGTGGGCACACGGCTCAGGGGACAGAGGCACAGGACAACAGGGACGCTGGGAGGACTGCTGTGTGACAGGGGGAGGACAGACCCAGGGAACCGACTCTCCAGGAGGCACTCACCAACATCCTGGGAGCATACCACCATTCCCAGGAGATGATGGGCCAGATACTGGACAAGTTGCAGGAAACCCAGCGGCTGCAGGAGGGACAGTACCTGGGGATCAGGGAGGACTTGAAGGACATCAACACCACCCTGGTCTCCATCGCAGGGGTGCTGGCAGACATGGCCAACACCATGAGGGAAGCAGTGTTACACCAGAGGGCCCCTGACACTAGCCAAACCGATGAACAGCCTTCCACCTCTGCTGCCGCTAGTGGACAGGAGGCCCCGCCACAGGAACAACAGGCCACCAGCACCCCACCCCATGCAGAAGGAGAACCACCCCACAAACGGTCCCTGTGATCCAGGCAGCAGCCAGAGAATGTTGCCAAGACCCCGGCCAGGAAATAAGACTCTCCTGAATGTCACCCTTGTGTCCCACTCTGTCACCCTGTCCACCTTGAACTGCCATCGTTCCCCTTGCTATGCCCCCTTGGACAATGCATCGGTGATACAAATAGACTGGACTCTATCCTGGACTTTCCTCTATCATCAGCCCAGCCCATTCCACATCCCCCTCTAATCATTAGCACTTAAATAAACACCATTGAATAATTAAAAGTATGGAGTCTGTGAAATCATTTAACCATGAATTCGTTTAACAAGCTTTAACCAATTAAATATAACTGTACAGTAATATATACATAGGAATGACCTGTAGTTGTCTGCAGTCAACACACCAGGAGCGATAGTGGGGTAACAATATCTGAAATAGAGATGCCAAAGGGTACAGTAAGTGGCCATAGAAGTGGCAAAATCAACCTGCCAGGCATAATGTCAAATACAAAACTGTAAATGTAAAGTGTAATTACAGTGTCTTACCGGTGTGTCATTGGAAGTACTGTTGTATTATTGCACTTCTGTTGTCCCCATCCTCATACTCTGCTTCCTGATCTTCACTGTCCACAGGGTCCACTGCTGCCACACGCCCATCTCCAACCTCATCATCCTGAAGAAAAGGCACCTGGTGACGTAAGTCAAGGTTATGCAACATACAGCATGCCATGATGATCTGGCACACCTTCTTGGGTGAGTAGTACAGGGATCCACCTGTTAGATGGAATGTCCTTTCTATTATTCTTCTTGTTCGCCCATGTGCCTCATTGTAACGTTCCTCTGCCCTTGTCCTGGGATTCCTCACAGGAGTCAGTAGCCATGAGAGGTTGGGGTAACCAGAGTCACCTGGAAATATTGAGGGACAACTGTTAGACACACACTAACCCTTAGGGCCCACACCATACCCATACACCAACAACCCCTGGGTGGGAACCAGGGCTCACCTATTAGCCACACCCGGTGCCTCTGGAGTTGAGCCATCACATATGGGAGGTTGCTATTCCTCAGGATAAAGGCATCATGCACAGACCCAGGATACTTTGCATTGACATGGGAGATGTACTGGTCTGCACATTCATGGAGTGAAAGCTCTTTTGATTTCTGAACACCTGTTCATTTCTCTGGGGGGGGGACCAAATGCTATATGTGTACCATCAATAGCCCCAATATTGCTGGGGATATGTCCCATTGCAAAGAAATCAGCTTTCACTGTGGCCAAATCCTCCACCTAGGGAAAAACGATGTAGTTGCACATGTGTTTAATCAGGGCAGACAATACTCTGGTCAGCATTATTGAGAAAGTTGGCTGAGACATTCCTGCTGCCAAGCCCACTGTCACTTGGAAGGAGCCACTTGCCAGGAAATGGAGCACAGATAGGACCAGCAGAAGAGGGGGATCCAGTGGGCTGACGGTTAGCAGATATCAGGTCAGGTTCCAATGGGGCACACAGCTCTGTGATTGTGGCCCTGTCCAGTATATAGGTGAGGATAATGTGCCTGTCCTCCATTGTTGCCAAGTCCACCAGGGACCTGAACACAGGGGGATGTCTCCATCTCCTCTTCATTCACAGCAGTTGCAATCTAGGGGCAAACGGTGTGTAGCTGGTCAGTATTCCATATTTCCAAACACTACACTGCATTGCATGTTGTGACTGTAACACAATATTTTTGTATAGGCCCAAATGGTGCCTATGTGTACTGTGACACAATTTGGTGCCATGGCCTGCTCCCCCCCTGAAATGGCATCCGCCTGTCTTGTATGGAGGAATCAGGTGGAAATGAGGTAATTCCACTGATGTTGTGTGCCGTTGCGGGAGACGGTCGAAAACCGCCGTGCAAATCCTCATTGGATCCCATTGGGCCCTATGGGTTACAGTGGCCAATGGTAATGTGCGCCAGTGGTGACAGTACGCACCGCCATGACGTGACCACCAATTTCTATCTGTTCACCAACTTGCTACCTGATCTTCAACAGGAGAGGACCTACACTACAAATGCTGCTGTGACCTGTGTCTGGAACTGATCATGGCTTGTGTCACTGGGGAAAGGACACCTGCCTTCACCACTGTGGAGTTAAAGAGACTGGTGGATAGGGTCCTACCCCAGTACCGAATGCTGTATTGGCCTATAGACCAACAGATGAGTACACTGTGAGTACTATGAATGGGGCATGAGTGCATGGAGTGCTGTGTGTGAGGACCTCATGTGGGGGGGGTTGGGGTAAGGGCCCTATCCATAATGCATGGTTGCTGTTGGATAGAAGAAGAGGACAGGCACATCAGTGTTCACATCTTTTCTTGAAAGATAATCTCTTTATTTTTAGGCAAAGTTACATTCAGTGAAAGAGAACATCACTCCAGACACAGCCAACACGTGTTTCGTCACACTGGTGACTTTTTCAAGGCTGCAGAGAAACATATACATATATCCATACTTTATCATTTCTTTTTAAGTGAACATAATAAAAGGTAGACACAACCAATTTGGACCACCACCAACAAAAGTTTATGGTCCTTGGAGGGGAACCATAGAGTGAGTGAAGAAATCCTTGTGACTAGCAGTCAGATATGAGAACTGTGGACATGGCAAAACTACCAAATATCAAAAAGGACTAACAAGGAAAGCACCATGTGTAAATGCTGAGTGAAAAAAAGGAAGGAGAGAAGGGGGAAAAGTCTCCCAATTGTTCCAAACAGTACATTGATTAAAAACACCCGCCTAGTAGTCCACTTTGTTATATGAAAAAGGGCTCCCGGAGGGAGCGTAATGCCGCGTTTGCTGTTTTTTCTCAAAGTTTTTGACTGATGGCAGTTTCAGTCGTTCCCCTTTTCGTCTTGCTTACCTCACTATGTTCTCTCTTCTGCCACTACACATAGCTACTCCGGGTGTCCACGGTTCTCATATATGACTGCTCTAAAGAGATTATCTTTCAAGAAAAGATGTGAACACCGACGTGCATGTCCTCTTCTTCTATCCAACAGCAACCATGCATTACGGATCTTAAATACTTGTGTCATACTGTTGGTTACTGTGTGCTGTTGTCTGTTTTGCTTATCATTATTTGTGTATAGACTTACACATTGTCTGTGCCTATGGGTAGTAAGGCACTTTGACCACTTGCACCACATTCTATTGTATAAATTCCACAATTGTGTCCACTTCCCTAGGAGTGCGGCTACTTTCACCCTTACTACCCCACCATACAGAATCAGACATACCAACATCCACTGCCTCCACTGTGTCCCCCTCCTCCTTTTCGTCCACCTCCCTCCCAGTATCGTCTACACTCACACCTGCATGCACTACATCCTCATCCACTACCACCATCACGCCTATCACTACACACCCCTCACTGGCAGTCACCACCCCCACTTCCATGCACACGTCCCCTAGGTCCTCTCCCACTGTGTCTGTGCCCCCTCCTCCCAAGGTACCCAAATGCAAGTACGCAGACACCCAACAGCCATCCACCTCACAACAGCATCCAGCCCATGCACCTGCACCCAAACACAGCAGACAGACACCTCCTACAACCACTTCCTCTTCCTCCACGCCCAAACCTTCACCCTCTTCCCGCCCCAATGTCCCTAAGAAACTTTTCCTCTCCACCATTGACCTCTTCCCTACCCCTCGTATCCCCCGTCCTGGCTACCAAGAGAGGTAAAAACCTATCAGAAGGAGCCTCTGACATCACCTGCTGGCACTGGCCACTCAGAGCAGTCCAGTGTGCCACAGACACCTCTGTTTCCAAGATGGCAGAGGTCTATGACACACTGGAGGAGCTCTGGGCACCTCCCCTGGGAGGAGCAGGTCAGGGGAGTGGTCACTCCACTTTTCTTTGTCCAGTTTCACGCCAGAGCAGGGCTGGGGGATCCCTGAACCGGTGTAGACTGGCTTATGCAGAGATGGGCACCATCTGTGCCCATCAAAGCATTTCCAGAGGCTGGGAGAGGCTACTCCCCCCAGCCTTCACACCTATTTCCAAAGGGAGAGGGTGTTACACCCTCTCTCAGAGGAAGTCCTTTGTTCTGCCTTCCTGGGCCAGGGCTGCCTGGACCCCAGGAGGACAGAAACCTGTCTGAGGGGTTGGCAGCAGCAGCAGCTGCAGTGGAGGCCCCGGAAAGGCAGTTTGGCAGTACCCGAGTACTATGCTAGAGACCCGGGGGATCATGGAATGTCCCCCCAATGGCAGAATTCCATGATCTTAGACATGTTACATGGCCATGTTCGGAGTTACCATTTTGACGCTGTACATAGGTAGTGACCTATGTACAGTGCACGCGTGTAATGGTGTCCCCGCACTCACAAAGTCCGGGGAATTTGCCCTGAACAATGTAGGGGCACCTTGGCTTGTGCCAGGGTGCCCACACACTAAGTAACTTTGCACCTAACCTTCACCAGGTGAAGGTTAGACATATAGGTGACTTATCAGTTACTTAAGTTCAGTGGTAAATGGCTGTGAAATAACGTGGACGTTATTTCACTCAGGCTGCACTGGCAGGCCTGTGTAAGAATTGTCAGTGCCCATAGGGATCTCCTGGAACCCCAATACCCTGGGTACCTCCGTAACATATACTAGAGAATTATATGGGTGTACCAGTATGCCAATGTTAATTGGTAAATTTAGTCAGTAGCCTGTTAGTGACTAATTTGGAAACCAGAGAGAGCATAACCACTGAGGTTCTGGTTACCCGAGCCTCAGTGAGACAGTTAGGCATCACACTGGGAACACATACAGGGCACATACTTATGAGCACTGGGGCCCTGCCTGGCAGGGTCCCAGTGACACACAGACTAAAACAACATATATACAGTGAAATATGGGGGTAACATGCCAGGCAAGATTGTACTTTCCTACACCCCACTCAACTACCAATGAAAGGAATGGTTCCTACTCAACCACCACTGAGAGGCAAGGAGCTCTCACCTCCAGCGGAGACACAGCAGCCCTCAGCTCCAGCAGAGGCTGCCTAGGAGACACCTCCCTCAGAAGAGACAATGCAGCCCTCACCTCCAGCAGAGGGCATGTAGGCCACTCTCCGGGGACTGTTCTAACAGGAGCCCTCTCAGGACCAGTGGGCAAGTTCTCCACTTCAAAGACTGTGACCTTGCACTCCCCAGCATTGGGAAATGGGCATGGATCCCCCTCCAGAAGCAGTGGGCATTTTCCCCACTTCAGAGACTGTCACCTTGCATTCCCCAGCATTTGGAAATGGGCAAGGAGCCCCCTCCAGAACCAGTGGGCATGTTTCTCACTTCAGCTGAGGTGCCCCCAACCCCTTCCCCTCTGAGGTGCCTGCCCACTTCCAACATGTTGCCCCTGCACAGTTTGGTGCAGAGAATGTCAGGATCAAGTTGGGGCTTGGACGCTGCCCTGTGGCCATGTGGGCCTTTTGTACTTTGGACTGGCCCTTCCTGGACAATGGTTCTTGTATAATATTTGTCACTTCGGTACTAACAGTGGTTTTTAGCATGTGAATAAATTTTCAATTCTGCCTTACTGTTGTCCTTGCATTAATATGGCATGTGTCCTGTGAGACTAGTTTTCCTCTGCAGCTGGTTGTGTGTATGGTGTGTGTGAATGGTGTGTGTTGTGCGTGTGTGTGTATCACTCTCCTTTTCCTCCCTCCGTCCCTTGTGTGCTAGGCGGCTGTACTCACCGTCATCGTCTTCATCGGCGTAGGTGTTCCAGGTGGAGCATAACGTAGAAAAGCATCAGGAAGACCTGCAGTTCCGGTTCTATGGCGGCATTGATCTTCTCTGTGTCTCTAATGGTGAGTCTTTGGTCTTCTGTGTTGTGTTTCTGCCAAGCTTCTGATGGCGTTGTTACCGTCCCGGAAATCGTGGTGGTGTGCTGTGTTATAATATGATGGGCATTACCTGTCTTCCGTCTGGCTGTTGATGGCTACCGCCGTGGTCAGTGGTATTTACACCCTGGCGGTTGGTGTGGTACATTGGCTGTCTATGGGAGTTATCACCTCCATTGTCATAATTTGGCGGTAATTATCACCAGCCTGTTGGCTGTATTATCACAACTTTATCACTCACTGCCAATGTCATAATGACCACCTAAGTCTTTAGATGAAGTCTTGAAATATGCAAGGTATGACAGTGATGAGCAGGAGATGAAACAGTGGAAGCTTAAAGAGTTCTGTTAGTGCAGACAAAGATGGCAAAAAGAGGTTTTCAGAATCAGTCATTTGCAGGAAATGATGGTGCAGTACAAGCTGTTAGTGCTCAAGGTGGTATATAGGAAGTTGGATTTCAAGCCAGAATGCAAGGTACTCAAGGAGATATTGTTATTTCACAGGGAGAGACTGAGGAGCTCTGATTGATCTGAGTACCAGTATGGATGTGGCAACTCTAAAGAAAATGACTCCTTGTCAGTTTTGTAGCAAGGTGGACCATTGAAGTGCAAATGTAGACTGAATCCAGATAGAATAAACAATAATCAAATACAGTGAGGAAATCAAATGCATATTCCATATATGTCCACACAACAAGAGCAAATACCAATGCAAAGTCAAATTCAATTTATGCCATTCCCATACGCCCTATGGTTCAGCAGAATGTGGGTAACACAAGACTGAATCACAATCAATTGCCCTGAGGAAATCAAACTGCAATACAAATGCAATATCAAAATGCAGTTCAACAGTTTCCTATGTTTAATGATGAGAGCTTGGATTCAGGTATGTCACAATGACGGTGCATGAGAGTGGAGGCAAATTGCGTACTAGATGCAGTCTTAGAGGGTGGACCAGAGTGGACCATTTGTAGAAGGTGAAGTTAATGGCCACCAAGTGTCATTTCTGACTGACACAGGAGCTACCCATTCCACTGTGAGAACAGCAGAAGTCCCAGACCTACCTCTGTTGGGAAAGAAGATCCACGTTGTAGGTGTTACAAAGAGACAAATTTTAAAGCCAAGCTCTAAAGAAGTTCCTGTAAAAATAGGCTCATTTGAAGAGTATATATATATATATATATATATATATATATATATCCAGATAGTCAGTATGACTTTGGTTTGGTCCATGATTTTGAATAGTCATGGTCACAAAGTGGGGGGTTATGCCTTCATCTGCATCACCCATGAGGAATGGTGAAAATGTGAGACGACTACTGGAAACTTTACAGCTTTTGCCTGAAATTGCTGTTGTTAAATGTGCAGCACATAGGAGCGACAATGGTTATGTCACTGTTGATAATAGATATGCAGATTAAGTGGCATTCTATTGTGCAATTGTGGCCTGTATATTTAATGGAACATTTACAGGTGAATTTCAAGAGGACACTGCTTTTTCTATGTTGATGACAATAGCTAACTCTTAGAAAGATTTGAAAGCCATGCAGAAAAATGTGTATGAAGCAAAACAACAGAGTTGGATCAGAGCAGGATGTGGCAAAAATGAGAATGACATCTGGGTTTCAGTTGATAGGAGACTAGTGTTACCAGACAATCTGTCATCTCCAATGACACAACATTTCCCTGGACCTACACATATAGGTAGGGACGCAATGGTTAGGTCTTTCAAACAAAATTAGTTTAACCTCAGATTGAGAGCCCATGCAGAAGAATTATGTCACAAATGTGTAACATGTCAACAAATTAATGTTGTCAAACGAACAACCATTACAATGAGCCACATAGGAAGGTGAGGAGGTCATTTCAACAGAATACAGATGGATTTAATTGAAATGTCTGTCTATAATGGGCTGAGCTATGTCCTGGTTACAGTGTGCATTTTCTGTCGATGGGTGGAAGCCTACCCAACAAGAAGAAACAACAGTCTTAATGTAGCCAAACTACTATTGAGGAACTTAGTTCCCAGGTACAGTATGCTTGTTTCTTTAGAGTCAGATCAAGGAAATCACTTTAACAGTGAGATCATTAAGATGTTGTATGGAGCATTGCAAATAGAAAAGAAGCTGCACTGCAGTTATCAACCAAAAGCATCCAGAATCGTTGAGAAGATCAATGCAACAATTAAATATAGATTGGTAAACATTTGTCCTTCATCTTCACTGAAATGACTTTATGCATTACCATTGGTGTTGATGAGTATGTGAAGTACACGGATAGAAAGTCTGGTTTATCTCCACATGAGATTCTCATGGGGAGAGCAATGAGATTACCTGTATCTCATTGCAAATGCTCTTGTGAACATAACATATGACATGGTATATGATTATTGCAAAGGACTAGCTGATGTGGTGTGTTCTGTTTCTCAACAGGTTGAAGCTGTCACTTGTAAATCTACATCAAGAGCAGTGACATGACCTTCGTGCAGGAGACTGGGTCTTGGTCAAGAAGATGTGAGAAAGTCCTGTCGGAGCCAAGATGGAAAGGCCACTATGAAGTCATTCTGATCACAAATACAGCTGTCAAATGTGCTTAAGTGCCAAACTAGGTACATGCTTCTCATACTCAGAGGACAAGAGATCCTTATGGAGAAGTAGCCTGAACTGAGAACACTGGTGAAGTACCACTGGAAGTTGTACAGGCTGAAATAGAGAAAAAGAGAGCTTGGGATCAGAGACAAGAAGAAGAAAGGGGTGAAGATCCACAGACAGGTGGAGAAATCCAATTGACCGAAATCTCAGAAAGAGGCATTGGAATTCTTAATGTAGAAAGCAAAGAAACAGAAACTCGAGCTGAATTGACAAGCCAAGATGTGTGTGTGGGGGGGGCAAACACAAACTGGAAACTGAGGAATAGACGGGAGGTGCTGGTGACAGCAGTGTGAACACGAGCATGAAAGAGAAACAAGAAAAACAAGGGGTACCAGGTAACGGGAGGTACCAGAAATATTTCACCAACTTGTATATTCGAGCTAGCCAGTTGTATATGCACGCAGAGTGGCATCCTTCCAAAGTCGAAAATGTATAATACTGAATTGAGTAACATTATTAATCAATTAGATGTCAACAAGACAAAGATGGACTTGTGGAAATGTAGCACTTATGGGGTAAGTCCCTAAAGGAAGCTGGCATCTTGATGAAAGGGGCCACTCTAATGGGCATCTTAGCTCAGGGATGAAGGAAGAAAAGATTTCAATCTATACAGGACACATCCATCACAAACTGAACTGACTTATGACATCTAAAAAAAAAGTTTATTATGACATGCTCATTGGTACATGTTTTATCAAAATCAGAAAAGTGAATTACCGAATCAGCTGAGCTGGGGTACTAAGCCAAACTTTGTGAGATCAGTAAGTTATGTGACATCACTCTGCCTCTAGAATGGTGTAGCAGTATGATACTGGAGGAAACACTGCTGCTCAGAGTCCTCCTTTGTTTAGGGTAGCGCCCTGAGTGGAAAGAAATGTGGCGCCCTCGCTGCTGGTGGGGAATAAAATAAGCAGTGAGCCCCTTCTGTGTTCATAGGTCAGCCCCCTGGCAGATTGCATCAAAGTAGTGGTTGGCCTCTAAACACATCTGTGCACCCACCTCCTACCCCACCTGAATTATGCATAGATTAGCATCTCACGCTGGTGCCAAGTTGTTGGTTGGATTGAGCTTAATAGTGTGTGGCAGCAGATGGGGCTGAGAGGAGATGGGAGGGCACAAGAGCAGCCAGATGGGGTGTTAAAAACAACGGCTGCAGCACTAGAGCAAGGTGACAGGGACTCTGCTGTCTCCATTAGTTTAATACAGAAAGCTTCTTACACCCCTCTGAAAACTGGAGGCCTGGACCCAGCTCTCCCCTGCCAAAAGCCGGCTTTGTTTCTCTTGCAATACACATGTTTAGGCTTCTAAAGTGGACGAATGATGTAGCGTTGGGCGCACCCGGGTTTCACACCACAGAGGAACGGTGACTTTGGAAACATATTTCAGTCTCTGGCAAACTCGGACCCCCAACAAAGTTTGCTTCTATATTCAGCAAGTCCATGAAAGAAGCCCTGCATTTAGGTTGATAAAAATATGCATGGGTCACATTTTCTCTCTGCGTCGCAAATTTCCTGGTCTCATTGCTCCCTGCCGGAGGCGGTAAATCTCTGACCGCTCAAGAGTTGACAGAAGAACCTGACCCGAGGAGTGAAACACTGTTCCCATTGTGTGGTTCAAACCTCCCACTCTCTGCCACCGCTGTGTGGAGGGGGAGAGCGTGTCCCCACTATTGTGAGCCGGAAGTGCAAGAATCGGACAACTGTCTTCAAACTTAAACAAGCATTTGGAATGCAATAGTCTTGTGCTTGCTTGAATTAGGGCTCATAGCGTTGTAAATTACCGACTGGACTTTTATTGCCACACAGACTGAAAATAACAAGAGGAAGAGAGCGAGAGAGAGAGCGAGCTGGCCCTGGAAAAGTCCCCCTCTGATGTTGGTTTATGTTTACAGAGGGATCTGGTGGGGAGGAGGGACTGAACACACACCCACAGCGCAAGGCAAACAGGCCAATACTGAAAGAAAAAGTCCCCTTCAGAAGAGATAAACAGGACATAGAGTAATTACACAGTACTTTGTGCTGCTCCCAAAGTGAAAAAAGGCGGGACAAAGAGGCAGAACTGACCACTAGCAAGCAAGGATTTTTGAAGGACACTGCAACTAACAAATCAAAACGCTGGAACTCACTCTATTGTATACTTTAGAATACAGCAGGCCGAACGCTAACACTCGACCTAAAAATGCATTTATTTTCCATTCTGCGCTATCTTAGCAGCTAAAGAAGCACAAAGCAACAATATATGCAGGCTTTAGATGAAGAATGCACCATCAGGTACATATTTTACTTGATTTGTCATTAGTGACCTAGGTTAAGAATGTATTATGAATAACTGTTAACACATGCTTAGAAACTCTTAACAATTAACCAGTCTGTAAAATATATTCTTTTTACCCTTCACACGTTCATAAGTTCATCTAATAAATATAAATGTTAATAATATCACGGAAATATGTATCTTTATGAATAAGCTAGATAGAAAACAGTGTATGGGAAAGAAAATGTGAATAGGAATTATGCATTTCAATAACCAGAACTTTTTTCTCTTTTTTTTCTTGAAATGGTGAGAATCAGCAACCAGGAGATAGTTTAGTTGCAACATTATAAGAAACTAAATAAAAAGTTTCTTGGCTGCTTTCTTTAGGTAGAGAAGTCGACAGAAGCTGTACTGTTGTCATGATGACATCGAAATTTGATTGAACGAACCAATGGTGGAGACAAAGAAAGAAGGCACAAGTTTCAAAATTGTGTGTGTGTTTCTAGATTAGTGTGGGATTCTCAGGAAGCTTTTAGCAGGAAAGCTTTTGGAGGCTTAGAAGTGAGGCTCAATCCTACTCTCCTTTCTGATACTCTGTGGTTGCTTGCAGATGCTGTCTGAGATACTTTTCAGACTCACCTTGAGCTGCTAAATTTTGAAACTTAGATTCAATCCGAGATTCTCTTCCTGAAACGTATTTTGCTCTAAAGCTCTATTGAGTTTATTCAATGATTTCACATCTCTAACTTATGAACTCTTCATGGGTTCCTCTAGCTAACTGATTGTTCCCTTTAAAAAAAAAACATTCCCTAGAATAGTAAATGTAAATTGCATGAACTGTGCTCCATGCATTGTTCTGTTTAACTATGATTTATTGTCCTTTGAGATATGATTTCTGATTCTGTCATTGAATATGGGAAACTAAGAACCTTGAAAATAAAAAATACTAAACCTTTCTTAAACCCTCATCGTTGGCTCATATAAAATGTTATTGATAATTAGAGAACTGGGAATATTTTGATTACAATGTCTCCCTATCTCATAATACACCTCAAATGTTCATTGCCTGGATTCCAGGAGTAAAGTGGAAAAATTTTAAATCATTTATACCGGCATCTTCCGCTCTAACAGATCCTTGCTTTCAACATTTTAATATATCACAAATCAGCAACATCCTATCCTTAGTTTTATCTCCCACATATGAAATATTGTGTTACCAGTTTTAAAATATGTTTTAAAGACATTTTAAATTACGAATTTATTGCACTGTTGTGCTGCACCTTGTTTGCAAAATAGCTTGTTTCATTTAATGTATGGGATCTCATATATTGTTTTCTCTGGAAGGGGACTTAATCAATTAAGTTGACTTGACTTGATTTCCTGGTCCTATAAAAACACATGCCAGAGTATATCACAAGAAAGCACCAGCATAAATTAAGCACTCCATATCAGACTTGAGAGTAGGTGCATCATCAAATCTATTCAGGCTTCTGAAAGAAATTATTGAGAAATGATTTTTAACTACAGGTGGTTCAATCCGACTCTAAGTCCATTTCTAAAATGTTTGTGTACGTGATCCTCCAGCACAGAAGTGCTGCTAAATGTGTTAGTATATGTGGCCAAGACCTGTATGAGCACAGCAACATATTGTTGAGGCAGAGTAGCTAATATTCTCATGCTAGCCCACTGCTAAATATTGTGCTAGAGTTTATATCTGTGTCATGGAAGCAGCATACAAATGCTCTTTTGTGCCCCCTACCTTGTGCTTTTATAAAATACTGACATGAGCAAACTTCCCTTGTGGGAGGGTTGTACATTCTTTGGTGTGTGTGTAGACTTCTTCTGTGGAAATACTGCTCAAGACTGCATACGACTTCAGCTGTCCTCTGGGAGACAACCCCTAAAACGTGTTGATTTGCACCTCCCCAAGAAAAGTGCCAATAAACATGTTGCCAATTACGACCCTCCCCTTTTGTAGTTGTTTTAAAATCGTTATATTTATTCAAATCTCGCTTGTGGCAAAAGATCAAATGATTGTTTGTGTCTGACAACCTCCACTGTGACAGTTGGGCGACACTTAGAATGTATACTGTCCTTCTCATACAGTAACTCAGAAATGTGGAGGGATTGCTATACCTTAATGTTTATCACGTGTGAGAGGAAATGTACTTTACATATGATTCTACATTTTTCAACTACTGTAGTTGCTAGAAAGTACGATTGAAATCTTCTCATTGTAGTGTATGTCAAATGTGTTATGGATTTCAGGAAGATACAGGTAAACATGATCGGATCAATGACCTCTAGACGCTCAATGTAAATACAAAGCAAAAGTTCACATTCCAGGATTAGGGTATGATACCCAAAATGAGTAAAAACTATTTATGTAAACCAACCACCTGATAACATAGTAAAGCACTGTGCGTGGTGTGATTGACCCTTTTAACAGATTTTACACCGAGTTATGCTACTGAGTGGGAGTGTCACTAGATATTTGGTTGAGGCTGCCCTTGCTGGTTGTGCTGTTAAACTGATGCCTGATGCTCTTCCCTGTAGGGCAGCATTTAAATCTATTCGAATATGCAATGCACCACCTGTCAGCCCTTCTGTAAACTGTTTGAGGCGATGGACTTTTCTCTGTGGGAAAGGGTACAAGGCTAGTTTGTCTTGGTGCGTGGCTCTCCCTTTTGCGAATACTGCTAAAATCCCAGTTTGTGACCTTCCCTTGTGAAAGCCCTGTTAAAATGATTTGTAGTACTAATCTCCACTTAAAGAAAGACAACAAAAATGTTGTGCCTATAATTTATCTCTGTAAGAGAGCTGCTAAAACCTTGGTTGCACATTATTGGAACCCGCTCTTGGCAGTACAATAGTGCATATGAGCAACCCACTTGAAGCTACCAAAGACAGACACAGGAGGGTATTTTCATGTGCTTTTGACATATGTTAACACAATTATAATAGTCACAGAGATAGAATGCTCAGGATTTGAATACTCATCCTAACACACCAACCCTGCTCCAGTTTAAGAAGGATGTAGGCACTCATCACAACATCTCAAAATAATAATCGTCCATGTAATCTCTCAGACCTCATCTATCCTCACAATCACTCGGTGACATTATTTGTGCTTTCATCCCTGTACAGCGCTCCCTTACGTTTTGGATAGATATGTACGTCATACATACATACATACAGACATTCACATTCGACCAGCATATATAGGTTCAGCATTGAAGTCTTGCTACTTGTGACAAAACACATGCAAAACAACTATTCCACTGCCATGGATAACCTGCCTTTCACTAGGAAACAACCCATACTTTGAATAAAAGTTGGGCAGTCTGATGCGTCAGCATAAGTCATTGGCTGCTCACCATCATTTTTCAGTAGTCAATTGGGAAGTGACTCTCCTTCATTTTGAAGACTGCTGGTTGCATGAGCCACAGAGACGTCTCTTCTGTGTTAAAAACAATAGTACATGTAGTAGTAAAGGTCCATTTAATTTGCTCGGTACCTGGGGTGATGAACAGCTTAACCTACTAATAGTAACTAATCAATATTTCGTTGGTCTTCATCCTTCTCCAGATAGCTGGGGCTTGGTAACATGAACCTGCTAGCTCATCTCTGCAGCTATAGGCTTGTTGGTTCGTGATTGAGACCTTACACAATTGGAGTGCTGGTTTTAAGTGTGCCTGTGCCTCTCCCCTGTGGGGCATCATTCATAATAAAAGGTTTCTGGCATGTGAATCCCTTGCCTGTGGGAGCCATGCTAAAGTATGTATGTGCCTGTTGCTTCCATTAGGCCTATGTCAACCTTTTTCAGGAGGCAATCAGGGTTCGCCGAGCGTGGATTGTACCAACACAAGTCTTTCTACCTTGGTGTTCTTTGGCTTTCACTTAGAGTTGCATCCAAAGCTGAGTACCACGTCCACCCATTAAGAACTTGTCGGTCACATAAAGCAGACATAGGCTTATACATGGAAGTGGTGTAGACCACCAAACAAAAACAACAGTCCACCAGTGCTTCCTTGGGGGAAAGAAAAAGTACTTTTATGGTGACCCAAAGCTAAATAATACATATGAAACACAGCGGGTACCAATATTACATTTAGGTATTTCTGGCATAAAATTATATTTGGAAGATATTTCCAGGGCTTCATAAAAAGGCAAAAAATATACCGAGTGCCTCTAGGGGCTCGTGGGTTATATTACCCTCTTACCTTCTTTCCCTCCACTTAGGGTGAGAAGTACAACAATATGAATGGCCTGATTTATAGCCTGGCTGTAAGGATACTCTATTACAACTGAAACAGAATATCCTTAGCACAAAGATAATGGTCCACCTGCCCGATTTAATTGTGGGTGGAACATTGGTGTAACTACGACACAGACTACTCAGTCTCTGTCATGGTTGCATCTCTCCGATGGGTGACCTGTATATCTGTCCAGCTCATTTATATGGTTGACATACATGCCAGTTTTCAATTGCCGTCACCCCCAGGAACACCCTCAGTCAGGGGCACTGAAAACTGTCTAATGCTTTCTTTGCCAAGGAAGATAACTCCTATTGTTAGGGATATACTTTTTTATTTTCAATAAGAAAATCCCATTCAGGGATTTTCTTTTTGAAAATTAAAAAAAAAAGATTTGACAGACAGCTGCATCAGGTTGATGGAGCTATGGTCTAACTTAAATAAGCATTAACAGGAACCACGGTCACAGTGGTTCCTGCCAATATTGTCGATTGACCAGTGGTTTGGCGGTCATTTCCACATTTTGCGGATGTGGACTCAGTCCATAGATATATAAATGAGACCCTAAGACCCTTACCACATGGCCTGGAAGTACAAGTCACGCCCTTGGCTCTTGGGAGCAATTTTGGGTACTCCTGCACAGCTCTTCATTGACCTCTTTTTGTAGGCAGCCTTTCCTTCATTCATGGGTACCTTTGTTTCCTAATTTCACCTGTCAATGGGTACATTCCCTAAAACTAGTTTCAAACAGCTCTACTTGGCAGGGCACTGAACTTCCAAGTTCCTGTTCCAAACATAGCAAAAGGAGTTGGCAGTTCATCAACCCAACCAAGGAGTGCAGTGTGAAAACCCTGACACTGGTGGATGAGAAATCCTGGCACTTCAACTGAAGGATCTTCTTTGTTTTTTCATGTGCTTAGCTGTTAGCATCCTGAGGTCCAGCACATAGTCTAACATCATGAGTATGGGACTCAGAGCCAATGTTCTAATCACCTTTTACCAGCATCACTGGGATCTGGACAGGATGCCCAAGTAAATGTTGAAAGGGGCTAAACCCTGTTCTTGTCCAAGGGCATTCTCTGCTCTTATACAACAGACGGTGTAAGAAGAGGGTCTATATTTTGAGGGTCTATATCAGTGTCCCCATCATGCCCATAATCTTGTTGAAGCGCTCCACCAAACTATTAGTCTAAGAGTATTAAACAGTGGAGAAGTAGTAAGTTACTTGATTTGCTTTCACACTGAATTCATGTATGAGACATAAAATGAGTCCCTCTTTCTTACACTGCAGTGCTGGGCAGTCTGGTCCACAAGAAGATCCAAAGAAGGGCCCTAGCCACTACCATGCCAATAGTGCTTCTCTGATGTGCCCACTACAATGAAGATATACTTGGGACCTCAAGTAGAGGGTTATCAGTCAGACAATGTCTATGCTCACGCTCTCAAAAAGCACACCTATAACCAATATGGGCACTAGGGATGCCTTGCTCTAGACATGCCTCTCACTTGACAAGTGGGACAGCTTTTGCAGAAGGTCTCTACTTCTTGACCAACACCACAGAGGGCCTCTGTCCTTTCGATGCCCAGGTGCCCAGCTAGGGGTACCAAATGTCCTTCTCTCCATCTGGAGGTGATGAGCACCGCAACTGTTTTCCAGAGTCTACCATAGTCCACATTATGCTAGTCTCCTCAGACCCTCTACCACTGGAGTTATCACACTCTACTCATGAGACAGACATGCAGCATGTGTCCTCAGAAGCACAGCTGCTTTTCTCCAGGCCATATAGGCCTCTGGCACTTGGACTAATCTGGGCTCAATCAGGTAATTGCCCCGCATGCACCCATCACCCTGTTTCTATTGCATACCTAGGTTAACCACGGCTGTCTTACAATTCACTCCAACCTCTATTATATAGTGTAATTCTTATAATTTCAGATTTTTTTTAACAATCTCAGCCTCACCAACTTTTTTTCTATTAAATTATTTGTTGGTAAATGTTAGCAAAGTGTACTTACTTAATTAATTTTATTTATGTTTATTTTTTGTGAAAAGTGTACAGGTTTTGTGTAATTTGTTTTTTAATTAATATTCAGTTAAAAATCATTTTAAATTGAGAATCACTTTTAAAACTTAAAAATGTCTGTGTGCGTATGTGTGTAATTTGAAATAATTATTTTTATTCTCTATTTCTTATGGGGCAATATTTTAGGTGCCAGTCTGCATTTCTTTATATGGTAGTGTGCTGCCGTATCTGTTTGTTGTCATATGGGGTGCTGGACTTACTGCAAGCATGGGTAGGAGTACATTTGATACTGTTCTTGGTTGTTTGGGCTGCTGTAGCTTTGGAAGTGCAGCTTATGAACAGCAACGGGGTTACTCTTTTGTAGGTCGGTTTTTGTATTTGCATACCCTCCCTAAAGCCATGAGACCCAGCGGGTGATTAGCCATGCTTTAAAATCACTTCTTGATTTATTAAACGTCTTCTTACACTATTTTCCTCCTCACCCTCACTCTAATCCCTTCACACTTAGGGCCTGATTACGATTCCGGCGGGCGGCGGAGGCCGCCCGCCAGAATTCCGCCCTCCATAATACCGCTCCGCGGTCAGAAGACCGCGGAGGGTATTATGAGTTTTTCCCTGGGCTGGCGGGCGGTCTCCAAAAGACCGCCCGCCAGCCCAGGGAAAAACTCCCTTCCCACGAGGATGCCGGCTCGTAATAGAGCCGGCGGAGTGGGAAGGTGCGACGGGTGCTGTTGCACCCGTCGCGTATTTCACTGTCTGCAAGGCAGACAGTGAAATACATTTTGGGGCCCTCTTACGGGGGCCCCTGCAGTGCCCATGCCGTTGGCATGGGCACTGCAGGGGCCCCCAGGGGCCCCGCGACTCCCCCTCCCGCCATCCGGTTCCCGGCGGCAGAACCGCCAGGAACTGGATGGCGGGAGGGGGAGTCGGAATCCCCAAGCCGGCGCAGCAAGCTGCGCCGGCTTGGAGGATTCCTTGGGGGCAGCGGGAAACCGGCGGGAGACCCCCGGTTTCCCTTCTCTGACCGCAGCTAAGCCGCCGCGGTCAGAATGCCCCGCGGGGCACCGCCGGCCTGTCGGCGGTGCCACCGCGTCCCGCGGCCCTGGCGAAAGTAATCCGCCAGGGTCGTAATGACCACCTTAGTATTCCCCATTTTCCAGTCACTTCGGCAGGTTCCTCCCACATTTACTATTAAAATGTACACCTACTTGTGCGTAAATCTTCGCACGTACAGCTGAGACCTCCACATAGAACAAATAGAAGAGGTAAACATGTAGGCTTGTCAATAGTATTTTGTAGTACACTCAGTAGTACTAATGTGGGAATGTAATACAAAGAGAGGTTTGTGAATAGCCCCCTATATCATTAGTTTCTAGGCCAGTCTACAATATCACACTATATTTATGTACCTGCTGTCATATGACTTCTAACTATTGTGCCCAAAACAGGTAGCTCACACATCTCACCACTCTAAATTTAACACTCTAATGCCTTACACAATGGAATACTTAAAATAATAATCTTTATCAGTGCTTATTTTAGTAGATGACATAGGGCTAGATGTAGGAAGCCTTTTGCGCCTCGCAAACGGTGAAAAACGCAGTTAGCGAGGCGCAAAAGGCCGAACGCGATGCAGAATCACATTTTGCGAGTCGGTACCGACTCGCAAAATGTGATTCCGACTCGCAAATAGGAAGGGGTGTTCCCTTCCTATTTGCGACCGCATCGCGATGTAGAGTTGCTTTGTGACCGGGAAAGCGGTCGCAAACCAACTCGCAGTTACCATCCACTTGAAGTGGATGGTAACTCATTCGCAAAAGGGAAGGGGTCCCCCTTTGTGAATGCCCACCAAAATACCAAATGGTTTCGGATTTTTTTCTTTTTGCAGCTTGTTTTCCTTTAAGGAAAACGGGCTGCAAAGAGAAAAGAAAAACTGCTTTATTAAAAAAGCAGTCACAGACATGGTGGTCTGCTGTCTCCAGCAGGCCACCATCCCCGTGAGTGCCTAGACTCGCTATGGGGTCGCAAACTGCGACCCATCTCATGAATATTCATGAGGTGGATCTTTGCGACCCCATAGAGAGTCGCAGAAGGTGTCTGAGACACCTTTCTGCATCTCGGATTGCGAGTTGCAATTTGCGAGTCGCTATGACTCGCAAATTGCAAGTCGCAATCGGATACCTACCTACATCTGGCCCATAATGACTCTGATTTTACCACATTAGTAAAATATTTTTTGGCCTTAGTATTTTAATATGTCCTGACCTGGAGGGATTTTTATTAATTGCTTTAGGCAACAGCGTGACTGTTTGGTCATTTTACCTCCACTTAGCATCAGCCAGTTTTCATTATAGACTATGGGTCATATGTACGAAAGCTTTTTCCCATTGACACAGAATGGGTAAAATCCTTTGGTACATCTGGCCCTATATTTGTTATAGAGATCACACATGTTTGATATTCCCTACTATGGCCCAGTGATTTTGTTACTTTTTCATCTCTATTCCGCCTATGCAACCCACAATCACTGAATTTTCCACAAGTATAGCAGTGTGCTCTAAACATATGTAGCACATACCTTGCTTCGTCGAGAACTCCACTGAAATTCACAATTGTGAGAACGAGCATGGAGAATAGTGAAGATTCGCTCATATTTTCATTCTGGGACAGAATCAGACTAATATTTTGCGATACTGACAACCTGTTTCTAACATGTTCGAACAGAATATTACCCGACTCTGACTAAAACGTACTCCGTCAAAATCTTACAATCAGAAGGTTAGGCGTGGTGACACCGCATCCGGCTACTTGCAGGGCGAATACCCGGCTGTTATGAAAAATTAAACTATGAAGCTTCCCTGAGGAAATTTAAAATGACTGACAATATCTAGTAACTGCATTTTTGTTGAGCTCAGCTATTTAAAGAGAACTTGATGCAACTAAGGAAGAGACTGAAGAAATTAAATCTCTGTAGTGCGCTGCCTCCCTCATATTCAATATGATAAATTCGTAGATCTTGCCAACGGGAACCCTTCCCAATAGTTGTAGACTTATTTTCTGCTTGTGAAGTGCAAAGCCGAAGGCCCCCCCAACCCCTGGCCAAGTCTAGTTGTAGGGTGGGCAGACCTTGGAATCTGAGGATTATTGCTATCATGAACAGTTCATTGATTAGCTGGAAAAACAATGCATCAACTCATTCCTCAATTGATCATCGAATGCGTTCTTTAATCGGTTAATAAAATAACTCACCTCTCTGGCCTAACCACTAATTGCATGTAATGCAATGTAACCATTTTTATGCTGGTTAATGGATGAGTTTGTGAATCTCCATTTGCTCTCTCATCTTTAGTCAACATTTTTAAAAACAATTTAGGGACTTCTTCGGCTGGACAGTCTGTCAAGAAACTGCTGCAGAAACACTGGTCAGGTACTTTCTCTGCTTCGATGAATGCCATTCCAGTTCATTTGGCAGACAGCATCTCAAAGGTAGCAAGGTGTATACCCCATGCATCATGAGGTTGGGTTAACTAGGGGTTAGGGCTTAATCTTCGAGTGGTTGAAGGAAGGCAAACGTTTTTAGTTATTTCCTGACCCGAAAGCCAATCTAATGGTGCCCTAATTCAGGCTTAGCAAGTCTCACGGTCCTTGGCAACGTACTTGAAGGTTTCCCCTCTTGCACCTTTATTTTTAAAAGATGTAGCAATTTTGCTGTCATTCAGAGCACTCTGACAGTCAACCGGTCAGGGTTAGTATTGGTGGGTAGACGTGCTGCGGTACTTCGGACTTCAAATTTCACGCATAGTTTCATGAAAGCAATTACTTATTTCACCAGCACGGATTCCAAAGCCTGCAATACTGATCTTGTGTGGCTGCTCTTTCTAATTTACTACTGGTCTTGCTGCACGTTTGTCTTTATTGACTGGATTGTTTAATGAGTTTTCGAAGGCGCCAGAGCTGCTCACCAACTCACCAGGTTAAACAGGCCCCCATCTTTAAATTGTAGGCACTCAGAGCTCTGGAACACATACTGTATTACATCCTGATTTAGACAAACAGCAAGGTTTTCATTAGTTTCTAAAACTCAATTCATCATCAATATTATGGCCCTCATTACAACCCTGGCGTTCGGTGGTAAAGCGGTGGTAAAACCACCAACAGGCCAGCGGTAAAAGAAATTGAATTATGACCATGGTGGAAACCACCAACATAGACAGCCACTTAAACACTCCAACCGCCACGGCGGTACAAACAGCATGGCGGTCACCGCCAACAGACAGGCGGAAGACAATGTACCACCCACACTATTATGACAGGTCAATTCGCCACCTTTTCTGGGGCGGATTCAACGCGAACAAAAACACGGCGGAAACAGGACTTAGAAGAGAAAACACTCACCTCTACACACCCCACGAGGAACCAGGACGCCATGAAGCATGAACTCCAAATACTCCCTGCAATTGTCTTCCTGCTCCTCTACCAGGAGCACGACCAACAGCGGCAACGACCACGGTGAGTACAGCACCTACGACACAGGGGAAGGGGAAGGGAAAAAAGAGTGACACACACACGCAACACCCCCACCCTCACCCACAACAACATACACACCAATACATGCTGAAACATTACATATTCACCCCCCAAATCCCACCGGAAGAATGCAAGGACAAAAGGAAATGATTGTAACCATTGTAATTAATAAACATCTATTAGTCAAAAATGTATGTACACTATAAACAAATATGTACACCAAGAATTCAAGTCCAGGTACTGTACCTATATAGTCCGTGGACCACTGGGCCCAAAATGCATGGGCGAGGCCCACACAAGACACCCGATTGAAACGGAGAGAACACTGCAGGGGCATCAGATCGGAATAAAACAGGCACCTCAGGGGGAAGGAAAGGGGGGCACCTCAGCCGGATGAGTGCACAATGCCAGCTCCACGAGGGGGCTCCATGCCCATTGATGTATCCTGGGGAGTGCAAAGCTACAGTCTCTCAAGTCTCTCCTATGGGTGGGTTGCCCACTGCTTTATCCTGGGGAGTGCAAAGCCACAGTCTCTCAAGTCTCTCCAGTGGGTGGATTGCCCACTGCTTTATCCTGGGGAGTGCAAAGCCACAGTCTCTCAAGTCTCTCCAGTGAGTGGGTTGCCCACTGCTTTATCCTGGGGAGTGCAAAGCCACAGTCTCTCAAGTCTCTCCAGTGGATAGGTTGTCAACTGCTTTATCCTGGGGAGTGCAAAGCCACAGTCTCTCAAGTCCCTCCAGTGGGTGGTTTGCCCACTGCTTTATCCTGGGGAGTGCAAAGCCACTGTCTCTCAAGTGGATAACAGTCTCCACTGGTTCTGGAGGGGGCTTTGTGCCCAGAGTGGTTCATCCTGCCAAGGACTGAGGTAGTGGATGTATATACTCCACTGGTTCTGGAGGGGGCTTTGTGCCCAGAGGGCTTCATCCTGCCAAGGACAGAGGTAGTGGATGTGATACTTCACTGACGGTCGGCCAACATGGAAGCTGCCCAGGCCCCTGGAACTGACCACCAGCCACGTACGGATGACCACTGGGGATGGCAGCCAAGTCTGCGGTGGTGCCCCTAGCTCAGGTTGTCGCGGGGCCGCTGGCGGGGCTGGCGGTGGTGTCATTAGCGGCGGTGCTTGCTGCGGTCATTGTGGCGGTGGTGCTTGCGGCGGTCATTGTGGCGGCGGTGCTGGTGGCAGCCTCAGTGACTGTGGTGCTGGTGGCTGGCTCACTGACTGCCATGCTGGTGGCTGGCTCACTGACCGCGGTGCTGGCGGCGGTGTCAGTAATGCCGGTGCTGGTGGCGGGCTCACTGACCGCGGTGCTGGCAGCGGTGTCAGTAGCGGCGGTGCTGGTGGCGGCCTCACTGTCTGCGGTGCTGCTGAAGGGCTCAGTATCTGGGCTGCTGGCGGTGGTGTCCTTGGCAGCGGTGCATGTGGCGGTGCCGGTGGTGGTCTTGTCCACCGTGCAGGTTGGCGGCGGCGTTGACTTCCCTTTCTGCTTCAGACCCTTCCCCACCTTGGATGCTGGCGCAGCTGTCTTGCCACTCCCCACACTTGTCTTGGCTGAGGCCTTTGTGGCAGGTGTTTTGGCCTTCTCCCTCTGGGATGTTGGCAACTTTTTCTGTTTTGGAGGTGGGGGAATGTCCTTGGCCTCGCTCCTTGGGACACTGGCAGCCCTGTTGCTTGGTGCACTCCAAAAACCGACTATTGCTGGCACCTCTGTGCCCGGTGATATGGTGGCTGAGGTGCTGGGTTGGGACCTGGAAAGGCAGGTCCTAGGGGACAGGCGTGGGGGGGAGGTGTAGGGAAGAGGTCAACATTTAAGAGGAAAAGTTTTTTTGACACACTGGGATGGGTAGATGGAGGGGGTTTGGGAGTGGAGGACGAGGAAGAGGGAGTGATTGTAGGAGGTGTTCGTTTGCTGACTTTGGGTAAAGGTGCATGGGCTGGAGGCTGTCGTGAGGTGGATGGCTGTTGGGTGAGTGTGTGACTCCGTTTGTGTAGTTTGGGAGGAGGGCTCACAGACACACTGGGAAAGGACACTGGGGATATGTGAATGGTAGTGGGGGGTGGTGAGTGCACCTGAGCGGTGTGTGGTGATGGGCATACTGGTGATGGAGGTAGTGGCGAAGATGTAGTGCATGCAGGTGTGAGTGGAGACATGACAGGGAGGGAGACGTGGAGGAGGGGGACACAGTGGAGGCAGTGGATGTTGGTATGTGTGCATGGGTATGATGCTTGTGTGAGTGCTTGTGGGATGTGTGGTGCTTATGTTTGCCAGAGCCACCCTTGTGTGTTGAGGTGTGTGCATGCTGGTCTGATGGTGTGCTTGGGATAGGCTGAGGTACAGGAGTTTGGGTCTGGGTGGAGGAAGTTAGAGGGGGAGGCTGGACACAGTGACAATGGCTGCCATCAGTGCAGAGGCCAGACCCTGAAATGCTCACTGTTGGGCTGCCTGGCCAGAATAATTGCCCTCCAGGTATGCATCTGTCTGTTGCAACTGCCTCTCTACACCCTGGAAGGCATTCAGAATGGTAGACTGCCCAACAGTGAGGGATCTCAGGAGATCAATAGCCTCCTCACTGAGGGCAGCAGGGCTGACTGGGACAGGGCCTGAGGTGCCTGGGGTGAAGGAGATGCTCACCCTCTGGGGTGAGCGGCCACGGGACACACGCTGAGGGGCTGCTGGGAGGGCGGTGCTGGTAGAGGGGTTGGCGGCTGTACCTGTAGATGCGGTGGCACAGAGGGTCCCGCCACCGGAAGGGAGCTCCCATCAGAGGAAGAGTCGGTGTCGCTGGTCTCAGCTCCTGTCCCCGCCGTGGAGCTCCCCTCGCCCTCCGTCCCAGTGGTGAATTCAGACTCTGTTGTCTGGCCCTCCAGGGCCATGTGGGATGCAGACATGTTCAGTGCATACAATACCGCTACCATCGGCGGACACTACAGACACAGCAGTCCACTGCACTACGTCATGCACTTGGAGTTCCCCAATTAATCACAGGGACATGCGGTACATGGCCTATGCCCGACTGCAGCACACATGGAAGTCCCAGGAGCCTTACTAGGTGTAGATGGCTCTTACCACTGGTGGGGATGGGGTGCCACTTAGCCTGCCTCACAAAGGGTCCTTGCCTAGAAAGCTCGCCCTAGCCTAGGGGAACCCACTGCCTACCTCCCCCCCCCAGACACCTCCAATGCGCTCAGAGTCAGCTGAATGAGAGTGAACTCACCCCCTTGTGGCTGCTGTGATGCCCTCAAGCGCCCATCCAACTCCGGATACACCACTGCCAGGATCCGGAACATCAGGGGGGTCATGGTGCGACGGGCACCCCTCCCATGTTGGGAGGCCATCCCCAGCTGGGCCTCCGCCGCCTTCTTGCTCCAGGGGCTGAGGTCCTCCCATCTTTTACAGCAGTGGGTGCTCCGTCTGTGGTGGACCCCCAGGGTCCGGACGTCCTTGGCGATGGCACGCCTAATATCCTTCTTCTGGTGGGCGCTGACCTAGAGGAAAAGTACAGGGGAAAATGTAAAACTTTTACCATCCAGACCGTCTGATCATGCAAGCTTCCTCTCCCCCGCCTATCTTCAATCCACACCACTCCAAACAGGCATTGCCCATACAGCATGCTCACAGTGTACTCACCTGTTTGTCTGGAGGACGGTAGAGTAGCGTATACTGGGGGAGGACACCGTCCACTAGTTTATCCAACACCTCCGATGTGAAGGCAGGGGCCCTTTTCCCAGACACATGAGCCATCGTCGCTTCCAGACTGAGGTCACAGCAGCACTTGCAGTGTAGTTCCTCTCCTGTCGAAGATCAGGTATCAATTGAGTGAACAGAGAAAAAATGGTGGTCACGTCTGCAGAGGTGCGTACCGTCACCGCCGGCGTACATCGTCATTGGCTCATGGGACCCATAGGGCCCAATGTTAACCAATGCAGGATTGTGCTGCGGTCTTCGACCGCCTACCGCAACGGTGTAGAACGCCAGCACAGTTACCTCATATCCTCTTGTCCCACATTACAGGTCAGACAGCCGCTATTTCAGGTGGCCACATGGCATTATTTTTTAATGCGTCACACATACATAGGCCTTGCATATACACAGAGACAGGCACATAGCGTATTGACAAATGTGTGCAATACAATAGTTTTTTTCCTACCTCAGTGTTGGCTGACTCTGTGTTCGCTGTTCTCATCCATAGGGCATGTCCGCTGGGGCAGGTGAGGAGATGGCGGCATCCTCCAGTGTACAGACTGCTGGTGGACCTGCGACAATGGAAGAGCGACATGTAATAGTCACCTACAGACTAGATCGTGCCACAATCCAGGAACTGTGTGCCCAGTTGGAGCCAGACCTGATGTCAGCTATCCGCCATCCCACAGGAATCCCCCCTGTTGTGCAGGTCCTGTCAGTACTCCATTTCCTGGCAAGTGGGTCTTTTCAAACAACAGTGGCCATTGCATCAGGGATGTCCCAGCCTATGTTCTCAAACGTGTTGTCCAGAGTGTTGTCTGCCCTGCTGAAACACATGCGCAGCTACATCGTGTTCCCTCAGGTGGAGGATTTGCCTACAGTGAAAGGCCTTGGTACCCCCCGCAGGAGTGAACAGGTGTACAGAAACCATAAGAGCTACCATTCTATGAATGTGCAGATGGTGTGTTTGGCTGACCAGTACATCTCCCATGTGAACGCGAAGTTTCCTGGCTCAGTGCTTGACGCTTACATTCTGAGGAATAGCAGCATTCCTTATGTGATGGGGCAACTCCAGAGGCACCGTGTGTGGCTATTAGGTGAGGACAAGGACCCTATACCGTGTGAATAGTTTTCTGGGTCTGGGGTTGTCCCTAAGGGTTAGTGTGTGTCTAACAGTTGTCCCTCAACATTTGCAGGTGACTCTGGGTACCCCAACCTGTCATGGCTACTGACCCCAGTGAGAAATCCCACGACAAGAGCAGAGGAACACTACAATGAGGCACATGGACGAACTAAGAGGATTATTGAAAGAACCTTGGGCCTCCTGAAGGCCAGGTTCAGGTGCCTCCATATGACAGGTGGTTCCCTATACTACTCACCAAAGAAGGTGTGCCAGATCATCGTGGCCTGCTGTATGCTGCACAACTTGGCGTTGAGACGACAGGTGCGTTTTCTGCAGGCGGATGGTCCAGAAGGAAGTCTTGTGGCAGCTGTGGAGCTTTTGGACAGTGAAGAAGAGGAGGCAGAAGAAGAGGACATAGACAACAGAAACACCATGATCCAGCAGTACGTCCAGTGCGACACAGGTAAGAAGACATCACTGCCTCCTACATCTGATAAAATTGTTAGACATATCATCTGTCTGTCACTTTCACCCAGTGTATGGACCCTGATTTGTCACTTTGCCTTTCCATTTCACAGATGTGGGTCCCACAGTGTGACCTCTGCTATGTTACCTAATGGACTAGAGCTGTGACATACGTATGTAGACATTAGAATGGACATTGGTTTTTTCCTCAGATATTGCAAATACACAATTGTGAAAGCACAGACTGACTCCAGATTGCTTTTTGATTCAAGGGTGTTTATTTAAGTGCTAAATAGTGGAGGGGATTGTAAAATGGGCAGGGGTGATGGTGGATGAACGTCCATGGCAGAGTCCAGTCTATTTGTCTCACCGGTGCATTGTCCAAAGGGGTATAGGAAGTGGAGCTAGGGCAGTTTAAGGATGGACAGGGTGACAAAGTGGGACAGAGGATGACATTCATGGTGGTCTCATTTCTTGGCCGGGGTCTTGGCATTGTTCTCTGTCTTTGTCCTGGATCTCAGGGACCGCTTGCGGGGTGGTTCTCCATCTGCAGGGGGTGGGGTGCTGGTGTCGTGGTTCTGTGTCGGTGCCTCCTGTCCACTAGCGCCGGCGGAGGTGGTGGGCAGTTCATCATCCAGGCTAGTGTCAGGGGTCCCTTGTTGTGCCACAGTGTCTCCTGGTGTTCACAAGGTCCTTCAGCACCCCTAGAATGCTGCCCAGGGTGGTGTTGATAGACTTGAGTTCCTCCCAGAACCCCAAATACTGTTCCTCCTGAAGCCGCTGGGTCTCCTGAAACTTGGGCAGTACCGTTGCCATCGTCTCCTGGGAATGATGGTACACTCCCATGATGTTGGAGAGGGCCTCGTGGAGAGTGGGTTCCCTGGGCCTGTCCTCCCCCTGTCGCACAGCAGACCTCCCAGTTCCCTGGTTTTCCTGGGCCTCTGTCCCCTGAACCGTGTGCCCACTGCCACTGCCCCCAGGTCCCTGCTGTTCTTGGGGTGGTGGGTTTGCCTGGGGTCCCTGTAGTGGTGTACACACTGCTGCTTGACGTGTCCTGGGGACAGAGGTATGGGCCCTCTGTGTGGGTGCTGTGGTGGTGTTTCCTGAGGGGGGAGGCTCTGTGGTGGCCTGTGCCAGTGTGAGGGGAACTGACTGTCCTGAGGTCCCAGATGGGCCGGGCTGGTCATCTAGATCCAGTTGGACAGACCTGCTGTCATCACTGTGGGCCTCTTCTGTGGGGGGAGTGGACATATCTGGAACCTCCTGTCCGGTTACGATGGGTAGGGGCCCTGCAGGGGTGTAAAGGCATGATTATTGCATCTGTGTGTGCCATGGTGTGCAATGTGTGGGTGACCCTGTACCCCAGTGCTTACATTCTTGTGTAGGACCTTGTGTGATAATTTTTTTGGGGTCTGTGTGGGTATCTGTAGTGGACATGCATTGATGATGGGTGTCCATGCTCTGTTGTTGGATGCAGGGTTTGGTGTTGGGTTTGTGATAGTGGGACATATATGAAGAGTTGGAGTGATGGGGGTGAGGGTGAGGGTGGGGGTATGTGATAGCATGCAGGTAGGGTGGGGTATTTGGTAGTTAAAGATTTGACTTACCAGAGTCCATTCCTCCAGCTATTCCTGTGAGGCCTCCAGGATGCAGTATAGCCAAGACCTGCTCCTCCCATGTTTTTAGTTGTGGGGGAGGAGGTGGGGGTCCGCCGCCAGTCCTCTGAACCACTATGTGGTGTCTTGAGACCACGGAATGCACCTTCCCCCGTAGGTTGTTCCACCTCTTCCTGATGTCATCCCGTATTCTTGGGTGCTGTCCCACCGCGTTGACCATGTCCACAATTCTGCGCCATAGCTCTATCTTCCTAGCTATGGTGGTGTGCTGCACCTGTGATCCGAATAGCTGTGGTTCTACCCAGATGATTTCCTCCACCATGACCCTGAGCTCCTCCTCAGAAAACCCGGGGTGTCTTTGCGGTGCCATGGGGTGGTGTGGGTGATGTGTGAGGTGGTGTGTGTTGTGACGTGTGAGGTGATATTTATGGGTGTGTGTTGTTTTGTGCGTGGATGTGTATGAGTGATGGTGTTGTGTGCCTTTGTATGCTGGTTTGGTCTTTGCTTTTCTGTCTCTCTGCTTCTTCCAAATTTTTCACTGTAAGGGTTTATGGGTAATGTGGGTGTGTGTTTCATATTGTATTGGGTGTGTGGGAATGATGTGTGTATGTGTATCAGGTGTGTGTATTTCGATTTGTCCAATGTGGTAATGTTTTGTATATGTGTGTGTATTTTGAGTGTGGCGGTGTGTACCGCCAATGGAATACCACGGTTGAAAGACCGCTGCATGGATTTGTGGGTCGTGATAGTGTGGGCGTATTCCTGTTGGCGTGATGGTGGATGTTTTGTTATCGCAAGTTTATCACTGACCTTTGGTGTTGCGGACTTGTGTGGGTGTCTAGATTTTGGCAGATTCTGAGCTGTGAGTTGTAATAGCTGTGGCGGAATTCCGCGGCCGCAGCGGTGTGTTGGCGGTTTTCTGCATGGCGCTAAGCAGGATTTACCGCCAATGTTGTAATGAGGGCCTAAATATCTTTATAGGTTAGGAATTCCATAATCTTGGGGCCAGATAGGCAAACGACCTACCTACCTCCACTTCTAGCATTCTTTACCTTAGGGTCACACATTTAAAAGAGGAGGTTGAATGCAGGGCCCTATTGGGGGTATAAGGTCGTATGTGATGTTGTAACAGCCAGGTGCCCCTTTTATGTAAACCTCGATGAGCCATACAAAGGACCTTAAACTGGATCCTCTGTTTAACATTTAGCCAGTGAAGGGAGACTAGCAAGCATGACACAGACAAGCATTTTGGAATCTTTAAAAGGATTCTAGTCAATGCATAATATACCACCTGCAGTCTTCTCACCACATAGAGGGGGCTTCCAAGATATAGAGAGTTGGTATAATCTAAGTGTGACAGAATTAGTGTCTGGAATGCAAATTTCCATGATAAGAAAGTTAGGAACTCTAAGATTTTTCTAAGCATTCTCATGATTGCAAAACAACATGCTGATCGTGTCTGCACTTGTATTTCCAAGGTGAGATTGTTGTCCAGCCAAATATTCAGATTTTTTACTGTAGTTTGGGAGTGGGTTGGCTGCCTAGGAAGTCTGGCCAGCACTTCATCGACCATTGGTTGAAGTTATTGGCCACCACCATCACTTCAACTTTATCCCAATTAAGCTCTAGACAGCTTACTGACATCCATTTCACTACATCTTGTAAGCTCGATTTAAGCTGATCAATGATCAGAGTTAGAAGATGCATCAGGTGTGAGGGGAAATAACTATCTGGGTCTCATCAGCATAAAGCACTTTTGAGAGGCCATGAAATTGAACAATCTCAGCCAATGGGACTACAATTAAACAAAATAAGGCTCAGAAAAGAAACCTGAGGTACTCAAAATTTCAGAGGATAAGACTCAGAGTAAAATGGCTTATCAGAGGCTTTAAAGGCCTAACAACCACATGTTTCCATGAGGAATGAACCATACCACTCTGTAGAGAAAAGGTAATCAGCTCCACCAATGCAGGGTAAATTGTTTCTGTACCTTGTGAAAAACTAACGACTGGGGCAGGGTACATCAAGGATCCTGATATGACTGTTTTCATTAATCCTGCTAAATCATCTTTGCTAATAAGAGAAAAATGCAGGAAGGGTTTCACTAGGCAGATTATCTTGGCAACAACAGGTCAGGACCTTTGATCGTACCATCTTGTCTGTAGAATAAGACATATATATTGGTGACATTTTTTAGGAAAAGTTGGCAAATTCATTGCAGCAACTCTGAGTGCACCTGCATAGTGCCCATATCTGATGGAAGTTTGAAGGATTTGACTATCTTAAAAATCTCTTTAGCCGAGTTGTATGCCTTATCTGTGTGAGATGTTTAATAAGTTGAGAAGGCACCTCTAATACCCTAATGGTATTCTTTAACTGCTTTTTTACATTACAACACTCTACATGAGGCATGTTTTCCTCCAATTTCTTTTCCTCCATTTACACTCTTTCTTAAGATCCTGTAAGTGGATATTGAACCAGGGAGGTTTTTGTGAGTCCTAAGCGGAATGTTCTTATCTAAAGAAGACTTAGGGCCAGATGTAGGTAGCCTTTTGCGCCTCGCAAACGGCGAAAAACGCCATTTTCGAGGCACAAAAGGCCTCACTCGATGCAGAAACACATTTTGCGAGTCGGTACCGACTCGCAAAATGTGTTTCCATCTCGCAAATAGGAAGGGGTGTGCCCTTCCTATTTGCGACCGCATCGCGATGTGGAGTTGATTTGTGACTGCGAAAGCGGTCGCAAATCAACTCGCAGTTACCATCCACTTGAAGTGGATGGTAACTCATCCGCAAACGGGAAGGGGTCCCCATGGGACCCCTTCCCCTTTGTGAATGCAAACAAAAATATTTTTTCAGAGCAGGCAGTGGTCCTATGGACCACTGCCTACTCTGAAAAAAACCGAAACAAAAAGGTTTTGGTATTTTTTCTATTTGCAGCTCGTTTTCCTTTAGGGAAAACAGGCTGCAAAAAGAAAAAAAAACTGCTTTATTCAAAAGCAGTCACGGACATGGTGGTCTGCTGTCTCCAGCAGGCCACCATCCCCATGAGTGCCTAGACTCGCTATGGGGTCGCAAACTGCGACCCACCTCATAAATATTTATGAGGTGGGTCTTTGCGACCCCATAGCGAGTCGCAGAAGGTGTCTGAGACACCTTTCTGCATTACATTTTGCGAGGTGCAAATTGCGAGTTGCTGGTACTCGCAATTTGCACCTCACAAAATGTTTTCTTCCTACATCTGGGGCCAGATGTAGCAAATTTAAAATTTGCGAGGTGCAAAGTGCGAGTCCATGCGACTCGCACTTTGCACCTCGCAAATTGGTATGCAGTACGGTGTCTCAGACACCGACTGCAACTCGCTATGGGGTCGCAATGACCCACCTCATGAATATTCATGAGGTGGGTCGCAAATTGCGGCCCCATAGCGAGTATAGGCACTCGCAAACATGGAGGCCTGCTGTCGTCAGCAGACCTCCATGTTCGTGACTGCTTTTAAATAAAGCAGTTTTTTTTTTTTTTTAAGTGTAGCCCGTTTTCCTTACAGGAAAACGAGCTGCACTTAAAAAAAAAACGAAACCTTTAGTTTCGGTATTTTTTCAGGGCAGGGAGTGGTCCCTTGGACCACTCCCAGCCCTGAAAAAATATTTGTGGGTCCAGTCACAAACTGGAAGGGGTCCCATGGGGACCCCTTCCAATTTGCGAGTGGGTTACCATCCACTTGAAGTGGATGGTAACTGCGATGCACGCGGTCGCAAATGGTATTGCATACCACTCAGACTCGCAAATAGGAAGGGAACACCCCTTCCTATTTGCGAGTCGGAAATGCATATTGCGAGTCGGTACCGACTCGCAATATGCATTTCTGCATAGCAAAGAGGCATTTGCACCTCGCAAACGGCGATTTTCGCCGTTTGCGACGTGCAAATACTTTGCTACATCTGGCCCTTGGCCCTTAATCCAGTTACTAAATATTAAAATTGCCTATGCAAGATATTCCCCTATCTCTGGTTGAGAAATTAAAAGGGTATGCTCCCACATAGTGGGATCTAATGTTGAGCAACAGTAATCTAATTTCTTTGGATGAGAGTAGAGGGTTATTCCTTCCTGGCAGGGAAGGAAAATATGAATGATGTAGTGATCCAACCAAATGACTGGCCTAAGGTTTACAACTAATATGTTAGGAAGGTTACTAAAATAAGATCAAGAAAGTAACCTTTATTGTGTGTTGGGCCTCAACTATTCAGATTCAGATGCTAGATCCTGTATGAGGTTCCTCGTGCTTGGACAACTGGGATCATCAAAATGTATATGTAAATCACCCCAAAAGGTGAACTTAGCCTTATTTAGTACCAATCCAGCCAGTGTATCAAGGAGGGAATGTAGGAATTGTGTAGCTGGACCAGGAGGTCGATAGGCCAAACCCCAAGAAGATAAAGGTTGGGGTAAAAAATACAGCAAAGGAAAAGCTTTCACAGCCTGGTATAATAAAAGGAGCAAAAACACAGCTTCTGGCCTCCTAATTGATTATAGCAATCCCACCCACCAACTTTTTCTAGCTGGTCCTGTCTGGATATAATATATCTAGTTGGTAAGACCTGCACTATATCCAGTGTAGAGTCCTCCCGGAGCCAGGTTTCTGTGAGAAATACTACCTCCAGCTGCTCCTTGTATAATTTTGTAAACAAATCTAATTTATGCCTCAGCAAAGATCTGAAATTAATTAGGAACATCCACTCCATCTCTTGTTTCTTATGCATGGACTAATGCACATGTTGTTGATACAAGGATTTATGTTTTTGATGTTGCAGTCCTAAATTACAGTCACATGTCTGACAAGACAATGTGGCTACATTGGGGTCAATCGAATGAAGACACATAGGCCCTCGTTATGACCCTGGAGGTGGATGATAAAGTGGCAGTAATACTGCCAACAGGCTGGCGGTAAGTTCTGCCAAATTATGACCATGGCGGTGATAACTCCCATAGACAGCCAATGTACTATGGGAGTTACATAGTACAGGACGTAAACAACTGGCAGGCAAAAAGATGAAGTACCGCCCACCATATTTCGACGCCACCTTTTCCGGAGCGGTACCAACGACAACAAAAGCCCGGTGGAAACAGAGCTCAGAAGTGAAAGAACTCACCATTGGAGACACAGGGAAGAACCATGCCGCCATGGAACCCGAACTGCGTGTTTTCCCGATGATCTTCTACCTTATACTCCACCTGGAACACCAACGCCAACGAAGATGACAATGGTGAGTACAGCCGCCTAGCACACACCATTCACACAACCAGCTGCACAAGAAAAACAACTTGTCCCTGAAAAACAGCAGAATAATGCAAGGACAACAGGAATTGACTAAAGTGATTGTAATCAGATCAGCATCAAAATGTATAATTCGATTTGTCAATGAAACAGATATGTACACATGTACACAATGGGACACTGCCCAGTCCAATGTTCAAAGGGCCCACATGGCCCAGTCTAAGGCCCAAATGGAATCCTGAGCACATCCAGATAGTACACTGCAGGGGTATCAGTTTTTAAATAGACAGGCACCTCAGCCGGATGCGGGAACAAGCCCACTGGTTCTGGAGAGGGCAACCTGCCCATTGCTTTGTCCTGGGGCGTACAAGGCCACAGTCTCTCAAGTTGGTGTCTTTCCCACTGGTTCTGGAGGGAGCAGCCCACACAGTAGCCCCTGATGGGTGGCCTACATGGCGTCATGGCGTCCGCTGGCTGCATTGTGGTGGTGGTTGGAGAAGGCTCCTGGGCAGGCCCTGCACTCACTGGTGGTTGC
Source organism: Pleurodeles waltl (assembly GCF_031143425.1). Classification (NCBI taxonomy): domain Eukaryota; kingdom Metazoa; phylum Chordata; class Amphibia; order Caudata; family Salamandridae; genus Pleurodeles; species Pleurodeles waltl. Next base: position 296,905,511 of record NC_090438.1, read on the forward strand.
ATTGTGGTGGTTGATGGAGGAGGCTCCTGGGCAGCCCCTTCACTCAGTGATGGCTGCATATCCACAGCTGGTGGTGGGGGCCCTGTGACAGCTGGTGGTGGTTCCGCTGGCGTAGAGTGCCTCATCTCCTCCTGTTCATGGGTCGGGGATCCCTTACCCTATCTGGCACGGGTGGATGGACTCTTCCCCTCTTTGCCTGGTGGTGCAGGCTCCATCCCCTTCTTCACAGCTGGTGCATGCTCCTTCCCCTTCTTCACAGCAGGTGCAGGTTCCTTCCCCTTTTTCACAGCTAGTGCAGGCTCCTTCCCCTTCTTCACAGCTGGTGCAGGCTGCTTCCCCTTCTTCATAGCTGGTGCAGGCCCCTTCCCCTTCTTCACAGCTGGTGCAGGCTCCTTCCCCTTCCTCACAGCTGGTGCAGGCCCTTTCCCCTTCCTCACAGCTGGGACAGGACTCTTCCCTTTCATCCTTGGTGGTGCAGGCTCCTTCCCCTTCAGTGTTGTAGGTGTGGTATCCTTACCACCACGAGTAGGTGATGCTACCACTGTCCCCGTGGACTGTTTGGCTGAGGTGCTGGGCTGTGTCCTTGGTACCCTGCCCATACCTGCAGGGGTAGGAAAGAGGTCAATTTGGGAAAGGAAAAGATTTTTAGGGACGTTGGGGCGGAAGGAGGGAGGAGTAATGGGAGTGGAGGATGCAGGAGTGGTTGTTGGTGGTGTATGTCTGCTGGATTTGGGTGCAGGTGCATGGGCTGTATGTCTAAGTGCTTGCATTGGTATCCTTTAGGAGGGGGTGACAGACACGGTGAGAGAGGACACGGGGGACTTGTGCATGGATGTTTTGGAGGTGTCTGCCAGTGTGGTGTGTGTTCTGCTTTGTGTGGTGATGCTGATAGTGGATATAGATGTAGTGCATGCAGGTGTGAGTGTGGATGTAACTTGGAGGGAGGTGGCGGAGGAGGAGGGGGAGACAGTGGAGGATGTGGATGTTGTTGTGTCTGCAACGGTATGGTGTTTGTGTGAGTGCCTGTGGGATCAAGTGTGCTGCTTGTGTTTGCCTATGCCACTCTTGTGTGTTGCCTTGTGTGCATACTCATCTGTCTGTGTGCTTGGGATGGGTTGGGGTTGAGGAGAATGGGACTGGGAAGTGGAAGTTGCAGGGGGGACGATAGAAACAGGGACAATGGCTGCCATCAGAGAGGAGGCTAGAGCCTGCATTGATCTCTGTTGGGCCGCCAAACCACAATGAATGCCCTCCAGGAATGCATTGCATTGCTGCATCTAAGATGGCAGCCCGTGGATAGCATTCACAATGGTTGACTGCCCTACAGAGAAGGATCTCAGGAGGTCAATAGCCTCTCCACTCAGGGCAGCAGGACTCACTGGGGCAGGGCATGGAGTGCCTGGGGTGAAGGAGATGCACACCCTCCTGGGTGGTGTATGTACACTGAGGCAGGTACCCTCTAACCCTTTTGACCAGGGTAATACATAAAAATAAATGTATGGTCAGAGCAAGGGAGAAGTACACCTAGACTTCCATGGTAATCTATTAGTTAAGAAATTACAGATATACAATCTATGTAGCATCTATATTGATGTATTGCTTTTTTGTTTCTTCTTTATATTTTATCACAGAAAAAAGACCATACTTATGTGTGTAGGTGCTCCTAATTCAAAAACACAGTGAAAGTGAATATTGTGCAGAAAAGTGATGGTGATATATACAATATATACAGAAGGTGGTTTAAGAACAATATGGACTTCCAACAGCTCCGTCAATCCAGGAAGCCCTGAAGTCACATAAAATTTCTTTACAGTATTTACTCCACATTCTAAATCATGTTGACGTTTCGACCCTAATGTAGATGTAAATCAAAATTGGGTCATCATCAGGACTGGGAATAAAGTCTGGTCGGTAGTACCTAGGGATAGTGTAAAAATCCATATTAATAACGGCCTATTTAATCGGTGTCAGTGATATACTTTATGGATGGGAGCACGCTTGAGCACTCACCTAGGGAATCCTCTGAAGGATTAGGATCTTCTGGTCAGAGGCATCTTCTTAATGGGAAAATTATATAAACTATTTTACTCTATTTATCATTGTATGGTGGGAGCATTAATCATACAATTTTCAGTAACTACTTACATACTCAGTAGTTCATGAAGGAACGAAGACATGGTGAAACTAGGTCTAGGGGTGTCAATACAAATGATGCAGTGTTCTGTTTGATGTATTCAAGGAAGTTCAATCACGGCCAGCCTTGCAAAAATGTTGGCTGAGGCTCACGGTATCTAAAAAATACGTAAATGTAGACCTAAGTATAGGTGTGCCGAGTGGAGCAGTTTAATGAAGCTATATGTGTGAGCACTTACTAGTGAACAATCTTGCAGGAAGTCCACTCGTGTAGCCGGGATATTCGATATGGCAACACACGTTCACTCATGTAGCTGGGATATTTTTGATCTTGTAAACAGCACATTTTTCAGACGTGTTGGCTTATAAGGGAAAAGTCAACCATGTTGGAAGGACCAAGCGCTCCTGCCATTGGTCTGCCACAGAGCCAATCAGGGGTGGGAATTCCCCTACGTTGTGAACCGGCAATAGAATAATCAGAGCTGTCGGAGCTGGAACCAGAAAGGGAATAACATAGATTCCCTTTCTGGTCCGCCAGTGGAGCGCGTCTAGGATCGCTCTCTTCTGATGTTATGTGTACAGGAACCGGACGGAACACAGAAAGGCAATAAAAAAAGGTCTCTTTCTGGTCAGCCTATGAAGCGCGTCTGAAACTCGCGCTCTTCCAATAAGATGTGTACGGGAAATTAGCCCGATCGTGTATTTAAGGGGGGAGGCCTATACTGTCTGGTTCTGTCTCCTGAAGGGGGATGTATATTGTTAGAACTAAAATAAAATTAAAATAAATCAATGAAAGAAACTGAGGCTTAAGAAATAGGGCCCATCTATCTGTAGTCTGTGAAAGGGACGGATGTTCTGCATGTACACGCATTGTAGCGAATAGACCAGATGGATATAGTACGTGTTTTGGATATATATCTCTGTGTCCATTGGGCATGTCAATTAAAAATGGCCCTTCATGAGGTGGTAGTAGCTGTGGACGCCAAATCTGTGGGAGACTAAAGAGCAGGAGGGATAAATTATCTTAGTATCAGAGGGAGGCGTGGCGCCAATCTTCTATGGTGTTTAATCCCTCTTTAATGGTGCCACATTTTTCTATCCAAAATAATTCCCGCTTGGTTAAGATATATTCTTTGTCCCCTCCCCTAGGTCCCAAGGAGATTTGTTCCACTATTTGCCATTTTATGTCATCACATTTATGTTGTAGCGTTTCGTAGTGTTCCACTAGTGCCTACCTGTAGATTTTGGCCTCTAGCTCAGCCGGCACCCAGGGAAACCTACCAAACCTGTGCATTATTTAAAACTAGAGAACTAGGGGAATCCAAGATGGGGTGACTTGTGGGGCTCTGACCAGGTTCTGTTACCCAGAATCCTTTGCAAACCTCAAAATTTGGCTAAAAAAACACATGTTCCTCACAATTCTGTGGCAGAAAGTTCTGGAATCTGAGAGGAGGCACAAATTTCCTTCCACCCAGTGTTCCCCCAAGTCTCCCGATAAAAATTATACCTCACTTGTGTGGGTAGGCCTAGCACCCGCGACAGTAAATGCCCCAAAGCACAACATGGACACATCCCATTTTTTGACAGAAAACAGAGCTGTTTTTTGCAAAGTGCCTACCTGTAGATTTTGGCCTCTAGCTCAGCCGGCACCTAGGGAAACCTACCAAACCTGTGCATTTTCGAAAACGAGAGACCTAGGGGAATCCAGGATGGGGTGACTTGTGGGGCTCTGACTAGGTTCTGTTACCCAGAATACTTTGCAAACCTCAAAATGTGGCTAAAAAATCACATTTTCCTCACATTATGGTGACAGAAAGTTCTGGAATCTGAGAGGAGCCACAAATTTCCTTAGACCCAGCGTTCCCCCAAGTCTCCCGATAAAAATGATACCTCACTTGTGTGGGTAGGCCTAACGCCCGCGACAGGAAATACCCCAAAGCGCAACGTGGACACATCCCATTTTTTTAAAGAAAACAGAGGTGTTTTTTGCAAAGTGCCTACCTGTAGATTTTGGCCTCTAGCTCATCCGGCACCTAGGGAAACCTACCAAATCTGTGCATTTTTTAAAACTAGAGACCTAGGGGAATCCAAGATGGGGTGACTTGTGGGGCTCTGACCAGGTTCTGTTACCCAGAATCCTTTGCAAACCTCAAAATTTGGCTAAAAAAACACATTTTCCTCACATTATGGTGACAGAAAGTTCTGGAATCTGAGAGGAGCCACAAATGTCCTTCCACCCAGAGTTCCCCCAAGTCTCCCGATAAAAATGATACCTCACTTGTGTGGGTAGGCCTAGCGCCCGTGACAGGAAATGCCCCAAAGCGCAACGTGGACACATCCCATTTTTTGAAAGAAAACAGAGCTGTTTTTTGCAAAGTGTCTACCTGTAGATTTTGGCCTCTAGCTCAGCTGGCACCTAGGAAAACCTACCAAACCTGTGCATTTTTTTAAAACTAGAGACCTAGGGGAATCCAAGATGGGGTGACTTTTGGGGCTCTGACCAGGTTCTGTTACCCAGGATCCTTTGCAAACCTCAAAATTGGGCTAAAAAAACACATGTTCCTCACATTTCTGTGGCAGAAAGTTCTGGAATCTGAGAGGAGGCACAAATTTCCTTCCACCCAGCGTTCCCCCAAGTCTCCCAATAAACATTATACCTCACTTGTGTGGGTAGGCTTAGCGCCCGCGACAGGAAATGCCCCAAAACGCAACGTGGACACATCCCATTTTTTGAAAGAAAACAGAGCTGTTTTTTGCAAAGTGCCTACCTGTAGATTTTGGCCTCTAGCTCAGCCGGCACCTAAGGAAACCTACCAAACCTGTGCATGTTTGAAAACTAGAGACCTAGGGGAATCCAAGATGGGGTGACTTGTGGGGCTCTGACCAGGTTCTGTTACCCAGAATCCTTTGCAAACCTCAATATTTGGCTAAAAAAAACACATTTTCCTCACATTGTGGTGACAGAAAGTTCTGGAATCTGAGAGGAGCCACAAATTTCCTTCCACCCAGCGTTTCCCCAAGTCTCCCGATAAAAATGATACCTCACTTGTGTGGGTAGGCCTAACGCCCGCGACAGGAAATGCCCCAAAGCGCAACGTGGACACATCCCATTTTTTGAAAGAAAACAGAGGTGTTTTTTGCAAAGTGCCTACCTGTAGATTTTGGCCTCTAGCTCATCCGGCACCTAGGGAAACCTACCAAATCTGTGCATTTTTGAAAACTAGAGACCTAGGGGAATCCAAGATGGGGTGACTTGTGGGGCTCTGACCAGGTTCTGTTAACCAGGATCCTTTGCAAACCTCAAAATTGGGCTAAAAAAACACATGTTCCTCACATTTCTGTGGCAGAAAGTTCTGGAATCTGGGAGGAGGCACAAATTTCCTTTCACCCAGCGTTCCCCCAAGTCTCCCAATAAACATTATACCTCACTTGTGTGGGTAGGCTTAGCGCCCGCGACAGGAAATGCCCCAAAACGCAACGTGGACACATCCCATTTTTTGAAAGAAAACAGAGCTGTTTTTTGCAAAGTGCCTACCTGTAGATTTTGGCCTCTAGCCCAGCCGGCACCTAAGGAAACCTACCAAACCTGTGCATGTTTGAAAACTAGAGACCTAGGGGAATCCAAGATGGGGTGACTTGTGGGGCTCTGACCAGGTTCTGTTACCCAGAATCCTTTGCAAACCTCAATATTTGGCAAAAAAAACCACATTTTCCTCACATTGTGGTGACAGAAAGTTCTGGAATCTGAGAGGAGCCACAAATTTCCTTCCACCCAGCGTTTCCCCAAGTCTCCCGATAAAAATGATACCTCACTTGTGTGGGTAGGCCTAGTGTCCGCAACAGGAAACGCCCCAAAGCGCAACGTGGACACATCCCATTTTTTGACAGAAAACAGAGCTGTTTTTTGCAAAGTGCCTACCTGTAGATTTTGGCCTCTAGCTCAGCCGGCACCTAGGGAAACCTACCAAACCTGTGCATTTTTTAAAACTAGAGACCTAGGGGAATCCAAGATGGGGTGACTTGTGGGGCTTTGACCATGTTCTGTTACCCAGAATCCTTTGCAAACCTCAAAATGTGGCTAAAAAAACACATTTTCCTCACATTATGGTGACAGAAAGTTCTGGAATCTGACAGGAGCCACAAATGTCCTTCCACCCAGCGTTCCCCCAAGTCTCCCGATAAAAATGATACCTCACTTGTGTGAGTAGGCCTAGCGCCCGCGACAGGAAATGCCCCAAAGCGCAACGTGGACACATCCCATTTTTTGAAAGAAAACAGAGCTGTTTTTTGCAAAGTGCCTACCTGTAGATTTTGGCCTCTAGCTCAGCTGGCACCTAGGAAAACCTACCAAACCTGTGCATTTTTGAAAACTAGAGACCTAGGGGAATCCAAGATGGGGTGACTTGTGGGGCTCTGACCAGGTTCTGTTACCCAGGATCCTTTGCAAACCTCAAAATTGGGCTAAAAAAACACGTTCCTCACATTTCTGTGGCAGAAAGTTCTGGAATCTGAGAGGAGGCACAAATTTCCTTCCACCCAGCGTTCCCCCAAGTCTCCCAATAAACATTATACCTCACTTGTGTGGGTAGGCTTAGCGCCCGCGACAGGAAACGCCCCAAAGCGCAACGTGGACACATCCCATTTGTTGACAGAAAACAGAGCTGTTTTTTGCAAAGTGCCTACCTGTAGATTTTGGCCTCTAGCTCAGCCGGCACCTAGGGAAACCTACCAAACCTGTGCATTTTTTAAAACTAGAGACCTAGGGGAATCCAAGATGGGGTGACTTGTGGGTCTCTGACCAGGTTCTGTTACCCAGAATCCTTTGCAAACCTCAAAATTTGGCTAAAAAAACACATGTTCCTCACATTTCTGTGGCAGAAAGTTCTGTAATCTGAAAGGAGGCACAAATTTCCTTCCACCCAGCGTTCCCCCAAGTCTCCCGATAAAAATGATACCTCACTTGTGTCAGTAGGCCTAGCGTCCGCAACAGGAAATGGCCCAAAACACAACGTGGACACATCTCATTTATTCATAGAAAACAGTGCCTACCTGTGGATTTTGGCCTGTAGCTCAACCTGCACCTGGGAAACCTACCAAAACTGTGCATTTTTTAAAACTAGAGACCTAGGGGAATCCAAGATGGGGTGACTTGTGGAGCTCTGACCAGGTTCTGTTACCCAGAATCCTTTGCAAACCTCAAAATTGGGCTAAAAAAACACATGTTTCTCAAATTTCTGTGGAAGAAAGTTCTGGAATCTGAGAGGAGGCACAAATTTCCTTCCACCCAGCGTTCCCCCAAGTCTCCCGATAAAAATGATACCTCACTTGTGTGGGTGGGCCATGTGCCTGCAACAGAATAAGGCCCAAAACTTGTAGAGATAGAGGGGATAGCACAGCGAGTTTATAAGGACATATTCTTTTATACATCTTTAGACTGACTCTGCTTTGGGGACCCACATAAGTGAGGTGTCATTTTACTTGGGAGACTGAGGGGAAAACTGGGGAGTAGGAATTTTGTGCTGCAGCGGTGATCCTACTAAGAAAAGTCAGGAAAATATGCTTTTTTAAGCAAATTTTGAGGTTTACAGAGGAGTCTGGGTAAGAAAATGTTGTGGGTGCCACACAAGCCACACCTCCCTGGACTCCTTGGGGTGTCTAGTTTTAAAAAATGTCTGGCTTTGGTAGGTTTCCCTTGATGAAGGCCGCACCCAGGACCAAAAACATAGGTGCCCCCTCTCCCCCAAACACAGGTAGTTTTGTAATATATCATTTTGATGTGTCCACATACGTCCCTGATGTGCCAAACACTAAAATTGTGAAAAGAAACGCACTTAGGTTATATGAAAAAGACCCCTCACCCACCAACCAAGTTGGTGGCATGCTTCATCATCGGGGTCCCACCCGAGGCACCTAGCGTGTCACAGGTGTGCTGCGACGCCTGATTACAGCAGAGCAGGTTTTGTCATTTTTACCACACATACTGGTTGGATTTGGCATGATGGTGAGTGATGGTCCAGTGGATCAAATTTTATTAACAAGAGATTTCACAAAAATGAAATGCACTGTTAATAACTGAAAGGCAAAAAACTGAACCAATGACGCACAGCTTGTGAGCTGTAAAGCCGCGACAAGGCACCAACCGCTTTACAGTCCATTCACACACCTTTCCTACATGACCCGCACAAGACCATTCACACTGCCAGCCACGGGCCCAGCACATTACAGCACTCACATTGACACACCGCGCCACTCAAGGGCCTATTACTTACATTCGCCCACATGCCTGATACAAGAATCACACCAGCTGATGGGAGTGTGGACTGGCGATTGGCTGGCACCGCTAGCCAAGCGCCACCCCAAGCACACCGCCAGCCAAGCCCCACCCCAAGCACACCACCTTCCAAGCCCCACCCCACGCACACTGCCAGCCAAGCGCCACCCCACGCACACCGCCAGCCAAGCCCCACCCAAGCACACCGCCAGCCAAGCGCCACCCAAGCACACCGCCAGCCAAGCCCCACCCCAAGCACACTGCCTTCCAAGCCCCACCCCACGCACACCGCCTTCCAAGCCCCACCCCACGCACACCGCCAGCCAAGCGCCACCCCACGCACACCACCAGCCAAGCGCCACCCCAAGCACACCGCCAGCCAAGCCCCACCCCAAGCACACCGCATTCCAAGCCCCACCCCACGCACACCGCCAGCCAAGCGCCACCCCACGCACACCGCCAGCCAGCGCCACCCCAAGCACACCGCCAGCCAAGCACCACCCCAAGCACACCGCCAGCCAAGCCCCACCCCAAGCACACCGCCTTCCAAGCCCCAACCCACTCACACCACCTTCCAAGCCCCACCCCACGCACACCGCCAGCCAAGCGCCACCCCATGCACACCACCAGCCAAGCGCCACCCCAAGCACACCGCCAGCCAAGCGCCACCCCACGCACACCGCCATCACTTTTTTTTGTTTATAAACAGCAAAGAAACCACTAACTAATTATAAAATAAGCACAAAACTACAGACACAAAAGCTCTAACTAAATACATGACAGAGATGCCAACCGTGAAACCTATGAAAATATAAAACAGATAGCTTATGCTCACGGTATTTACCAGAAGTTTTTCTTTTTGTGGTAACTTCTATAACAGCTGGGCACACACAGCCCAGGCTTTGAAGGGCATTCGGGGCAGTACATCCTGCTCTCCCTCCAGATTAATCTCCGGGCACATACTCTACATTTCTTTGTGGGCAAGTCTTTTTTGGGAGTGGGAGGAATGTGATCTGGAAAGTGCCGATCTTTCAATCTAGCCACATCCTCCACCACTTCTACTCTAGGAACTCTTGCTGGTTTCACCACAATAAGGCTTTCTATCACCGACTCCTGAAATTTAACAAATGTCATCCTTGACTCAGGTGAACAATCCTTGTATACAATAAAGGCATTAAAAGTTGCCAAATGAAATAAATGTAGGGCCAACTTTTTATACCACACGTAAGACTTACGAAGAGCAGTGTAAGGTTCCAACCTCTGATCTACTCCATCAACACCACCCATGTGCCTATTGTAGTCCAAAATGCACGCAGGTTTGCGCACTTCCGCAACCTGACCCCAAACAGTCACAGGGAAAGTACTCTCATCATGGATGGTAGATAGCATGTACACATCCCTCCTGTCTGAAAATTTCATAGCTAGCAGCTCATTATTCCGCAAGGCACTGCACTGTCCCCTCTCAAGTTTTTTACAGACAAGCTCCCTTGGATAGCCTTTCCGGTTAGAACGGATTGTGCCACAAGCAACAGTGTCCACTCTAAACAACTCCTTAAACAACTGCACTCCAGTGTAGAAATTATCTACGTACAAATGGTGACCTTTGTTAAACCACCGTCTAGCAAGTTCCCACACAATTTTTTCGCTAACTCCAAAAGTGGCCGGACAACCAGGAGGGTCAATACTGGAATCCCTACCAGTGTAGACCCGGAAATTTTACACATATCCTGTACTGCTTTCTGACAGCAGATACATTTTAATCCCATACCGTGCCCTCTTACTAGGAATGTACTGCTTAAAAACTAAACGCCCCTTGAAAAGGACCAAAGACTCGTCCACACTTATCTCTTTGCCTGGAACATAGACCTCTGAAAACCGATCCACAAAATGATCAAGGACAGGCCTAATCTTAAAAAGACGGTCACAATCAGGGTGATCTTGTGGCAAGGCAAAAGCATTGTCGACAAAATGCAGCATACGAAGAAGAAGCAAATACCGATTACGTGTCATAGTTGCAGGAAATATAGCCGTTGCCATCAAGGGACTGGTAGACCAATAAGAAGCCAGAGACGGCTTCCTGATCAACCCCATCAAAAAAGACAAACCTAAAAACTTTTTCATCTCTTCCAGATATGTGGGAACCCACTGAGTAGCTCTAGACTGAGGCTTAAGTCTGGCAGCGTTGTCCCGCAAATATTGCTCTGCATACACATTTGTCTGCTCCACAATCTCTTCCAAAAATACATTGTCCATAAACAAGTGAAAGAAATGGACAGGCAAAAAGTTTTCCGTATTAACTCTACACCCTGGGAGACCAGTAAATGCAGGTTACTGTGGCTGCTCCATGTTTGGGGCAATCCAGGTGTCAGGTCTTCTAATGAGAAACCCTTCAGCCCCAGGCTGCTGCACTCTTGGCACATCAATGCCCTCCTCTAACACTGGCCCTTCATCTGTACTGAGAGTAGCTTCCTCATCAGAAGAATACTCTCTGACAGAAAACTCACTCCCAGAATCTCCTGCTTCCTCCTCTGCCTCAAATGCAGAGTCAGTGTCGTAATCATGGCCTGAAGACCACTCAAAGAGCATGCGAACAACCTGCTGAGTGGTCACTCTGCGGCTAGCCATGATCCTCACTAACAACTAGCACTAAAATAAGTAATAAACAAAGTGTAGCTTTATCAAAAAGAGTTATGTACTAAAAAAACTATACCACTCACTTGCCTGAAAAAGCTACTCACCAAGCAACTACTCTGCACAGACACAGCAATCACCAATGATATCCCACTAAAAAGAAAAAAGCAAATTAGACATATGACAACACAAATATCATTGTGCTCAAATCTAAGGACAATTTCAAACACACAATACTGCATTTAGTACACCACCTACAAACATGTCATTCATGCATGTCAACAATACTCCTTTGGAGTAAATTGCTTTCACTTACCTAAAACATGCAACTATGCAAACCGCAGGACAACTACTGCCAAAACCGCAAGGATCCACAGCAAAGGAAGCAAAAGCATTGAACTAGAAGAAAAAGAAGAAATAAATTGTTATAATCACAAATACAAATACTTCTCCAGTTGACAAACACCCCACCACCAAGAACTTAGAAGTTGTCCCAGGTACCTAAGTGGATCTTGCCCCCCTCGGGGGCAGATGGGTGTAAAAAAATTGGCCAATCTGCCCAAGGGGGGCAGAAATGGGCAAATCCTCTGTGCCCCCTTTAGGGGGCGACCCTTCCCAAAGGGGGCACCCCCAGCACAAAAAAAAAAAAGGGAAAAAAAAAAAATCCCTGGCGTATTGGTGGTTTCTGCCCTCCTGGGGGGCAGATGGGCCTACAAAAATCGGCGATCTGCCCCCAGGGGGGGGGGCGAAATACTAAAAAATATTGCCCTCCAGGGGGGCGACACTTGCCCAAGGGGTCACCCCCAAAAGAAACAGACCTTGAAAAATCCCTGGTGGCTAGTGGAGATTCCTGCTCCACGATCGCGGGCCCTGGCCGCGATCGTGGAGCAGGAATCTAAAGAAAACAGGCACAGGGGGAAAGGAAAAACCCTTTCCTTTCCCCCCGTGTCTGTTTTCCCCCCAAAAAACCCCAAAAAAGGAAAGGACTCACCTGTTGAGTTCCTTTCCCCTCGACGCGCTGGAAGCAAATGGCTTCCAGTGTGTCCCGGCACCACTTGATGAAGTCGGCGCGCTGTGCGCGCGCTGACGTAATCAGATTGCCGGGGGGGTTTGGGGGTGGACGGGGAAGGTCTTCCCCGTCCATCCCCGCCTTGGGGGCGGGAGAGGGGTGCACAGTGGGGGCACGCTAGTGCTCCCCCAAGTTCCCGTGCCTTGGACGAGGTCACCTCGTCGAAGGCACAGAACGGGTTAACTAGTGACGAATGGTGTACAATTATTTTCTTGATGTCATTGCTGGCCGGGCTGTATGTGGTAACACATGCTAGTCTGTCGCAATCTTGTTTCAGTTGTTTGCGTTCTAAGAGAGCTTCTCTGTGATTGTACCAAGCTCGTTTCCTTGCTCTTTTCACAAGTCTTTTTGGGTAGCTTCATTCCACTAGTCCTTTGAAAAGGATGTTGGATTCTCTGAAGTAATTTGATCTCTTTGTGCAGTTTCTCCGAATGCAAAGGAACTGGCCAAACAGGAGATTGTCTCTCAGGCTTCTTGGGTGGTGGCTAGAGTAGTGTAGCAGTTTATTTCTCTCTGTAGGTTTTCGATATAATGTGACAAAGAGTTTATCTCTTTCTTCCCCTATATTGAGATCTAGAAAGGAAATACTCTCTCTGTTGGACTCAATAGTAAACTGGATATCTTTAGATTTGTTATTCAACCACGCATGGAAATCTTGAAGTTGGATTGTTGATCCACGGCAAATGAGCAATACATCGTCGATGTATCTCAACCATTTTTGTATGTGGCGTAAGAAGGGATTTGTTTGATTGAAGATGTTTTGGGTCTCATATTCTGCCATATAAAGGTTAGCCAAGTTGGGTGCAAAGGCAGCTCCCATGGCTACTCCTTAGTCTGATAGTAAAAATTGTTATTGAACAAAAAATAATTTTTGCCCATAGTTATTTCCATCATGGAAATCAGGAACCCAGTCAGTACTTGCAGGGGTTGTGTACGGGAGTCAAGCACTTTGGTTAGTATTATTAGCGCTTGTTGTTGGGGAATGTTTTTATGCAGGGATTGTATATCCATTGTGACAGATATATCAGTATTGGGGGAAAAATCTAGCCCTTCATATAGCACATTAACGTGCATACTGTCCCTAATATATGCTTTTGTTAAGGGCACAAATGGTTTGATGAACAAATCTAGGTATTGACACAGTGGTTCTAATATGGAGCCACATCCTGATACAATGGATCTACCCGGTGGGTTTTCCAAACTCTTGTGTATCTTAGGTAAAGTGTATTGTACGGGGATGCGGGGGTCTTTTTTGTTGAGGAATTGGTGTTCCTTTTTAGACAAAAATCCTTGGTCTAACCCTATTGTGGTAAGTCCCAATATCAGTTCTCCCAGTTGTTTGGTGGGATCCGAACCAATCTCCTTATAACAATTCTTATCGCTTAGCTGTCTGAGGATTTCTTGTTGTAATCTTTTATATCTTGTAATACTATTGCTCCACCTTTATCAGCTGCTTTGATCACTAAGTCTTGTTTATTTTTTAGGTTTTTTTAAGGCTATGTTTTCTCCATAGGTGAGGTTGAACTTAACATAGCTCCATTTGGTGCTCAAAGTTTCTATATCTTTCAAAACAACTTTCTCAAAAGTTGGTATTTCAACCGGCATGGAGTTGGAAGGTAGAATGAATGTAGATGGTGGTCTAAAGCCCGTGGTACTAAGGGGGCCTTGCATCGGATTATCTTTAAAGAAATTACTGAGACAAATACGTCTAAAAAATCATTGCATTTCAATTTTTATCTCAAAAAAGTTTGGGCAAGCTGTGGGTACGAATGATAGTCCTTTGCTCAGCACTGAAAGTTCACACGGTGTCAATTGGTGGTGTGAGAGTTTGAAGATAGGGGCCATGCTGGGTGAGCGGGCACAGGAAACTCATTGAGGGGCTACAGGGAGGGCGGTGCTGGTACAGGGGTGGCAGCTGTACCTGCAGCTGGGGTGGTCCCAGAGTTGTCCACCACCACCAGGGTGTTCCCATGGGAGGAGGTATCAAAGCCTGTGTTGTCCCCTCCAGTATCTGCTGTGGTGCTCCCCTCGCTCTCTGTCCCACTTTTTCCCTCGCCGTGAGTGGACTCTGCCTCCAGGGTCCTGTGGGATGCAGCTCCTTCTGTTGCCAGTGCCTCTGCTCCTCTGCCAGATGATGCTGATGCACACAAGGACAGGATGACAAAACAAGGAAGGGGGAGAGAGACAAAGGATACACTGGATCAATGACTGCACCATCACCACTGTTGGCGTACACAGCACCCTCACCCACAGGGAACAGTCCTACGCACTATGCATTGCACTACCACTGAAATGGCTAGTCACCAAGGCATGAGGAGGAGCACACACTGCCAACTGCAGCACATCTGGGACCCACGCAGCCCTGCCTAGAAGTGAATACTAACAAGCTAGGTTACCTGTATTTGCCATGCAACCACTACTCTTCAGAGAACCCACACTGCAATGTCTGGCCTGGCCTTAGGGGCACCACTAACACACAACCACCACCCGGATACCAACACACCAGCTAAAAGTTGTATTGATTCCCACTGTACTCACCCCTTGTGGCTGCTGTGATTCCCTCAAGCACCCATCCAGCTCAGGGTACGCCACCGTCAGTATGCCGGCCATCAGGGGGGTCATGGTCCGAAGGGCACCCCTTCCTTGTTGGGAGGCCATCCCCAGCTGGGCCTCCGCAGTCTTCCGTGCCCAGCGACTCAGGTCCTCCCACCGTTTCAGTCAGTCGGTGCGCTGCCTTCCATAGACCCCAGGGTACCCATGTCCTTGGCTATGGCACGCCATAATCCCTTCTTTTGATGGGCGCTGACCTGCAGAGGTAATACATACAGGAGAAGTCCATTAAACAAACAGTCCAGCCTGTCACACACATGGCCCACCGTACCCGATCCCATCACCATTGGCACTCCCGTAGGCAACCTCAAAACATGTACACCGCCAACAGACAACCTGCCCTAACCACACCCACCCTTACCCAATGCCTTCACACACATCTCCATGCATTCATGCCACATGCATTGTGCCCACAGTGTACTCAACTGTTGGTCTGGATGCCCATATAGCAGTCCGTACTCAGCGGTCCCCATCCACCAGTCGTTCCAACTCCTCTGAAGTGAAGGCTGGGGCCCTTTGCCCAGTCACACTGGCCATGGTAGGTTCCAGTCGCAGGTCACAGCAGCACATGCAGTGTAGGTCTTCTCCTGTGGATAGTAAGGAAACAAGTGAGGAATGAAAGAGAAAATGGCGGTCACGTCCGTGGCAGTGTACACCATCACCGCCAGCGTAGATCCCCATTGGCCACTGTACCCCATAGGGCCAAATATTATCCAATGAGGAATCGCACAGCGGTTCCTGACCGCCTAACGCCACCACGGCGCACAACATCAGCAGAATTACCTCACTTCTACCTGTCCCTCCACACAGGACAGGCGGTTGCCATTTCAGGGGGGGTGAACAGGCCTATTGAGAATTGCTGCGTCACAGGATAAATAGGCACATACTTTTAAATTACACTGTCCCAAAACATGATTGCATGATGTGGACTGCTGTTATGGTATAGTGGTTCAAATTGTGACAGCTTACTTACTCTTGTGTCCCTTAAATACCTACTGCTGCGGATGAATAGGAGATGGAGAAAAACCCCGATGTACAGACCCCTCGTGGACTTTGCCACACTGGAGGACAGGCACATTATACTCACCTATAGACTGGAAAGGGCCACAATCACAGAGCTGTGTGGCCAGTTGGAGCCTGACCTGATATCAGCTATCCGTCATCCCAATGGGATCCCCCTCTTGTGCAGGTTCTATCAGTGCTCCATTTCCTGGCAACACATTCTTTCCAAGTGACTGTGGGTTTGGCAGCAGGAATGTCACAGCCAATGTTCTCAATCGTGCTGGCAAGAGTCATGTCTGCCCTGGTAAAACACATGTGCAGCTACATTGCTTTCCCCCAGGTGGAAGATTTGGCCACTGTGAAGGCCGGATTTAATGCAATGTGACATATCCCCAATAGTATTGGGGCGATTGACGGTACACATATTGCGTTTGTCTGCCTGCCAAAATGAACAGATGTACAGGAATCGTAAGAATTTTCACTCCATGAATGTGCAGATGGTGTGCCTGGCGGACCAGTACATCTCCCATGTCAATGCTAAATATCCAAGGTCGGTGTATGATGCCTTTGTCCAGAGGAATAGCAGCATCCCAAATGTGATGGCACAACTACATAGGCACAGGGTATGGTTTATAGGTGAGCCTTGGTCCCCACCCAGTGTATTCTGGTGTATGCCTCTGCTGTTAGCCAAATATGATAGTCTCTGGCTAAATGTTGTCCCTCAATACTTGCAGGTGACTATGGCAACCCAAACCTATTGTGGCTGCTGACCCCTGTGAGGAATGCCAGGACAAGGGCTGAAGAACGGTATAATGAGGCACATGGGCGAACCAGAAGGATAATTGAGAGAATCTTCGGCCTCCTGAAGGCCAGTTTCAGGTGCCTCCATCTGACAGGATGGAGGCACCTGAATCTGGTCTGCCAGATAGTAGTGGCATGCTGAAATGTTGCACAACCTGGCCCTCAGATGACATGTACCTTTTCCGCAGGAGGAGGAGACTGGAGATGCCCCTGTGGCAGCAGTGGACCTTAAGGACAGTGAGGATGAGGAGGCAGAGGATGAGGATGTGGAGGTGGAGAACAGAACATTAGTGATCCATCTGTCCTTCCAATGACACACAGGTGAAACAGTGCAACTTCACATTTCTATGACTATTGGTGTATTCTGTGGGGCAGTGGCATGCTGGCATTAAACACTTGTTTCCACTACTTACTGTCACCTATGGATTATCATTTTACAGATGTTGGTGATATGACAACAATGTCGTGATGTGATCACTACAGCCAGCAACAGGTCATTAATTCTATGCTCTCACTATGAACAGTCAATTTGCAATAGATGTAGGTGTTTCAATCAATACACATTTGCAAAACATGAAATACTAGTAGTCGATTTTTATCCAAGGGTGTTTATTGTAGTGCTAAGAAATTGATGGGAAAGTGCAATGGAATGGAGTGATGATAGCGGAAAGTCCAGGGTATTGTTCCACTCTGTTTGTAGCACAGGTGCAGTGTCCAAGGGGACTTAGGAATGGGAGCAATAGCAGTTCACGGTGGACAAGGTGACAGAGTGGGACACAAGGGGGACAATCTCATTTTCTGGCGGTGGTCTTGGCAATTATCTCTGGCTTCTGTCTGGGTCACAGGGATTGTTTGCGGGGTTGTTCACTTTCTGCAGGGGAAGGGATGCTGGTGGCCTGTGGTTCCTGTGGAGGGGCCTCCTGGCCACTAGCAGCAGCAGAGGTGGAGGGCTGTTCAGTTGACTGGCTAGTGGTAGGGGCGCGCTAGTGTGACACTACCTCCCTCATGATGTTGGCCATGTCTGCCAGCTCCCCTGCTATGGAGATCAGGGTGGTGTTAATGGCCTGCAAGCCATCCCTGATCCCCTGTTACTGCCCTCCAGGAGCCGCCTGTTCTCCTGCACGTTGTCAAGGATCTGCCCCATTGTGTCCTGGGAATGTTATTAGGCTTCCAGGATCTCAGAGAGAGCCTCCTGGAGAGTCGGTTCCCTGGTCCTGCCCTCCCCCTGGTGCACAGCAGTCCTCAAAGAGTCCCTGTTGGCCTGTGCCTCTGTCCACTGAAAGGTGTGCCCACTGCCACTGACCCCAGGGCCATGATTGTCTTGTGGGCGAGGTGTAGACTGGGGTCCCTGTACAGGTGGACAAATTGCCGATTGACGTGTCCTGGGGATAGAAGTGTGGGTACGCTGGGTGGGTGCTGTGGTGTTGGTTCCTGATGGGAGAGGCTTTGTGGTGGTCTATGAGTGGGCTTGGGTGATCGGCTGTCCAGTGGTCCCTGATGGGCCAGGTAGGTCCTCCAGATCAAGAAGTCCAAAGTTACTGTCATCACTGGGGGCCTCTTCTGTTAGGGGACTGGATAGTGGTGGCACCTCCTCTCCACTGACATTGGCTAGGGTACCTATGGGGATGTAAATGATGTATTATGCTTCAAGTGTATGACATTTCTATTTCCGTAGCTTTCCCCCTATGGTTGGTGTTACACTGACAGCTTTGTCTTGTGTATGGTGATGTATTGTGGTTATTTTAGTGTCCCTATGCTGTGCATGCTTTAGTGATGGGTGTCCATGCAGGGCTGGGAGGGCTGTCCATGAGTTGGTTTGGCATGCAAGGCTTGGCATTGGGGTTAGTCAGATGTGTAGGTGCAGTGTGTGGGATGGTGTGGAGTCATGGGAGTGATGGAGTGTGATGGCATGCAGGTATGATGTTGACTTACCAGTGTCCAGTCCTCCGGCTACTTCAGCGAGTCCCTCAGGATGCAGTATTGCCAGTACCTGCTCCTCCCATACTGTGAGCTGTGAGGGAGGAGGCGGGGGTCCACCGCCGGTCCTCTGTATGGCAAGCTGGTGCCTTGCTGCTATGGAACATACCTTCCCTCGTAAGTCATTCCACCTCTTCCTGATGTCGTCCCTTGTTCTTGGGTGCTGTACCATGGTGTTGACCCTGTCCACGACTCTCCGCCATAGCTCCATCTTCCTTGCTATAGATATTTGCTGTACCTGTGCTCCGAAGTGCTGTGGCTCTACCCTGACAATTTCCTCCACCATGACCCTTAACTCCACCTCAGTGAAACGGGGGTGCCTTTGTGGTGCCATGGGTGTTCTGTGATGTGTGTTGGTGAGGGTGTGTTGGGTAATGTGGTGGGGTGTGTGATGTGGAGTGCGTGAGGGGTATATGGGTGTATGTGGTGTGTGTGTCTAGTTGTCTCTGTGCTCTTCTTCTCAATCTCCTGGCAGTAATTGTTGTCTGTAAAGGGTTGTAGGTATTGTGGGTGTGTGTTTTATAGTGCTGTGGGTGGGTGGATGTGGTGTGTGTATGGTTGTCAGGTGTGTATTTTTCGTATTGGCCAATGTAATGTTGTTTCGTATGTGGGTGTCCATTCTGAGTGCACCAGTATGTACCGCCTATGGTTTACTGCCATTAAATGTCCGCAGTGGTGATTCGTGGGTCATAATGTGATGGCCGTTGTTTTGATGGCGTAGCGGGATGTGTTTTGGGACCACCACTTTATCACTGACCTTTGGTCTGGTGGATTTGTGTATGTGGCTGTATTCTATTGGATTGGTGTGTGTGTATCTTAATATGGGGAAAGGATATCCGCTACTGCGGCAGTAAGTTGGCGACCGTCATCATGGCGGTAAGTGGGATTTACCACCAGTGTCATAATGAGGGCCCTAATTTATGTACTAGCATTTAATGAAATAAGTTGTTCTAATGTGTAGGACACATGGGCTGCAGGAAAACTGGCAGGGGTTTTAATCCCTACCCCATCCAGATGCAAAAGGATGCAGACAGGTTTGACTTTGGCATCCCAGAGGCACACACGCTGCGCTCATCCACTGAGAATTTGGTCCCTGCATTTATTTTAAAGAATGGTAGTTAAAACAGATAGAGTGCCTACCATTATGGTGTCTCTAAACTAGCTTGCTAATAGCATCTGAACTTCCAAACAAAATAAACACCTTTTGAACTAAAACCTACGAATGTCAGTGTTTTAAAAGAAAATTTAAGCAGTAGTTCCTAATTAATTTCACTCTTTAACCATATTACTTTCAGTGTTTATCTAGGGTTTTTTAAGGTAAGCTAAGATCTTATTACCAAACCAAACTATAATGTTGGACCTAGCCCTTTCTGAAGGGTCATTTCTAAACTTTTTGTCTTCACCCTCTTGTTTCCTGAACACACGTTTGTTAGCTTTTAGGACTCTGTGGACTTTACCACTGCTAATCAGTGCTAAAGTGTGTGTGCTCTCTCCTTCAAACATGGTAGAATTGGCTTACACCCAGTTGGTCTATTTACTTTACTTTTAAGTCCCTACTGCAGTGGTACTCTGTGTGTCCATGGCTTGTAAATTAAATGCTATTAGTGGGTCTGCAACATTGATTGTGCCACCCCCTTAAGTAGTCCTTTAAACATGTGTCAGGCCTGCTATTGCAGCCTGTGTGTGCAGTTTAAACTGTTTCCACTGCAAAATAAACCTTTTGCCAGGCCTAAACCTCCCTTTTTTAATACATATAAGACATCAATAGGATAGGTCCTACACAGCCCAGAACGTAGGGTGCAGTGTATTTAAAACATTGGGCAGGTACTGTTATGTTTTATATGTCCTGGTAGAGAAAAAAAAACATTCATTTATTTTTCACTACTGCACGGCATATCTCTCCTGTAGAGTAACATTGGGTTACCTTATTACATTTAATATGTGATCATTTCAATTGGCAGCAGGTAGACAAGCTGAGTTGATTTATGCAGAATTGTAATTAAAATCCATCTTTAATGGTAAAATCATATTTTCAGTCACAATTCTGAAAATTCTACTTTTAGAAAGTTGCCATTTTTTTGCCCTAACCATTCTGATCCTGGGTCACTTGACTAGCTACAGCTGGCAATTGGTATTTATATTTTGCTCCAGGCAGTGAGTCAAAGGGAAGGGAAGATAGGTGTTGGCCGGATGGCCACTCTTGAGTTAAAGAGTGAAAGGAGCTGTCACCTATCACTCTTGCACATGACAGAGGCTCTGTCTGAGCACTCTCACAGAGGATGTGACACTGTTCTTTTGTGACCTCAGACAAGTTGGGGCCAGGACAGGGAGGAAGGAAATGACCCACACAACTCAAGGCAGGGGTAACCACTTGAAGTGGACATCTACTTCAAAGTGGGCACAAAGTATAAATATTAGACCCTTACATCGAACTTTCAGTACTCTTCAGTATACTTCTGGAGCTGTGTTGCTGAAAGGACTGCCACTCTGCTGGACTGTCACCCAGAAGGACTGTTGCCCTACTGTGCTGCCCTTTTGCCTGGGTAAGAAGAACTTGACCTTCATCTCTAAGCCCAGGACCCCAGAGGCACTCCAAGGGCATGCTGGCTGGCCTCCTAACCAGTTGCCCCAGGGACAGAAGAGGCTTCCAATAATCTTGAACCCAGCACTGGGACTCTGTCATCTGGGAGTCCTGCCCTCTTAAGTGGTGTCACCACAGTCCTGGTCTCTTGGAAGATGGCCTGAAGGGGCTCTGTCAGCCCATCCATGGATTCAGCATAACCGATGCTTCTGGTGCTCAACACATCCCCCTCAGAAACAACTCATCGCCTCTACTGTGCAGACTTCCCAGATGGACAGTCTTGGCATCACCCAACGAAGACCATCGGATCCATCGCTGTGCGATGCATCTCCATGTAAGGACATTGTATAGCCCACCAGAACTGCTACTGCATGACACATCTCCACACAAGAACATTGCATCATTGCATCACACTTTGAAGCTCTCCAGAACTACTGCTGTGTGATGCATCTCCTCCTGCGGACCTTGCATCACATCTGCTGCATGACACATCCCTTCGCAACCATGGTTAAGGTACTTGTTCAGCAGACCTGATTGAGTCTCTATAGCCGGCCCATGCTCCATCCCAGTCGGCCTGAAATTGTGACTTCCATTGTGAAAAGATCAACACAGTTGGCATTTAGAGTTTTTTGGTGCTGTTTTAACTTAAATCTTTAAACTTGCATATCTTCAATTCAACTGATTTTCCCATTTTGGTCTTGTTTTATTTATGAAAATTTGCTCTATTGTTCTAAATTAGTGTGGGATGTTTCTTGTGTTGTGTTTTTGCTTTATTACTGTTTGAATTGTTGCTTCAATACTTTACACATTGTGTTAGACCTCGCAGCTTTTTGACGTGTCTCCCTTGTCTTTTTGCCTTCTGACCTCCTGTTTTGTGGTGTACTGGACTCTGTTTTTGCTGTTTTAGTGTCTCTGCGCACTTTACCACAGCTAATCAGTACTAAAGTGCAAGTGCTCCCTACGTAAATTGCACTGTTGAGTGGTTTCTCCATGGTTGGCATATTTGACATGCTGGTAAGTCCCTAGTAAAGTGTACTGGAGGTGCCCAGGGCTTGTAAACCAAATGCTGCTAGAGGGCCTGAAGCATGGATTGTGCCACCCACATGAGTAGCCCTGTAAACATGGCTCAGATCTGCCACTGCAATGTCTGTGTGTGCAGTTTTAAACAGTCAATTCGACTTGGCAAGTGTACCCACTAGCCAGGCCTAAATCTTTCCTTTTACTACATGTAAGACACCCCTACGGTAGGCCTTAGGTAGCCCCATGGGCAGGGTGCAGTGGATGTTAAAGGTGGGACATGTACTGATATGTATTACCTATCCTGAAATACTGCTAAATTCAGTCTTCACCGTTGCAAGGCCCATCTCTCTCATAGGTTAACATGAGGGCTGCATTTACATAACTTTGAAGTGCCGATTCCCTTTGAGAGCAGATGGAAATATGGAGTTTGGAGTCTCTGAGCTCACAATTTAAAAATACATCTTTTAGTGAAGTTGGTTTTTAGATTGTTAGTTTGAAAATGCCACTTAAAAAGTAGGCATTTGCTTAAACCATACTGTGACTCTGCCTGTTTGTAGATTCCCTGTCTGGGTAAGTTTGACTTTTGGGCTGTTTTCATCGCTCCTCTAGACAGTGACGCAAAGGGTTCTTGGGTGTAGCCTCCATGTCATGATGAGCCATCTGAGCTAGGGTGGAGGGAGGAATGGTCACTTAGACCTGAAAGGACCATGCCTGCCCTCACACAGTGCAGTCTCCAACCCCCTGATGTGTGTCTGGGGCCTGGCCTGGACAAGGAAGAATCTCACAAGCAACTGAGACTTTCCTTTGAAGTTTGCCTACTTCAAAGGCTGAAAGGGGTATAAGTATTGGACCCAAAAACCCCAGACTTTTAGAATCTTTCTGGAATCAAGAGGAACCTCTGTCAAGGAGAAGAGCTGAAGAGCTGGAAGAGGAATACCGTCCCTTTGATGTGTTGTTTTTCTGGAATGGCCTGCAGTTGCTGCTTCTGCCTTAAAAGAGAGCAAAGGGTGAACTTTGCTGTGATTCCTGCTTGAGAAGGTTCTCCAAGGGCTTGGAGTAGAGCTCGCCTCCTGTTGAAAGTCTCAGGGATATCCAAGACTTCATCTGCCTACAGCACTTGGAACTGTGTGTTTTGTGCTGTTCAAGAAGAAAAACCACTTTGACGCTGGCCTGCACTGTTACCTGCCCATGCCTCACGGAGTTGCACTGCCCCACTTGGCACCACGACCCTTGTCTCACCAACGCCATCGTCGGACGACTTCACTGAGCTGCTGCTCACACCATGACCTGTGGGACCCTCTCTCCTGAATCACCTTACTCACACCGCAGCCTGGGCATCCCCCACGACACTGCTCCTTCTGACACCGGCACCACTACTTGCACCGTAGCCTGTGGAGACTGCTTGTGAGGAACACAAAGCACTGTCCCGTCCCATACTGCAGCCCCTGTCTACTGACGCGAGCACCATCCACTCCAGTGTCATCAACAGACGTCCCTGCCTGCACTGCGACCTGTGGATGCCGCACGGACCCCCTCCTACTCCGCACCACCGACTTGGGCTTACAGACGACAGCGCTTCAGCAACAAAGATGACGCTGCCTGCACCGTGACCACGTAACACTGTACGTCACACCACCCCACTTCACACGCCAGCCCTGGTCTTGCCGGTGTCACTGGACACCGTCACCGAGCCGTAGCCTGCACCATGACTTGTGGGCACCCCATGTTGCATCGTCCCACTTTGCACTGCAGCCCCGACACCATCCACACCAGCACTCCTGCCTTCATCAGCCCGAAGTTCGATCCGCAACAAGTGTGACTTCAAGGGCACGACGACCCCTGCGCTGACTCTGGAACCGAAACCACGAGCTCCAGAGCTCACCGGGGGGATCACGACACAGTGCAAATCCAAAGATACTGTTTGTGGGTCTTCCCGACACCGCAGCAGGCCCACGACGCCGCAACCGGCCTGAACTGTTGGTTTTGTTGATCACGACGCTGTGATAGCCCCAGGAGGAGCTATCTACTTCAAGGAACTGTTTTTTTAAGGTAAATCTTGCAAAATACACATCTTTATTACTGTGTGTCAAATCGTTTAGGCCTTGTTTTACACAGATAAATATTGGCTATTTTTCTAAAACAGGTGTGGTGTCCTTTTGTAGAGTTTTATTTGAGTTACTGTGTGTTATGTGCAAATGCTTTACACATTGCTTCTGAGATAAGCCTGACTGCTCATGCCAAGCTACCAAGGGGGTGAGTATGGGTTATTTGAGCGGATATCTACCTTATCCTAACTAGAGTGAGGGTCTCTACTTGGACATGGTGCAAAACGACTGCCAAATAGACACCCATTTGTAACACATTGCCTTTAAGTTATGTCTGACTGCTCTGTGCCGAACTACCAGAGGGTTGAGCACAGGTTATTCTAGAGTTTGCTTGTGACTTCACCCTGACAAGGATTGTGGCTGCTGCCTGAGAAGGGTTTCACTCCCCTCAACCAGCAACCCAATTTCTTAAGTCACTTTAACCTTCAGTGAATTTCAAATGCTTGTTACTGGTAGGGAATATCATATTATCATACCTGACTATACCATCTCTTTAAACTTTGTTTTTCTCAGTGAATTTCTAGGCTTTTCTAACATATTCAGTCAACACTTCCACTGTGCATGGCCTTTGGCCACTAGCAGCAGGATGTTGGCCCAGGCCTACCCCATGCTGGTGAACAATCCCCCACAGCCAGTCCTATATGGTCAGCTTGCAGCCACTGCCCTTCATTCTTCATGTGTGTGTTTCTGACCCCCCCCTTGTTTGTCCTACGTGGTCTGTTGTGCTGTCCCTTCCAACGCCACCTCCCCTCTGTGGCCAACTTGCTACTCCTGCTACTGCCCCTCACACCTCGTCCATTTAGGTAGCTTGCTGCCTCTTCACTGTTCACCCCTAACTTCTGTTGTCTTTGGTGTGCCCCTGTCCCCCCATCCTGCCCTCCTTGATATATTGAGCTGCCCATCCTGCCTGCCCTGCATGGTCCATTGTGCTGCCAGTGCCCCTTCCGCCTGGCCAGCATGACCAGCTTACTGGCCCTGACTGTGTCCCCCATTCCACTGCTCGAGTTTATACCCATAACCCCTCCCTCCTACCCTTCAAGGTCTGTTGTGCATCCATCGCCCTTCTGCCTGCAATGCGTGGTCTGTTGTACTGCCACTGCTCCTCCTGCCCACCCTGTGTGATAAGCTTGCTGAACCTGCCCCATCCGCTGTTGTCTGAGTCCAGCCCATACCCCCTTGCTTGTGCCTTCCATGGTCCTTTGTATATACACCTGAACACTCCCTCATGCCCACCATGGTCCATTGTGCTGCCAGTAACCTTCCTGCCTGCCATGCATTTTCTGTGGTGCTCACACTGCCCCTCCTACCTGCCGTGCATGGTCAGGTTACCACCCCTAACCCCTTTCACCTTGACTCTATTGTCCTTGGTTGGTTCCCTAACTCCTCCCTCCTGCCCTCCATGGTCCAATGTGATGCCGCTACTACCCCGACCCACCTGCTCTGTGTGTCAGCTTGCTGCCCTTGTCCCTCCTACCTCCTTTGTCTGACTCCTCCTTACTGCCCTCCATGGTCCAGTTAGTTATTAGTGCTGCATCCTCCTGCCCTCCATGGGCTGTTGTGCTGCCACTTTCTCTCCCTCTTGCCATGCAGGGTCTCTTATGTTGACTCTGTCCCTCTCATCTTCCCTGATTGGTTGTCTTTTTACCATGGCCCTTCTCCACTGCCCTCTAGTGCCTATGTTCATGCCTCTATTCACCTCCCTCCTGTACTTCATGGTCCATTGGCATGCCTCTGAGCCCCCTTCTTTGCCTTCATGTTGCTGGCATTGCCCTCCCTGCCTGTTGCTCTTGCCTCCCTGTTGCCTGCCCTCTGTTGCCTGTGTGCATGCCCCTGCCCTTTCCTTCCTCTTTTCCATGATCAGTTGGGGTATTACAATCCCTTTTAGCTGCCCTGTTTGCTCAGCTTGCTATCAGTGCCCCCGTTCCCTGTTCCTTGTTGTCCATGAGTGTACCTCTGCCCTTTCACTCTTGCCCTCTGTGTTCCATTGTGCTGCCACTGCCCACCCACCTGCTCTGTGTGGACTTTTGTGCTGTTACTACCCCTGCCACCTGTCCTCTGTGGCCATCTTGATTTCCCTATCCCATATCTACTACTCTCCAATGTCTTTAGGGCTGCCTTTGCTCCTCCCTCATGCCTTCCATGGTCCATTGTGCTGCCCCTCACGCCTGCCTTTCATGTTCTATTGTGCTGCCCCTCACTCCTGCCTTTCATGGTCTGTTGTGCTGCAACTGTCCCTCCTGCCTTCCCTGCGTGGTCTATTGTGCTGCCACTGCCCCTCCTGTCCACCGTGTGTGGTCAGCTTTGTGCCTCTGTCCCCTGCCCACTTGCCCTTTGCTCTGTTTTTTTATCCTAGCCCCACCCATCCTCTTCTGCCATCCATGGTAATTTATTCAGACCCTTGCCCTCTTACTTACCATAGTCTATTGTGCTGCCACTAAACCCCTTGTGAGGTATGTGTGATCTGTTGTTTCTTCACTGCCCTCCCATCTGCACTGCATGATCAGCTTTCTGCCCCTGTCCCTTAACCTTCTCTCTGTTGTCCATGTGCATGGCAATATTCCCTCCCTCCATGGTGTGCTGCACTTCCACTGCCCCTCCTCTCTTTCCTGCATTGACAGCTTGCTGCTCTTGGCCCTGTCTCACTTTCCTTGCCCTCTCTTGTCCAAGTGTGGGCTTCTACCCCCTCACCTCTCCTGCATGCCCTGCCAGGACCATTGTGCCAACACTGCTCCCCATCCCCATCTGTCCTGGGTGTTTATTGTGCTGCCCCTGTCCTCTCCATCCTGTGTTTTCTGAGTCCGTGCCCCTACCCCTAACCCCCCTTCTCTCTATGGTCAATTGTTTTGCCACTGTTCCTCCCTCCTGCGCCACAGTCTGCTGAGCTGCCATTCCCTTTTGTCCTGCATGTTTTTTTGTCCTGAGACTGCCCCTCTGTCCTGATTTCCACAATCAGTGGTGCTACTTGTGCCCTCCCGGGAGCCCTGTGTGGTCAGCATGCTGCCCCTGGCCACTCTTTCTGCCACCCTTTGTCTCTGTGCAAGCCCCTGCCCTCTCACTCTTGCCCTCCATGTTATGCTGTGCTGCCACTGCCCTCCCATCTGCTTTTTGTGGTCTATTATGCTACCATGTACCTGAGCTACGTTGTCCTAGACCATGACCCAATCCGATCCCACCTGCCCTCATTCGTCCATTGTGCTACGCCTGCCCCTCTTCCCTGCCCTCCTTGGTCCATTGTGATGCCACATCCTCTATCATCTGTCCTGCATGATTGGTATGCTGCTACTGCCTACCTCTCCCTGCCCTCCATGACCCATTTTTATGCCAATACCCCTCCTACCTCTCCTATGTATTCAAGTGTGCTGCAGCTGCCCCTCCCTCTGGCCTGGCATGGTCAGCTTGCTGCCTCTGTAACTGCCGACTACCCTTTGTTGTCCACATTTATGCCCCTGATCCAACCCTCCCCACAGTGTTCTAATGCACAACAGCACAACTAGAGAACTAACATTCTGTATTATGACAAAAGTATGACACATCTAATGTCATCTTCATAGAATCAAAACTTTAAATTATTTCTTTCAGAAATGAAGAAAATGAGGGAGTTCTTTTTCTCATGGAAGTTATAGTTAGTGCTGTAGAAAGCTAAATGAGGACATACATCACAAGTTCTCAAAAAGCCCTCAAAGGGGTTTTACTCCAGTCACTGTTTTTTATGTTTCTTATCCAATTAATCACTTGATTACTAAAATACACCTTACACCTCTATCATTGGGTACTATATTTGGGCTTTATCAGACTGACCCTTGGTCTACATTTGGGCTCTTTTTTCTCATGTAGCCATCTTGGGGCACTTTTTTATTAATATCACTCATATCTACATTGCAGGAAATGCTTTCAGTTTTACAGCTTTGATTCTTCAGGTGTGATACATTTTTGTCATAAATTCTGAATGTTAACATCACTCTAGTTGCTCATTAGAACACAGTGATAGAGCTACAGCTGATCTCCTCGGAGTTAACAAGTAGGCTACTGCTGGCGATGAAACTACACGTCTCTGTATGCATCTCAGAATGTTTTACCGAAATGGAAGAGGAAGAAATTTGAGACCTCATAGAAAATGTGTTGTCGTTTTGCATTCTACAGCATTACCATAATGTTTATGACAAATCAAACGCCGTCATTTTGTTCATTTCTAAAGAAAGTGTTTTACATTTTACAGCTTTGATTCAATCAAGATGGCTACAACTGGGTCACACATTTGTCATAAATAGGAATTTTAGAGCTTCAGTTCATTACAACTCTGTGGGAGGCTGAAAGGCAACACTGGGAAACCAACTGAAAGACTGTTGCTACTGTTAGAAGAATATGATTTACTTAGAATGCCAGAATTTATTCTCACATGTCTGAGGACAGTACTATGAAAACTACAACAAATTTGCTTTGATTTTAGCTTCTGGAGAACCTCCCTTAACCTCTATGAGAAAATCATCAGAGAAAACAATTTCCTCTGAAACATAGGTAATCAAATCCCAGCGGAGGATCAGCATTTTACACAGGGTAAAATGAATTTTAAAATACACCACAATTCCTAAGCTTAGTGTGGTATCACAAACAAATGATTGTGGCTAAAATCTGTTATCACCCTTTATATGTTCTCTTCAAACACACTTTCACTACAATGTGTTGTAATGGAGATCATCCCCCAAAGTCCAGCAATGGCTACCACAGCAGGATATCTGCCTATGGGAACCCCCCTCCCACAATGCCCTTTTGGCTCAAGGGTTGCTCATCCAGCTCCCTTATGTTTTTTTAATTCTTTTTAGGACATGTGGACCATGCCCCACAGCCCTTAATGTCTGCCACAACATATTATCCAGGTTTAGATCAAGCAATCAGGATAGACTTGTCCCTTTTAAAGTCACCAATCGGAGTATATCGGACACCAACAGTCCAGATATGTCCTCCATGGCCACATAGAGCACCTATTTTAAGTACAAATTTCTGAAATAGCTAAGCAGTGTTATGCCAAATAACTAAAAGATTGCTCTGTAAATAAAGTTCAAAAGTTTGCAAAATTTTGTATAGTTCCGTATACCCATTTTCTCTAAATAGCTTACCAAAATTTCCTATGTGAATTAACATCAGAGTACAATGTTTTGGGAACCTCTTTTTCTTGAATTACACCAAAACCTTCCAGGAAGGAGCTGAGGTGGATGAATTTTAACTTTTGGAAAACCTTCGAATGATGGAAAATTAGTAAAACAGCAAATGCTCTTTCTATGAAAACTCTGACGTGCTTTTTACCAAACTGCGGTAAAAGTGGAATTATAATTAGCAATAATAATTTTAATTGGCAATAAGATCTTATGTCATGTTTAAAAAAACCCTACAAATTCACTAAACAAAACAAATGTTACAAGTTACAGTGAGGTTTCAAATAACACAAATGATAATGTTTAAAAAACAAAATAATACAGTGAAATTCTCTGGCTACAGGTTACTGTACCCCAGGTATGCACTGCTTCTGAATTCAAATTTTACATAACATATTGAAAGAAATTGTTGACGACATCTCAAATGAGCCAACCCACTGCTGGTAGCCAACCTTCCACTCACATGGCCATAGGGTTGGCTGCAGGGCCTAGCTGACGGCTATCCTTTTGGCCAGGCAATGCACCTAAACCTGCTTTATTTTAAAGATGGCCCCCTGGGAATGTGGTCCATCGGGCCTTGCAGCAGTTATGGGAGGGGACTGCCTGACCCATCCCCTTAATTTAATCCCTTCCCGCCATTACGTCCATGGCAGCGCCCGTGTGACGCCATGGACGTAACCATTACGTCCTGCTACCGGCCCTCTGGGGAAGCGCTAGCGCTCCCACCGAGGGCCACCCCCGCCACCCCCCCAGGCCAGGGCTGAAAGGGGAATCCCTTCCCCTTCAACCCCCGACCACCCCCACCCCCGTGACATCAGCGCGCATCGCGCACTGACAATCACAGAGCCTCCCCCATCGCGCTGGAAGCTCAGCTTCCAGCGTGATCGAAAGAGAAATGCTCATCATTTCTCTTTTGATCACATGGGGGAGGCCCGGAGAGGCTTCAAAGGGGAGGAAATTTATTTCCTTCCCTTTGAAGTCTCTCCCAGGGTTTCGAAAGCCAGATTGGTTGCAATCCGGCTTTTGAAACCCCACTAGACACTAGGGATGTTTTTTTTTTTTTTTTTAAGTGACATAAGGGAGCGACCCCTTGGGCAAGGGTCGCTCCCAGGGGGCATTTTTTTTAAGGCCTTTTCTGCCCTCCCCCTGGGGGCAGATCGGCCTATTATTAGACCGATCTGCCCCCGGGAGTGGGGGCAGAAACCTCTAGGCACCAGGGATAAAAAAAAAAAAATGTTTGTTTTTTTGTGTTTTAGGTGTGGGGAGCGACCCCTTAGGCAAGGGTCGCTCCCATAGGGGGCAAATTATATTTAGGCCATTTCTGCCCCCCTTGGGGGCAGATTGGTCTATTTTTATGAGGCCAAAGTGCCCCCAAGGGGGGCAGAAACCACTAGACACCAGGGAGTTTTTTTTTTTGTTTGTTTTTCACGTAAGGGGAGCGACCCCTTAGGCAAGGGTCGTTCCCCTGGGGGGCAAATTTATTTTAGGCCATTTCTGCCCCCCATGGGGGCAGATCAGCTTATTTTAATTAGGCCGATCTGCCCCCAAGGGGGGCAGAAACCACTAGGCACCAGGGATTTTTGTTGTTGTTGTTTTACAGATGGGGAGCGTCTCCTTAGGCAAGGGTCGCTCCCCTGGAGGGGCAAATTGTATTTAGGCCATTTCTGCCCGCTTTGGGGGCAGATCGGCTGATTATAGGTCAACCTGCCCCCAAGGGGGGCAGAAACCACTAGGCACCAGGGAGCTTTTTTTTGAGCTGTCACGCAAGGGGAGCGACCTTGTAGGCAAGGGTCACTCCCCGGGGGGTAAATTTATTTTAGGCCATTTCAGCCCCCCCTGGGGGGAGATCGGCCTTTTGCTATTAGGCCGATCTGCCCCCAGGGGGGGCAGAAATCTCTAGGCGCCAGGGCAATTTTTTTTTTGTTTGTTTTTTTAGAGATGGGGAGTGACCCCTTAGGTAAGGGTCGCTCCCCTAGAGGGGCAAATTGTATTCAGGCCATTTCTGCCCACTTTGGGGGCAGATCGGCCGATTTTAGGTCAATCTACCCCCAAGGGGGGCAGAAACCACTAGGCACCAGGGATCTTTTTTTTGCGCCGTTATGCAAGGGGAGCAACCTTGTAGGCAAGGGTCGCTCCCTGGGGGGCAGATCGGCTTATTGTTATTAGGCCGATCTGCCCCCAGGGGGGGCAGAAACCTCTAGGCGCCAGGGCAAATCTTTATTTTTTTTTTATTTTTTTTTATTTTTAGAGACAGGGAGCGACCCCTTAGGCAAGGGTCGCTCCCCTGGAGGGGCAAATTGTATTTAGGCCATTTCTGCCCGCTTTGGGGGCAGATTGGCAGAGTTTAGGTCAATCTGCCCCCAAGGGGGGCAGAAACCACTAGGCACCAGGGATTTTTTTTGCGCCGTCACGCAAGGGGAGCGACCCCTTAGGCAAGGGTCGCTCCCCGGGGGGAGGGCAAATTTATTTTAGGCCCTTTCTGCCCCCCCTGGGGCCGGCTGAGCTGGAGGCCAAAATCTAAAACATCTCTGTTGTCTGTGAAAAAATGTGATGTGTCCACGTTGTGTTTTGGGCCCTTTCCTTTCGTGGGCGCTAGGCCCACCCACACAAGTGAGGTACAATTTTTATCGGGAGACTTGGGGGAACGCTGGGTGGAAGGACATTTGGGGCTCCTCTCATATTCCAGAACTTTCTGTCACCGAAATGAGAGGAAAAAGTGTTTTTTTGGCTAAATTGTGAGGTTTGCAAAGGATTCTGAGTAACAGAACCTGGTCAGAGCCCTACAAGTCACCCCATCTTGGATTCCCCTAGGTGTCTAGTTTTCAGAAATGTGCTGGTTTGCTAGGTTTCCCCAGGTGCCTGCTGAGCTAGAGTCCAAAATCCACAGGTAGGCACTGTTTTCTGTGAAAAAATGTGATGTGTCCATGTTGTGCTTTGGGCCATTTCCTTTCGTGGGCGCTAGGCCTACCCACACAAGTGAGGTATAATTTTTATCGGGAGACTTGGGGGAACGCTGGGTGGAAGGAAATTTGTGGCTCCTCTCAGATTCCAGAACTTTCTGTCACCGAAATGTGAGGAAAACGCGTTTTTTTAGCCAAATTTCAAGGTTTGCAAAGGATTCTGGGTAACAGAACCTGGTCAGAGCCCCACAAGTCACCCCATCTTGGATTCCCCTAGGTCTCTAGTTTCCAAAAATGCACAGGTTTGGTAGGTTTCCCTAGGTGCCGGCTGAGCTAGGGGCCAAAATCTACAGGTAGGCACTGGGCAAAAAACACCTAGTTTTTCTGTAAAAAAATGGGATGTGTCCACGTTGTGTTTTGGGCCATTTCGTTTCATGGGCGCTAGGCCTACCCACACAAGTGAGGTACCATTTTTATCGGGAGACTTGGGGGAACACTGGGTGGAAGGAAATTTGTGGCTCCTCTCAGATTCCAGAACTTTCTGTCACCGAAATGTGAGGAAAATGTGTTTTTTTAACCACATTTTGAGGTTTGCAAAGGATTCTGGGTAACAGAACCTGGTCAGAGCCCCACAAGTCACCCCATCTTGGATTCCCCTAGGTCTCTAGTTTTCAAAAATGCACAGGTTTGGTAGGTTTCCCTAGGTGCCGGCTGAGCTAGGGGCCAAAATCTACAGGTAGGCACTGGGCAAAAAACACCTAGTTTTTCTGTAAAAAAATGGGATGTGTCCACGTTGTGTTTTGGGCCATTTCGTTTCATGGGCGCTAGGCCTACCCACACAAGTGAGGTACCATTTTTATCGGGAGACTTGGGGGAACACTGGGTGGAAGGAAATTTGTGGCTCCTCTCAGATTCCAGAACTTTCTGTCACCGAAATGTGAGGAAAATGTGTTTTTTTAACCACATTTTGAGGTTTGCAAAGGATTCTGGGTAACAGAACCTGGTCAGAGCCCCACAAGTCACCCCATTTTGGATTCCCCTAGGTCTCTAGTTTTCAGAAATGCACAGGTTTGGTAGGTTTCCCTAGGTGCCAGCTGAGCTAGAGGCCAAAATCTACAGGTAGGCACTTTGCAAAAAACACCTCTGTTTTCTGTAAAAAATTGTGATATGTCCACGTTGGGATTTGGGGCATTTCCTGTCGCGGGCCCTAGGCCTACCCACACAAGTGAGGTATCATTTTTATCGGGAGACTTGAGGGAACGCTGGGTGGAAGGAAATTTGTGGCTCCTCTCAGATTCCAGAACTTTCTGTCACCGAAATGTGAGGAAAACACGTTTTTTTAGCCAAATGTTGAGGTTTGCAAAGGATTCTGGGTAACAGAACCTGGTCAGAGCCCCACAAGTCACCCCATCTTGAATTCCCCTAGGTGTCTAGTTTCAGAAATGTGCTGGTTTGCTAGCTTTCCCCAGGTGCCCGCTGAGCTAGAGTCCAAAATCCACAGGTAGGCACTGTTTTCTGTGAAAAAATGTGATGTGTCCATGTTGTGTTTTGGGCCATTTCCTTTCGTGGGCGCTAGGCCTACCCACACAAGTGAGGTACCATTTTTATCAGGAGACTTGGAGGAATGCTGGGTGGAAGGAAATTTGTGGCTCCTCTCAGATTCCAGAACTTTCTGTCACCGAAATGTGAGGAAAATGTGTTTTTTTAGCCACATTTTGAGGTTTGCAAAGGATTCTGGGTAACAGAACCTGGTCAGAGCCCCACAAGTCACCCCATCTTGGATTCCCCTAGGTCTCTAGTTTTAAAAAATGCATGGTTTGGTAGGTTTCCCTAGGTGCCGGCTGAGCTAGAGGCCAAAATCTACAGGTAGGCACTTTGCAAAAAACACCTCTGTTTTCTGTGAAATAATTGTGATGTGTCCACGTTGGGATTTGGGGCATTTCCTGTCGCGGGCGCTAGGCCTACCCACACAAGTGAGGTATCATTTTTATCGGGAGACTTGGGGGAACGCTGGGTGGAAGGAAATTTGTGGCTCCTCTCAGATTCCAGAACTTTCTGTCACCGAAATTTGAGGAAAACGCGTTTTTTTAGCCAAATTGTGAGGTTTGCAAAGGATTCTGGGTAACAGAACCTGGTCAGAGCCCCACAAGTCACCCCATATTGGATTCCCCTAGGTCTCTAGTTTTAAAAAATGCATGGTTTGGTAGGTTTCCTTTGGTGCCGGCTCAGCTAGAGGCCAAAATCTACAGGTAGGCACTTTGCAAAAAACACCTCTGTTTTCTGTAAAAAAGTGTGATGTGTCCACGTTGTGATTTGGGGCATTTCCTGTCGCGGGCGCTAGGCCTACCCACACAAGTGAGGTATCATTTTTATCGGGAGACTTGGGGGAACGCTGGGTGGAAGGACATTTGTGGCTCCTCTCAGATTCCAGAACTTTCTGTCACCGAAATGTGAGGAAAACGCATTTTTTTAGCCAAATTTTGAGGTTTGCAAAGGATTCTGGGTAACACAGCCTGGTCAGAGCCCCACAAGTCACCCCATCTTGAATTCCCCTAGGTGTCTAGTTTCAGAAATGTGCTGGTTTGCTAGCTTTCCCCAGGTGCCCGCTGAGCTAGAGTCCAAAATCCACAGGTAGGCACTGTTTTCTGTGAAAAAATGTGATGTGTCCATGTTGTGTTTTGGGCCATTTCCTTTCGTGGGCGCTAGGCCTACCCACACAAGTGAGGTACCATTTTTATCAGGAGACTTGGAGGAATGCTGGGTGGAAGGACATTTGTGGCTCCTCTCAGATTCCAGAACTTTCTGTCACCGAAATGTGAGGAAAATGTGTTTTTTTAGCCACATTTTGAGGTTTGCAAAGGATTCTGGGTAACAGAACCTGGTCAGAGCCCCACAAGTCACCCCATCTTGGATTCCCCTAGGTCTCTAGTTTTAAAAAATGCATGGTTTGGTAGGTTTCCCTAGGTGCCGGCTGAGCTAGAGGCCAAAATCTACAGGTAGGCACTTTGCAAAAAACACCTCTGTTTTCTGTGAAATAATTGTGATGTGTCCACGTTGGGATTTGGGGCATTTCCTGTCGCGGGCGCTAGGCCTACCCACACAAGTGAGGTATCATTTTTATCGGGAGACTTGGGGGAACGCTGGGTGGAAGGAAATTTGTGGCTCCTCTCAGATTCCAGAACTTTCTGTCACCGAAATTTGAGGAAAACGCGTTTTTTTAGCCAAATTGTGAGGTTTGCAAAGGATTCTGGGTAACAGAACCTGGTCAGAGCCCCACAAGTCACCCCATCTTGGATTCCCCTAGGTCTCTAGTTTAAAAAAATGCATGGTTTGGTAGGTTTCCTTTGGTGCCGGCTCAGCTAGAGGCCAAAATCTACAGGTAGGCACTTTGCAAAAAACACCTCTGTTTTCTGTAAAAAATTGTGATGTGTCCACGTTGTGATTTGGGGCATTTCCTGTTGCGGGCGCTAGGCCTACCCACACAAGTGAGGTATCATTTTTATCGGGAGACTTGGGGGAACGCTGGGTGGAAGGAAATTTGTGGCTCCTCTCAGATTCCAGAACTTTCTGTCACCGAAATGTGAGGAAAACGCATTTTTTTAGCCAAATTTTGAGGTTTGCAAAGGATTCTGGGTAACACAGCCTGGTCAGAGCCCCACAAGTCACCCCATCTTGGATTCCCCTAGGACTCTAGTTTTCAAAAATGCACAGGTTTGGTAGGTTTCCCTAGGTGCCAGCTGAGTTAGGGGCCAAAATCTACAGGTAGGCACTTGGCAAAAAACACCTCGGTTTTCTGTAAAAAAATGGGATGTGTCCACGTTGTGTTTTGGGACATTTCCTTTCATGGGCGCTAGGCCTATCCACACAAGTGAGGTACCATTTTTATCGGGAGACTTGGGGAACGCTGGGTGGAAGGAAATTTGTGGCTCCTCTCAGATTCCAGAACTTTCTGTCACCGAAATGTGAGGAAAATGTGTTTTCTTAGCCAAATTTTGAGGTTTGCAAAGGATTCTGGGTAACAGAACCTGGTCAGAGCCCCACAAGTCACCCCATCTTAGATTCCTCTAGGTCTCTAGTTTTCAAAAATGCACAGGTTTGGTAGGTTTCCCTATGTGCCGTCTGAGCTAGAGGCCAAAATCTCCAGGTAGGCACTTTGCAAAAAACACCTCTGTTTTCTTTCAAAAAATGTGATGTGTCCACGTCGCGTTTTGTGGCATTTCCTTTCGCGGGTGCTAGGCCTACCCACACAAGTGAGGTATAATTTTTATCGGGAGACTTGGGGGAACGCTGGGTGGAAGGAAATTTGTGGCTCCTCTCTGATTCCAGAACTTTCTGTCACCAAAATGTGAGGAAAATGTGTTTTTTAGCCAAATTTTGAGGTTTGCAAATGATACTGGGTAACAGAACCTGGTCAGAGCCCCACAAGTCACCCCATCTTGGATTCCCCTAGGTCTCTAGTTTTCAAAAATGCACAAGTTTGGTAGGTTTCCCTAGGTGCCGGCTGAGCTAGGGGCCAAAATCTACAGGTAGGCACTTGGCAAAAAACACCCCTGTTTTCTATCAAAAAATGTGATGTGTCCACGTTGTGTTTTGGGGTATTTCCTGTTGCGGGCGCTAGGCCTACCCACACAAGTGAGGTATCATTTTTATCGGGAGACTTGGGGGGAACATAGAATAGCAAAACAAGTGTTATTGCCCCTTGTCTGTCTCTACATTTTTTCCTTCCAAATATAAGAGAGGGTGTAAAAAAGACGTCTATTTGAGAAATGCCCTGTAATTCACATGCTAGTATGGGCACCCCGGAATTCAGAGATGCGCAAATAACCACTGCTCCTCAACACCTTATCTTGTGCCCATTTTGGAAATACAAAGGTTTTCTTGATAGCTTTTTTTGCTCTTTATATTTCAGCAAATTAATTGCTGTATCCCCGGTATAGAATGAAAACCCACTGCAGGGTGCAGGTCATTTATTGGCTCTGGGTACCTAGAGTTCTTTATGAAACTACAAGCCCTATATATCACCGCAACCAGAAGAGTCCAGCAGACCTAACGGTATATAGCTTTCAAAAATCTGACATTGCAGGAAAAAGTTACAGAGTAAAACGTAGAGAAAATCTTTAGATTTTTTCATCTCAATTTTAATATTTTGTTTTTTCAGTTGTTATTTTCTGTAGGAAACCCTTGTAGGATCTACAACAATTATCCCTTGCTGAATTCAGAATTTCGTCTACTTTTCAGAAATGTTTCGGTTTCTGGGATCCAGCATTGGTTTCATGCCCATTTCTGTCACTGACTGAAAGGAGGCTGAAAGCAAAACAAATCATAAAAATGGGGTATGTCCCAGTAAAATGCCAAAATTGTGTTGAAAAATTGGGTTTTCTGATTCAAGTCTGCCAGTTCCTGAAATCTGGGAAGCTGGTGATTTTAGCACCGCAAACCCTTTGTTGATGCCATTTTCAGGGGAAAAACCACAAGCCTTCTTCTGCAGCCCCTTTTTCCAATTTTTTTTAAAAAAACGAAATTTTCACTGTATTTTGGGTAATTTCTTGGCCTCCTTCTGGGGAACCCACAAAGTCTGTGTACCTCTAGAATCCCTAGGATGTTGGAAAAAAAGGATGCAAATTTGGCATGGGTAGCTTATGTGAACAAAAAGTTATGAGGGCCTAAGTGCAAACTGCCCCAAATAGCCAAAAAAAGGCTTGGCACCTGAGGAGGAAAAGGCCTGGCAACGAAGGGGTTAATACATCCCCAAGGCATGGGGTCCTTGGGTCTCATAGATGGTTGGGAGGGTTGCTGCACCCAGGCCTACCCAAGGTTTTTTTATACCGGAGATTTAGGAATCCATTGTGAATTTGCTGCAACATTTTTTTGAAAATAATTTGTGCCTCCAGTGGAATGGCTCTGGGGCCCTTCCACAAGTCCTTGGAGTACATTATATCTCTACCCTGCCTCCATATGTCCTTTTGATTATTTTTTTTCAGGACTGGGAACTCAGTCAACGAGTCCTAAGGTGGCTGTTGCCAAATCTTTTTTGAGGCGATGGCAGCCAATCAGATCTCATCTTGAGATCTGTTGGCCCCACCGATATTTCGCAGCATGCAATATACAAATTTTTTGGCCCTAATTTCTCAAAAGCTATTGAACTAATATAAACCAAATTACAAAAAGCATGCTTTCTGGGTGGATGTATGACAGAACCATTCATGTCTTTACAACGCATCCTTTGCAATGCAAGTATCTTTACCACACATATCTTTACCATGCAAATCCTTTCCATGAATATGCCTTTACCATGCATGCATTTGCAACAAATATGTAAGAATTTTACCAATAAGTAAAAATCATATATACATATGTATGTGTGTGTATATTTATATACTAATACACACATATAAATATATCTCACTTTATTAACCCTCAACCTCTAAACCCTTCCCCACTCCATGGTGGCTTCCAGCGCAATGGGAGGTGACCTCTGATGAGGTCAGCACGCGCTCCCGTGCTGACGTCATCAGATGTCACTGGGGTGGTCGAGGCGGGTCGGTGGTGGAAGCGGAAGCAATTCCCCTTACAGCCCTGACCTGGGAGGGGTGGGGGGAGGCGGCCCTCAAGGGGAGTGCTAGCGCTTCCCCCGAGGGCCAGTAAATAGATGTAATGGTTACGTCCATGAGAGCCGCAGCCATGGATGTAACCATTACGTCCATGGCCCTCAAGGGGTTAATCATCAGGAAAGTAAATGTATTGCTGGATGTTTGATCCCGTGATAGTGCCAGAGGACTCCCGATGTAAAACAAAAATGGAACAGGTCCCTCTGATTAGCCGAGGGTGCTTGTTCTCCCAATGGTCATTTCACTATTGCAGTATCAATGGTGGTACCGTGGTACAAAATGATCTCATTGGCTGGCTGCAACTCTGAAGTGAATTTTGCGGCCGCAGGACCCAAGGAGGGGATCAAATACTTGTTTAGCCAAATTTAAGTTGAAGTAATTATGTCAAATTAAAATATATATATATTTTGGGTTGCTGGGACTATGGTAAAAGCAACTGGTACCCTGCACCTCACCCCCATTTGTGCCACAGTACTGGTACAGGCACAGCTGTAAAATAAACCTTAAATCAAAATTGCAAGGGTCTAGTCTTAAACTAAACCCTGCTGCCTGAGTGTGCAGTTTAAACTGCCATGCAGATCTGGCAAAATAAACCTTTTAACACATATATGTCACCCATAGGGTAGGCCATGAACAACCCAGAGGACAGAGCGCAATGTATTTAAAAAGTTGGACATGTACTTTTACTTTTACATGTCCTGGTAGTGAAAATTGTTTTTCACCACTGCAAGGCCTATCTCTCCCGTAGGGTAACATTTCATTTACCTTATTACATCTTCCAAGTGTTATTTTCAAACGGGAAGAGATATCGGGCCATTGCTGGTGGTCATTGGCAGGATGGGAAAACGAGCTGGGGCCAGCCTCACATACACCTGAATAGGCTGTGTCCTGTCTCCACACAAAGGGCCCAATGTCCCAGCATTGTCATTTCAGTCAGCTTGGAGTCAGGGCAGGGGCAGTAGGGAATTTCCTATACTTCCAAGACACAGTCTAGAAGCTTCTCCCACCTTCCAGAACCTAGGAACCACTTCAGTACACTTCTGGACCTGTGAATACTCTGACAGGAAGAAGAACTGCTGTGCTGCTGAAGTGACTGACACTCTACTGGACTGCTACTCTGAAGGAGCTGCAATCTTTCTGTATTGACCTGCTGCTTGCTACCCTCTTGCCTGAGTAGGAAGAACTGGACCTGTAACCCAACTTGAACACAGGACCCCAGAGTGACTCAAAGGGCTAGTTTGCTGGCCTCTTGATCTGCATTTCAAGAACATAACAGGCTCCCCAGTAGCTCCTGGATCTGTCTTCATTGAGTTCCTGTCCCCTCAAGAGGAGTCTCTCAGGTCCTGGACCCTTGCCATATCTCCTGAGCTCTTAAATTCAAGTTTTTGGGTCCATACATAACAAAACTGTGCCACTCATACCGAAAATCAGAGCAACCCACCACCTGACTGTCTCTTCACCAAGCAAGCATTGATCATCGCCGAAGACTGCCAATGCATAGTACTAGCCCACCATTCTGCAACACTTGACCTGCTCCTCATGCCATGCAGATCACAGCTAATGATACTTTCCTTACTCCCGGCAACCTTCCATGCAAACGTAACTCTTGGCATAAAACTTGTGAAGGTAAACCTTCATCAAGACTATCTCAGGACAATATCCACTGCTTTCTCCATTGCGGCCGGCGACTTTGACCTAGTCCAGTGCGACCAGACAGCTACAGTTGGCACTTTAAGCTTTTAGGTGCCGTATTGTAGTTTATTCTTTAAAAAATCATAACTCTGGTTCTTCTGATTGAATGTTTGTTTTTTCGGTCACGTTTTATTTATTAAAGGAAGACCAATTTCTCTAACCTGGCGTGGCAAATGTTTGTGTGGTGTTTTCAATGTTTTACTTTTGCAGTGGTGCACAAGTACTTTACAACGCTTTAAGTCAAGCCTGATTATCCTGTGCCAAGGTACCAAAGGGTTGAGCACAGGTTAATTTGGGGTTTGTTTGTGCTTTACCCAGTCTAGGATTGTTGTTGCTGCTTAACAAGGGCTGCCACCCCAGTCAAGCAGTAACCCAATTTCTAAATATATATATATATATATATATACATATATATATATATATATATATATATATATATATATATATATATATATACAATATTTAAGACCACATTGGCATTGATTCTGTAGTTGGTTAGGTCAGAATTTCCATTGAAAAGTCAATTTCTGCTCTTCTTATAATGTTGCCCTCATTTGACTAACCTGCCTAAATGTTCTAATCAGTAGTAATAGTAACTAAGCTGTGGCATCTATAAATATCATGCAGATTTGTTCAAGCAGGTAAAAATGAATGAGGTGTCAAAAACCTTTGAAATTCCATCAGAAACTTGCCTTTCTGGTACAGCAAAAACTACTAAACAGAATTACTCCAAACAGGGCATTAAACTAGAACTTTACTCAGTGGTTTGCAACTCCTTTGTTTGGTTTAAATCCATTCAGTAGTGTTCGATAAATGAGTGCTACAAAAAGGTGTGTGGCATGCTTCACAAGGTTACTTGTTGAGCTATATTGACTGTTAATTCAAGGTTTCTGAACTTTCAAGTGGTCTAAACTAACAAATAATAAATATATTAATTTTGTTGAATTAAAGGAGCCTATTCTCCCATCATCTTTTTGGACTCACAATCTCTGACCCATGCTCCTGAACCCAAATGATCTACCAGGCTTGCCATGAGTGGAAGATTTGAGTTGCACTTTGTATTACCCAATGCTAGGCTTTGTCCCTGCATCAAGAGTAAAATAGGACATCAGGGTGACATAGAGTACAGACCCTGATCCTCAAGCCCATATCTGGTGTAAGAATATGATTGGACCCATAAAAAGTTTTTTGCTTGCAGACTTCTTGTTTTTTGGACCTCTGTTGAGAGTAATTTTGCTCAGTGTAGTCTCACTCACAGTCAGCATCTGTTATAAATAGACTTAAGCTGTAACACACCTGTTAGAAATAGTGTCTCTGGTTGGCAGTCAGCTTGCACTCTATCCAAACAGGGACCATCACTCTAGTCATGGTGAGGGAGATGCACATCTAGGATAACCCCTGCGTATCCCATTTGGTAGCTTGGCACAAGCAGGCAGGCTTATCTCAAAGGCAGTGTGGAAGGTATGTGTACCACCACACACAGTAACACAGTGAAAACACTACAGAATGGACACAACACCAGTTTAGGAAAAAATAGCCAATATGTATCTAAACCAACAAGACCAAAACAACAAAAATCCAACATACGCAAGCGAAGATATGAATTTTCAAAGATAAACTTCAATATAGCGCTCAGAAACACAAATTTGGTGATATCATGCTGTTGTGACGAAGTCGTTCCCAACAATCTAATGCCAATGGCACTGGTCATGGAGTCACACGGACCCCCAGGTACAGTACCTTGTCAAAAATGAGGAAACAAGCTGGTGCACGGAGTCAGAGATCGAGGCGTTGCTGGATCCGGTGTGGCAACGGTTCTGGTGCAGCGGAGCGGAGGCTTCAGTGTGAGGCGTCGGGTCCTTCTTGCGGAGCAGTGGAGATGAGGCAGCGTTGGTGAATGGCGTTGCTTTGTTACGCTCCGGCAGAGTCGATATCCAGCAGTCAAGAAGTGGTGGGGCGACCTCACGTGGTAGCGGTCATGCCACAAGGCTGCAGGCGCCACGGTGAAGTTAGGTGTCACGGATGTCGGTGACACGGCACTTTGTATCTCACATAGACGTGGAATTCAGTGAGGCTGCAGTGAGCCTGCGGGGTCGATCGGGGTCCTCGCACTCCAGCTGGGTTTTTCTAGGTTTTTCACCAGCTTTTACTCCCAATGGACCAGAAACTGGAATAGGCATCACGTGGTGAGTTAAAGTCCACAGCAAGTTAACCCAGAGGCTGGTAGGTGAAGTATTTGCTGCCTCTGAGACTTCTTAACAAGAGGCAAGCTCAGTCCAAGCCCTTGGAGAATTTTCTCAAGCAGAATACACAGCAAAGTCCAGTCTTTGACCTCTCTAAGGCAGAAGCATCAACTGCAGGCCAACCCAGCAAAGCACACACAGCAAAGGGGCTGTACTCCCCCTCCAGCTCTTCTCCTTTGCAGAATTTCCTCTTGATCCAGAAATGTTCTAAAAGTCTGGGTTTTTGGGTCCAACACTTCTACTCCTTCCTGCCTTCGAAGTAGGCAAACTTCAAAGGAAAGTCTCTGTTGTTTACAAGATTCTGCCTTGCCCTGGCCTGGCCCCAGACACACACCAGGGGGTTGGGGACTGCATTATGTTTGGACAGGCACAGCCCTTTCAGGTGTAAGTGCCAGCTCCCCCTCTCTACTCTAGCACAGGATACTCATCAGGATATGCAGGCTACACCTCAGCTCCCTTTGTGTCATTGTCTAGAGGAAATTCATACCAGCTCAACTGTCAGTCTCACCCAGACGTGGAATACACAAGCAGGCAGAGGCACAGGATGGTTAAGAAAGAAAATGACCACTTTCTAAAAGTTGCATTTTCAAACTGACAATCTAAAAAACAACTTTACCAAAAGATGTATTTTTTAATTGTGAGTTCAGAGACCCCCAAGCTCCATATCTCTATCTGCCTCCAATGGGAAACTGCACTTAAAAGATATTTAAAAGTAGTCCCCCTGTTAACCTATGAGATAGATAGGACTTGAAATAGTGAAAACCCAATTTGTCAGTATTTCACTTTTAGAACACGTAAAACACATTAGTATATGCCCTACCTTTAAAATACACTGCACCCTGCCCATGGAGCTACCTAGGGCCTACCTTAGGGGTACCTTACATGTACAAAAAGGAAAGTGTTTGGGCTTGGCAACTGGATGCACTTGCCAGGTCGAATTGGGAGTTTAAAACTGTACACACAGACCATGGAGTGGCAGGTCTGAGCCATGTTTACAGGGCTACTCATGTGGATGGCACAAT
The DNA here is from genome assembly GCF_031143425.1 of Pleurodeles waltl. NCBI lineage: Eukaryota > Metazoa > Chordata > Amphibia > Caudata > Salamandridae > Pleurodeles > Pleurodeles waltl. The sequence goes on from NC_090438.1 coordinate 296,949,326, forward strand.
CAGTGCTGCAGGCCCACTAGTAGCATTTGATTTACAGGCCCTGGAACCTCTAGTGCACTTTACTAGGGACTTACTATTAAATTAAATATGCCAATCATGGAAAAGCCATTTACACATATAGGGGGTTATTCTAACTTTGGAGGAGGTGTTAATCCGTCCCAAAAGTGACGGAAAAGTGACGGATTTACCACCAGCCGTATTACGAGTCCATTATATCCTATGGAACTCGTAATACGGCTGGTGGTATATCCGTCACTTTACCGTCACTTTTGGGATGGATTAACACTCCTCCAAAGTTAGAATAACCCCCATAGTTTGCTCAGAGAGGACTTGCCCTTTAGCACTGGTCAGTAGTGGTTAAGTGCCCAGAGTACCAAAAACCATCAAAAACAATGTCTAGCATGCAGTCACAACATAGGAAGCAGAGGCAAGAAGACAGGGGGGACTGTGCCAAAGATGCCAGGTCTAACAACACCTTTTAACACAAGGTCGGTCTGCTGCTGTGCAGATGGGTTAAGAGCCTGTCCACTGCACACATGTGTAGGTTTTCAATTGACATTCTCCCATTTTTTTAAACTCTTGGCATAGTGGTTACTAGGATAAACAGCTGCAGAAGAGGGACACCGCCAGCATGGGAAGTTGGTCTAAATAGCTTTAGGGCCTTCTAGCCAAACCCTGATAAGTGACCAATATACATCCCACAACCTGGAAATCAAAACAGTCTCTGCAATTTGGAGAAGTTAATGAGAATACAAATGTGCTACCTCAAGAAGCACTGAGGTCTTCAATCCTGCTTGCTCTTGACACCAAAGCTTTGGATCTTGTTCTCAAAGATTTGGGAAAGCTGGCCTTCAGACATCCATAGAGATACTAAACACAAGAGGGCAGCTGGGACAACAAAAGCAGCAAGCCTACTTTGATGGGACATTTAGCTGTGGCCTGGAAGAGGAAGTGTTTTAGAGGTTTGTCCCACCTCTTATCTGTGGCTCGTACCTGCATAGATGTTTGTGGTAGTTTGGGAGGAATTTGAGTTTCAAGAAGAATTTATAGATCTTTTGGAAAAGTTGGCACTTAACAGTTTTTCGATTTCTTGATGACTGAGACCAAGTGGTAACAATACTCAACAAAGGAGTCCATTCCATAGAAATTTTAGAGCTCCTGCAGGACTGTATAAAACAGGTATCTTACCTCATGCCCAACTTCAGCTGCCATTCGTCACCCACTCAAGGATTTGAAGCTCTAGAAAAGTGATTATTACAAGAGAAGGTAACAGTTGGCATTGAGAACAGCAGTGGCAATACTTAGCTACATTTTTCAAGTTTATCCCACTCTGAGCTTTTGACATTAACATGCAAGGCATCAGTGGGGCCTCTAATTTCTATACCTGGTAAGGCCCGGAGCATTCACAATATATATTCTTGCCCTTCTAGATAATTTTGAATTCCAGAAAAAAATGACTGCCATGAGTGAACTCTTAATCAGGGTGAACCACTAGGGCTTTGGCCAACCTTCCCCCCATTATGGTTAGCCTGGAAGTACACCTAAGAACAGGTCACACATTCCACATTAAATAACAATGACGTTGGCTTTCAACTTTGTTTTATATTAACATTTTCTACTTTTTCTTTAAAAATGCATACTCCTGATCCGCCAATACCAATCGTTGTGTCATTCGATCATTATATTCCTTCCTTTTTACTAAATGTATCTGCTATTTCTTTGTGTTTAATCCTTTCGCTATAAGATTAATTTAGCACTGCTAAGGTATTTTACTCATATGTTTTCTGAGGAAGTTGGCTGGTTTGAGCACAACCATCAAAGATAAGCCCAGGATCCACAATTGAAACATTCTTTTTACTACTTGGATATTGAGTTAGTTGACATTGTGAAAGTTTTCACAGTGAATAGATTTGTTTGCTGAGTGTGTACCAGTCAATTACACCAGCATAACAACTTAATCAGCAGACTTAAATGGCAAAACATCTCTTATTTTATAACTGTGGATGGTATGTATGTGTACAAGGGATCGAGAGCTCACTGATCAGTTTATTTTGGCCAACACCATCTTCCCAACTCACTCCTACCACCCACCGCATACTGTATTTCCGTTACTCATTGCTCTTTCTAACACATCTCGACCTTTAGTCTGTACTCTCCCAAATGATCATTCTTTTGTTATATTGTATTACTCCTGTCTATTCTATAATGTGCAGCTTTAACTACTCCTGGGGATCCCCTCGAGAAATTAGTGTCTCTCCATCAGTGGCCTGTACACATCAGTCCAGTTCCCCAGCATGTGAGCTGAAAAGGATGGTGCAAGGCCATTCTCTGCTTTTTCTGGTAGTGTTAAAGCAGAAATCTCAGCTATATTTTAGTTACACCTGACTAGATAGCGGAATTCATGCTATAGGTCGATGAACCGACACATGCCTGCCTTAAAGAAAAAGACAGAGGCATCAAATCAAATACCAAACAGTACTATACACATCGTTATTGAGTCAATGGAGACCACACACCATGATCAATGCGATCATGAATAACCACACCAATTTATTAAGAAGTTAATATGTTTATTTCCCTATATTAACAATTCAAAACTCACAAATAGTATTCTCAAAGTCAATTGATACATGTAAAGAAACAATACAGGCAGGTTTAGTCTGCAAATAAATCTAAGCTTGATCAATGCAGTACCAATTATTATTTCAATAGAGAAAACAAAAATCAATAACAATATAATCTGAGCAAGAGAAATTGAATACATTGAAATCAACAAATAGAAGGTCAATGACTATTCATGAGCATGAGAGTAATATCTCACTAACAACTAATTAGCATTAGCATGTTGAGTTTCATGCACAAGATTTAGGAACACAAATTTAGAAAAACAACTAGCTATGGTGCTAATAAAATAAACAGCAGTTTTGGTACCTGTAAAACAAAAGACAAAGAAATAGACATTTTCTCAATAAGATTACTTATCCTAAGGGAACAGCAAACGGCTCGGCTTCATCAAGGGGACATCAGCGTCAGCATCAAGACAGGAACAGGCAAAAGGGGAGAGTTTAGTATTTTGGACTATAAGATTACTAAACCAATAGAGCATTAGTTCAGTATTAAACAGACATAATAAACTCAGAAAATAATAAAAACACCAGAATGTCATTAGACTAACTGGCAAAGTATGAAATGTCAAAGTACAGATCACAACAGATATGCGAAGTGAAGTCGCTGGAAACCAGGCAAGTAATGGAAAATGGTAAATCTCTCTCCAACATTACATCGAACTTACTAAACTATTCTAACTGGACGAAAACTATTGTACACAAGAGAAACATCCAATTACAGACATATCTGATATTAAATTGTATAAAGTGTTAACATTAAGAACACTCATTGGCTTCTGCTCTATTGACGAAACTCGTACTAATTCAAAATGTATCTTGCACACTTCCTTCTCCGGCTGCATCTGCAAATCCATTGTTTGGCTCCTTCCAAATGCTCTGGTGCTGGATAGTAGTTACAAAGATATAGAAACATTTTCTTCTGCACTATTTCCCTTGAAAAGAACACATGGCCTAGAAACATAACTATAGGCAAATATGAATGGAGTCTGTTAAGTAACAGACATGAGAATACACATATGTATCCATAACAAGAACATCAAGAATTAGATAACCTCTTAACATCACATTTAGTTTTCGTAGTTAGTTTTCATGTAGGCCTCACGTTAGTTGGTGGCCACATTTTGCACAATACATAAAATTTAGCATGTAATACGCTATACATTGAAATATAAGTATGATTATGTAAATATTAGTATAAAATCTATGCGCTCACAATAGTACAGCTGGAAACATGAAGATCTTCACTATTACCAATGTACTCGTTAACCTATGCCTACCTGGCTGGGAATAGATTTGATTTCATGCAACTAACACATTACAGTCCTCTGCTGTCACAAGATTTTAAAACTGTTACCTTATTTTTCAAATTTAGAGTGTATATTAGTTTAGAATGAAATTGGGATTCCTGATAATAAATGGAAGCACCTTCTTTCAGATTAAAATTGAGAGATCTTTTGGCAAGGGCTGTAAAGTTGTCAGTTGTAATGCAGCACAACAAATAACTGGAGATCTCCTTCCAATAAACAATTCAATTGTACTATCTAATTCATGAGCACGTGACCTCCCACAGGCTGAGACTGCTAATGTAAATATTAATTTTTCACGCAGGGCTGCATACTCACAGGAACCAGGTAACCCATGCAATGCAACGTGTTGTCATTAACGACAATGCCCCCCCCTTACTCATCTAGCATCCAACAGAAAAAAAATCAACAGAAAACCTCACATCACAAGTACAGTGATTAGTAACAGCATGCTCACAACAGCAGTTACCACCAGGAAGCAACACAAAGCATGCAGCAGGCTATATTGGACAGAACACTACATGTATCACAAACAGTATTGATCTGTCATTTAGCTGACTGTTAGAAATGGGGTCTTTGGTTGGCATTCAGGTTACCCCCTGTCCAAGCAAGGACCCTCACTCTAGTCAGGGTAAAAGAGAATCACCCTCAGCTAACCCCCACTCGGCCCCTTGGTAGCTTGGCACGAGCAGCCAGGCTTAACTTCAGAGTGCTAGGTGTAAAGTATTTGTACCAACACACACAGTAACTTAACGAAAATACTACAAAATGACACAGCACTGGTTTTGAAAAATAGAAAATAGTTATCTAAACAAAACAAGACCAAAATGACCAAAATCCACAATACACAAGTCAAGTTATTAATTAAAAACCAAATAGAGTCCTCATGTACTTTTAAACACAACGCTAATGCTCTTAGCATGGAAATGTACCTGGGTGTGTCAAAAATAACCCCACACGGGTGAGTGTGCATAGAAAAGAGCTTGCGATGCGTCGATATCACTCACGAGTGAGACTGTGCATCGTTTCTCCTTCAGTCAAGTCGGCGTGCCTCATTTCTTCTCTCCGCAGGAGAGCGATGCGTCGATTCGAACCGCACTCTCGGGTCCGGGCAGGCATTGTGTCGTTTTTAGATGCCCAGTGATGTTTGCATCGGAAATCCTGCTGCACGATGATCCAAAAACCACGCAACGCGGGTTGCGATCTCACCAGCCTCCATCAGCAATGCTGAGCGTTGTTTCTCCAGCCGTGGGTGTCGATCTCGGGGTCAAATTGCAGGCGAGCATCGACTTTCAGCCATGAAGCCGACGGTGCAACGATTTTTCAGAGCAGATCGGAGCTGTGTCGATCTTTTCCCCGCACGGTGGTCGGTGAGTGGATTTCTCACTCTTGGGCTGCTAGCTTCTCCTTTCAGGGTCCCAGGAACTGGATGGGCACCACCTGGCAGAGTAGGAGTCTCAACAGAGGCTCCAGGTGCTGGCAGAGAGAAGTCTTTCCTGTCCCTGAGACTTAAATCAAGCCCTTGGACAGTTCTTCACAAGAAGGAAGGCAATACAAAGTCCAGTCTTTGTCCTCTAGCACAGGCAGAAGCAGCAACTGCAGGATAGCTCCACAAAGCACAGTCACGGGCAGGGCAGCTCTTCTTCCTAAGCTCTCCAGCTCTTCTCCAGGCAGAGGTTCCTCTTGGTTTCCAAAAATGTTCTAAAGTCTGTGGTTTTGGGTGCACTTCTTATACCCATTTTGCTCTTTGAAGTAGACTTACTTTAAAGAAAAGTCTCTCTTGTTTGTGAAATCCTGCCTTGCCCAGGCCAGGTCCCAGACACACACCAGGGGGTTGGAGACTGCATTGTGTGAGGGCAGGCACAGCCCTTTCAGGTGTGAGTAACCACTCCTCCTCTCACTCCGGGCACAGATGGCCCATCAGGAAATGTAGACTACACCCCAGCTCCCTTTGTGTCATTGTCTAGAGAGAGGTGCAAAAAGCCCAACTGTCAAACTGACCCAGACAGGGAATCCACAAACAGGCACAGTTACAGAAATGGTTTAAGCAAGAAAATGCTCACTTTCTAAAAGTAGCATTTTCAAACACACAATCTTAAAATAAATTTTACTAAAAGATGTACTTTTAAATTGTGAGCTCAGAGACCCCAAACTCCACATGCCTATCTGCTCCCAAAGGGAATCTACACTTTAATCAGATTTAAAGGTAGCCCCCATAATAACCTATGATCTTGCAACACTGAAAAATGAATTTAGCAGTATTTCACTGTCAGGACATATAAAACATATTACTTTATGTCCTACCTTAACCATACACTGCACCCTGCCCTTGGGGCTACCTAGGTCCAACTTTAGGGGTGCCTTACATGTAAGAAAAGGGAAGGTTTAGGCCTGGCAAGTGGGTACAATTGTCAAGTCGAATTTACAGTTTAAAACTGTACACACATATACTGTAGTGGAAGGTCTGAACCATGTTTACACAGCTACTAATGTGGGTGGCACAACCAGTGCTGTAGGCCCACTAGCAGCATTTGATTTACAGGCCCTGGACACCTCTAGTGCACTATACTAGGGACATACCAGTAAATCAAATATGACAATCATAGATGAACCAATTGCATACACATTTTGTATTGGAGCACTTGCACTTTAGCATTGGTTCGCAGTGGTAAAGTGCCCAGAGTAACAAAAACAACCTGGGAAACAGAGGAAAAAAGTTAAGGGAGACCACCAAGGATGAAAAGTCTAACACAGACAACAAGTGAGCACATAATAGCACATCCAAAACATAAACTAATCCAGAAAAGTCAACATTAATCAGAAGCACTGATATACAATCAACCCATTCCTTACATACAAGTACATGCTTATCTTGATCTCCCACAGCGTTGTTTGTCTTTAGACACATAGCATGTGCAGTGAATTGCTGGGGTGGCACGGGGTTGAATGCAAGCATGAAAATGGGACCCTTAACTTCTTGGGTAGCAAAAGACAGCCATAGTTAGACTTAGTGGACTCCTTGGAACGTTTGTTGCACTGATGATAGTTAGCACTTGACTCCATATCTAACCACATAAATAACTAAGATGGAGCACACATGATTTGGTAAGACTTCTGACCATTTATAAATTATAATTAACATATTGTCAGATCTAGTTCAGACGTCTCGGGTACATAATGGTTAATGGGCCTCATTTACCACTAATGTCTCGGGACCGGATTACAATGAATATTTATAACAGCACTAAGTACAACCCTTTAGCACTTGATTCAAACAGTAAAAAGACAAGAAGTCCAAGGCTAACTCAGGAATGTGGTGCGTGTTTATAAACTTACAACTCAGCACTGAATGCATCATCCCTCCATAATGGAATTTCCAGTCAGTGTGTTGACCTTCTAAAAAGAGAAACAGCTTTACACACATCAAATACTCTATATGGTACAAAAATATAGTCTGGAGCACAGGGTTTACTAATGTGACTTTACTGGCAAAGCTACATTTCTAAGGTCCCAATTAAGAGCTGAGTGGAGCTGCATCCCCATCTAATAAAGTGATTACAAGTCCACTTAGTTTGAAGGGGTCCAGTGTTCCTGATGTTCAAACTAATGACGTTGCTTTGGGAATGAACTGCAAGTGCTGCTCACCCTCGGTCTATTCCCTAGCTCAGAGAAGATGCATAATCCACCCACAAACATATAGGCCCTCATTACAACTTTGGCTGGCGGCAACCGCCGCCCACCAAGTTGTATCCGCCGTGCGGTCGCCATTTCAACATCGCCGGTGGAAACCAAGTTTCTGCCTGCCGGCCCAGAGAGGATGTCGGCCGCAACACGGGAGCCGGCTCCAAATGGAGCCGGCGATGTTGCGGCGGTGCGACGGGTTCAGTTGCATCCGTCGCGCTTTTCACTGAAGCTTCATGTGGCTGTGTCAGGGGGCCTTGCACTGCCCATGCCAAAGGCGGGGCCCCCAGGGGCCCCACAACTCCCCTTTCCACCAGCCTTTTCATGGCGGTTCCTACCGGCAAGAAAAGGCTGGCGGGAGGGAGACTAGTAATCCCCTGGGCAGCGCTGCAAGCAGTGCTGCCCTGGAGGATTACTACCGCCGGGACCAACGTGGCGGGAAACCGCCGGACCCGGCGGTGCGACCGCGTCCCTTCTGCCACGGTCGTAATCCCAGAGTTTGTACTGCCAGCCTGTTGGCGGTACAAACTCCAGAACAGCCCTGGCGGTCACTGACCGCCAGGGTTGTAATGAGGACCATAGTGCAAGTTCACAGGGCTTTTGGTAGAACTGAGAATTGGCTCCAAAGGCACACACTGTAGGATCCCAGGGGAATGATGACAGGGAAGTACAATGCCACAGGATGGCAAGACCAGAAGTGTTGGGTTGAAACAACTGAGGATGGTGAATTAAGACACCCTTTTTGTGCTTAGTGCTTCATGAACACTCTTCTGTTGATGTTACCATGGGGTACCTGTTACCATGTTCACCATGCCTCAAGTAAGGGTCACAGGGAGGCTCAATTCTGTCATGCTAGGGTCAGCTGGCCCATGCTGGCCAGCACTATCATGGCTTCCAGGTCAGATAGCACTCCTGGAAGTGTCTCATCCCTACTTGAGGGTAACTGGAGATATGCAGCAAAGCAGGAGGGAGAACACCACATTTCTGTGCAGTGCCTACCAGGTTCTCAGTGTGAGTTGGCAATATCTTCAGTATGTCAGTTCACTGGTCTAGAAAGCTCCTTCAGAAGATTATTGCTGCTGTGCTTCATCCTCTGGGCAGTCTCCGCTTGCAGGGATGCTTCCTGATCCACCTCTCTCAGTAGGCCACACAAACTCATTTACCAGCGGAGACCCATAGCTTTTATCACTAGGTAGTTGAAGACTTCTTTAGTTGATGCCCCCTCCCCTCTGGAAAAATGGCAGTCAAGGACACCGTGCTGAATGTTGGATGGTTTCTCAACTTCTTGCAAAGGTTTTTAGGTTTCTGTAAACCAATTGTGATGTGGCACCAGTTTGAGCTTGTTTTGTGTGTACCCCTTCTTCCAGACATGTTCATGAAAGGAGCTGACAGTATTAGCAAAGTGCAGAGCCTTCACACTTGATACCCAGCAACCTTTTGGGAGCAGAACCTCTGAGGCAAAAAAGGGAGCAGGCTCTAACAAAGACTAATCCTGCATTTTTAGAGGAGATCACTGTTCGCAGATTCTCCACACCTTCCACATAATATGAGTGATCCAAAAAGGGACAAAGACCAGCCAGGACTACAGCAATATGTCACATCTGCACTTTTAAAGGGAGCACTATACCCATCCTTGCAAACTTCAGGTCCCGTTGCCACGCTAAAGCTCCAGGAATGTAAGAATTACAACCTGCCAGTTTGGCAGGCTACTGCTAACCTCCATTTTATACAGCATGCTTGGTGTGGTAATCCAAGATGGACTCCACTAACAGGTATACAGTGCAATCATATCACTTGCACATACTGGGATCTGTCTATGCTGAGTACATGTGCTAGTCAGGTACAGGGGATGTATCAGGGGTACAACCATTTAACACTTAGGCTAAAATAGAGAGCGGTGAGTTAGTGGCAGAGAACAGTGAGTAATGGCTGCATTATAACTGGTTAAAATCATACTTTGCTCATATAGCCTACCTCGTGTCAGATGACCAGCAAAAAGTAGTCCTGTTTGATATGGAAGGAAAGCATGGGGCTTTGCTCTCAATTTCATATAGAAATTATGCTAAGTGGTCTTCGGCATTCACGCATTAAGGCGGTGCATGCTGAAGTCAGAAAATGCATAAATAAAGTAGAGACTTTGTTTGGGTAACTGAGAGCAGGGGGTGCACATTTGCAAAGCCATGCACGGGACATTTCCGTTCCAACACACATTAGTGAACAAGGCACACACACTGGATCAGTAGAACAGATATGCCACTTTTGAGACAGCTGAACAATCCAAAGTGTTGCATGGAACCATTGAAACCGGTGGTGGGATATTCTAAGGTTCTCCCAGTCACCCAAGACCATACTATTAGAGTTATGTGTTCTGTATTCGAATACCGAAATGAGGATGGGCTAATACTTCTATCCGGTGTGGGAAAAACAGAGTTAAGTATTCACCATATTCTAGAGTTTTTTTGTTTTGTTTTTAATAAATGGGAGGGTGTTGTGCCTGCACTTCAGGTTTAGTTTTATCTGGATCTTCATTTGTTTGTCACATCACCCTGTATGAATATGAGGACGTAATATCTTTGCAAAAGTTGCAAAAAGCCCATTGCATTAGCTTCAGTGATCAGTTCCAAGGGACTTCCCGTGAATGATATGATCTGTTCAGATCGGGAAGACGAAAATACAAATCTGTGAGGCACACGTTATCTTTAGAAATAATATGTTGCTTCAATTGGTTGGTGCCCTGGACGATTAGCAATCATCCTCATTTAATCCGTTATCAAGTTTTCTGTCAAAGGTCGAAAAGGCCACTCAGACTCATTAAATGGTTAAATTGAGAGAAATGAACAGTGAATAACAGAAATTTCTGTTATTGCACTGCTTAGAAGATGCAAAATACGCAAATTGAACATTAATATTTTTGTGACAGTTGTATTTTACGCAGTTAGGTTCTAGTTATCTAACTGAGACAAGTACATTTTTTGTTAATTTTCTAAAATTCAATATACTTAAAAACAGTTAAACGTGTATTTCTGTTTGAAATTTGCACTCAATACATATATTAATTATATAATTTGATCAGTAGCTTAGTATTATTATTATTATTATTATTATTTCTGTTGTTATTATTAGAGTTATGATGTGATGTGTTACATAAAATATTATATGTATGGAATGGAGTGTAATGAGTATTGTAAGAATCAAAGTGATTCCTACCTAATATGTTGCCAATGTTTCCTGTGTATTGCAGAGACAGAAAAAAGAACACATGTTCTTTTACACATGTGCAGTTTTCCGCATTAAGGTTTGTTTTTAGGATTGAGCCTTTGAGTGCGTGCCCTTGTTTGACTCTGTTGTGTACAGTAAAGGACTTGGAGCCCGCCTGTCGCACTCTTCTTTAAGGTAAATCAGCTTTATTAAAATCAAAATACATATGGGTTATATACTAACAATACAAGAAATCTGTCATAATGATAATTATATAATTTTAAAACGAGTTGTAAAAGCTGTTTAACATTTTAAAGTATAAAAAAGGGGAGGAAACAAGGAAAACGGGACAAGACCATTTACAATGCGAAAAATGCATTGGAACTTCAACATTTAAATATAAGAAAGAAATATTCAAAAATATTCAAAAAACCATAAGTGTAAGCTAAGTTAAAATTCACTCAAGAACAGAGAAAATAAAGAATTCATGGTGGCTTAAAATTCTCAGATACAATTAGTAGAATTACAAGCAACAGCGTTAAGATAATCTGTCAAAGGTAACCAGTACAAATCTCTATTTATGGAAGGGCAGCATAAAGATGTAAAAGCAATATCTAATCTATGGTAGTGACAAACATTATTCCACCAAGCTTTATAGGAAATATTGGATTCATTTTTCCAATTGAGAGTAACTTGTTGAAAGGCCAAAGCTAACATGAGATCCAACAATTTAAAATTATCATCATCTGAAACAATGTCAGCAGAGAGACTATCTAAAAAAAGCACCAGCGGAGATAATTGGGATTGCAAATGAAAAATGCAGGTAAGCTGACACCAAACTTTTCTCCAAAAAGAGACAGTAGGAAGACATTCAAACAGGATATGCATAAGATCTCCCTTTGGGCTATCACAGGACCAGCAACTTGGAGTGGACGATACAGAAAATGTTGTTATGGTAGAAGGGGTAAAATAAAGTCTGTGATAAAGAAAGAAAAGTGACTGTGTGGTGGAAGCTGATCTGGATATTTTATAAGATCGATGCCACACCTTATTCCAAAAGGAAACAGTCCAGGTACATCCCAAATCCAATTCCCATTGAGATTCAATTTTAGATTTAGGATGCGTCAAAACAGGAGACTGAAAAAGTTTATAGATATTTGATGCCTTAGGATATGAGATAAGAAAGGAGGACAAAGAAAAGACTGATTCCGAAGATGAAGAAGGGGAAGGCAAGGAAAAAAGTACATCAAGAATAATATTAATAATAAGAAGATATTTAGGCATCAATGAATTGGGACAATGAAATACAAGTTGGAATTGTGAAAAAGAAAGTGGAGTATTATTGGAGAATAAATCATTGACCCAAACTATATTTCTCTGTCGCCAGGATTTCCAAAATAAGAGTTTTTTATTAATAGTGATAAGCAGTGGCGGCCGGCAGCTTTGGGAGGAGGGCGGGCGGGGCACACACACAAACACACACACAGACTCATTCTTTCACACCCAGACACGCACGCACGCACGCTCACCCATTAACAACACTCATTCCATTCAAACATGCACGCACGCACCATTCATTTTACAAATTCACACACATTCATTCTTACACACACGCACGCACGCACTCACATCCAGTAACAACACTCATTCCATTCAAACATGCACGCACGCACCAAACATTCATTTTACAAGATCAAACACATTTATTCTTTCACACACACACACGCACGCACATCCATGAACAACACTCATAACACTCAAACATGCACGCGCGCACCAAACATTCAAAGGAAAACATAACACACATACATACACACACACACACACACACACACACACTTACCTTCAGCCTCCAGGTCCCAGGAGGGTTTGGACTGCTGCCTTCCTTCATTGGCTGACCTTAGGTCAGCCAATGAGGGAAGGCAGCAGTCCCAGCTTCGTCACAGAGTGGGATGGGGTCAGTAAGACTGCTGACCCCACCTCACTCTGTGACGAAGTGTCACTGATTGACACTCGCCCTGGGCGCTTCAGGGCTTAAACCTGAAGCGCCCAGGGAGAGTGTCAATGGGTGACGCTTTCCTCGTCACCCAGGGGAGGGCCTGGAGGCACCTTTGCTGGGCCGAGGAGATCACGCCCATAAGGGTCGTGATCTCCTCAGCCCAGCAAAGTTCAGCTCAGGCAGCTAGGAGTCTGCGCAAATCGTGCATGTCTGCTCCTGGCTGCCTGACCTGAACATAAAGAGTGTCTGTCAGGCTGACCTTTGTTCAGCCTGACAGACACTCTTCATGGGGTGGGGGGGGGCGTGGCCCCTCCGCCCTAAAGGACGGGCCGCCACTGGTGATAAGACAATTATGCCAAATAGGGGAATTCAGAAAAAAGGAATGAGAAACCGAAGGAGGTAAATAGTGAGAAAGCAGAAGAGAGCAAGTATGTTTAAGAAGCTGAGAGGAGATAAGTGAAATAATATAGGAAAAGGATACCACCTCACTAGGGGAAAAAGGCAAAAGAAAAGAACATTCAATATCGAGCCATAATGGAGTAAACCTAGAGTCTGACAGGGAGATCCAACTAGAAGCTTGGCGCAAACAAAAGGATTTGTGATACAATCTAAAATCAGGAAAATTGACTCCTCCCTCCTGTTTAGAATGGCGAAGATGACTGAGAGAAAGTCTAGATTTCTTATTTTTCCAGAGGAATTTAGACAATTTGGAGTCCAATTGTGTAAAAAAGGTACCAGGTAAAGGAAGTTGAATCATGGATAGGATATATAATATGTTAGGAGAAATCATCATTTTAATGGAATCAAGACGACCCCACCAAGATAAAAAATAAGGGATTCCAAGCCAGAATCGATCTATCAACTTTCTCTTAAGCCTCTGAAATATTTACTTCAATGGACTTTTTAATGGATGAAGTGAACCAAATACCTAAATATTTAATCTTGGAAGAATTCCAGTGAAAACCTGTGATATCAAACCATGCTTTAAAACAAACTTTTGTTAAAGGGAGGATTTCAGTTTTATCCGAATTTATCTTATAACCTGAAATCAAGGAAAAATCCTCAATTTCCCAAAGCAGAGACGGAATCGAGAGCTCAGGGTTTGAGATATATAAAAGTATATCATCTGCATATGCTGTTAATTTTAAATGTTTCTCGCCATACTGGAAACCTTCAATTTTAATGTTATTTCTAATACTGGATAGAAAGGGCTTGAGAGCTAGAATAAATAGGAGTGGAGAGAGCGGACCCCCTTGACGTACACCTCAGCGTATTACAAAATATCTAGACAATTTACCATTTACCGATTTCGATGCCATTGGAGATTGATAAAGCAAAGAGATAAATGAAATGAAATGAGGCCCTAAACCATGCCAGGCTAAAGCTTTTAATAGAAAAGACCAATCTAACCAGTCGGATGCCTTGTCAGCATCTATGGAAATTGCCGCTAGATTATACGACAGTGCGGGAGCCTTGCTGAGTACATTAAAGGATGTTCTAGAATTGTCCGAAGCAAGTCTACCTTTGACAAAACCCGTTTGTTCCCTTTTCATCATCGCAGGTAAAAGGGTATCAAGATGTAGGGCTAATAATTTAGCAAAGATTTTATAATCTGTATTAAGAAGAGAGATTGGTCTAAAATTTTTACAAAAAGTATGATCCTTACTATCCTTTGGAATTAGGCAAATTGAAGCTTCCTGAAATGTGCCCCCTGTAAAACCAGAATCTATGAAGAACTGGAAGAGTTGAAAAAGTTTAGGAAGTAACAGGTCAGAAAAATGTTTAAAAAAATCCACTGTAAATCCATCCGGACCAGGAGTTTTCCCTTTTTTTAGAGATTTAAGGGCTTTAAAAATTTCTGACAAAGTAATGTCTGCTTCAAGTGAAGCAGCATCAATCAGTGTTTTATTAGGGTTTGGAATATTCTTTAAATAATCATCAATCTGTAAGGGGGTCAGGACTGACTCAGGAGTATAAAGTGTCTGGTAATAATTAACAAATTCATCTAAAATATCTTCATCCTATCCTTAAAAAGGGACTCACCAGTATCTGAAACTATATACTTCACATTATTGCGTTGCTTTCGAACTTTTAAATAATTAGCCAGAAGCTTCCCCGCTCTATTTCGACCTCCATAATAACGAGCACTACTACTTAGAAGAAAAGAGGAAGCATTATCTGTTGAGATTTTGTTAAATTGCAGTTTTGCCTGAATAAGTTCTTGTATATTAAAATTTGAGGAGGAAGAATAGTACTGATGTTCTAAGCGTTTAATTTTGAGAAGCAGTGCTTTTTGCTGGGCATTGAAAGATTTTTTTTTATTAGAGACAAAATGTATTATATGACCACGAGCCGCAGCCTTAAACGAATCCCATAACAATTGTGGAGAAACGTGAGAATCTTTATTAAATCGAAAAAATTTGTCCACAAAGGCAACAAAGGAAGTGGAAAATTTAGAGTCAAGTACTAAAGAGTTATTAAATCACCACCTATTGGACCTGGGATGCACCAGGAGCAACTCAAAATCTGTAATGACTGGGCCATGATCAGATATTACCATAGGTTCAGTGGAGGAGTTAATAAGATTTTGGGATAATGATTTAGAAACAAAAATATGGTCAAGTCTAGATAAGGAGCCATGTGGTGGAGACTAAAATGAAAAATCCCTATTATCAGAATTGCAAGTTCTCCATGAGACAATTAAATTACATTGTGAGAAAAATGCCTTAAATTGTTTATGCATTTTATGGGGAGAAAACTTAATTACAGATTGCCTATCTATAAAGGGATCAAGAATTTGATTGCAATCCCCTCCAGTAAGAAGAAAATCATCATTATAATGCAAACATTGTTTAGTAATAGTGGGCCAGAAAAGGTCATCTGAATTATTTGGACCATAAATATTACCAATAGTCATTATAATCCCATTAATACTGAGCCTCACAAAGAGCCACCTACCATCAGAATCCGAGTCTTGCGAAATAACATTAACTGAGAATTTTTTATGGCAAAGCACAATTACACCATTTTTCTTTGTAGACGAAGGTGAAGTAAAAACATTGCCCACCCAGCCTTTTTTAAGTTTCAGAGCTTCAGAGTCCGTCAAATGGGTCTCCTGTAGAAGAACCAAGTCTGGGTTATATTTAGATAAGTGGGATAAAATTCTCTGCCTTTTGATTGGATTAATAAAACCTTTGACATTCCAATAAACAACCCTGACTTTACGTCACATAACCATATATATACACAAAAGGCCTTGTACCATAAATAACTGAAAATACATATAAGGGAAAAGAAAACAGAAAAAACAAAAGGAGAGAAGAGTAAAGGGAAAACAGCAGGAAAAAGGATGGAAAGTAGTCAAGAAAAAAAGAAGAGACAGTACATGTCAAATAAAGATGACTGCAAAAACATACCCGAGATGAATAACCCATAGGGGAGGGGTGGTGACAGCACAGACTGAAGACGGCACAGCAAAGGAACGGAACGCATCAACGGACAAAGGTTACGAGCAAAAATAATGATTATAGAACACCAGGAACCTGTGAAAAGAAAACAATACAATAACAAAAAGGGTCTATAGTCACGTCAATATAGTATACTGTATAAACTGCATATAAAGGACCATCAATTCTATTGCAATAATAGTGAAAGGGCATAATAAATTAAGAAACGTATATAGTCAACGTGTAGAAGGACCAGCTGTTTCCACAGAATTTGTAGAGTGTAGTCGTAGAAAATCACGAAGAACTGCAGGAGAGGTAAATGAAGTGGTCTTGTTTTGATATGTCACTTTGAACAAACATGGATGGAATAATCCAAAACGAGCTCCCAAGTCACGAAGCTGTGGACGAAGATCCAAAAACTCTTTACTCCTGTCTGCTGTAGCTTTGGACACATCCTGTGAAATGAAGATTTTACTTCCCTGCCAAGAAATTAGTTTTTTGGTTTTCGCAGCATTAAGAATTCTCAATAAGTCAGTAAATTTAAGAAAGAAAATAATAATGCCTCTTGGTTTAGATGTGGAGGAATGCGGAGAACGATGACCAATGCGGTGCTCTCTTTGGATGTTCAATACTGTAGAACACAACTGTGGAAAGAATGAGGTGAAAAATGAAATTGGGTCACTCCCTTCAAGACCCTCCGGTAATCCATAAAGGCAAAGATTATTGCACCTATTTCTGTTTTCCAAATCCTCTGTAAGAGTCTTCAAGGTTGCCACTTCCTTCTCCAAACTAATAATTTTATGTGTTTCATCCTGCACGTCGCTGACTCTTTGTTCCAAAGCAGAGACTCTCACTTCCATTTGAGACCACTTAGAATCAAGATTTTGTATCCGAGAATTAGTTTCTTCAATAAAAGGACACAATGCACGTATTTTGTCAAGCACAAGTTCAAGAGAGATCGGCGAGGGAGATTATACTGGTGAAGGTGGGTCCTGTTTGACCCTCTTATGAGTGGATGCAGAAATATGCTGAGGAACTTTAGGCGAAGAAGAAGATGAGGAAGACATCTTTGAGATGGAAGAAGAAGCTGCAGCAGAAGTGTCCAACTGAAAAAAGTGTGAAAGTTTGTCAGCTGAGGAGGACTGATGCGACAGAGCTTTTATTTTCTTTAGTTTGCCCATATAAAAATAAAAAGCCTTCAATAAGGAAGCAAGTGACACAGGAACTCCAAAAATATGTTAGCGAAACAGCAAAAAATAAAAAACCAGGCTTGCGCAAAAAAGAAAGTCAAATATTCAAAAAAAAGTATAATGTAATGGTGAGCAAAGCTAGTCAAAATGGCCGCATTCATGAGGAGAAATAAGAAAACGTAATTAAAGATTCAGGAAATATGCTAGGCAGCCCAAAAAACGATGAAAATGCTCACCAAAACATCCCATGGTTGTTTTTAGGGGAACAACATTAGAAAGAAGAAACAAAATGGCTCTGGCGGTAGAAAATCATCCGATGATGCGCGGAGCTCCGTTATCAGGCGGCCATCTTGGTCGTCGGCTCGAGTGCGGATCTTGCCACACTCTTCTTTACAGCTTCATTATTCGTCAAGGCAGGCCTGGCATCACTTCTATTTCTCTGTGTGGAGCAGGGACCAAGCGCTGATTTATTCAACTTAATTAGTCCCCTGTCCGCTGCTCCTGACGTGATCAAGGTACTATTTTGTTCTTTTTCACTTCTAGTGCCCTGCAAACAGAATAGTTGTGACTGCCAAAAATGTGTACAGCAGGACAAACAAACTGCAAGGTTTTATTTTATAAAGCTAACTTTCTATTATTTTGCCAAGACGTCTTTTCTCACTTTCCTCTCATTTTGTATTTTGTTTTTGCTTGTGGCGCTGTTCTCAAAAGATACTGATTAACTTGTTTGAAATATTGCAAAGCGGCATTGTTTCTTTATTATGTGCATTTTCTGAAGTGATGCTTTAACATATAATCGTGCAGTACATCCCAATTCACCCCTCTCCAATCCGCACCATTACAATCCACCCCACTTTACAACACACCAATCCACCCCACTCCATTCTAAACCACTCACCCCAATCCAGTCCAGTCCACCCCATCCCTCTCCAATCCTCCCATCCCACCCCAGACTAATCTACCCCACTCCACTTTGCCTTACTCTAATCAAAAATAATTTGTCTCACTCCAGTCCAAAACAATATGCCCCACTTCAATCTGCCCCAATCCAAAACAATCTGCCCCACTGCAATCTACTACACACCTACCCAAAACAATCTGTCCCACTTCAATCTGCTCCATAGCATTCCAAAACAATCTGCCCCACTCCAATCCAAACAATCTGCCCCACCTCAGTCCTGCTCACTCCTGCACTCCCATCTGAGCCACTTCAACCCAAAACAATCTGTACCACTCAAATCAGCCTCACTCTAATCCAAAATAATCTGCCCCACTCCAATCCACCACACTCCAGTCTGCCCCACTCCAAAACAGGCTGTCCCATTCCAATCTGCGCCACTACAATCCAAAACAATAAGCCCCTGTCACAGGGCCCTTTCCTCGGGATCTGCATGCTGCTGAGCAAAAGGCCCACCTCCAGGCATCACCAACTCAGAAAGCTATTAGAGCACCAAGTATTGGTGAAGCCAGGTGGGGGGGAAGGGAATTAGGATAGGGAACTGCAGGAAAGGAGATCTGAAAAAGAATGGTTAAATCATATATGCATACACTCATTCATAGCAATATTAGCTCACAAAGTATGTTCCTGGACAAAGGCGTCTCCAATAGCAAGTTGAGACCCTTATGGACTGGGCGTGGCCTTCTTTGAATCATGAGACAAAATAAACTGTGATCTCAAGTATTCATAACAGTATTAACTCACAAATATGCTCCTGGACAAAGGCGTCTTCAATAGCAAGTTGAGACCCTTATGGACTGGGTGTGGCCCTTCTTTGTATAATGAGACAAAATAAACTGTGATCTCAAGTATTCATAACAGTAATAACTCACAAATATGCTCCTGGACAAAGGCGTCTCCAATAGCAAGTTGAGACCCTTATGGACTAGGCGTGGCCCTTCTTAGAACCATGGGACAAGTACAAACTATGGTCACAATACCTGAGGATGGCATGAGCTTTAGACAATGATCACACTTAGAATAATAACTGGATAACAATTATACTCTTAAACAATAAAAACTACGTCTGGCTTTTCTCTTTGTGCTAGGAGCGCTTTGCTCAGTGTGCCTGAAGCGCTTTACTCATTGTGTCTGAAGCCCTTTACTCGTTGTGTCTGAAGCACTTTGCTCGTTGTGTCTGAAGCGCTTTGCTCGTTGTGTCTGAAGCTCGCTTTACTCGTTATGTCTGAAGCGCTTTGCTCGTTGTGCCTGAAGCACTTTGCTCATTGTGCCTGAAGCGCTTTGCTCGTTGTGCCTGAAGCGCTTTGCTGTTGTGCCAACAAGACCTTACTGCCACGAGTTTGACTTACTCGTTTTTTAATATACAAGAGGAAACATGAATATTCTGCCATGCTGACATACAGCTCTTTCCTGAGAGGAACTCCAACGAGGTCAGACAGAACCGAAATCTGCAAAATAGTGAGCAATGTGCTTGGGTGTGGCTGGGCATTATAGGCCTGCCACACCCCAAGATGGCCACTGCCTCTAAAATCTTGGGAGTTGTAGTCCATTCATAGAATGCCACTGATAGGTACATTGGGGCTCATTCTGAGCCCGGCGGGCGGCAGGAGCCGCCCGCCTGGAGGGAGCCGACAAATGACCGCACCGCGGTCAAAAGACCGCGGCGGCCATTCAGACATTTCCTCTGGGCCGGCGGGCGCTCTCCAAAAGAGCGCCCGCCGGTCCAGAGGAAATGCCCCTGCAACGAGGACGCCGGCTCAGAATTGAGCCGGCGTAGTTGCAGGGGTGCGACGGGTGCAGTTTGCACCCGTCGCGTATTTCAGTGTCTGCATTGCAGACACTGAAATACACAGTGGGGCCCTCTTACGGGGGCCCCTGCAGTGCCCATGCCATTGGCATGGGCACTGCAGGGGCCCCCAGTGGCCCCGCGGCACCCCCTAACGCCATCCTGTTCCTGGCGGGAGACCCGCCAGGAACAGGATGGCGGTAGGGGGTGTCAGAATCCCCATGGCGGCGGAGCGCGCTCCGCCGCCATGGAGGATTCCCCCGAGCAGCGGGAAGTCGGCGGGAGACCGCCGACTTTCCGCTTCTGACCGCGGCTGAACCGCCGCGGTCAGAACGCTCGTGGGAGCACCGCCAGCCTGTTGGCGGAGCTCCCGTGGTCGGTGGTGGCCGCCAGGGTCAGAATGACCCCCATTGTGTCCACCAATGCCCTGACCCTGCAGCTATATTAGCTTTACCACAGGGCAGACGACGACCATGATCATTCCTGGAGCAAGAGGGGATAAATAGCGGTGTGCATGAAGCACTGCAAAAGCACGAAATGGAGGCCAGGGCGGGTCCTGGACCGCGCACAGCCTTATTCCTGACAGCCCCACTCCAATCCAATCCACCTCACCACAATCCAATTCATCCACTCCATCCCAATTCACCCCACTCTAATCAACTCCACTCCCATCCAATCCACCCCACACCAACCCAATCCACCCCACTCCAACCCACCCTAAAGCAGTCTCCCCCACTCCAATCTTCCCCATTCCAATCCTAAACAAACATCCTCACTTCAATCCAAAACAATCTGGCCCATTCCAATCTGGCTAACTGCAATTCAAAACAATCTGTACCACTACAATATGCACCACTCAATCCAAAACAATCTGCCCCACTTCAGTCTGTCCCACTTCTATCCCAAACAACCTGCCCCACTCCAATCTATTTCAATCTGCCCCACTACAATCTGCCCCACTTTAATTTAAAACAGTCTGCCCACCTCCAACCTGCCCCACTACAATCCCAAACAACCCACTCTAATCCAAAACAAGCTGCCTACTTCAATTTAATCCACCTCACCCCAATCCAATCCACCCCACCCCAATCCATCCTAATTCACACCACTCCAATCCACCACAGTCCATCCCACTTCAATCCAGTCCACCCCACACCACTCCAATTCACCCAATACAGCCCAGCCCAACCTACCCCACTCAAGTTCAGTACACCTCACCTCACCCCAATCCAATCCCCACCACCTCAATCCACTCCAGTCTGATCCACCCCACTCCAGTTTGATCCATCCTACTCCAGTCTGATCCATCCTACCCATTCTGATCCACCCTTCTCCACTCCGATCCACCCTCCTCCAATCTGACCCACCCCTCCAATCCAACCCACCCCCAATCAACCAACTCTACTAGAATCCATTCCACCCCAGTCCAATCAAGTCCACTGCTAAGCAGTTCACCACACTCCAATCAATCCACCCCACACAAATCCACCCAATCAAATCTAACCCACTCCAGTCCAATCATCACAGTCCACTCCAATCCACCCCACCCAGTCCAATCCACCTCATCCCACTCCTATCCAATCCACCCCATTCCAATCCACCACACTCAATCTAACCCATCGCACTCAATCTAATCCATTCCTTTCCAATACAATCCACTCCACCCCAATCTGAAATACCCCAATCTGACCCACCCCACTCCATTCCACCCCAATCCAATCTACCCCACTCTAGTCCACCCCACTACAGTTCACCCCACTAGGGCCAATTAACCCCAAGCCTACTCCAATCCACCCGTCCCAATCCAACCCACTCCACCCCACCCCACCCCAATCAATCTACCCCCGTCCAGTTCATCCCCTCCAGTCTACCCCTACCCAATCCACTCCACCCCATTTCAATCCACTCTACTCCATCCCACTCCAATCCACCACACTCCTCTCCAACTCACCCCCTCCCCTCCATTCCGTCCACTATACCCCAAACCACCCTATCCCAATTCAGTCCACCGCATTCCAATTGAATCCATCCAGCCTACCCACTCCAAGCCACCCCACTCCAATCACATCTAATCCACTACAATCCACCCAGCCCAATTCAATCCACACGACCCCATCCCAGCTCAGTCCACCTTACGACAATCCAAACCATCCACCCCACTGCCTCCAATCCACCCCACCTCCATGCAATCCATCCAACTCAGTCCAATCCACCCCAATCCAACACACCCCACCATAATCCAACCCACTCTCCCCATTCACTCCTATCCACCCCTCCCTCCAATCCACCACACTCTATTCCAAACCACTCACTATATCCCAATCCAGGCCACTCCACCCCATCTCAGTTTCGTCCACCCTACTCCAATCAGCCCACCCCACTCCATTCAACCCAACCCAGTCAATCCCACCCTACTCCAATCCAATCCATCCCACTCCAACCTAATCTACCCCACTCCAATCCAATCCACCCCACCCCAGTCCAACCCATCCCTACCACTCCAATCCAAACCACAAACCCAATCCAATCTAATCCCCCAATCCCATTCACCTAACCCCATTTCAGTCCACCCCGCTCCAATCCAATCCATCCCACTCTACTGCAATCCAATCCATTCCACTCCAATTCACCCCACTATCTCAATCCACTCCACCATATTCCACCCCATTCCACTCTAACACTATCTGCCACTGAACTCTACTCCCCTCTACTCAACTCTTCAACACTCTTCTCCTCTTACTCCACTCTACGACATTCAAACAAATCCCCTCTGACACTCTACTCCCCCACTCCAACACTCCACGCCACTTTTAGCCATGCTGAACAACAGACACACTGGTGTACACCATGCCAAAACGCATTGCCAAAGCCAAAAGCACTTGTAAAAGCCAGACCTTCTGGCTTTGCCAATGTTTGTTCAGAGCTATTTTCAGTGTAGCTGCGATGTCGATTAAATAGGTTGTAAATCAAGATTCACAGAGTGCGACTGGAATTTTAACTAACGTGGATCCAGAAAACGGATAAAATGCAAATACCATCAATCTGCACTAGATGGCAGCAAAATACAAATAATCCAATTGTTCGTTTCACATTGTCCACAAAATCCTACTTAAACAATCTCGGACAGGGGTTATGGAAATTATTAAAATTATCAGTGCCCCCAGAAAACGGGATATCTTCTTTAGCATGGGCATTGTTTACATTATAATGTACCTATCTAGTTGTAAGGGTTTTCAACAAGTCACGGCGAAGGAGATGCGTCAATCAAAAAATTGAAAAGAAAACTGATTATTTACAACACCTTGCCTTTCCCTGTAATAGTAACTTAACACGTTAAAATGTTCAGGAATTGTGCGCGCAGTTTTGCTGGATCAGTGTGTTGTGATTTTCTCTCAATCAGCAGAAGGCAAATCATGAATCCGTGAACGGAATTATCCAGTGATCTTTCTGTTGCGCTAATTTACACAAAGTTGGTAAATCATTACGCCCTCCTTATTATTCTTCTCGTCTCCCCAGCTCGGCCTTTATCATGAAACGTTCATCTGTTCATCCTCTAAACCGTCTGTGAAATGCAGTAACTTTAGGTTCTTCAGCTAAGTACAGTTTTAATGATAATTTTGGTGAATTGGCTCGAGGACATATTATAAATGCGAATGTAATTTCTCTGACTATTATGCTCATTCCAATGAGCCTGCAGTGTAAGCCTCTGCAACATCCATCTGAAAGCAACACACATAAATGACAGGAAAAAAATGATCTCTACCCTCCCATAGTCTAGCAGCATTTCCTTATAAAAACGTACAGGCTTTTTGGTCTGTTTGAACGCCAGGAGTTGATCAGAGTTCTACTATAATGCCTATGGGCCACCCGGTGCTGTGATGCCAAACAGCTTGCAACCCCCCGCCCCACCCTCTCCCGCGCCACTTCACCGTGAGCTCCTCCTTGGAGTTTTAGGCTGAGGTGCCCGAGTGGCTGCACCTGCAATCTGTAAACTGAGACAATGACAGCATTTCAAGCGCCCCCAAATCATCCTGCCCTCCTCTTCTGATGTTGGACAAAAATCGAGAACTCTGCCACAAAAGATAAAGCAGCAGAGCACACATTTGCTTTTTTCACAGGGAAAAGCCCTGGAAAGGTAAATCTGCATAGAATAAAAGTCCCCATGAGTTGTACAGTTTGGCTAGTGTCATTTAGAGAGATAATTAGCTTGTTGGGTTCAGTTAGAGTGAACCGTATCTCAATTTGCAGAAGTATTGTCCACAGGTGAAGGCAAACCTAAACTGTAGAACTGTAGACTTCATGAATATTGGAAAGAGCAAAAATAATGTACTTTGCTGCCAAAAGAATTTGCACACCCACAATCTATATTTAAGTATTTCTCCTGGAACGATTTAAGTAGCGTGAAATTGTTGGAGACATATGTAACCAACGTCATTTATGACCCTCATGACACTTTTCCAACTTCTCATTTCTTGTATGCATTTGATGTTCCTTTATAAACTTTGCTAAAGTTTGCTCTTTCTCTTTACCATAGCTCATGTCATCATCGCCAAAACAGACCGAGAGAGGCTTTGGGGCAGCTCTCTTAATCTTTTAGTTTGTATGCATCAACCCCCATCACTATTTGCTTGAAGAAAGCATTATTCACATTTTATATCAGGTAGGAGTATTTCAATTTCACCATTAGTTATTGGCTTTTAGGAATGTTAGTTCCTCTACCTCGAATCTGCTTCCCGTTTCAGTGCATGGACGATGAAGTAAGCAGTCCATGCACATCACTGAGGTGCGTTGGTGCTCCTAACGTGTTTCAACACTCCTGTTAATGCTGCAAAAAGAGTGTCTTCTCCTAAATAGCATTTGCACTCCTGGAAATGTTCCCACACCCCTGTAGATGTGCACGTCTGTGCCTGCATGTATTAACACTTTAAAGCCGGAGAGTTTGGGTTTGCCAATTCGTGTTTTAGTTGAAACTGGCAGCGGGCTCTTTCTGCACATGTAGTTAGCATGTTTTCTGAGAAACCGGTGAACCTCATTCTCTTCTACTAAAAGTGTGAACAGTATCTAATGCTCTCTACAGAGTATAGTAATTGCTCTTCATTGACTGACCCTAAGCTTTAGTCCAAACCAGACATTCGGAATTCTTAATAATGGAGAGCCAATTAAACCTGTTAATATATTTTAAACGTTAGTACAATATACCTCAATTTTGAGTTCTGAACATCCACAGAATATCGCCATGCCATCCCCACCAAACCAATCACTGTTTCCAGAATACATCTTCAAATCTCCCAAAAAATTCGCTGACACAATTATCAAGCAAACCAGCGGTATCAATGATTGCATTGTATTCAATAGGAATTAATAGAAACGCCTCGTCTATGAAGGATCTGGTTGGCTGGCGGCTTCCATTGTTCAAATCGCATTAGCTGCAAGTACATTCTATTTGAACACTCGGCAGGCTGGAAGCAATATGCCCATGCTGTTGAAAGTTCACAGTTATTGGACATTTTCCTGAGCATACCTTTCCATTGGGCCACAGACTCCACTTTTATCCCCCTTATAGTCTGTAGGCAACAGATCCCGTGTTTCCAACCCACCAATGGACGAAGAATGAACATATAAACTGCACTGCCAATCCTGGTGTAATTATTTACCATTCCACAGTTCCATGCCACTTGACCAAATCTGTGACTGAGTCGTCACAAAAGGCAGTTTCTACATGGATTGTCATGTGGGCCCATTCATCACTCATTCCTTTGTCTGATTCCCTGGTTCTACCAATGAGTTTGTGGTCATATCAATTAGCAATACACTCAACCCCAATTAGATGTAACTCTAGTAGATTCTGCATCCTTGGTGTCTACGCTCTGCTTTTGGTCATCCCCACAGAACATATCAAGTGTGTCTAGAATATGATTAGGACAAAAATAATTTGGACCATCTGCCTTCCTCCCAGCACAAGAACATCCTTCCATGTCAGTGAGAAATTCTGAATTTTGACACTTGCTTCATAATTTATTGTCAGCATGACGTAATGTCCATTGACATATGGGAAGCACCACATATTCCAGAATGTACCGATGTGTAAAACTGGTAATCCCAATACCTGAATTACTGCTGACGACAGGGAGTCATATGTGTAACCCAATCCATACATGGCATTCATGGGGCAATCCAGTACACATTTATAGACAATCTCAGAGTGAAATCACAATTGTTTCTTCCTGTTCATTGTCTCAATCTAAATTCAAGAAAGTTTCATCATAGATGGAAGTGGCACTTTCACGACTTGTTACATATCTTCAACACTCACTATTTGCTAAAACACGTGCATGTATCTCACAGATCATTCCCCTTCTGTTGTATCCAGTTCCAAGTTAGTACTACCATGTGTGTTGTACACCTAATTCATACATTCTGCAGACACTGTTTTAAGTGCTTAAGTTGTGCAAAATTAAGTGCCAATTCCTTGTCAGGGGGGCACCGCAGCTTTCACCACCCACTGCCCCGGCCAATTCTACCAGTGACAGCACCAGCACAACTGCTAAGCATCATACTTCTCCATGCGTGGCAGTTCTGAATCTTCCAGGCTCCCAAAGCCATAATAATGGCTTGGGGGCAGGTATTCGTCATTTTTTAGGGATACTGAATTGATAAGAACTGTTGCTGTGCTTGGCTCTGAATTAGACAAAAAGTGCTACCATGTGGCAGACTATCACTAGAGCTGGCATTGACAATTAAGTGCCGGTGCCTAGAACCAGAAGCCACAGGCTCAAATTAAGCACTGACTGTTTACTGATTGGATTGTAGATGGCAAGCAGGCTATGCTGCTTCACAACATGTCCATACCAGGTGGAACTATTACGTGGCTCAACAGTGCATAGTGTTTTACCTTGGAATAACGAAAGCATATTCTGGCCTATTGAGTTTTTTTTTCCCAGCTATCGACCTGGCTGACAGTCTTGATCCTGAACAGGACGGTTACTTCATGCTAATAGGCCTCTAGAATGTTTGCGTTTTGAACGCAGTGAGTCGGTTGCATCAGCCTATTTGACACTAACAGCTCCACAAGCTGGCTTGAATTTAATGGCACAAGTTGTTTACCACAGCATTTGAACAGTTATGAATCCAGTCTTCCGTGAGCACTGCTGTGGTTATCGGATGCCTTGTTCCTCTCTGTCTCTAATGTTTTTCCCTCTATTCTAAAATTGTTCCACTTTGAACACAGTTACATAGATCAATCCAACATTTAAAATAGATAAATCACGTTTAGTTCTTGGTTGCAGACAGTTTTATTGTTTCCAATATACATAGGGTGGGATTTGGGTTAACTCCTTGCTCCTCTTAATTGGATAGCTTTGTCTATCTCAGTTGCTTTCTCTTCGTTTATTAACATTTATGTCCTGCCCAGAAACATTTTAGTTTCACAGTTTCACAGTGTTCTGATTGGTTGATAAGCATCCTTTCACTCTTGCTGTTGTATGCATCCAGGAAACTACTATTTTCTTTTACTTTAAGCAATCCATGGGAGTGCATGTATTTTGCCATTCCTCTCTCCTTGTAATGCTTCCCCCTTCCCATCCCCCACCTCACTTGCTCTGCACGTCGCTGTCCCACCCAATCCTGCTCAATGTTTAAATATACCTACATCCACTCCTTTGTTGCTCTCTCCCACCGTTTATCCTTGGTGCCCCTTCTCCTTATAGTTTGGTGTCCCTTCTTCTGAACCTTTCCCACTTTATTCGTTTTAAGTTTATTGCAAACTTTTTTTTGCTCCCACAGCGCTATTGGTGGCTCTCTATCTCATGTTTTTTTTCCCATTTGAAAATGACCACCCAAGAGTGTGCATGCATACATTGGGATACCTAGAACTGGGTTTGCATTATTTTAACAAACCCATTCAAAGATGGCTGTTGCTGAAGTATATGCATCCACTGAAGACATCTTTGAGTGAGTTTGTTAAAGAAAAACAAATCGATTAAAAACGGCCACTGTGAATGTGTGCCCATCCATAGCAGCCATCTTAAAAATGATTTGTAGTATTTTCATATCGGTTCCAGGGTTGCTGTTGGGGATTCATGATCATTCAAGGCTACTATCTGACAGTAAGAAGCTTTGGAAAAGACAGTAGTTTTGACTTATGAGACTTATTGGCTTGCCGATGCTTTTCACTTTTTGCAACCATGTATTTTATAGTATATTACGATGCCTCTAGCATTGCAGTGTTTTTGCATATTTTTGCAATTACTGGCTCAAACTTGAATGCCAGCATCAGCAGTTGACGCATCATCTCACTGCAGGTTCTCTACTAGAGATTAAAGGTAATGACAGGAGCGAACGCATTGCACCAATGGCTTCTACTCTATGTATAGTGAAAGTTGCCACAATCGGAGAAAATGGTACCTGGATTCTCTTTTCCACTCAGCACTTGATAGTTATTGCTCAAGGGATTGAGAGAGACACAGGCTT
Source organism: Pleurodeles waltl (assembly GCF_031143425.1). Lineage (NCBI taxonomy): Eukaryota > Metazoa > Chordata > Amphibia > Caudata > Salamandridae > Pleurodeles > Pleurodeles waltl. The sequence continues at coordinate 296,977,984 of NC_090438.1, forward strand.
TGCGTTGTAGAACCACAGATACAAAAAAAGTTTCTAAATGTGCTCTTCGCTTTATGAAGGATAATGGAAAAAAAGGAAAGACAACTTTTTTACTGCACCAGCCTACGACTTTGTTCATGTAATGATACAATGTCACAAACAACTGCAACTATGACGTTTGTTTCTATGAAGGCGTACTTCTAAACCACAAACCGCGTTATGGAGAAAGAGAGCGGTGAACAGTGCCTCAGGTAATTGATGCTTCTTTTATACTCAATTACCTCCATGAATACACCCTATGCATACAAACACCTTTATCACAAATGTTTATGTTAAACAAAAAGGTCACCAAACGTCTTTATAGTATCAACAATTCAGTACACACTGAGGATAATTTATGTTCTCAAAGGCTTAGAAGGCACAGCTCATAACTGGATCTCATTATTTCTTACACATCGGATGCGCAAAGTAATGTTAGCACCTCCTTCTTAAAATTGGCTAGCTCTTATTGCTCAGTGCCACAGGAATTGGCTCATCCCTAAGCCTTGCCAGAGTGCACAAGGTTTCTTTGGCTCTCAGGGTCCCAACCTACTGATATTCTGATGAAGGATTCCATACATCTCTGAGATTTCTCTTAACACTCTAATGCATTCTGGTAGGTAGTCCTGATTTTGCTAAGTTGATGTAATTGAACTATCAGGCCTGAAAGCAGTGATTTGTTAAAGAAAATTCCAATGCTGAAACATTGCATCCGCTGTGTTTTCTGGCACTCAGTGACCTTTGTGGAATGAAAGCTGCTCCTCCTTCTTTTTATATGTCCAGGCAGTTGCACTTGCACTTACTGATAGTAGATTGATTCCCACAGCTTTTGGCGCACAAAGGTCCAGGAAGAAAAAGTTCTCCCTGATTCCAATACAACAACCACTGTTGAGAGGGTGATACACCATCAACAGTCTCATTTACATAGGTCGACTGAGCCATTCAATTACATTGTACCATAAACAATATTGAAGACCATAAGCAAATTTAACGCTAAATCGAAATCTAAAACAAATAAAGTTTCAAAGCTTTATTACAATGGCAAAATCAATGTCACATATATAGTGCACAAAAATAAGGTTAAACATACATGAAAACGATAGGCTGACCGAAATGTCTGAAATATTCAACCTACTAAACATCAATACGGTTGGACACTGCAAAAGAATAATACAGATCAATAACAATACAATATGTCCATGATTATTAACATTCAAAGCAGATGATGGTAACATCAATAAATCATCAAAATTCAATCTGAAATTCAATTTAGATTTCAAGTTTCAAAGATGGGCCATTCCTAACACTAACCAGAACTGGGACTTGCATGTGTGGGAATGGGCTAACACTTACGGACAAAAGCAAAAATAAAAGAAAGACAACAATAATTTGGAAAACATCTAACTAGGGCAACTTTCTGAAAAATATGCTGGTGTAAGTAACTAAAGAAAACAAGAAAGCACATTTAGTTACACCTCTCCTCATGGGACAACAGACAGGAACAGTTGATAGCAGCATTAGAACAGTGCAGAACAAAAGCTGCTCAAAGGACATAGGGGGTTATTCTAACTGTGGAGGAGTGTTAATCCGTCCCAAAAGTGACGGTAAAGTGACGGATATACCACCAGCCGTATTACGAGTTCCATAGGATATAATGGACTCGTAATACGGCTGGTGGTAAATCCGTCACTTTTCCGTCACTTTTAGGACTGATTAACACCTCCTCCAAAGTTAGAATAACCCCCATAATCAGCAGTTCAGAATTAGTTAGCCTTATTAGTTCTGAACCACAAAATTGAATAGGACAGTTAAGACTATGATGAATAAACTCATCAGGGAACTTAGAGAAGAGAATTTGGCAGCAGATCTAAGACAGAAGTGGACAGAGTTCTGGACAGATTTGAGACAGGCATAGACTGACTGCAAACTCAAACTTTCTCACTAATTAAAATAACCAAAATCCTTTCAATTGGTCCTTCAGGTGGGTGCATTTCAGATGTCAGATTCAGTATCCAATGGCTGCAGATGGCACCACCAAAATCTGATACTTTTAAGAATCTTCTCAGGAAAAGTGCATTGTCATCGAATAACTTTACATATGACTAACAAAATATTACATTCTCTAGTTATTTGTTACTTGAGATCCTTTCTCACGGCACACAATAAACTAAACTAATTAATTTCACAGAAGAACTACAAATTCCCTGCCCTGTTCAGCAGCTAGAACAAATAATATAATATTGTTGCTTCTAAAGCATGTCTCTTGCCTACAATACAATAGGACATTCAGCATTCACAATAACAGCCTAGGAAAATAATTCAGGCCAGAGGAGATAAAATAAACAAGTGATTTTCCATTATTGCTGTAAAATTAATTTTCTTAGGCCTAGTCAAGCCAAAGAAGCCTTAATGCGCATTAGTACATTTAATACATTGATAAACCTATTGCGCACCTTATAATTCATATATGCAAAGTAAATTATTTAATCGCAACCATTATTCATGACATGTTAGAGCTAATTTTAAAAGTGCATTTATTTTTCTGCATTCACGTAACTTGCAATAATAAAAATTCATTAATTCAAATGTGAGTATGGTTAATTCATATTCATTTTAACACTTCAATTATTATTCTACATTATACTCAAACATTTTTAACGTTAGCTAAGTTTAATACTTTCATTTAATCAAATGCAAAACTTTCATGTTAAAATGTGGTGCACAATACCAATTGTGACCACATGGTTCACCATAATTTAAACGTGCACATTTACAACTCATGTTATTTTCTCTGTTGGGCTTTTTTAAATGCAGGTTAATTCCTCACCATATGCTTATTTCTCTGCCACTAATTTATTAACAAAATTAGTTGAAATATGACCTTCCATGTCAGCTGAGCTGAGGTAAAAATGCTTTTAAAAGTATGTTTGCTGCATGCATGTTGGTGGTACTGTGCTTATGTGTGAGAGACTATAGAGTATGAATTTCTATGTATGTATAAGTATGTGTGTGTGAGTGGAAGTGAAAGGGTGCATGATGTCACCTCCGCTAACCCTGGCCTTTCATTGAAATGACGTCCATGGTATTCCCATGGTCTAAATCACTGCACCGAGTGGTCTGGGTTTTCTAGATCTGAAGTAACTCGGTCTGGAAACTCTGGCACCAGTTTTTTTAGATACCTTTCCAAATCCGACAAAAACACGGAGTGAAGAGGAGGAAGGACGACATAGGCAGAGCAGCCTGGGCACTATCAGCCCCCTCTACCACGATGGAGGGAGCAGACAAGGATCTCCCAGCTGGACCACCACCTCCCCTTGCCTGAGGATCTCTCCCCACCTCCACCCAAACACCACACCCACACTGGCCCCAACCTACTATTTACTGCCTGCTCAGAGCAGAGGTAATTACTAACAAAACACTCCCTGTAACCTCAGAAAACATGGAGATTTTCATCTGGTATTTCTGGTACTGTTATTCCTGCACAACCTTCATGTAAATATATTAGAATATGCACTGTTATTTACCGTGAGCGTTCCTCTGAAAGAATTACTAATGGAATTAAAGAATATGAAGAATACAATGGATTGTTTGCTGTTTCACTAAATTAGTAATTATGAATAATTGCACGCATATAAAATGTAGTATGAGAAAAATGGCAAGTACACAGTAACCCTGATATAAACTGACCATAATATACGCTGTGCTTCATGTGAGCACTCCCTCAGAAGCATTTAGTTTATGCTAACTTTTTCACTCAGGATTTGTATTGGCAGATAACATTACCCAAACAATGTTTTTTATCGCCCCATTCTTCAATAATGAATAGGATGTCTTTCTCTCATTTTACTCCATAATTTGTTTCATATTAGATGGGGTTATTAATATCAAACTGACAGTGGCAATTTTCAGCATGGTCCGTAAGACTCAGGCCCTCATTACAACCTCAGTGGTCTTCCCAGAAGACCGCCGAGGCTGCGGGCACCAGAATACCGCCATTGCTGGCGGTATGTCTGGCTCCCTATTTCGACTTTTCTGCTGGCCCAGCGGAAAAGTCACATCAACATTGCTGCCGGCTCGTAATAGAGCCGGCGGCAATGCTGATGTTCAGCGGGTGCAGTAGCACCCATCACACATTTCACGTCCAGAAATTCAGACAGTGAAATACGCGGTGGGGCTATGCCTGGGGGCCCCAGCATTGCCCGTGCCAAGTGCATGGGCAGTGCAGGGACCCCAAGGTGCACCCCAAGTCCCCTTACCGCCAGCCTTTCCATGGCGGTGTCTACCACCTTGGACAGGCTGGCGGTAAGGGGAGTCGAAATCCCCAGGGCAGCGCTGCTTGGTGGATTATGACCACCGGGACCACCATGGCAGTGATGAGGGCCTTAGTGTCCCACTCGGCCTCTCTGAGCACAGAGCTGTAGCCCAAGTGCACCCTAGTGAGTGAGCCTGAGAAAGAGGGAACCAGCGTTGGTGAGTGCAGCGCATTTGAATACGCCGCTTTGCGTCAAACAATGATGCAAATGCGCAGCGAACAAAGTATAAATCAGGGTCTCAGTGTCCAGCTCGGCGTCTCTGAACATGGAGACTGCAGCCCATGTGCAAATTAGTGAGTGAGCCTGAGAAAGAGAGAACAAGGGTTGGTGAATGCAGCGCATTTGAATAGACGATTGATTCTTCCAAGCAAGGTTAGTGAGACACAGTTAATCTGCCTCATGGCATTTCTTGCCCAATTTGTGGTATTTTGCCTCTTTGATCAATTGACTTCCAATCTACAGATACATACGGTGATTGGTCTTCCCTTTGTTAGCAAACTGGGAATAACCTGATTATTGGTTTGAGATTAAGGTAAAACCATGCCTCCATCTGCCCTTACTCTTCATTATTATCACAAACACAATGTTATTGTTTTTGGCAACATACTTTCCCGACATTTCATTTTGTAAGTGTTTGTCATTATATTAGAGTGTTTTTTCATGGACACTACCATCAAGATAAGTGGAAATAAATTGATTTACAATTGTGACCTTTATAAATGAGAGGTTTGTTTTCTCTCTGTCTGTCTTTCTTGCAGGTTTGAATTGTTTTCAACCTTGTTTCAATCATGTAAGCTTTAGTCCATCGAATTTCCTTTTTGTGACCTTTTTCAAAAATAAATCTGTCTCATTTCTCTTTTCTTCACTATGATCCCAGTAGCATAGAGGGTGCATCTAAATTACTATTCCAGGAGAAGATCCCAATGAATATGTTTTCATGGGTCGAAGCATTGATGAATTAGGGCTTTTGGCCTGCCTTCACAAGGATTCGGCATCCAAATGGATGAAAAATGAACTATACATTCCCCAAAAACTGGCAGCCATTAGTCTGTTATTTTTACCCAAGTTGTTGGATTCTCCTTTCTCCAGTTTGTTTATAACTCATGCTCAATGTTTTCTAATACTTCACATTTGTTATTTAAAGCACATCCCACAATGCTGTATGTATTTCTAAATAAATAATATTTTAAGGATGGTGTGCTAGAAATGGGGCCTTTGGTTGACAGTCAGGTTATCCCCTGTTCAAGCAAGGACCCTCTAGTCAGGCTAAAAGAGAATCACCTTCAGCTAACTCCTGCTTATCCCCTTGGTAGCTTGGCAGAGCAGTAGGCTTAACTTCAGAGTGCTAGGTGTAAAGTATTTGTAGCAACACACACAGTAACTTAATGAAAACACTACAAAATGACACAACACAGGTTTAGAAAAGTAGAGAATATTTATCTAAACAAAACAAGACCAAAACAACAAAAAATCCACAATACACAAGTCAAGGTATCAATTGAAAAGCAAAAAGAGTCTTTGGGGGTGATTCTGACCTTGGCGGTCGGCGGAGAGGCGGCGGTCGGACCGCGAACAGACCGGCGGTCAGAAAAATGGCATTCTGACCGCGGCGGTCACCGCCGCGATCGACCGCCACTTCCCCACTCCGACCGCCACGGCGGTCATGACCGCCGGGCTGGAGTTTGCGCACTCCGGCCCGGCGGTCGTCCCAAGACCGCCAACGGTATAATGACCCTGCCTACCGCCGCGGTTTCTGGCGGTCGGGAACCGCCATGCGAACCATGGCGGTAAGCACTATCGGGGCCAGGGAATTCCTTCCCTGGCACTGATAGGGGTCTCCCCCACCCCCCACTACCCACCCGAGTCCTCCCCCCACACCCTCCACCCCCCTGCCACCCCCCAGAGGTGGTACGAACCCCCTCCCCACCCCCACCCCCACCCCGACATGCACATACATGCACCCCGACATGCACACACCCCCAACATGCACATATACACACCCCCTACACACACATACACAACGGGGACACATACCCGCACACATACATGCAGACATGCGCACCTGCCGAACAGCACACATTACCCATAGACACAGCAGCACCCCCCGCCCGCATACACGCACTCACACACCCCCTCTACACACTCACACGCACACCCCCATGCACGCCCACATCACACAACACCCCCCCTCCCCCTCCCCTCACGGACGGTCAACTTACCTTGTGCGTTGGTCCTCCGGGAGGCGACGGGAGCCATGGGGAGGTGACCGCCAACAGAACACCGCCAACAGAAGACCGCCACACAGATATGTGGGTCGTAATTCTGTGGGCGGTGTTCTGCTGGCGTGGCGGTGGAGGTTGACCAGTCTCCACTTTTCCGCCGACCGCCAGTGTGGCTGCTGGGGGTTTCCCGGCGGAACGCTCCCAGCGGTCGGAATGCGCACAGCGGCATACCGCCGCGGTCGGCGGTCTTCACCGCGGCGGTAACTCGCCGGTCTCGCGAAAAGACCGCCAAGGTCAGAATGAGGGCCTTTGTGTAGTTTAAAACACACACTAACACTGTTAGCGTGAAAATGTACCTTGGGTGCTTCAAAAATAACCCAGTACGGGCGAGTGTGCGTCAAAAAGGGCTTGCAATGCATCGATTTCACTCACGAACAAGACCTTGCATCGTTTCTCCTATTGTTTGGTAGAGGCGCGTCATTTTTTCCCTCCACAGGAGAGTGATGCGTCGGTGCAGTCAGCACTCTCGGGTCCGGGCAGGCCTTGCATTGTTTTTACATGCCCTGCGGTGTTTGCGTCAGAAATCCAGACGCACGATGATCTGAAAACCACGCAGCACCGGTTGCGATCTCCCAGCCTCCGTCAGCGATGCTGTGCATCGTTTCTCCAGCTCTGTGCATCAATTCTTCGGTCCCATTGCAGGCGAGCATCGATTTTCAGCAGCAAAGCCATCTGCGCAAATTTTCTTTAGCCGCAGATCAGAGTTGTGTCGATCTTTTACCTGCATGCGTTCTGTGCGTGGATTTCTTCCTCTTAGGCTGCCAGCTTCTCCTTTCAGGTTCACAGGAACTGGATGGGCACCACAGGGCAGAGTAGGAGTCTCTCCAGAGACTCCAGGTGCTGGCAGAGAGAAGCTCTGAATCAAGCCCTTGGAGATCCTCACAAGATGGAAGGCACACAAAGTCCAGTCTTTCCCCTCTTACTCTGGCAGAAGCAGAAACTGCAGGATAGCTCCACAAAGCACAGTCACAGTCAGGGCAGCTCTTCTTCCTCAGTTCTTCAGCTCTTCTCCAGGCAGAGGTTCCTCTTGGTTTCCAGAAGTGTTCTAAAGTCTGTGGTTTTGGGTGCCCTTCTTATACCCATTATCTCCTTTGAAGTAGGCCTACTTCAAAGTAAAGTCTCTTTTGAATGTGAAATCCTGCCTTTCCCAGGCCAGGCCCCAGACACGCACCAGGGGGTTGGAGACTGCATTGTGTGAGGGCAGGCACAGCCCTTTCAGGCGTGAGTGAGCACTCATCCCCTCCCTCCTAGCACAGATGGCTCATCAGGAAATGCAGACTACACCCCAGCTCCCTTTGTGTCATGGTCTAGTGTGAGGTACAACCAGCCCAATTGTCAAACTGACCCAGACAGGGAATCCACAAACAGGCAGAGTCACAGAAATGGTATAAGCAAGAAAATGCTCACTTTCTGAAAGTGGCATTTTCAAACACACAAACTTAAAATCAACTTTACTAAAATATGTATTTTTAAATTGTGAGCTCAGAGACCCCAAACTCCACATGTCCATCCGCTCCCAAATGGAATCTACACTTTAATCAGATTTAAAGGTAGCCCCCAAGTTAACCTATGAGAGGGACAGGCCTTGCAACAGTGAAAAACAAATTTAGCAATATTTCACTGTCAGGACATATAAAACACATTACTTTATGTTCTTCCTTAACCATACACTGCACGCTGCCCTTGGGGCTACCTTGGTCCAACCTTAGGGGTGTATGACATGTAGGAAAAGGAAAGGTTTAGGCCTGGCAAGTGGGTACACTTGCCAAGTTGAATTTACAGTTAAAACTGCACATACAGACACTGCAGTGGCAGGTCTGAGACATGATTACAGAATTACTTGTGTGGGTGGCACAACCAGCGGTGAAAGCCCACTAGTAGAATTTAATTTACAGGCCCTGGCACCTCTAGTGTACTCTACTAGGGACTTACTAGTAAATCAATTATGCCAATCATGGATAAGCCAATTACATACACATTTTGTAAAGGAGCACTTGCACTTTAGCACTGGTTAACAGTGGTAAAGCACCCAGTGTAACAAAAACAGCAAAATCAGAGTCCAGCACACATCAACAACCTGGGAACAGAGGCAAAACGTTTAGGGAGACCACGCCAAGGATGAAAAGTCTAACAATATGTAATAGTATTGCATTATACTTTGGACCCTGCGCTTATCCTTTCACAGGAATTATTTCCGGGAAAGCATGTACATAGACTCTTCTATAGTTTAGATATTACATGCTCTGATTAGTCTCTTAGAACCATTTTTCTCAAACTGATTGTTATACCCAGGTTCTGAGTAACACAGGGCCGCCCCAAACTCTTTGTAATCATGCTGAAGACTCAATGGACCCAGGGAAAGAGCAAAGAGGTCTTCTGCTGTCTCCAATTGCAGATCACTGTTCAAATGTGACGTTTCTGCCATCAGACTGATGTTTGTATTTACCTTTCAACTAAAAAATATAACTTTTTGTACTGTGAAATATCTTTACTTTGTAATTGAAGTAATATTTTAAAGTCTGATAACAACCGAATCCTATGTAGCTGCAAAAAGCAGGTGTCACTGTTACCCAGTTTAATGATACACAATTTAGCAGCCTCAGAAAAATAGAAGGTTGATTTGAGCGTGCTGTGGTTCGACCAGGTAACCTGCAGATCAGTAGGACCCATATTTATACTTTTTTAGCGCCGCATTTGCGTCTTTTTTTAGCGGCGCAAATGCGGGGCTAAAAAAGTATAAATATGGGCCTAGATATTTCAGGGGTGACTGCCCAACCTAATAAGCCATCCTACCGGTTGTCGAGGCAGTTATTGGGCACACAATAAGAAAATCTTCCCATCAAGTAAGAAGCTAATGAAATGCCGAAAAATGGTCTTGTTAATAAACCGCAAAGAAGGAGCAACTGTCTATTGCTATTCTGTTTGGAGAAAAAAACATAATTTTTGATTTATGATTAACAAAGCAAATGATTGGTAGACAAAATAAGCATCAATGAGGTTTAAACTAGAAGGTAATAAGGAATTAAGATTCATAAATTCTGACAGTATTATTGCACTTTAATCTGCGCTTTTGCTTAAGGACATTTTAATGACAATTGGTATAAAAATGTTCAGGTAAAGCAGAGTACATAAAATATGTTTAATTAGATTGATTAATTAAAATAACTGATTGTTTGCCTATGGCACAAAATTAAAGCAATAAACGCTTCACTGCTGCTTTAAAGCTAATTATTTTGCAAAGAGAGAGGTACAATGAAAACATTAATACAAGGAGAATGACCAATGACAAGTAGAGAGAGAGTTGGTGAAGCAAACATGCTCTCAGAATGTTTGCTCCTTAATGTTGAATTTTAACCTGTTGGTTACAACCTGTGATGACCTGTCCCGGTCCATTATGTTGCATTGTACTGTTATTGCGCTAATATATAGCTGGTTTACCACTGTCGCAGTGCCGACGTAAAATAATACAAATGTCCAGAAACAGTTAACTTTTATCTTCATCTGGTGTACTATACTTGCCAAAGTATACCTATACAATATATAAGAGCTCGCAAATTACCAAATTCTTCTTTTCCTATTGCTCTCCCTATGTTCACTAGTATCTCCTCAATCAAATATAGCTGTGAAAGGTGTGTGGGGTATTAGCTATGCCTCACATTACCTCACATCCCTGCTTATTGTGAGGTCATAGTGTTGTGAGTTCTGTTCTTGAAACTCAGTTAGGTTTTGAGTGAGACGTGGACAGCTGAAGGAAGTCTATGACTGAGGCAGCATCAACTGTATATTTAATGAGAGAGCAGGCAATACAACTCCTCCCTTCGTCTCTGTCTCTCAACTGTCACTGCTCCGTGCTCTCAATTCACACATTCGAGAACATCCTATGCAACAGTGGTTGCCAAGATACAAGCAACTTGGATACCACACAATCAATTCAAATAAGCAGAAGGACCAGGATTCTGTCACTGATGACAAACATCCCAACTGAAGAAACCAGAAAATGCCCCACACCTTTTGGAAGAGAACAGACCTAAAAATAAGTGAAGGATTAATTAAGACAGATGTGTTGTAATTTAAGTTTCAATGAAGATGGTACTCAGCGGGCACACAGTACCAACGTCAAAGTAGCCCCTTAGTTGTGATGATGACCCTGCGAAAGAAAACAGAAGTGCCCAAATTAGTAGACTCCTAATGAGGAGGGAGAAAGATTCTGAATAATTGGACTGAGTCACCTGAATGTAAAAGGAAAGTCTGAGGCAAGTCCTAACACACTACAAACATCACCACATTCTCCCACATCGATTAATTGGTCACTTGTAGATTGCCCTAATCCTTAACTAATAAAGAAAAATAGACAAAGGGTAAGTACATCTACATGTCTTTTATCAATGCACTTTAGCGCTGCTCTTTACCTTGTTCTTTTAACTCTCCTTGTTTTTTATTTCCTTTTTTTATTGTACATGTTTATAACATGCGCTTTGTGGCCTCATCCTGTGGCACAGAGAAAAGGTTTGAAGAAGATCTCTTACACAAGAATCATAGATAGCATTGCTTCTTGCACCGCACACACACAACTTTGCTCCATCCCTCTCCACAGGGGTGTTTCATGTGCAAAAACAATTAGAGCAAAGCCAGATCTACTAAAGTGGCATGACCTTACTTTTTACCAAACAGTAAGTGAAGGCAGGTGCGGTCAAGAGGCCAAGTGTAATCTGGTCTAAAGGCTCGATGCATCACAGGTGTGCATTACACACCAGGGCAACAGTCTTCACATAGCAATATGTACCGGGGAAGGCTATGTCAACTACTAATCCACTGCTGGCTCATGTTTGCATCATGCCACAAGTGTGAGCATCATTCACAGCAGGCATGTTTAGTGCAAGTACCATCGCGAATGTCATGAGCAGGAGATGTGACTACATTGGGTAGTGCCGTATTTTTTATCTTTGCCCAACCAAGCACAACATTTCTGCAAGCAGTGCTCCGTTCCACAAAAGATAATTATTCTGATCCCTAGAAGGCTTAACAAAATTAATAGTGACACTTTTTTTAAATGACAGAGAGAGTGAAGAGGTAGTAGGGACAAGGAAGGAGGTAATCAAAGTGTAGGAACAAGCAAGATTATGAAAAAAAGAAATTTGAAGCAAAGGGGCAGTACAACAGGTGGAAAAACAGGACTATGGACCTGATTACGATGTTGGTGGTTAGGATACTCCATCACAAAGGTGACGGATATCCCACTCGGCATTTTGAAAGTTCCAGAAGATATAATCAAACTTGTAATATGGCAGGCGAGATATCCAATACATTTGTGGTGGAGTATCCCATCCGCCAATATCGTAATCAGGACCTCAGTCACAAACTAATAATCTTAGAGGTATAAGTATAATAAAGGTAGTAGTGACAATGTAGAGGTACAATAAGGTAAAACACTAGAAATAATGAGGGTAGAGGTGAGGAAAAGAGAGCTGATGGGAGAGAAACAGAGAGATGACAGAAGAGAGGGAGATAATTTGTATAGTAGACATGCCAAAGGTAGGCGTAAGGCATTCCATCTGAACACAACCAGATTGTGTGGGATGAGGTGTTTGCATTGTTGTGAGGGCCAAGCCTGTTTGATTTTCCCAATATCAAGGAGAAAAAGTGGCTAACATATTGGTACAAATGGGGTCTCTAGTTGGAAGTCAGTTTGCACCCTGTCCAAGCAGCAACCCTCACTCAAGCCAGGATAAGGGAGATACCCATCTCGGATGATCCCTGCTCAGCCCCTTGGTAGTATGGCATGAGCTGTCAGGCTTATTACAGATGCAATCTGTAAAGCATTTGCACATAACACACAGTAATACAGTGAAAATACTGCAAAAGGACATCACATCAGTTTTAGAGAAATAACGAAATATATGTTTAAAACAAGACCAAAACGAGAAAAATCCAACATACAGTAATAAAGATATGAGTTTTGCAAGAATTATTCAAGAAGTTGATACCTCCCTCTGGGGCTACCCAGGCGTACTGAACAACAAATCCAACAGTGGAGGCCGGCTGCTGCCAGCTACGTTGTCGAGAAGATAAACAAACATTACCTTGGAAATGCAGGGTGTCGTGATCCTTGCAATGAGATCCGGAGTGCAGCGTTGCTGGTGTTGGCAGGCATTGGCAGGTGTCGGTTCCAGAGATAGATTTAGGGGTCGTCGGGTCCTTGAAGTCACAAGCATTGCAGATCAAACTCCGAGCTGATGATGAAGTCAGGAGCGCTGGCATTGATGGCGTCAGGGCTGAGGTGTGAAGCGGACAGTGTGCCGTGCGGTGCCCACAGGTTACGATGTAGGCAGCAGCTTGGAGACGGCGTCCTGCAGCACCAGTGAGACCAAGGCTGCGGTTGAAGTGGGGCGGTGCGACGTGAGGTAACTCCAGGTTACAGTCCAGGCAGTGCAGGCATCGTTGCTGAAGCTCTGTCATCAGTAGGCCCAAGGCAGCGGCACTGGGCAGCTCCGTACTGCGCCTTCATGTCACAGTGCAGACAGAGGCATCTGTTAACGATGCTGGAGTCGATGGCGCTGGTGTCGGTGGACCCGGGCTACGGTGCAGAATAGGATGGTGCGTTGTGTACCTCATGAGTGGTGTCTTCATCAAGATTAAGGCCCTCATAAAGAACATGGTGGTCTGGACCACCACGCCGGCGGTGGTGGCCATTGCCGCCAACGGCATGGCGGTCCAGACCGCCGTATTCTGAATGTGGCTGGAAACGCCGCCACCGCCAGGCTCCCGCCACCAGGCAGCCTGGTGGTGGCGGCGTTTCAGATCCGCATGGGGGCCCCTGCACTGCCCATGCCTTTGGCATGGGCAGTGCAGGGGCCCCCATGCACAGCCCCGTCGCTCATTTCACTGCCCGATTTACGGGCAGTGAAATGCGAGACGGGTGCTGCCGCACTGCACCGTCCATATTCAGGCCCAGCGGGAAGTTCATTATGTGGCCGGCAGGGGGTTCTTCACGCTGACGGTCTTCTGTAGACCGTCAGCACAGTACCCCACCAAGATCATAATGAGGGCCTAAATCAGGATCCCAGCTGGACCCCGCCCCTCCACACATACTTTTACAAGGAGCTCCAACCACCTTCCTCACTATACTGGAACTCTTTAACCTCTCTCTCTGTCCACTGGAATAGAGTCCACAAAGTGGAAATATGCAGTGGTCAAACTCTTGCTAAAATAAACAACCTTGACCCATCTTGGCCAGGGAGTTATAGGCCAATATACCTGCTTCCAGTCATAGGGATTGTAGTGTCTTGCATGATTTAAAATGGAACCTCTAAGGCTCCTTGAGGACTCCATAACAATGTGTGACATAATCACTAGAATAGAATTTATGAACTCTTGCTTTAGAATGTTGAGGTTCACAGGGACATGCTGAGGAATAAAGACGTGTGATTTACAGCTCGGCATGTGGCTTAGTCATCGGCGGGTACCAGGTGGGGAAAGACGATACGACTGGCAATGAGATAGGGGATAAGTATCCTTAAGAAGAAAATGCTCTCCTGGAGAGTTTTACTTGGTTCAAGCAAACTGCTTGTGTTTTTCACGTGTGCCTTCATCAAAGTGCAGAGTCGGTGGTTGGTGTATATGGAGCCAAAGCTCAGATCCAGCCAACATGAAGCATGTGAAAAGAAAGAGCATTTCACTGAAAAGTCTATGCACTGTTGGTAAAGAAACTACAACCAAAATCCTTCAAAAGATACCGCACTGCCATGCAAAATAAAGTTATACATTATACAGCACATTTGTTAACACTAAAGGCAGATTCAAACAAGGTTTACAAAGCACAGTTAAAGACAGTTATCAAACATAAAATAGTGCTGAAGGCAGATCAACCAGGTGTAAAACAATATGAAGCATAAAAAGAAGAAAGTAAAGGATTTACCGAGGCCGTTAAAGGGAGTTGCTGCATCACGGCCGATGCAGGGCCCAAGAAGCACAGGGGTTGTGCTATAGGTGCTGTCCATATTTACCGTACCCAGAAACTCAACAGAAAGTCATTTTGCCAATGAAGTCCATCGGGGATGAACCCGAGGCCGGCCCCTTGCAGGACAAGGGCAGAGGCATAAATGGAACTGATCCTGATTTCCAGTCAGAGAGGCCAAGGGAAGTGCCCTTCTGAAAGTAAGTAAGTTCTACACTTGTTTGCAATGCTGCCATCTTCCTAAAACCACCAGCACCATTTGATACTGCCAAAAAGCAAAACATTGGCGATAGATGGACTGCCTGGATAGAGACATTTGAATATTTCATTCATGCACTTGAAGAGACTGATCAAAGGAAGATTATTAAATATCGCAAAAGTCTTGCTGGTGATGCTGTGAAAGAAGTCATTAAAAACTGCCTAGAACTGACAAAGAAGTTACAGACCATCAGATTAGGAATGTGTTGAATCTCAAGTTCAATCTACTGTAGTACCGAACGTTGATTATGAATGATGTGTTTTCAGTCATGAACGTCAAAGACTTAATGAAACAATCAATGAATTCGTGGAAATTCTCTGCACACTTATCAAACACTGTAAGTTCACTCTCAGCCATGTGGCTTAGAGTGATTGATGGATGCTTGTGCAATTCATTCAGACGACAAATGCTGAGAGAAACTTTTAGTCTGGAGTGAGTGTTGATGGCTGCCAGAGCTGAGGAACATGCTGAAAGACATGCTGCTAACATGGAGACTGGAGGTGCCCAGAGTGAGTCAGTCATGAGTGTGAAAAGTAATTCAAAACAGAAGACTGAAGGACACAAAGTGATGTCTACATGCAAATAGAAGTTGCATTTTAGATAGGTATTTGCGTTTCCACATGAAGGAAAATGTTTCACCATTGGCCAAATATGCAAGGGCTGTGGTAAAGAAAACCATTTTGTGAAAATGTGTAGAGTGAAATAAAAAGTAAGTGCATCACTGCAAGAAGACAAAATGCTAGCCAGAAAGTTCCAGAGGCAACTTTCAACACTCACCCACAAGGCCAAGCAGTGACGTCGGTTGCGGAAAATAGATACAAAATGAAGTTGATCATCATCTAATTCATTCTTAAACAATTCTTCAGCCTCAATATTAAGTGAAAGTGAAGAAAGTGATTCTGCCATGTCAAACCTTACCTCAGAAAAATGTACACATGTTGGACTGGTTGCTTGTGAGAAGAAAAGTCAATCAAGGAAAAGTCAACATGTCAAAATAATGAAATCATACAAACACTGCCTAAAGATTACACTGAAAATAAATGGATGTTCAATACTTTTTATGATCTACAGTGATGCTTCGATAAATAACATGCCTGAAGAAAAGTACAATGAACTGTCTCTGTTACCATGGCACATGCTATGAAAGTCCAAAGTATACACCTGGGCTGCATCGACACCCATGAAGAATAAAGGTTTGTTTATGGTGACAGTCAAACATAAGAAAACAAAAGTACAAGCACTGATCCATGTACTTCAAGGTACAGCTACAAGTGCCTGCATCCTTACTTTCAACATGGCTACTGACATGCAAGTGATTTCAGTGAATTGTAACTTGAATGCTCATCACAAAATAGTAAGCCAATTCCCTTAATTGTTTTATGGTTTAGGAAAGTTAAAGACTATAAGAGTAAGCCTGCACGTTAATGCAGATGTTTGTCCTGTTGCTCGGAGACATAGATGAGTTGCTTTTCATTTAGAAGAAGCTGCTGAAAAAGAACTTGAATCATTACTTAAGCATGACATTATTGATTGTTCCACTGGTCCACTGCCATGGGTTTCTCCATAGTAGTGCCTAAAAAGGACCATGAAGGAGCTGTGTACATATGGTTGACATGCCCAAGCACACAAAGTGACTCAACAAGAGCGACATCCAGGGCCGCACATTGCTGACACAATCACAAAATTGAATGGTGCCAAAAACTTATTTCGACTTGATTTGAATAAAGGTTATCATCAGTTAGAACTAGAAGAAAACTCCAGATATATTACAACCTTTGCTACATATGTTGGTTTGTTTAGATACAAGAGACTTTGGTGGTCATTATGACATTGGTGGTGACTGTTAAAGTGGCGGTAATACAGCCAACAGGCTGGGGGTAATTACAGCCAAATTATGATCATGGCGGTGATAACTCCCATAGACAGCCAATGTACCACACCAACCGCCAGGGTGTTAACACCACTGACCACGGCCATCAACAACCAGGCGGAAGACAAGGTACCGCCCAACATATAGCAAATGGCCACGGTTCGCAGGGCGGTACTGACACCATCAAAAGCCTGGCGGAAACAGAACACAGAAGATGAAAGACTCACCAACAGTCTCACAGTCATGGAGGAGCTAAAAATGCTGCTGGCCAGGGAGAAATAGCTGTTATTATCCTCCTGGACTAAGTGCAATGTTCAACACTGTTGATCATGAGATACTTACACAGAATGGGAGAAGCCAGAATAAATAACATCGCTCTTAATTGGCTCACCTCCTTCTTAAAGGACAGATCCTTCCAGATTTGTGAGAACTCATGCTACTCTGATGTCCTTCCCTTCAAGTGTGGGGTCCTGCAGGGCTTGTCCCTAAGCCCCCCATTTTTAATCTGTATACGTGCCTGCTGGCAGGTATTGTTTAGAAGTTTGGGCTATCAATTTTCTCATACACACACAACTGGTTGTCTCCCCTTCCCTGGAAAAGGATCACACCACCATCATTTGGCTCCCTGCTTGGAAAAAGTATCCAAGTGGATGGCACATTGCTGTTTATAATTGACCGGGAAAAAGAGAGAGCTGATGATTCTAGGGAACAGACCTGATCCCCGACCAAATATAGAATGGGCTGAGTGGGCAATCCACCCACTCCACCCTCCCCCATAAAAAGCCTCGGTACGTGGCTTGACATGTCCCACTCCATAGATGTACAGGCAACAAAACTAGTGGCAACTGGCTTTGGCACCCTCAGAAATCCTAGACATCGTTTCAAGTGTGTCTAGGAGATTAGTGGTCTAATCCCTTGTACTTTCCCCGTTGGACTACAGGAATTCCCTATATATGCTTTCCCAAATATGTCATCAAAAGGCTCCCGGTTACCCAAAATGCAGCAGCAAGGATCCTACTTAATGTCCCAAAATATGCCTCAGCCAATTATGCCTTGGCATCCCTTCACGGAGTTCCCATTGAGAAAATGATAACAGTTAAGACCCTTTGTTTGGCACAAAGAGGGCTTAATTCCAAAGGGCCCTCCATGATTAGGGCTATCGTGACTCCATACACTACTAGGAGGGCACTAATATCCTCTACGGGCCGACTCCTGAAGGTGCCTTGAATTCACATGGCAAGATGTGGTGGCCGATCTATTCCTTATCTCTTTCCCAAACTCTGAACACACTTCTCATAGAATTAAGACACATAGACAAGTCTAGGTTCAGGAAAATGCTTAAGGCTTGACTCTACCCCAACTAAAACCTCTTTACTTATGTCCAGACCTGATGCAGAATAACGCTATGATTCAGCTAGTTCTGGGAAGACTCTGAGTAACCACGGTCTTCAGAAATCTGCACAGTATAGCACATCATATCATAGCTTTGCTCTTGAATAATGTCCCGTCACAACCAAGGAAGAAATTGCCTTACCCCTTTTTCAAAGTTATCACCAACTTGTGAAGGGCAGTTTGCGTTGCCAGTAATTACCTATCCATCCTCTATTTAAAAAACCTATTATGATGCTTCAGATCGGACCAATTTTCAGCCTGGCTTCCTTTTAGTTTACCTAGTCAGGCTGCTCAAAAGTGTAATCACCCAGTAAAGCCAAATATTGGTGAACTGCAGTTGCTGTTGGTTCCCAACTTTCAATGACTCCTCTTGCTCTTTGGCCGCAGAGAGTCTGATTTTCTTTCTGCCTGTATGCAGATGTCCCTCTGATTCAGATGGACATTAGGGTGGACACCAAGGTGGCTGGACATCTGGAAACAGGCATCCTCATGCCCTGGAATGTGTGCATTGGTGGATGAATTACCTGACACTGAATCTGTCCAAATTGGCTGAACTTGATGAGATCATGTTCAGTTTCTGAAAAGGCTTTTAGAAACATATGGGGTGTGATCAATGCCATCCATCCATTGTGTAATCAAAGCATCCTTCTCAAAACATGCTATTATTTTCTATATGTTCATTGCATAAGATTTTCTGATTTCGGAGTTTTCAGACAAACTTTTTATCCATTTATCCATGCATGATTAGATTTTTGTAATTCTATTACTTGTAGGTTTTCAGACAAAGGGCCTGATTTAGAGTTTGATAGATGGGTTAATCCATCACAAATGTGATGGATAATCCATCAGCTGAATTACAATCTCCGTAGGTTATTATGGGATTGTAATACAGCAGATGGGACATCCGTCAAGTTTGCTTTATCTGTGCCTCTCTCTCTCATTTTCTCTCTTTTCACCTTTCACTAATTTCTGCTAATGTCTGCCCGTTTTATTTATTTCTGCTGCACTCACTAATTTATGCTTTTTTCTGTGCCACTGTTGTTTTATTTGGCTTTGATGTTTGGCCACCATTGGTCCTTTTCCCTTTTTTTTCCTCTTCCCTTTCTTTGGCCCTTCTTCCACTTTTTTCATTCCCCTGCATCCCTGCACGCCCCTTATCTCTTTTTCCACCTCCTTCACTCTTTCGCTCTCTTGCTTCCTGTACCTCCTCCTGTGCCTCACACTGCCCCTTACTCTTGTCCTCCCTCATAGGACTTAATAAATGGTGGAAACATTGTGGACACACTGCTGGTGCGGCAATAGTGCCAAGGGAAAGCTCAACTGCTTTCACTGTTACCTGGCCTCAGGAACCCTGGTTCTCCCCTTGCTAGTAGCTACCCCACCACAACCCTCCTTTCTCTCAGCCCAGTACCTGCTCCCCGCACTGCTGCTACAACCCACCACACAACGCCAAAGAGGCATTGTCTTGTGCTACCTGGAAGCTTTACAGCACTTTCCCACACCCATCACCCAGACTGCAGCATCAACCAAACTCAGCCTCTGAATGTCTCACACTCACACCCACCAGCCACAGATTTCAGATCACTGCATAATCTCATGCATGCTCTTTAACATTCGCTCTCTCACCAAATGTATCACAGAATGTTACGACCAGCTACATGACCATGCACCTGCTCTGGTGTTCCCAAAGGAGAGCTGGCTGAAAACCATATCAGTCCCCAACATCACCACAGCCATCCTTCCTGGGTGTAATATTGCCAGGCAGAACAGACAACACAAACCCATCCGCTAAATCACCATCATCGTCAAGGACATCATTAGCTTCACCATCTCCTCAGGCAAAACCCCCAGCAGCATGGAACACCTGTCTTTCAAGCTCACATCACAACCAATGTCACTCAGACCACCACCCTAATCTAGAGACCATCAGGAACACCATCAACATTGCCCATAGCATTACAGACTTTGCTGCACCCTTCATCCACGAGCGCCTTCCTTCTCCTCAAAGACCTGAACTTTCACCTGGAAGACACATGCGGTCTAATCGATAACTTAGACAGCCCCGGCCTCATCAAACATGAGACAGGACCAACACACTCTGCTAGTCACCACCGGGACCCTATTTCCACCACTTTCAGCAACATCTTGGTCAATAAGTCCAAAAATCACCTGCACCAACCACCTGCTCATCAAGTTTACCATTCCTGTCCCCCACTAATAGAGAACCACCACTACCAGGTCAGCCTGCCGAAATTGGAACAGCATCCCAGAGGAAGGCTGGAAAATCATATTTGCGGAACACCAACAAGAAAACAGTAGCAGCTCATCAAATTATAAACATCAACAACTGAATCACTGCCTGTACCATTACCCTTGCTCCCCTGAAACTCAATATCCAGTTTACAATCCAGCTGGTACACGGAAGAATTCAGGATGCTGAAGAGTCATGAACAGCCACTGCAATTAGCTGGAGTGCAGATGGAGAATGAGCCAAGACAACATGAACAGAACGTTCTACAAATCCACCCTTAAACTCTACCACAACCAGATCTGAACCATCAAACATTCTGTTCTTGCAAGTCACACTGATGGCAACGGCAATAACAGCAGCAAAGAGCTCTTCACCATTGTGAAACATTCCCCTTCACAGGGGTTACCTCCAACAACATTATCCCTCAACAGGATTATGTCTTCAAGGATCACAAATTCCATATTAGTAATATTATCTCATACTAATTATCTCAGGTGTCCAATAGGTGAGTACTCAACTCTTAGTATGAGATAATAGATAATATTACTAATATGGAATTTGTGATCCTTGAAGACATAACCTTATGGTAGTAACATTTTGACTAACAAGTTTAGTTTGATATTGGTTTCAATCAATTGCTATTTCCTCCAAATTTATTCTCAGAGTAATCTTTCTAAGAAGTTTTTTTCTAATGATAATTTTTAGAGTATATTGTGTCTTTTATATTTATGTATTTTTCAGAATGAAGGGGTCCGGCTGGATCCCAGATTTGTGTATTCACTGGTGATTAGTGTTTAATTGTTTCACAAGGTGATAGGTATTGGATTCATAGAAGCAATAGGAGGTATTCCTTTCATTGACTTATATATCAAAGAGATTGGAATAAGAAGAATTTTATTGTTTTCTGAAGGGAGATATTCAATCATTGTATGATGTATATGATATGTAATAGATAAGTTCTTGGTATATATGAATTTGTTACTTAAATTATGACATTGGTTCCAAATAATCCATGACAAATGATTTATTGAAAAACAATTTAAATGATATATATGATCTGGAACCAGGTCTATGTTTCAGGTATATGTATGATACATGAATATTTAAAACATCTATATTTATACAATTATTTATCTATTTATATAATTTTATCGGTATTGTTTACTGATATAAGAATGTATAATCTTTGATATTTTAAGTCATCTACTTCTATTCATAAACATATTTATATATTTATATCGTATTTATTTATATGTGGTGATAAGTTTATGTATATGGATGAAATTATAATATATTTTTGATTGTACAGCATGATACTTACCCTTCCTAGTTTAACAGGTTAATTATGGTTATATATTTGATAACTACAAGAAAAGAATAATAGTAATTTTGAGAATATATAATGAAGTCCTATTTCTATGACCATGATCACTAGCTATATATTGTTGTTTGTATTGGTTGGATTATGCACGTCACCAAGGCTGCTAGTCAGCCGAAACGCGTTGTGCTGAATAAACTTACTTCTCTTTTGACCTCCTGAGAGTGCTGCTGTTTTACAACAATTTTGTGGTTAAGAATATATATATATATATATATATATATATATATACAGTATATATATACACCCACACACACATATATACACACAGGAATACACACACATAGACACACATATATATATACATACATTTACATATTTAAACCATGAGTAAATATACATTAGTTAAACAGGTTTAAAGAGTATGTGTGTAGTTTATTGTTATGACATAGTAGTAATACATATTTTCTAAAGAACTATATATAAGTAGAATATACACATAATCAAATGAAAAATATTTATCAACATAGGCATATGCAGTCCAGAACTGTTTTAATATGGTGGGTATGAAGGACAGAGACAACTCTTGAGTAGTTTTCTGAAGACAAGATAGTTATCTGGGGGTAATGAATTCCATAGTTTGGCTGCTTGAAAAGGATGTACCACCTATAGTCTTTTTCTTGTATGGTGGTGTTCTAAGGCCGGGTGCCAATCTTGAGCGGAGGTTTCTTTGTTGAATGTATTTTGTTATTTTGTTTCTGATAAAAAGCGGTCCTGTTCCATGTATAGCTTTGTGGGTGACACAAAGCAGGTTGAAGGTGCATCGTCTGGCAAAGGGAGGCATTTAGTTTGTGAATCACTAGTCACTCCCATGACCTGTGTTGTGGGGCTATCTGATTTGGAGTCACTCCTGCTGTGACAGACTGCTTTCTGGAGGAAGGGGATGGCACTTCAAAAGGAAGCAGACCCTCAACATAAATTTCAAAGACTCAGACACAAAATTATATTTTGTGTCTGGAAATGAACCATAAGAAGTTGGGCTCATGTTCTCAAAAATTGCCAACTGTGAAGCAGCCAATCAGGCTGTGTGAGGAGGAGAAGATCTTCAAGACTTCTCCCTTTGACCAGGACTGGGAGCCAAGGCCTACCAGTCCCCCAGCGTGGTGAAGGAAAATCATCCAGGGACTCTAAGAACATCTGCCCCTGGAGCACCAGTGGCTGTCTGCTTGCCAAGATCAGTGTGTCCTGTGAGGAAAAGGGGAGTGCTGAAGGGAGTGTAGTCCAGTGGGGAATCCTGGCAATTGGATTCCTGTAGCAATGTATGAGGTGATGGCTGCTACACAATTGGCTATGTGCAGGGAATAGTCCGTGACCCCCTTATGCCGGAGGAGGGCCTCTGTGAAGAGAGCTGTGATGGCTCCTGCATCGATTGGGTCATTGGCCGTTTGCAGGAAAAAGTTGGCAACCCCTGTATGCTAGGGGAGGTCCATCATGAAATTAGTCGGGACTGTTGCTTTACTGAGTGTGTCATCCCCCTTTTGCAGGTCGGCTGCTGTGCTGATTGGGCCAAGGCTTGTGTGCGGAGCTCAGTCGACGACCCTGTTTGCCAGAGCAGGCCGAAACAGAAAAAACAAGGAGCATGACGTGGTCGAGACTGTCATCGTGAGGGAGGAGGCCTCTGTTGTGATCTGAGCCTAGCCAAGCCTCAACTGAGGACCAAGACCAGAAGTGTTGCAAGCCCCTCCAATCTGTGGGGAGGATGCCATGAGCCTTACCAAGCATCAAAGACCTCTAGCCACTGCCTCCACAGGGCTGCATGTGAGGAACTTGAGGACACCTGACAGCTGCCTCTTCCAGGCACTTTGTTAGGAACTTACTGGAGACAGCTGCTTTAGCTTCAGTACCCACTAAGGCTGTGTCCTCAGAGACTCCGGCCGCTCCACTCCTGCTGGTGTGGATGAGACTGATATACGGGCCATACGCCCTAGGGAATTTGCCTGCCACATAGCAGTTCAGCACTGGAACACTTTTTACCTTAATAAAGTCTGGGTGGTACTCCTGAGACTCTAGTGGGGCTTAACCTGAATGTCACCTATAGTGAATAGGGAATACCCAATAACACTAGTGAGAGGTGAGTGGGACTCAAGGACCTGCCTATAAAACACCAGATTCCCAACCTCAGGGTAGTGTATGTATGGTTTGTCAATTTGGTATTGTGTTCCTATATAAATACTCCTTTTTTCATCAAAGCAAGCAATAGCAAGTATTTGACTGGGCAATCATTTATTTCTACTACTGAACATATTTTGAGTTGTAAGGCCGTGTTCACCCCCTCCTGAGAAGCCTTCGACTGGTCGACTTGCGATACCACTGAGAAGCAAGTGCTGAAATGGTACTTGGCCCAGTTGCTCAGGATTCATAGTAGGCCATGCTCTGGAACCTCCAGAGTTTAAAGGCTCATCCCCAAGGGATGGGCCCAGTAGCTTCTGCTCGGCGCATTGCACTCTGAACAGGGTTCTGATAAATACCAAATTAGAGTTGTTAGGGGAATACAGTTTCTTACTCCAACAGAAATAGTGATTCAGTCAGTAGTCCTCTAAAAAATGAAAATGGACCAGCATTCCAAGAGTTACTTGGGCTTCTTTGAATGCAGACCTCAATTCTACAGCCCTGTTAGTCTCCGGCTCCCGAAGGTCAGAGCACATCAATCCAATCATAATTGTACTAAAATGGTTCCCTAATAAGGCAAGGAGGTTTTTTTTTTTTAAGTTAGTCTGCACAGTTCACAAGGCTATGTATGGGAGAATTACTCTTTTCAGGGGGCCCTCATTCTCTCCAAATTGCAGATGCTGTGTGACTAGTAATGTTTTTATTCGCATTCAAACCTTAAGTAGACTTTCTCAGGGAATGTCACCAGAATCTGGAAGGCCATTGTTCCTTCCTGCTACTAGGACAAAGATATCCATCTCCTTCTACCTTTAACAGAGAGCAAAAATCCCAACCATCCTAGCATTATCTCCAATTGTGTGTGGAGCAGTCCAACCTCAAAATGGCTACTGATGGGCATGAAGAAACTTTTATTTTTAGATCCAATTTTGCTATCTTATAAACTCTGCTCTTTAGGTTGCAAACTGAAGGAATATGACTTTATCTCAACTCCTCTTCCCGTTCTGCATAGTTCATTACTCTACCCCAACGGCTGTTGTTTCCCAGTACATCTATTCCCTTTGACTGCATTTTAATTGTTCTGGCTGCTGTTTCACTGTGACTATATTTCCCCGTTTTTATATTTAAGCGCACTGCTGCCCTTGGTGAGTTGGATTCGCGCTATATGAAATTGTACAAAGAAAATACAAAATATTCAACTTAAGCTTGATTCATTCTCTATTTTTTAACCATATATATCGACTGCCCCTCGTGAAAATGGTTATGTTTAAATCTGAATTTTGTACGAATTCATTACTCTTCGAGGCTCAGAAACTGATGCCGATCCATCTTCCATCACTCTGCAAAGCACATTTTTAATATCCCGTAACTAAGATTACACTTACGAGGAGGAGCAGATTTAGAAGACAAGAAAATAACTTTGAAATACAGTCCTTATTAGTCCTGTCCAGGTAGCAGTCCTAGTCAGGGTAAGTAAGTTACACACTTAAATTAACCTGTGCTCACCCTCTAGTAGCTTGGAGCAGAGCGGTCCAGCTAACCATAAAAATCAATTTGTAAAGTATTTGTGCAGACTTTGCATACAGTAACACAGTGAAAATATCAGAAAATGACTTCCACTAAGTTTAAAAAATAGTATATATTTTACTGATCAAAACCAGACCACAACGACAAAAGTCAAATCATTAGTTCTCAAGTTACCAATGCTTGAAGCACAAGTGTGAATATAGTGCTGAAAGAACACTCGCCACCATCGTTGAAGCACAGAGTTTGTTTCTGCTTCACAAAGGCGGTTGATGCAGCTTAGTCATCACCCACGACTCCATGTCACCCAGGCAACCCATAGGAAAGGAATGCGGCTCCGATGTGCAGGTCCTGGTCAACATTCCACTGCAGATTGAGAAGGAAGTGCAGATCTTTGCACAACAGGGCGCTGGTCATTTCAAAGCTCAGTTGCCGGTTGGGTACGAAGTGCTGCCCTTTGGAGTATGAGCGCTAATCTTGCGAAGCTCAGTTGCAGGAGTCCCAGAAGATAGAGTCCGGCAGCAGTGTAGGTAAAAACAGAGGGCCTGATTACGACCTTGGCGGATAGGCTACTCTGTCACTAAAGTGACGATATCCCGTCCGCTATATTACAAGTTCCATTATCTCTTATGGAACTTGTAAAACGGCGGGTGGGATGTAAGTCATTTTTGCAAGCCCTTGGCGAACTTTGTTTTAAGGATGTAGAGAGGAGCTTCAGTTCTTCTCACTCCCAGGCAGGAAGCAGCAGGCCTGCACAGCAAAGCAGGTTGCACAGTGACAGTCCCTCTTAAAGTACAGCAACCAGCAGGCCAACACAGTAGCGCAGTTAGCAAAGTGGCAACCCCTCCAGACAGCACAGCAGCTCCTCCTCTCGCCAAAATGTCCTTGGTTCCCGCAGAGTTTTGATTTGTTGGGTTTGGGCTCCAGTACTTATACACAGTTGAGCCTTTGTAATGGGGGAGACTTCAAATAGGCCTTTAAAGATTATAAAGTCTCTGCATTTCATGTCCTGGCGCCAGACTCACTACAGGGGGGTAAGCAGCTCTTTGTGTGGGGACAGGCACAGCCCTATTTAGGTGTGTTAGAAATGGGTTTTTTGGTTGGCAGTCAGGTTACCCCCTGTCCAAGCAAGAACCCTCACTCTAGTCAGGGTAAGTCACACACAATCCAAAATTATCCTGTGCCCACCCTCTGGTAGCTTGGCACGAGCAGTCAGGCTTAACTTAGAAGGCAAAGTGTAAAGTATTTGTGCAATAAGTCATACAATAACACAATATAGCACCACAAAAATACACCACACAGTGTTTAGAAAAATATATAATATTTATCTGGATAATTGCAGGTCAAAACGAATAAAGATGCAATATGAAATTGTAGAGATATCACTGAAAAGTGATATAAAGTGTCTTAAGTCTTTAAAAAGCAAACAAAGTCTCTTTCAAGCACAAAGTACCTGGTTTAAAGTGGAAAATCTCTGCAAAGGGCCGCAGAAGAAGAGATACGTCGAAAAATGGTGTGTGCGTCGATTTCTCCCCTGCACACACAGACTTGCATCGTTATTTTTCATGCGGGGAAGACGTGCGTCGTTTTCCGGCGCGCGGACAGTCTCTTTCTGTGGTTCGCGGGAGTACCGGATGTCCCGGGGTCTGTGCGTGGAATCCTAGGCTTGTTTTCCGGCTGTGCGTCGTTCCGGTGGGCTGTGCGCGGAATCTTCTCCCTCACGGCAGGCGTCGCGTGGATTTACTTGTCCAGACGAGGCTGTGCGTCTAAGTTCCGGTCGCACCGCATTCGTCGCGTCAAGCGGCGTCTTTCCGGATCGGCGTTAGTGAATTTTTCACAGCAGAGCAAGCTGTGCGGCAAATTTTTCGGCGCACAAGGCTTCCAAATGAAAAAGAGAAGTCTTTTTGGTCCTGAGACTTCAGGGAACAGGAGGCAAGCTCTATCCAAGCCCTGGGAGAGCACTTCAGCAGCAAGGCAAGAGTTCAGCAAGGTAGCAGGGCAACAGCAAGGCAGCAGTCCTTTGTAGAAAGCAGTCAGGTGAGTCGTTTAGGCAGCCAGGCAGTTCTTCTTGGCAGGATGCAGGTTCTGGTTCAGGTTTCTTCTCCAGCAAGTGTCTCATGAGGTAGGGCAGAGGCCCTGTTTTATACCCAAATGTGCCTTTGAAGTGGGGGAGACTTCAAAGAGTGGCTAAGAAGTGCACCAGGTCCCCTTTCAGTTCAATCCTGTCTGCCAGGCTCCCAGTAGGGGGTGTGGCAGTCCTTTGTGTGAGAGCAGGCCCTCCACCCTCCCAGCCCAGGGAGACCCATTCAAAATGCAGATGTATGCAAGTGAGGCTGAGTACCCTGTGTTTGGGGTGTGTCTGAGTGAATGCACAAGGAGCTGTCAACTAAACCCAGCCAGACGTGGATTGTAAGGCACAGAAAGATTTAAGTGCAAAAAAATGCTCATTTTCTTAAAGTGGCATTTCTAGAATAGTAATATTAAATCCAACTTTACCAGTCAGCAGGATTTTATATTACCATTCTGGCCATACTAAATATGACCTTCCAACTGCTTTCAGATCAGCAGCTACCACTTCAATAATGTATGAGGGCAGCCCCAATGTTAGCCTATGAAGGGAGCAGGCCTCACAGTAGTGCAAAAACGAATTTAGGAGTTTTACACTACCAGGACATGTAAACTACACAGGTACATGTCCTGCCTTTTACCCACACAGCACCCTGCTCTAGGGGCTACCTAGGACACACATTAGAGGTGACTTAGATGTAGAAAAATGGGAGTGTTAGGCTTGGCAAGTACTTTTAAATGCCAAGTCAAGGTGACAGTGAAACTGTACACACAGGCCTTGCAATGGCAGGCCTGAGACCACGTAAAGGGGCTACTTAAGTGGGTGGCAGAACCAGTGCTGCAGGCCTACTAGTAGCATTTAATCTACAGGCCCTAGGCACATATAGTGCACATTAATAGGGACGTATAAGTAAATTAAATAGTCCAATCAGGTATGATCCAAGGTTACCATGTTTAAAGGGAGAGAGCATATGCACTTTACCACTGGTTAGCAGTGATAAAGTGCGCAGTCTAAAAGCCAGCAAAAACAGTGTCCAAAAAGTGGAGGGAAGCAGGCAAAAAGTTAGGGGTGACCACCCTAAGGCTGTCAGGTCTAACAAGGTGCAAGTGTCAGCTCCTCCCTCCCATGAGGAAATTTTCACACCCAAGCTTCCTTTGAGTGACTGTCCAGAGGAAATGCACAAAGCCCAGCAGTCACCCAACCCAGACGTGTATTGAGAGACAGGAATAGGCACAGAATGTTAATGTAAGAAAATGTCAACTTTCTACAAGTGGCATTTTCAGACTGAGGGTTTGATTTAGATATTGACGGACGTGTTACTCCGTCACAACAGTGACAGATATCCCATTCCCCTTAATCTAAATGCCATTGGATATAATGGGATTTAGATTTCAGCTGATGGGATATCTGTCACCGTTTTGATGGAATAACACATCCGCCAATATCCAAATCAGGCTTCAGTCTGAAAATGACACTTGTAGAAAGTTGGCATTTTCGTATGTTAACCATTCTGTGCCTCTGCCTGTCTCTGAATACACGGCTGGGTTGGGTGACTTACAACTTACAACTTAAAATCTGACTTCACCATGAGTTGTGATTTTAAATTGTGAGTCCAGAGACACCAAACTTCAAATTTCTTTATTTCTGCAATTGGAAATTACACTTAAAAGATGTTCTAAGGCAATCCCAATGTTAACCAAAGGGAGAGGTAGGCCTTGCAGCAGTGAAAAACTAATTTAAAGGAATATAGAAGTTTTTTACTACCAGGACATGTAAAACTCAAACATACACGTCCTGCCTTTTAAATACACTGCACCCTGCCAATAGGGCTGCCCAGGCCCTACCTTAAGGGTTGCTTATATGTAATAGAAGTGAAGGTTTGGGCCTGGCAAGTAGGATAATATGCCAGGTCAAAATGGCAGTTTAAACTGCATACAAAGGCTCTCCAGTAGCAGCCCAGAGACATGTTCAAAGGGGCTACTGAGTGGGTGGCACAATCAGTGATGCACGTCCACCAGTAGCATTTCATCCACAGGCCCTGGGCACATGTAGTGCACTTTACTATGGACTTGCCAGTAGGTTAAATATGCCAGTTGTAGATAAGTTAATGTTAACATGTTTTTAAGTACAGAGCATATGCACTTTAGCACTGGTTAGCAGTGGTAAAGTGCCCAGAATCCTAAAGCGAGCAAAAATGAAGTCAACAAACCAAGAGGTCAGAAGGCAAAAAACTAAGGGAAACCATGCTAAGGATGCCACGTCTAAGAGACCTGTTATAGCTAAGGGCTGAGTATACACTTTTGAAAAAAAGGAAATCAAAGGATTTTAGATAAAAACCCCTATAGCTCACAGCAGTATTACCCGGCTCTCTTGTTTCTTCAATGGGCCATCTGTTTCTTCAGTGGCAACAAGAAACCATGTGTGGATGTTGCACCTAGTTATCCGAAACACTGAGGCTCTCATTTTTGGGGATTTGATGTAGGGTAGCGCAGAAAGACACCTTTAAAGTGAAGTGTCCCTCTGCAGAACTGGATAATACAATGTGTTTTATGGACAATGGACAAGCCGACTCACTTGCCATTCTTGACATCTCTGTGGCATTTGTGGCATCTGAGTCAGTGGATAAAACTATACTCTCAGGATAAGGCTGTCCTGAAGTGGTTCACTTCCCTTGAGTAAAACTGCACATAAACTGTAAAACTCAAAGGCCAAACTTCAGAATCTTGCTAAATCCGTAATACTTAAAAGGTGCACACAATGTTCTGCTGTTACCTGAAATCTATGGATGACTTAATCACAGACAGAACCTATGCACACATGAGTCTCAGGAAGGAAGAGACTTTCTAGTTTGTTGGATGAATTAAGGCCCATATTTATACTTTTTTAGCGCCGTATTTGCGCCGCTTTTTGACACAAAAACGGCGCAAACTTACAAAATACAATTGCAGCGCTAAAAAAGTATAATATGGGCCTTAGTATTTTTGATTATAGGGATATTGTGGACTTCTTAGGAGAAGTCCGAAGACAAGCATGAATCATACTATTCAAGCATATCTTTTGTGTTCTTCTCAGACAAATGTTTCCTGGTATGTTAAGGTCTTTATTCTCTGTTCTTGCATGGTTTGGTTTCCACTGTGATTTTCAGCGTGGCGTGAATGTGAAAGAGGAAAGACAGTTCTGTAAGGAATTTAGGCTTGGTGTTTCCAACATGCATTTATACAAGTGGGGTAGTTTTGGAGTATTCAGACTTCCTTGTGTAATGTCTTAATTTTTGCATGTAAAGATTTGATAGTAGTGTGATGGACATTGCTGTGGAATGGTGGGTTTTTCATCTCGGGAAGTGTAGGAGCTTTCACTTAGTGTAGGCTTCCCAAGCTTCAGTTGAGGTGGACTTTCTAATTGGAGTATGTTTGAAGTATTTTCGCAGCATGTTTTGAGGAGCCAAGTGGATATACAATCTTAAAAGAGGCCAGATGTATCAAACAATTTTGCATTCGCAAACGGTGCGAATCGCAAAATTCGACCGTTTGCGAATGCAAAAATGCCTTTCAAGATTTGTGAAAGGCATTTGCAGTGCAATTTCAATGAATCACTAAAATAACGATTCCCTGAAATTGCGACTCCAATTAGGGAATCGCAAATTGCGATTCTCTAAATAGGAAATTGCAAATAGGTAATTCCTATGCAAATAGGTAAATCTAATTTGGTGGTAAGCATGTGCAATTTTTAAAAATGCATTATAAATGCATTTTAAAAAATGACATGTACCACACACATTCCCCTAGGGCATGTGTGCGCTTCACATGTCCACAAATATGTTTTTGGGGTGCATGAAAGGGGACCTTAGGCCCCCAGCACCCTGGGGTTTGCATTACCTAATTTACGAATTCCTTACAGGAATTTGCAAATTAGGTAATGCAAAACCATTTGCACCTATAGGGATGAATGGAATCTCATTCCCTAATTTCGATTTGGTAATAGTGATTGCGATTTTTAAGAAATTAATTTGCAATTTTCATACATCCCATTTTGCATTTCTTAAATAGCGATTTCTTAAAAATCGTTAATTAGGAAATGCAAACAGGGACTTTGATACATCTGGCCCTAAATCTAGAGGGTACAGGTACTGAAAAGAGGGAAGAGCTCAGCTGAAAGCTATTTGGGAACCTCAAGGTCTCAAATTCACTAATGGAAGAGTTTTGGATTGACGTATAGTCTTAGATGCGTTAAGAGCAGACGGTGTTAATTTAGCACCAGTAAATCATCAAATTAAGGCCCATATTTATACTTTTTTTTAGGGGAAACACCCGGAACAACGACTCCTAAACCACAAAGTTGTGGAAAACAAAAGCGAAACAATGGTTTCGTTTTCCACAACATCCTGGATTTCGGGCCTTAACCATGCATGTGTGAACCACTTACATGCGTGGTTAAGGCACAGAAGAAGGGAGTCGACGCGGTGAAGGAGGAGGTAAGTTGGGCTGTGACTGGGGCTGTTTTTTGGGGACTGGGGTGGGGGCTCGGGTGTTTAGGGTTTGGGGGGAGAGGGGCCTTGGTTTTGGTTTTAGGGGTGGGTTGGGGGGTTGGGGTGCTTTAGATTTTAGGGGCGGGGGTGGGGACTCTGGGTATTTTTAGTTTTTGGGGGTGGGGTGATGGGCTTGGGGTGATTAGGGGGGTCAGGGTTTAGGTTTTAGGGGTTGGTTTGGAGGTTGGGGTGCTTTAAGTTTTAGGGGAGGGGGTTGGGGTTCGGGTAATTTTGGGGATGGGGGTTGGGTGGTTTTGGGGGTAGGGGGTTGCAGTAATTTTTAGGGGTGGGGGATAGGGGAACGCATGCTGGAACCTTGCATGCTGATCACTAATGCCTTTAAAATCGTTGTAAAGGCATTTGTGGCAAAGGAATTAATGATACTAACGAGGTCGTTGTTCCGAACTCGTTGTTGAGCCATGGGTAGTTGAAGCACTCGTGGTTTCAACATATAACCCTTTTTTAGCGCTGCATTTGCACCGCCTTTTGATGCAAAATCATCACAAACTTACAAAATACAATTGTATTTTGTTTGTGCCGATTTTACGTCAAAAAATGACGCAAATGCAGCGCTAAAAAAATATAAATATTGGCCTAAGAGCTTCTATACTTCCTATGTCCATCAATGAATCAATAAATGTATTTGTAGAGCACACTATCCACCCATAAGGGTCTCAAGGTGCAGAGGGGAGGGGGGATGCTGCTACTGCTCGAATAGCCAGGTTTTGAGGCGCTTCCTGAAGGTCAGCAGGTCTTCAGTCTGTTGTAGGAGCAAAGGAAGGGTGTTCCAGGTTTTGGCGGCAAGGTGGGAGAAGGAATTGCCTCTGGTGGTCGCTTGCGGATGCGGGGGACGGTGGTGAGAGCAAGGTTGGCTGAACAGAGTTGGCGGGACGGGGTGTAGAAGGTGAGTCACCTGTTGAGGTAGGATGGACCGGTGTTGTGGAGCGCCTTGTGTGCTTGGTTGAGGAGCTTGAAGGTTATCTTTTTGTTGACAGGGAGCCAGTGTAGGTCTCTCAGATGGGGAGTGATGTGGCTGTGGCATCGAGGATCAGGCCTGCGGAGGCGTTTTGTATGCTTTTCAGTCGTTTGAGGAGTTTGGCTAGGGCTCCTGCGTAGAGGGCGTTTCCGTAGTCAAGTTTGCTGCTGATGAGGGTCTGGGTGACTGTTCTTCTTGTATCTGTGGGGATCCATCTGTAGATCTTGCTGAGCATGTGGAGGGTGTCGAAGCAGGATGAGGAGACAGCACTGACTTGCTTGGTCATGGAGAGTGTTGAGTCAAGGTTGACGCCCAGGTTGCGTGCATGGTCGGTGGGTGTCGGGGCTGCTCCCAGAGCAGTAAGCCACCAGGAGTCGCCACAGGATGAGGGGTAGGTGCCGAGGATGAGGACCTCCGTCTTATCTGAGCTCAACTCCAGTTTGCTGTTCCTCATCCATTCAGCAACTGCCTTCATTCCTTCATGGAGGTTGGATTTGGAGGTGAGAAAGTCCTTGGTGAAGTAGAGGATCAGTTGGATCTCGTTGGCATAGGAGATGATGTTGAGGTTGTGTAGCCGGGCGACGTGGGCGAGCGGGGGCCATGTAGACGTTGAATAGTGTAGGGCTTAGGGACGATCCTTGGGGGATGCCGCAGATGATCTTGGAGACTTCGGATCGGAAAGGGGGGGAGGCGGACGCTCTGGATTCTGCGAGAGAGGAAGGAGGTAGTCCACTCCAGAGCTTTGTCCCGGATCCCTGCTTTGTGGAGGCATGTGCGTAGGGTGCGGTAGCAGACGGTGTCGAAGGCGGCAGAGAGGTCCAGGAGGATGAGGGCATCAGTTTCACCGTTGTTAAGCATGTCCCTGTTGTTGTCGGTTGCGGTGATGAGGGCAGTTTTGGTGCTGTGGTTGCTGCGGAACCCTGACTGGGATGGGTCCAGGATGTTGTTTTCTTCGAGGTAGTGGGTCAGTTGTCTGTTGACGATCTTCTCGATTACTTTGGCCGGGAATGGAAGCAGGGAGATGGGACGGAAATTCTTACGGTCTCTCGGGTTGGCCATGGGTTTCTTGAGTAGGGGATTGATCTCAGCATGCTTCCAGCTCTCGGGTTAGGTCGCGGTCTTGAAGGAGATGTTGATGACTTTGCGGAGGTGGGGTGCGATGGTGGTGCTTGCTTTGTTAAAGATGTGGTGTGGATATGGGTCTGACGGAGATCCAGAGTGGATAGTGCTCATGGTTTTGATTCTGTCGTCTTCGTTCACGTTGGCCCAGAAGAGCAGGGGATCGTAGTTGAAGGTGGGTGGAGAGTCTGAGGAGTTGGTGGTTGACGGGGTGGTATGGCTTTTGAAGCTGTCATGGATGTCTGTGATCTTGTGGTGGAAGAAGGTGGCAACGGGGTTGCACAGGTCTTGTGATGGTGGGATGTTGTTTGTGCTGGAGCTGGGGTTTGAGAGTTCCTTCACAATGTTGAAGAGCTCCTTGCTGTTGTGTGCGTTGTTGTCAAGGCAGTCTTTGGAGGAGGTTTTCTTGGCAGATCTGATAAGGTGATGGTGTTTGCGGATGGCGTTCTTGAAGGCAGCATGGTTGTCCCCTGTCTGTTTGAGGAGCCACTTTCTCTCCAGTTTCCGGCAGGTTTGTTTGGAGGCTCGAAGGTCCGAGGTGAACCAGCTGCGTCTCTTGTTGGCGCCTCTATTGGAAGGTTTATTGAGCGGGCGTGAGTGTTGGCGCAGTCGTCAATCCAACACCAGAGGTTGCAGGCTGCGAGGTTGGGATTGGTCGGTGGTTTTCAGGCGAGGCTGGTGTTCAGCTGGTCTTGGCTGACTTTGCTCCAGTTGCGGCGGGGGATCTGTTGGGTGCGGTGATGCTCAGTGGGTTTCCCGAAGGTGAAGTGGATGCAGCAGTGGTCGGTCAATGGGAGTTCGGTGGTGTGGCTGAAGGTGACGTGGGGGCTAGCATAGAAAACGGGGTCCAGCGTGTGGCCGGCTGAGTCCGAGGGTGGCGAGGTTGTCGATTAGGGTGGTGGAGTTGGGGCCGTTGTTATTCTCCAGGTGAAAGTTTAGGTCACCGAGAAGGATGTAGTCGGCGGAGGCTACGGAGTGCCTGCTGACGAGGTCGGCGATGGAGTCGCAGAACTGAGGCCGTGGTCTGGGGGGTCTGTAGATGAAAGTTCCTCTGAGGATGGTGTTGGGGTTGGTGTGGATCTAGAAGTGCAGGTGTTCGGCGGTGCTCAGGGTGTCGTCAGTACAGGTCCTGACCCTGATGGTGTTCTTGTGGATGATGGAGATTCCTTCTCTGATTCCGTTGGTGCAATCCCTGCTGGTGATCTTATAGCCATCCGGAATGGCTATGGCGATGTCTGGGGCTGAGGAGGCGTTCATCCAGGTCTCCGTCAGGAAGGTGATGTCCAGGGTGGAAGTGTTGAGCAGGTCCCAGAGTTCGACGGCATGTTTGCGTATGGAGCGGGTGTTTAGTAGGATGCATTGGAGGTAGTTGCAGTCTGGTTTGGTGGGTGGTTTGGCGAATTGGATGGAGGTGAAGCTGCAGTTCCAGCAGGTGAAGGGTCTCTGGGTGTGCTTAGGGGAGGCCAGGAAGCAGGCGTGAGCTCGTCCGGTGTTGAGTGCAAGGAGGGTGCTGGTGGTGTAGTAGTGTTAGTTGCCGTGGCGGTCTTGGGGAACAGAGGTCCCGGCGCTGGGCGCGGTCAGGACACAGACAGGTGCAGACGGGCTTGCCTTAGGTGCGTATTTGGAGCACCAGCGGGGTGCCCCCTGCGCAGCCGTGCAGCGGCTGACATATAAGGGGAGGTGGGAGGGAGGGGCAGCTGGGAGGTGGGTGCGGGTCAGCGAATGGGCGAGTGGGGGGCGGGGCCACAGGGACGCATCAGCAGGAAAAGGAAATCGAAGAAGAGGGAGGGGGTGGGGCTGCAGGGACACAGCGGTGGGGATAATGAAGACAAAGAGAAAAGAGGAAACCTGGAACAGCGGCAAACCGGCACAAGGTGCAGGGGCGCGACCTGCCTGAATGCAGGGTCAAGGGTCGCTCCCTTCAC
Source organism: Pleurodeles waltl (assembly GCF_031143425.1). Taxonomy (NCBI): domain Eukaryota; kingdom Metazoa; phylum Chordata; class Amphibia; order Caudata; family Salamandridae; genus Pleurodeles; species Pleurodeles waltl. The sequence continues at coordinate 297,013,944 of NC_090438.1, forward strand.
CGTGCAGCGGCTGCCATATAAGGGGAGGTAGGAGGGAGGGGCAGCTGGGAGGTGGGAGCGGGTCAGAGAATGGGCGAGTGGGGGGGCAGGGTCGCAGGGACGCAGCAGCGGGAAGAGGAAATCGAAGAAAGGGAGGGGGTGGGGACGTAGGGACGCAGCGGTGGGGATAACGAGGACAAAGAGAAAAGAGGAAACCTGGAGCAGCGGCAAACCGGCAAAAGGTGCAGAGGAGCGACCTGCCTGAAAGCAGGGTCAAGGGTCGCAATTCAAAGAGGGAAAATGTGACAATTCAAAGAGGGAAAATCTATTGTTTCTGCACTAGGTCACCTCACGGGTTTGTAACCTGCAGGAGAGTTAAATGGGTTCCACCAATGCCACTAATGAAGAAGAGGCAGTGAAATTAGTAGAAGAAGGGCTCAATGACAGGCGAGATGCTCGGTTTTGCCTGTTGAGAATGCTGAGAAATGTGTATAGTCATGGTAACTCTCTAAATGAAGCTGTTGTTGTCTAAGGAATATATATTTAGTAAGATTCAGAAGAAACTGAATTGTAGTCTCTGTAAGCTAATAATTGAATACCAACGAATAAGTATTCCAGGTTTAGTTTGGTGCAATTCAATTGTAAATTAGTTGCAGCCAGGCAATTTCTCAATACACTCGCTAGTAGTACAGTATAGTATAGTACAGTATAGTATAGTATAGTGTAGTGTAGTATAGTATAGTATAATATACTACAGTATAATATCGTATAGTGGTACTCACATGATGATTGCCAAAGGAAAACATGTTTAAATATTCCAATTTAGTTATGTGCAAATTAGACCAAAATGAATTGTAGTCAAAGGAATTCTCTGTAAACTCACTGGCAGAAATAATAGCATGGAGTGGTACTTTCCTATACATATGAATGCAATCAGGAAATAAATTAATGTCTAGAAAAAAGACCGCCACATACATCCTGTTGTAAAGAATGGTGGGAGTTAAGCATGCCACTGCAATTTCAGTAGTCTGTGAAAACCAGTATAGAGGCAAAGTATCGCTGCCACTACTGATGTATAACTTTCCATTGGTTTAATTGGTAAAAATGAATGGAGTGTCTGCCCACGATAAATAGAGTCCATGCATCCACTATTACCTGCCTGTGATGACTGGAGTGCTAGCTACTATGTTACAGGAAGACCAGAAAAGCAAAACCAAGATTGACACAACATGCCACTTATGCAAAGACACTCACACTCAGCCAGCCCGCATATGGATGCACTTTTCTCAGCTGTTAGTCCAGTGATCTGATCAACAAGAATGCCTGGGGGACAGATTTCCAGCCAAGACTTCTACACGCCTTCAAAGCCCTGCAAGGCTGAATTGCCTTTCTTCTTTCCTGGTACTGACTCATTCATCAAGTGTGCTGATTAATCATTGTTGGGGATGACGATTCTCCAAATGTAATGCAATGAGAATCTAGATTCCATTAAATACACAGGGCTAACATTATGCATTTAAGCTTTGTAATGCTACACCTACAGCACCTTTAAAGGCAATCCAACATTAGAATATTACAAATCTAGAATCAGAACACCACAGAATATAAATAGTTCTTTCTTAAAAATCTCTTCCTCTTTTAACTGCTTCGAACTGCTGATAAGAAGTCATCTCTAACAACCGAACTGTAAAAAATCTCCAGCCCCCGAAATGTGAAAATTAGGGATCGAATTTCTTCTTTAGACTGCTGACTCCTCTTATTGAGAATCAAAAAAAAAATCTCAAACTGATTTTATATATCTTAAACAAGATTCAATAAAATATGGAATAGTTTTAAACATTTCAGAATCATAATATTCACAGAGCAGTGTTTCTCCTGTTTCCATTTTTTTAAATGTGGGTTGTGGTGGGATGGATAATGTTAGCCTCTGTGTCTTTAATGAAATCTAGATTCTCATTTCATTACATTTGGAGAATCGTCATTTCATTACAAGACCAGAGGCTACCATTATGAATGTTGAAAGTCTTTCAACACCACGTTTGCCATATATTCTACAGGTCTAAACTAATGCTTTGTGTAAGTATTTTCATTGGGCCAATCAGCCGCCTTTAAAATTTCTTCCAAATGGCCTCCTGTGAAAAATACTTTACTTGCCATAGCGCCATGCAAGAAATGCATTCGAAACATGTTTAGATGGGTTCCATTACCCATTTAACACATCTAGTAATGATAGTATTTGTAACTGCACCATGAGGCTCTGCAAAAGATATTAAAATGGTCTCTTCACTGTGTTTTCTCCACTCCATTCCTGCACTTTGATATGTTCATAAACAATCCACCACACATAATTTCATACAATCGGGGAAACTTGGATAAAATATCACCTCTAACATTGTCTTAGTCTGTTGCCAAACTTTATAATATACCCATTTGGGCCATAAATCCTGCTACTTACCTCTAACACTTTAACATCTGAAACCATTCTACAAGAAATAAGACATAATAAAGTTGCCAGCTTTTAAGCCAAGCTTTCAGATCTACAAACGTATTACTTGGCCATGTCTGAAATAAAGTCAAAATCAAATTCACGTCCAAAAGACTGTTATGCTTAGGTGCAGGTGGTCTCCATAACCTCATACTATTCATGACCCCACTTACCATCCACTAGGACTTGTTCTGGTGAAATAGCTGATCTATAACAATTCAGTGTTCTGTAACTTAATCATTTCTCAAATTGCTCAACTAAAAAATTAACTTCTTCCGTGGCAGAGGCCTCCAAGGAATCCAAATCCTGTTTCATACACTAACAAATCTAAAATTGGCAAATCATTCTGTATCTTCTTCTTGTACCTGGAGCCCAGGGATCCTCAAACAATTTGACAGTCTTCTCCAAAAGTCGTTTGCAACATCCACATCTCCTGACACTTCCCAAACAAGAAGGTTCAACACCCTGCTCTGAACCAAAGGATGCTCCTCTCCTTCCCAGTTGATTAACAAAACTTCTATTGCCGGGATCATGAAAGGAAATGCGCATGACAGCTCCATTACAGTTTAGAATCATACCTGTGACACCCGAAAAGAAGTTATCAACACCAGCTGACATTTCTCTGACCTGACTTTCTGTAGAACTCTGTGAATCATAGCAAGTTGAGGAATGAATATCCTCATACTGTGTTTCAGTTCTGTTGAACTGAATCCATTGCTGATGCTCTCAAATTGGATAACCAACTGAAATATTTTTGGATTTGACAAGTCAACCAGCTCCAAAAAGATCCACTTCTAACAGACCCCAAACCATGTCAATTTCCTCAAATATTCTCGATTCACTTTCCAATCGCTGTAATCCTGAAAATTCTGAAAAACTCCAATCCGCCGTCACATTCATATTCCATGGCAAATACTCTGCCTTCACCTTGACCTTGTGCTCCAAACAAAAATACTAAAAATACCTAGCTAGAACTGATAAATCCTTGGGTCTGCTTCCTCCTAGAAGGTCGATGTAGGACATCACTGAAATATTGTCCATCTTTATAAACACTGTCTTGCCCTTCAATATGTATTTGAAACTTTACAAAGCATATAAACCTGCCATAATTTCTAAGCAATTTATATGTTCCTTCTACTCGCTCCTTGACCACAATCTACTTGTTTGCTTATCTCCCAATCAAGCTCCCCAACCCTCCAGGCTCGTATCTGCCTCCAGCACAAAATTTGGAGAACAACAAAAAATCGCTTTCCCATTCCATGCTTACATATTGTCTAACCACCAAATCAACTCTTCATTTGTCTCCCTGTCCAGACTTATCTTGTCTCCATACCTTCTGCAAAACTCTTCTCTTCACTCTCTGAATGGCCTAATTATGTAAGGACCTGAAAAAGCACCTGAATATAACAAGAAGAAGGAAAACCTAACATCCATGCTAAGTCCCTCAAGGTTAACATCTCTTTCCTCAACATCAAACAAATGTCCTTTTTTTATCATCTTTATTTTCCTTACTGGTAATTGCAGAACCAAATTCATTGAATCTATCTGGAAACCTAAGAGTTCTATCTTCTGAGAAGGTGTCAGAATTGACTTCTCCCTGTTTATTAAAAAACCTAAATCTTCCAGGAGAGTATTCATTAAAACTGACTGACTCTTCAAAAACCCCATGTTCTGAGACATTAAAAAGATGTCGTCCAGGTACACAATTAACCTGACACCTCCTTCCCTCATAAAGGCCATCAATGGGGGGGGGGTGTCCAAGATGGCAGAGTGAGAGGACGCGTCTATGGGAGCTCCGCCGCCCGGGCCTGGGACAGTGGCACAGCGGGCCCAGGCCCTCTCTCCTTGAGCGCCCCCAGGTGCTCGGGGGTGCTGGCAACACCCTGCGCCCGGACGGAGCTCCCCAAAGTTGCGTGGGGCGGGCTCCGGGGCTGGGCCTAGTCGGGCGGCGGCGGAGCTTGGGCCGCACGTGGCTGGCGGCCGAGCCGGTCGTCCGGCCATTGGAGACAGGGGGGGGGCACGGACAGATGGCCCCAGACCTACTTGCGGCAGTGACGGCCGCATTCAGAAGTTGTGAAGGCTGTGGCGGATGCGGGACCGCGCAGGTAACGGGCTGGGGTGCGGAGGGAAAGGCACGCATTATCTGTGTGCGGCCTGGGCCCCCGGCCCAAAGAGAGCCTGGTGGTTTTGGGGAGCGGCCCCGCGGGACCTGGAGGGGCCAATGTGGAAGGAGGAGGGCCCCCCTGCCGCCTCCTGGCACGGCGGGCCTGTGGCCATTAAAGTGAACTCAAGAGTGGCGGCAAGGGGAGAATTCGGCGGGACTGATCGGCCCGCGGCATGGTGAGGTGGCAGTGGGTGGCGGCATTGTGTGGCTTGGGCCTTCTGGCCCCGGGGGGACCTGAAGGGTCTAGGAGTGGCCAGTAGAGGTCCCGAGGAGCTGGGACGAGGGTGACTGGCTCCTCCTGCCCTTGCTCGCAGCAGTGGACGGCGGCCCCTGGGGTGTGGAGTGCTGTACCACAACCAGATCAGGAAGTTTGGAGAGACTGAAAGGCCCACGGCGAGGGGACGGAGGACTTGTGGGGTGCAGTCATCTACGGTAGACAGAGCGGAGGCCTCACAGGGTGTTGACAGCGGCGATGGCTTCCACCAAACCTAAACGGGATCAGTCGGTCAGGGAGATGCTGGCGAGATCGCACCCGTCGCAGGACAAACAGGCTGAGGCCGCTGCCCAGACGAGAGGGCCCGGAGGACAGGGAGAGGCCTAGGCCGATGGAGAGGCCCCGGTTACACAAGGCTTCCTTACTTCCTTGTTTAACTCTTTGAGGGTAGATCTGCAGGAGTTACGAAAAGATATCTCCCAGGAGATGCGGGATCTACGTACTGATATCGCCTCGCTGTGGGAAAGAGTGCCCAGTATGGAGAACAATGAGATCTCCAGAGGTGAGGAAGTCGAACAACTTCAACAGGAAATACTCCCTTGCGTGAACACCAGGAACAATTGCAGATCGCGACCGAGGATTTGGAAAACCGCTCCTGACGCCATAATATACGCATCAGAGGGGTTCCACCCGGGGCCGAGGGAGACGACATAAGAGAGTTTGTTATGGCCTTGTTTCGCTCCCTCTTAGACCCTGAAGACACGCAAGAGATTGCACTGGATCGGGTTCACAGAGTGGGCCAGAAGGGGGGTGTGGGAGCGCGCCCTCCAGATATTTTAGCGTGCGTCCACAATTTTATGATTAAAGAAGATATTCTCCAAAGAGCGCAGAATCTTCCTCAGATCCAGTTTCGGGGGCACAGCCTGCAGCTCTATCAGGACCTCTTGGTGCTGACGCTTCAGAGGCGCAGAGAGCTTAAGGCCATTACAGACTACCTCTGGGCCAAATCCACATCCTACACCTAGGGTCACCCCTTTAGACTTGTATTCCGGTGGGGGGACCAGACGAGACAAGTGAAGTCGCTCGAGGAGGCCCACCGGGTTTTGGGTCTCGAGGAGACGGAGCAGCAGATGGGGTCCCACAGGGGGGGTCCTCCTGAGTGCCGGCCAGGATGGCGGCAAAAAGAAAGGAAACAGAAGCTGTTGTGGCCGTCGTCAAAGGAGCGAGCGCTGGAGAGACAAGCCGCACTGAATAGTATCACCGCCGGTACTGGCTCATAGGTCCTGATCATGGCTGGTAGCTGGTGGAGATGCCCGTGGACCGTCCTGCGAGAATGGTGTGAACAGGACTAGAGCTGGGCCTGGGTGGTGGGGCCTCTGGATGCCATGAGTGGGCCTTGTGAAATGTTGCAGACCTCGGCTCGGAATCCTGTCTCAACGTGGACTTCCTATAGAGGACTTGATTGTTGGTTGATGTGCACCCCGTGTTTGCCTTACCTGAGGTTATTCCTGAACCCCATCCCACTGTAGGGGTCAGCTTTCAAGGCCTCTCGCCTCCTTCTACACGCCTGATTTTTAAGTGTATAAGCCTCAATGTCCGAGGCCTTAATACTCCTTTGAAGAGGCTGGCAGTTTTATCCTTTTTGGGGCGCTCTGTGAGCCATGTTTGCCTGATACAGGCACCTGCTGGCTACCGATATTTATTGTATGTGCTCTAGATGGTTCCCCCTGCGGTACTGGTCCTCTGCTCCCACTAAGCAGGGCGGGATGGCGATTTTGTTCTCGAGGTCCTTCCCTGGGAAAGTCATTACTAAGATCCATGAGGGTAAGGGCAGATACCTGGCTTTGAGAGTCCACATAGACTCTTTCCACTTCACAATTGCAACTATATACGCACCCAACACTCAACAAGAACGTTTCATGAAGCAGGCTCAATCCCCGACATTCACGACCCCGGACAGGGCTATACTTGTGGGTGGGGACTTCAATATTGTCATGGACAATGGACAGATCAGGGCATCGATATGGGCAGACAGGGGCTCCGACTTTGGCGGGATCGCAGTGGCTGGCTGACTGTGACTTGGAAGATATTTGGCGGTAGGCCCACCCAGGCCTTCGAGAAGTTTCGTTTTACTCAGTCGCCTCAAAAACTTACGCACATATAGACTATTTCCGGGCATCCTTGGAGTTCCATTCATGGATTCAGGAGACTTCGACAGAGCCCAGGGCTCTAGCGGATCATGCTCCCATAAATTTGATGGCCCACCTTAGTCTTGGGCGAGCCCGGGGCCCTGGCTGGTGCTTCCGGGACACGATTTTGCAGACCCGGGATATGGCAGACGCTATGCGAAAGGCGATCATGGACTATCTTGGCCGGAATGACAATGGGCTAACTAGTTTCGAGACACTTTGGGAGGCACTTAAAGTGGTCATATGCGGGGAGGTGATATCCTTCTCGGCTAAAGAAAACGAGGCCCTGAGGGACCGGACGGAGGCTCTGGAGCAGAGAGTGGCTGCTCTGGAGCGCGCTCATAAGCATACAGGGGCTCCCAGAGTCTGGAGGGAGCTAGAGAAAATGCGTTTGCAACTGAAGAGACTGGACTGGGATAGGGCAGAGTATGCATTAGCGCAAATTATACATACATATTACATAGGGGGCGATAGATGCAGGAAACTCCTGGCTCATAAACTAAGGGCTCAGAGGCACACCACCGCTAGGGGAGGAGCACACGGATACGCAAATAGCGGAAGCCTTTTCAGATTTTTACAGGGCATTGTATATGGCGGACCCGACTATTGCCCTCGACCCCTCTTCCTACCTTTCTGATTGTGTAGTCATGCCACTCAGGAAGCAGGATGCAGCTCTCCTTGACCAACCTATTCAGTTGGAGGAGGTGATTTTGGCTATCTCCCGTCTGAAGGTGGGGAAGTCGCCTGGTCCGGATGGCTTTTACCCCGCTTTTCTATAAAACTTTTTGTCCGGAGCTAGCCCCTGTACTTACCCAGCTGTTTAACTCTTTCACAGAGACCAAGACCCTTGCTCCCAGTGTGCTCGAAGCCATCATTGCGGTCATTCATAAACCTGGGAAGGATCCGGAGGAGTGTGGATCATACCGACCCATCTCACTTCTAAACATAGATGGCAAGCTGTTTACGGGCATATTAGCGCAGCGTCTCAACCCATATATGCCCGGGCTTATCGACCCAGATCAAGCGGGCTTCATACCCCACCGACAATGTGGGGATAATACGAAAAGGATCTTGCATTTGATAGACAAAACGCACAGGTCCCGCAAGTAGGCACTCCTCCTCACTATCGACGTGGAGAAGGTGTTTGATAGGGTGCATTGGCCTTATCTTTTCCGGGTGTTGGAGCACTTTGGGGTCAGGCTGACGCTCCTGACCAGGATCAAATGCGTCTATCACGAGCCCAGCGCGGTGGTCCGCGTCAATGGAACGGTATTGCTTCTGTTTCCAATAAGAAGGGGAACGAGACGGGGTGCCCACTTTTCACGCTTCTGTTCGCTCTCTACATGGAGCCCTTGGCACAAAGACTTCAAGCTGATCCCCATATTACAGGCATTAAATTTGGGGGCGAACACCACCTTATGAGTCTATTCGCTGACTATGTGATTTTTACGCTGGCGGAGCCCGTGGTCTCGCTTCCAGCGCTTACAGACGCTTTACATGCATTTGGTATGGTCTCAGGGTTCAAAGTGAATGCACAGAAATCTCAAATCCTGAACCTGTCGATCCCTCCTGACCACAAGAAGGAACTGCGTTCCAGATTACCCTTCATATGGGCATCGTTGCATGTCCCGTACCTGGGCATAGTTTTAGCGACGACGGCCGCAAAGACGTCCCGAATGAATTATGCTGCCCTCTCAAGAGAGGTACTAAAAGATTTAGAGATCTGGGGGAAGCATAAATTATCTTGGTTTGGCAGGATCGCCGCAATTAAGATGACCATTTTGCCACGCATACTCTATCTGTTTCAGATGCTTCCCCGGACCCCACTGCCTAATACCATAGCTACGCTTCAGACAGCGATTTTGAAGTTTATCTGGGACCGGAAACCTGCACGGATATCACGTCACACCTTATACCGTTTGAAGATAGAGAGGGGGCTGGTGGTTCCCTGCCTGTTAAAGTATTACCAGGCGTCTCAGTTGCATTTTATACTAGAGTGGAGTCGCCCGTTGACAGAGAAGCACTGGTGCTTCATGGACCAGGCGGTCGCTGGGTCCCATATCTGGAAGGAACCTTGGCTGAGACGCAGGCACAGAGCCACAGGGCTTTGCTCATCTCCTATCACTGGTGTGACTCTCGGGGTGTGGGATGCGGTGGCGACCAGATGCAGCTTTACAACTTTCCCCTCCCCATGACACCGATATGCACGAATCCTGAGTTGTCCCCCGGCCTGAATTCAGAGGGCTTTCAGCATCTGCATGAGGGGGGTGTAGAAGGGTGGGGAGTCTATTCGACATAGATGGTATTATCCCCTTTGACCAGTTGAGGGAGACCTAGGGTTTAACGGAAGCAGATAGATTGGCATACTACCAGGTCCGGCACTGAGTGCTGCAGCCAACGGTTAGGCCTTTAGTAGCTAAAACACTCACTGCATTCGAGAAATGGCTTATAGGGAAAAAGACGACAAATGGCTGATCTCGGAAATCTGCGCACATCTGCTTAGGGCCACACCACTCTCCAAGACGAAGGGGCAGAAGAGATGGGAGAGGGAGATAGAGAGAGAACTGACAGAGGAGGAGTGGGAGGGAATACATTTCAGGGCGCACCACACAGCTCACAATACACCAGGGGTTGAAACAGCATATAAGATAGCTAATTCCTGGTACTATACCCCAGCAAGGATACAGGAGTGGGACTGCACTAAATCTGGGCTCTGCTGGAGGGGATGTGGAAACACGGGCTCACTCATTCACTTTCTGTGGCACTGCCCGGAGCTGACAAGATATTGGAGTAGCATTCTGGATGAAATAGACAGAGTATTCCACACAGAGATCCTGAGGCTCCCGACATATACTATTTTGGGTTTGCCCAACCCTCTCACCTTTCCCCTCCGCTCTCTGACGGGTCGACAGATCGCCCTCGCCCTCAATGCAGCGCATCAGGTGATACTCGGTCTCTGGGGCACGGACAGGGTTCCGAGCTATACCTCCTGGCTTCATAAACTCTAGTATATTTTAGCGATGGAGAAGTTAACCTTAGCGGCCAGTCAGAGGGCAGATGAAACGGCCGCTCTGTGGAGACCCTTTATTCAGATTCTATCTGCTGAATTTAACAAACTCACCTGTCCCGCATATTTAGAAGTGCTGCTGATGCTAAACGATGCCTGACCGGGGTGGAGGTGGCCAGGTGTGGTTGGGGGGTCATGCGATATGGGCCCTCGTGGACGGTGGGGTGGGAGCTCAGGAGGGTGAAGGGGAGGAACGTTGCTGAGTGTTGATGGGGGGAGTTGTGTTGCTTCATCTCGTTTTCTCTGTTGTATTTTACTTTCTATTCTCTTCTTTTCCCTTCCTGCTGGTTTTCTTTCTCTTATGATACTCGTTTTTGCTTACTGTTGTCTGATGTAAGTGGGGCAATAATGTATTTAAGCCCATGCCATAACAACTCTCTCTACCAGACCCCCGTTTTGGGATTATATGACAGATGATGCTATACGCTGCCGGCCAAGGAGTTTGTAGGCACACAGCGGTGTAATGTGTTTCTTGCATCTTAAAACCAATAAACAGATTTGATCCATAAAGGCCATCAATGACGTCATCACCTTGGTGAAGCACCAGGATGCCAAAGACAACCCGAATGGTAGGCCTGATTCCTTCACCTGAACTGGAGAAAACTCTATCTGTTTCCATTGCCATGGTAAAGTAAGCACCCTGGAGGTCTAACTTTACAAACCAATCGTTGTTCTATAGCAAATCCCTCAACAAATGAATCCCTTCCATCTTGATGTGTCTTTAGAATCTGTTCAACTCTCTCAGGTTTATTACTGGTCTCCAACCTTTTCTCTTTTTTCCACCAAAAAGATATTGCTCACATATACTTTTTCCCTTTCTGTTATTTCTTTGATAGCTCATTTTTTAAGCATTGCCTCTATTTCTACATCAACAACTAAATTTTGTTCCTCTAAAAAAAGAGCTCCCTTGGCTCCGTTTTATTGGAATTTCCATAAAATCTATTTTGAAACCTTGAACAGGTTTTAGAACCCAAGGATCTTGAGTTGTATCTCTCCATTTTACTGTGAATTCCTTTGGATGACCACCTACTCTTCTTTGAGAAAAAACAATAGTAATCCCTGTACTCACCTTGGGATCCTAAGAAATTTTAACCCTATCCACATGAGACTCTTCCTCTGCCAGTCGTTCCCCCTCTATCCTTACTAGGGTGAAAACTCTGAGGGGCTTGGTATTGAGAGAGCGTAGTGTAAATATTACATATATTAGATGTGAAATGCTTATACCTAATAATGCTGCATACAAAACGATCATAAAATATTACTTGCTTAATGTATTCTTAACATGATTATAAGTGTGAAGTTACTATTGTGCACATAAACTAATATCGACTGCAAGAGATAAATTGCCTGCATTAATATGTTAACACCTACGAAGATTGCATTAGAACCATAGGCCTTAAATTAGCGTGAGTTGAAGTTTTAGCCGTGTAGCTCTCATATTAAAGCAAATTTTTCTGTTTTCCAATGTACTGATTCGCAAAAGGCCCTGACCCAGCATGTGTTCTTTTCCTTTGTTTTATGTTGCAAATGATGCCTTATTCCCATCCGCATGCTAGCTGCCTTAGTATAAGTTTCATAAGCTTTGCAACAAATATAGAAACATTCAAGGACGTTTTACCCTGGAAAAGAGAACTTTTGACCTGAAGAACGTGCCAAAGGATGAAGTAACCCCGGATGTGCCACCTACGAAGACGTCAATTATGAAGACCAATCATAACGTTATAAATTATCGTGGGGTGACAATTTGGATTACCTAATGTATAATTTGATAGGCTAAAGATAGAGGGGTATAGCGATTATCCAATAGAATTTTGGGGGAATGTATTGTGAAAAAGGGATAAAAACTCATGACACAGGACAGTCAGGGGTACTAGGTAGGGAATGATATTGATTGCATCCAGAAACTCTGTCACTCTGTTTGGTGATTTGAGACTTAAACAAAACCATATTCATCCATAGACTGCCCTTTACACTTCTTCTCCTTATGAGGGAAGTGTCCCCTGTCCCTTAGATGAAATAAACTGCTGGCGATCTAACTGATGTCCTGAAGACGAAGACTGATCATGTATGCTGACTTATTCCGAGGAGGGTAATTATGACAATGCTATTGTAATTTGTCTGTTTGCTTTTCCTTTCTAGGTACCAACTGCTGTATTTTTTAATAGAGACCTTAGGCAGATGTTTTCCAAATTTGTGTTCCAAATTATTTTGCATGAAGCCCAACATGCTGATGCTAATTAGTGGTTAGGCTAGGTAATCACTTTGACTGACGCAAATAGACGTGACTGACATTGTGCTATGTTGAACTGAGATGTATATGATATTCTATGCACTCTGATCTAAGCAAATCTTATGTTGGCACCTTTATGTTTGAAATCCTTGCATTATTGAAGTCTTATCATAGCTGTTGTGTTATGACTTTAATCATATGCTTCTTGGTTTTAAGATTGACATTTTATTATTAGATTGTAATCAATAGGGAATAAAATTCACAAAACTTCAATAAAGGTGTGGTTATTCATGGCTGAAAGGTCATGGTTACGTCGTCAGTTTAATAAATGTCTTCCTCTAAAGTAAAGTATATTGTGGTGATATATGTTGATAACATCATTGACATATTGCTTGACATATTGATCAGTTATCTCGTTCTACGGTGTCTCACCACTGGGTCAAAAGATTCATCGGCCTAAAACGAGTCCTAATGTGTATATAAAATCAATCAACATAAAGGGACGCGTCAAAAGTATCCTCTGCCGTCTCTCTTGTATTTCTGATTATATTGGGACTTTTGAAATCCTCAGCCAGTGGACAGTCCACTTCTACTGGCCCTACCAAAAAAACTAGTACCAAAATCCCTTCACATATTCAGCAGGGCTTTGTCTAAAGTCGTAATAGTTGACATATTTTCCTAAGCACTCACCAAACAAAAGGCACTTCGCTTCTTTGCTCAACTCTTTCTCTGCAAGATCTCCCAATTTTTGACTTATTTTTAGAAGTACATAATTTCTTCTCTCAGCATTAGCATTATCCAACAGGAAAATCGCTCTCTGACTCCAACCACGCAGGAGGTCTAAATCAACTGAAGTGTTATTTAAATGAGCTTCCTCCACTATATTTAAGGTCCTTGCTATCAGACCCGAAACATCAATTAACTTATCATGGCACTGCTTGAGTGACCATTCAAGCCCCTTTCGAGGATCTCTTTCCATCCTAAATGAAAAAGAGATCAATTCAGGAGCTAGATTTGATGTTACACAAACCTTTTCAATCACTTACCTGGAACACTCAGCTCTCAATACCTTTCTTGCTTCCTTTTCTAAATGTTTCCCTAACTAATGTTTAATAAAATCACTTACGTGTTCCAAGGGCCACCACTCACCACTCCTTGAGTGTCTGATTTCATAAGGAGAAAATATTTCCTCTCCTAGGGGTTCTTCACAACAATCTTACTAGAAAATCCTTCTTAAAAAAAAGGTCTCAGCACTAAACTGTTCATCCAGATCCAAATCCACTATATCGTCATCAAAATCTTTACCCTTAGCTGCCATATCATTATGACCCATTCCCATCTGGAAATTCATCATCCTGTGTGTCTCTTAGGACACCTTTCTCTTCTGTGCCGCTTTGGACACCTCTCTTTTTGATGGAGTTTAGTAATTACATTGCTCTCAATGTGTTTTGTATTTCGTAATCTCTTGCCTCCTTTCTTTCCTCTTCATTTATCTTCCTCAGACAAGGAACAGAACAAATACCCTGAGGTAAAATCTTTCCTTTTCTGTTCAGTTATTATTTTATCCAAAGTCTCCTTTTCTTGAGACTGCATCTGATTATGGATCAGCCTTCTAATAATCTCTTCAGTCACAATACCGCTAGTTGACTGAGAATTATTCCCCTGATCTGAATCCATTTTCCTGCACTAATGAACATGTTTTCCTATCTACACCTAGAAAACAAATCCTACTACACTCCTACTAAAACATCTTACCATTGTATCTACATTTTTCCACAATCTGTAATCAATTTCAATTCCATTAACGTCCTTTCACGATTTTGCTTGCTCTCCGTCCCCAAAAAACATACGTGTGAGGCCAAACACCAGCAAATAACGCCACCAAACCCAAAGCTTGCAAAAAACAACAGAAGATGGACGGAATGCAGAACAAATCAAACATTCACCCCCAGTCACAGATCTGGGTTTAATCCATCAGTTTTTTTGCTTGCCATGCCATTCCAGCCAAGTCCCAGCCATATGCAAATCAGTCTTGACCCTGTTCCCCATAGGAACAATCCAGCCCGAACTGCCAGGCCAGGTCCTCCCTGGACCAGAAACAGGCTTCCTGGGACCGGTTTCAGGGTATCACCCTTCATCAGCCAGGCTAGCTTGAATCTGGTTTCATGGCAAGCACGGGACCCATGTCTGGGCATACCCTTCCCACTTGGGGCAAGAAATGCAAAAAACAACAGAAGATGGACAGAATGCAGAACAAATCAAACATTCACCCCCAGTCACAGATCTGGGTTTAATCCATCAGTTTTTTTGCTTGCCATGCCATTCCAGCTCAGACCCAGCCATATGCAAATCAGTCTTGACCCTGTTCCCCATGGGAACAGTCCAGCCTGAACTGCCAGGCCAGGTCCTCCCTGGACCAGACACAAGCATCCTGGGACCGGTTTCAGGGTATCACCCTTCATCAGCCAGGCTAGCTTGAATCTGGTGGCATGGCAAGCACGGGACCCACTTCTGGGCATACCCTTCCCACTTGGGGCAACAAATGCAAAAAACAACAGAAACCGAAGCAGCATGCACCTGAAGCCGTGCTTTGTGAATGTTTTTAAGGGGCATAGCAGCATGCCAGAAGCCATGCGGGCTAAATGATTTAAAGCGGCATAACAGCGTGCATGTGAAGCCACGTGGGCTAAGAGGCATATTGAAGAAAAGTGGCGCAGCACCCAGTGCAGTGTCACTTACATTGCTCCCCTTAGTGCCCGCCCAAAGCCATGGCAGTAGTTAGGGAACTAGCATCAAAACTTTTGATGCTAGTTAGGCACTTTGTCGGATTAGTACCAAAAATGTTGACTCTAATCCTGAAAAGCACCTAGAGGCCCATTAAAAACAATGCGAGCCTCATTTTGATGCCTGCTCTGTGCAGGCGTTAAAATTGCCAAATAATGGTGCAAAGAAATCTTCTAGATTTCTTTGCGCCATTTTTTCGGGCCCCGTAACGGGGTAACGCCCCCTTGCATATATTGTGCATGAGCTGACCCACTTCAAACATTCACTTGGTGCTTAAAACCCAAAGACTTATTACATACCAAATGTCAAAATCAATCAGGAAATATGCACAAATCAAATATCATTTGAGAAATCCTGACAATACTGAAACAAATATAAATGAAACACCAATAACTAAAACTCAAAACCTCTTAACATCTATAATATCAAACACAATAAAATGCACAGCAATTTAAACTTCTGAAAATTAGAAGCTCTGTCAAAGTATCAACCAAATTTAAGAGTAACTGAAAAAAACATATATACTTATCTCAGCCAGGAGTAGCTTTTAAAAGAGTAAAAGAGCTCTAAGAAGGGACCACATATATTCTGTGGTGTTCTGATTCTAGATTTTAATATTTGATGTTGGATTGTCTTTAAAGGTGCTGCAGAAGTGACATTGAATTGGTCAAATGCATAATGGTAGCCTCCAGTCTTGTAATTAAATTAAGGCTTCTTGCACTGTTGCAATCCTGGGGCTATGCTGAGATGTTGCCTCAACGCCTCAGTAGACAAGTCACACTCCTTGACCTCCAAAGTAAGCACCTGTTATACCGGCTGCATGGTAGGCCTAAGGATACTGATGAGACCCTCATTACCGATCTCTCACCTGGAATCTGGAGGTAAGGTTCACTGCACTGCAAGTTGAAAACCATCAGGCCAGTGTGCTGAAAATGGGGGAAGTCTGTAAACCAAGCTGCTTAAAGAGCTGTTTTAGGACCCACAGTCCCCCAGGTTTATTTTCAAGGTACATTTCTACAGATCTCAGGTTTTTCCAGGCATTATTTTCCAGGCATTTCTGGGATTGTCACCAGACTGGTATGCCTCTGCCAGAGGATTGAAGAGAGGGGTTTTGTCAGTCCTTTTAGTTCAGCCTGTCCATGCGATAGATGTTCTAGGGTAGACACAAAGGTGACGGACAGGACGGTGAAGACCTCTATAGCGCATTCCACGAAGAAGAAGTGCTTGAATGAGGCCCAGCATTTTTCATTTAATATCCTAGGCTGCTGGTATCTTTCTCAGAGTTTGGCTCATTTAAATTGGAACATAAGAGCTGCGATAGGAAGATTAAATGGGATTGATTTGAAGTAATTTAATTAGAATAAATATAAATAAATGACTCAGGCAGTATGGACACAATATATGTCATCAACTTACATACATTCTGCATTTTTCAGAAAAGAATGTTAACGATTGAAATAAACAACCCTTTTGAACAGGTACAGGGAAAGATTGCACCAGATTCTGACAACAGATGAAATGAGAAATCTTTGCACCAGCCGGTTTCCTATGAGAGTCCTCGGTTAAAGAGAGTAAAGGTGTTTCAGATCTGAAGCCGTCTTTACTGCTACTAAGGGATAGAACTTTCTATCGGACATAAAACTGGTTAAAAAGGAATGAGCCAGAGTGTAAAAGACAGAGACAGAGAGAGACAGATAGAGAGAAGGAAACAAACCTTATTTGTTTTCGCTTTAAAGGACATTTCACCAAATGACAGCGTTAAACTAATACGGAATTCTGAAGGACAGTCTGTGATGCAGTCCATTGACTCCTGATTTCATTTAAAGTGCAATTCATTATTTTCTTCCTGTGCTCGTTCAGGAATCCATTGTTCATTACTCTTTTATCACTGTATGATTGGAGCAATTTGTATCTGTCGCCTATACATTGGCCAGATAATGAAATAATCATTTGTGCATCTATGCAACATTTTACATTTATTTTTCACTTTGTAATTTACTTGATAGGGTCATTTTATCATTCAGAAGTAACATGCGATCTTGTAAGAGTATTTAATTGATTGTAATGAGTTGCAGCTTCCAGTGTCAAACGACATAGCTTGCAATATTTAGAAAACGGCACGATTATATTAAGTGCATCTAGAGAACGAGGTATATAAATAGACATGCACATCAACAAACAGGTGATATCACATAGCTATGTATTATAATAGACTGAGATGCAGATTAGTACAAATTATAACCATGTTTACTTAAATACTTTATTCTTTCTAAATCACGACCAGGATCCACCAGAAGATCACAACTCTCTCCATAGACAATAGATAGATAGATATATAGTTAGATTATTGCTTGAGGGGGGTGAGAACCTTTCTCAAACAACAACTATCCTTGTCAGGGTCAAACACAAACACCACTTAATTAACCTGAGTTTAACCCTCAAAAAAGCAGCCAGCCTTGACTTACATATTTCAACCACTTTGCTGCCAGGCCGTTTCCTCCTCAGGTGCCAGACTTGTTTTTTGGCTATTTGGGGCAGTTCGCGCTTAGACCCTCGTAACCTTTTGTCCACATAAGCTACCCATGTAAAATTTGCGTCCTTTTTTTCCAACATTCTAGGGATTCTAAAGGTACCCAAAGTTTGTGGGTTCCCCTGGAGGAGACCAAGACATTAGCCAAAATACAGCTAAAATTTCGTTTTTTTTTAAAACATGGAAGAAAGGGCCGCAGAAGAAAGCATGTGTTTTTTTCCTGAAAATGGCAACAACAAAGGGTTTACGGTACTAAAATCATCATCTTCCCAGCTTTCAGGAAGAGGCAGACCTGCATCAGAAAACCACACTTTTCAACACAATTTTGTCATTTTATTGGGACATACACCATTTTTACTATTTTTTGTGCTTTCAGCCTCCTTCCAGTTAGTGAGAGAAATGGGTGTGAAACCAATGCTGGATCCTGGAAAGCGAAACATTTCTGAAAAGTAGACCACATTCTGAATGTAGCAAGGGGTCAGTTGGGTAGATCCTACAAGGTTTTCCTAAGAAAATAACAGCTGAAAGTAAAAAATATTAAAAATTGAGGTGAAAAAAATAAATTGTTTTCACATTTTACTCTGTAACTTGTTCCTGCAATGTCAGATTTTCAAAAGTAATATACCGTTACATCTGCTGGACTCTTATGGTTGCGGGGATATATAGGGCTTGTAGGTTCATTAAGAACTCTAGATACCCAGAGCCAGTAAAGGAGCTGCATCTTGCAATAGGTTTTAATTGTATGCCAGGTATACAGCAATTCATTTGCTGAAATATAAAGAGTGAAAAATAGGAATCAAGCAAACCTTTGTATTTCCAAAATGGGCACAAGATAAGGTGTTGAGAAGCAGTGGTTATTTGCACATCTCTGAATTCCAGGGTGCCCATACTATCATGTGAATTACAGGGCATTTCTCAAATAGACGTCTTTCTCACACACTGTCTTACATTTGGAAGAATTTTTTTTAGAGAAAGACAAGGGGCAATAACACTTGTTCTGCTATTCTGTGTTCCCCCAAGACTCCCCATAAAAATGGTACCTCACTTGTGTTGGTAGGCCTAATGCCTGCGACAGGAAACGCAACATGGACACATCACATTTTTACATTGAAAGCAGGCGTGTTTTTTGGAAAGTGCCTAGCTGTGGATTTTGGCCTGTTGCTCAGCCGTCTCCTAGGGAATCCTACCAAACCTGTGCACTTTTGAAAAGTAGACACCTGGGGGAATGCAGGATGGGTGACTTGTGGGGCTCTCACCAGGTTCTGATATCCAGAATCTTTTGCAAACCTCAAAATTTGGCCCAAAAACACTTTTCCCTCAGATTTCAGTGACAGAAAATTCTGGAATCTGAGAGGAACCACACATTTCCTTCCAAACAGTGTTCCTCCAACTCTCCCAATAAAAATGTTACCTCACCTGTGTGGGTAAGCCTAGTGCCCGCAACAGGAAACACCCCAAAACGCAACATGGACACGTCACATTTTCACATTGACAACTGACGCGTTTGTTGGAAAGTGCCTAACTGTGGATTTTGGTCTTTAGCTCAGCCGACACCTAGGGAAACGTACCAAACCTGTACACTTTTAAAACTAGACACCAAGGGGAATCCAAGATTGGGTGATTTGTGGGGTTCTCACCAGGTTCTGTTACCCAGAATCCTTCAAACCTCAAAATTTGGCAAAATAAACATGTTTTCCTCAAATTTCGGTGACAGAAAGTTCTGGAATCTGAGAGGAGCCACACATTTCCTTCCACCCAGCGTTCCCCCAAGTCTTCTGATAAAAATGGTACCTCACTGGTGTGGGTAGGCCTAGTGCCCGCAACAGGAAATGCCCCAAAACACAACATGGACACATCACATTTTCAAAAGAAATCAGACCTGTTTTTTGCAAAGTGCCTAGCTGTGGATTTTGCCCTATAGCTCACCCGGCATCTAGGGAAACCTACCAAACCTGTGCATTCTTGAAAACTAGACACTTGGGGGAATCAAAGATGGGGAGACTCGTGGGGCTCTCACCAGATTCTGCTACCCAGAATCCTTTCCAAACTTCAAAATGTGGCAAAAAAACCCCACTTTTTCCTTACATTTCAGTGATAGAAAGTTCTGGAATCTAGCAGGAGACACACATTTCCTTCCACTCAGCATTCCCCCAAGTGTTGTGATAAAAATGGTACCTCACTTGTGTGGTTAGGCCTTGTGCCCGCAACAGGAAATGCCCCAAAACACTAAGTGGACACATCAAAATTAATTATCAAACACAAAACTACTTGTTTTTTGCAGAGGGGGGCACCTGTGTTTTTGGTCCTGGGCTCAGCAGCCATATAGGGAAACCTACCAAACCCAAATATTTCTGAAAACTAGACACGTCAGGAAGTCAAGGGTGGTGTTACTTGCATGGATCTCCAGTGTTTTCTTACCCAGAATCCTCGACAAACCTTAAATTTAACTAAATAAAATTCAAATATTTTCCACATTTCTGTGTGTGATCCCCGCACCGTGACAAATTCCTACCACCCAACGTTCCCCTCAGTCTCCCGGTAAAAATGATACCTCATTTGTGTAGGTGGGCCAGGTGTCTGTGACAGGGAAGAGCCAAAAACATGTCGAAATTGAGGGGGAACCAAAGCGGGTCCAAAAGGGCAGTTTGGAAAAAAACGTTATTTAGACTGACTTTTTATCAGTATAGATGCAACAATGCTGGGTGGTAGGAATTTTGTGGATTCCTGCAGATTCCGGAAGGTTCCATCACAAAATGTTGAAAAATGTGTGATTTCCAGCAAAGTTGGAGGTTTGCAGGGGTTTGTGGGTAAGAAAATTGTGCGGGTGCATGTGAACACACCACCCTGGACTCACCCAGATGTTTAGTTTTCAGATGTGTCTAGGTCTTGTAGATTTTTCTCCATGGCAGCGTCCTAAAGTCCAAAAAGTGCAGCCCTCACCATGTGGTACGATTTTGAGAGTTAGACAAGCTCTGATGGCCCAAATGTAAAACCAAAACCCAAAATAATCAAATGTCCTCTTGCTTGCTGTGGGATAAGATGTTTTAGTGTGCTGGGATAGAGGTGAAAGACTGTTACCCCCGTCAGTTGAGGTGGGTGTATAACCATGCCCATACTGGTTGGTAGCCACCACCCTACTATTTTTTTTTAATTCCCTGGCATCTTCTAGGCTTTCTGCCCCGCCCCCAGGGAGTTGATCAGGGTAATTTCCCCATCTGCCCACTGGTGGTCAGAACTACTTTGTTCCCATTTATTTGGGGTGGGGGTAAGCCATACCCACACCCTCTTTTAAAAAAAATAAAAAAATCTTCCCTGGTCTCTGGTGGGCCAACAGTAACGTGCCTCCCTGGGGAGCGACCCTTGTCCAA
Source organism: Pleurodeles waltl (assembly GCF_031143425.1). NCBI lineage: Eukaryota > Metazoa > Chordata > Amphibia > Caudata > Salamandridae > Pleurodeles > Pleurodeles waltl. The sequence continues at coordinate 297,034,954 of NC_090438.1, forward strand.
GGGGCTGCCCCCCAAACAAAACACACACACACTTACCAATCCCTGGTGCCTAAGTGGTTTGTGCCCCCCGGGGGCAGATCGGCTTAATAGAAATAGGCTGATCTACCCCCAAGGGGGGCAGAAATGGACTAAAATAATTTTGCCAACCCTGGGGTGCGACCCTTGCCTAAGGGGTCGCTCCCCTTACGTGAAACTGACCTAAAAAGAAAAGTCCCTGGTGTCTAGTGGTTTCTGCCCCCCGGGGGCAGATTGCCCTAATGAAAGTAGGGGGGTAGAAAGATAATTTTCTCCCCAATGGAGTGACCCTTGCCTAAGGGGTTGCTCTCCACATGTAAAAAAGTAAAAAACAAAACAAAAAAATGATCCCTGGTGTCTAGAGGTTTCTGCCGCCTAATTAGAATAGGTCGATCTGCCCCCAGGGGGGGCATAAATGGCCTTAAAATAATTTGCCCCTCTGGGCAGCGAACCTTGCCCCAGGGGTCACTCCCCTCATGAGAATAACAAAAATAAATAAACTCCCTGGTGTCTAGTGGGCATTTGTAATAGAAATTCCTCCCTCAGGGTAGCGTAAGGGTTCATAACAGGGCGTATTGGTTATGTCCTGGCACCCAAGGGGTGCAAACAAGGACGTAACCGTAACGTCCTTGGCATCCAAGGGGTTAAAGAAAAGTCAAGAAGAAGGTAGAATCCAGTGTGGCAAGACAGCAGAATGTGTCTGAGGAGTAGTCATGATCACTGGGGAACTCTGGATGAGTTCTTGGTGAAATTGTCGATGACGGTGGAAAAAAGCTCCAAGCGTGAAAAACCAGATTTTCAGTGCTTCAGCTTGGTATGTCCCTGTAGCTTACACAAGAGGTCAGCAAACTAGCCCTTGGAGCCACTCTGGTAGTCTTGGGGTCACAGAGATGGTCCTTTCTCCTTCAAGCAGCAAGGTGAACCTCAGGGAGCATGCAGAACTGTGAAGAGCAGTACTTTCAAATTGGCAGTTTTAAAACTGCACTACAGGCTGCAATGGTAGGCCTGAGACATGTTGTAATGTGCTATGTAAGTGGGTGTCACAATGACTGCTGCAGGCCCACTGACAGTGTTTAATTTACAGACCCATGGTACATGTAGGACTTATAAGTAAATTACATTTTAAGGAGAGAGCATAATCACTTTAGCAATGGTTAGCAGAGGGAAACTGCAGAGACTTCTAGTGCCAACATAATTGAAATTCAGGAAAAAGGAGGGGTGAAGGGGAAACATTTGAGGAAACCACCACATTACGGATAACAGGTATAATAGATAAATAGATAGCTAGCTTGCTAGATAGATAGATAGATAGATAGATAGATAGATAGATAGATAGATAGATAGATAGATAGATAGATGTTTTTGGTTGTCTTCTGTTGACTATAACAGCAGCTCCTGGATGAGGAAGGTTTGCCTCCCACATGAGCCTACTAAAAGTGCAGTTCATTGTAATAATATAAAAAGACCCCCACACTTGCTTATAACATATCACACCTTTTGGCTGTCATGTTTAGTACTGGTTGTGATGCAGGCACTGTAGCCCTCATGACCATATATAAAGATATCCTTTTGCACAAAAAGCATCTGTTACCAGAATTTCCCTAATCCAATATGGTATTGGTGCACATCATCAAGTTTACTTCACCGCTTTCCTAGCTGTTTCATTTGGGTGTTTTTAAGAGGTGAAACAAGTTTGTAAATGGCATTGCAAATGCTTGTGAATACCCCCAACAGGTGTTTGTGACACTAGCATGCCAATTCTGATAAAGAATGGAAAAAGTGAAATGTCCACCTCTAAACTGTGAAGAGTATACACATTGGAAATGTCTTCAATAGAGATGAGTGCGGTCTCTGCACAGAATGACTGAGTGGCCCAGAGGCAGATAGAAAACAAGAAACACACATGGTTTCTCACTCAACAATGTTTCTCTGGGGATTATTGAAAATTTACTTTGGGAAGTAGTTGTGTCCCACAAACCAATTGCTTCTACCAAACAAATCTACACCAGAAAGGTTATTAGAAAGCTTCCACTAATATTCTGTCAGTTTTCTGGTAAACCCCTTGGCCCATCAGTTTTGCTGTACTTTGCCCCATCATAACTCCTAAGATGCAGAGTTGTATTACTTCTGAAAAAGCCTACCCTAGACCCAACTATCCTATACAGCTGCAGCTCTATTTTCAATCTTTTGGTCATTGTCAAAGTGCTGGAGAAGGATGTGGGTCAACAGCTGCAATATTATCACAAAGCAGAAGTATCTTTTCACATACAATCAAGATTACAGGTCTGAAATGTTTTTGAGGCTATGCTCTCAAGATGACAGATGAAGAGGTGTATTGCCAGTTGGTGACCTTGAATTCTTGTCACCTTTTCACACAGTTAAGCATGAGTCCTTCTTGACAAACTGGTCTTGATCACAGATGGTTATGAACAGGTGGTGGTCTGATTCCAGCCTTTATTTCTAAAGCGGTCTCTCCCCATATTGGGGCCATCATTTTAGTCTGTTCACCATATTCCTGAGGCTGCTAATTAAAATTGGGCCTGGGCTGAATTCCACTTGTGCCAGGGGAACCATAGTAAATTTGGTAATTCTGTGTTTGGATTAAACCCACACATACTAACCAGAGTAATTTGGGGAACAACATATCCAATGATGAGAGGAAATTTAGCAAGCGCAGGTGGTTGCTCACGCTGCTGTTTATGTTTTGCATTCAGTACTATTTTCTTAGCACAAAATGCATCCTCACACCCATTATGGGCTCAAGGGTGTATTTTGCACTAAGAAACTTGCACTGAATGCTAGTAGTAAATTAGGAAAAAAAAAGACCACAAGTGCACATTCACCAAGCGGGAGCAGCTGCTCACATATGCTTTTGGGTAGTTTGATGTGATTATGGTACACAGAATTACAAGAGTAGCCCCGCCCCTAGTACTGACGTCATTGCATCGCTACACACATTTCCATAGAGTGAACATGTTCATGAAAAATATTGCTACGTTGCAATTGGTGCACTAGTGTACGAAGTAGCTGTAGAAGTCTCTAGGTAGAAAGTCTTACTTTTAGAGGGGAGCACCACATGCGACTCCTAATAGTTCTACCTTCACCCCTGACAGCATATATTTTATCACGTTCTACATGTTCTGGGAGCAGAAGGGCTGCTTAACTCTTAGGGGGTCATTATGACCCTGGCGAAAGGCAGAGAAGCGGCGGTAAGACCGCCAACAGGCTGGCGGACTTTTTTTTGGATTATGACCGTGGCGGTTACCGCCATGGTCATCCGCTGCTTCTCCGTTCTGCTCGCTGGGCTGGAGACCTGGGTCTCCAGCCCGGCGGCCGTCACTATACCTCCGGCGGTATTTTGACCCGGCTTACCGCCGTGGATTTCCTGCAGTTGGAACCGCCATGAAATCCATGGCGGTAAGCACTATCAGTGCCAGGGAATTCCTTCCCTGGCACTGATAGGGGTCTCCCCCACCCCCACCCCCACCCTGACTCCCTCCCCTACCCCCCCACCACCCCTGCCACCCCGAAAGGTGGCAGGACCCCCCTCCCCATCCCGACCCCCAACATAACATCATTCATACACACACGACATGCACGCAGGCATCACCAACACACATACACGCACACACACCAACATACATGCCAACATCCACACACAAAGTCAGACACGTACACCCACATTCAAACATACACGCACACATCCATACAGACATACCTACAGACATACACGCACTCATTCCCAAATACACAACACCCCCGCAAGCATACACGCACTCACACACCCCCTCTACATACACACACGCACACCCCCTTGCACGCACACAACACACAACACACAACACCTCCCCCACCCCTCACCCCTCACGGACGATCGACTTACCTGGTCCGACAATCCTCTGGGAGGGGACCGGAGCCATGGGGGCAGCTCCGCCGACACCACACCGTCAACAGAACACCGCCACGGCGAATCACAGGACGTGATTCGCTGGGTGGTGTTCTGTTGGTGTGGCGGTGGAGGTGGTGCAACCTCCACTTCCCCGCCTCCCGCCAGTATGGCTGTTGGCGGCTCTCCATCCGTAAAAGGACGGAGAGCTGGCAACGGTCATAATAGGCCGAGCGGCAAACCGCCACCACTGGCGATCTTCCGCACGGCGGCCCATCGGCAGTCTTGGAAAAAGATCGCTGATGTCAAAATGACCCCCTTAGTCTCCCTGCAGTAGCTTCCTATGCCAGAGAATGCAGAATGTGCTGGAGGATGTAGTACTTGGTAAAGCTTGCTCCGTTCAGGCTGTGCCAATGGAGGCAGCTCTTAACTACCATCTGCTGCTCATTGTATGGTTAAATCAAGACAGCTCCCATTCCAGTCCAAAGGGGACACCCAGATCATGTTCATGGACGTAATTTAGGGATCTCTACGACCCCTGGCTTGCAATTTGCATCACCTGGCAATGCCACTTTGATGTCTGGTTTCAGTTCAGCAGCCAGGATCAGAAAGGGCTTGCTGAATAGTGTTTGCTGAAAAGTAAATCAATGGGAGCTTGCTTTAAAACTATTGAATAAATACTAGTGGTGATTTCACTTTTTTTTGTGGTCTGCAGGAGTGTATTTTCTGGCAGAGAAGGAATATGATGTGGAACACCCTCCCCAATACCTTTCCTATCAGGTCACATGCCGTGGTAGGGTTGGGCCTTGTTATGTAACTGTTGTGTGTTTTTTAGGGTGAATATTGCAGTGACCCTGTATTGTGCAGATAGGGCCCAAGGAAGTTGAGACACTATCAAATTTTAAATTGCTGTTAGTCAATAAAAGGTTGCCAAATGTACCCGAGTGGTCTGATGGTGGAACTGTTCACCTTGCTCCTGGACCACATTGGTGCCTGAGAATCAGAACTCTACACTCTAACAAGGAGAAGTCGAGTTTCAGAATGTGTCTTCTCCAGCAGACATCAGTTCATGACAATCCTTAGACCTTTGCAGTGGCTACATTGGACAGACAGTGAGACACAAGCTCTCCGAGTCCCTGAAGCAATTCTAACTTAGGTTTAATGTGTTGAGTCACAACTTGTCCGTCCCTGCATTTATTGTTTTCACATGACCAGTGGGACTGGTAGTACAAGGGGCTTCCCCCTGTGGGCAGAATTTATCCCAGGTATCTTGAGACAGGGCCAGGAGCCAACATCATAAGATAATTTTTTTTTTTTTTTGTAATAGAACTTCATGCCTTAGTATGGCGCTCAAGCTCTGTAAATAATAGGGGTTTATGGTGTCAAATGATGTGCAGTTTAGTTTTTGGTGCTGCCTCAGATTTACGTTTCCTTGGAAATCTGGGGCAGTGTCAAAAAGCAATGGGTGTTGCGTGGGTATGCCCACAACAACAGCCATTGCACACCCCTTTGCCACAGAAAACTGTGTTGGGATGGCCATATTTACAAGGCACCTTGTAAATATGGTGCAAGGGCACAGCTCCACCGGAGCGTCACAAAAAGTGACACTCCAGGGGCACTAGGGGCTTGTAAATATGCCCCTAAATGTGCTACTCCAGAGCACTGCATGTGACAGTAGGCCACAGATTTGTATTTTTACTCCATTTTTTTTTTAGTGCCTGACCTGTGCAGGTGACAGCTCCCCAGTCACTTCATGGCATTCTGGCCATGCCGCAACTCCTCCCCCTACATTTTTACGGCTTCTGCTGATCACATCCTGCTGATGTGTTTTTCCCACCACTGCCACTGCTGCTCCCGCCATCCTGCCTCCCACTACGGCCCCTCCCACCTCCCAGGATATATTATTAAGGCTGCTGTGCAGTCTCTCTGAGCAGTGCAGGTCACAGCTCCCCAGTCGCCCTGGGGCCTTCTGGCCTCACCACAACAACTCTGCCTACATTTTGACAGCGGCTGCTGATCATGTCCTGCTGATGAATTTTTTTCCACCACTGCCACTCTCGCCCTCCCTCCACCCGCCCCTGCCCCTCCCACCTCCTACCTCCCACCTCCCAGGATATGTTGCACAGTAGTGTGCGCAGCGGGTGAGCCGCCAGCGTGCCGAAGGTGCGCCAAAGGCATGCCCATCTGCACCCATCCATGCCTGGACCCCGCCCAGAGCCAGGACCCCTGCCTCCCCCCACTCCTCACCGCTACACCTCCAAGCAGCTCCAGGAACTGAAAGAACAGCCCATCAACTTCTGCTTCACAGATCCCCCACAATCAACCAATGGACCTTTCACCTGCCGACAGTGCAGGTTCTCCTGTAACAGGGACCCATCCACTCACTCAGATGCCTGCATAGCTGCCACACAGAACACAATGAACAACTGAGCTTCTCTTCACTGCATCCTGCTCAATGCTCACTCCCTATGCAAGCACGCCACTGAAATCTGGGACACCATCTCCACCTATGACCCGGACGTCGCCTTCATCACCAAAACATGACTGAACCCCTTCTCCAATCCAGACATTTCCATGGTCACCCCGACGGATTCAAGATGACAAAACGGGACTCCACAAACATACACTGTAGAGGTATCACCATCATCTTCAAGGAAACTTTCCAATGCACTGTCACTGACTCAGTACCCTTCATTGAACACCTCAACTTCTGACTCCAGACTCCAGACAGACGCCAACACCAGGATGCGAGGTGCATGCATGTACAGACCCCTTGGATCACACCCAGCCTTCTGCAATGCCATCGCCAACCTCATCTCTCCCCTTGCAGCACTAAGTCCTGCTTGACGATCTCAGCTTCCACCTCAAAGGCCCCAATGACACCAACTCCACCTCTCCCTTGAAAAAACCTTAACAACATCAGCCTTACCCAACTGGTCACCAAACCTACGTACAAAGCCAGTCACACACTGGACACCATCCTCAACTCCAGCAATAGAATCAACTTCTCACACATTACCAAACTCACCTGGACCGACCACAATATTGTTCAGTTTACCGTCCAGCACCCCCCCCCCAAGCACCACAGTGCCCTCCACCGAAGCTGGGGCAAGGTAACAGAGGCCCAATGGACAGAGGTCCTATACACAATCCCACGGCAGACCTCAACCAGGCTGTCCAAAACTTCACCTCCTGGATCACCAAATGTGCCGACAGAGCAGCCCTGCTGAAATTGGCTAAAACTACCAACACCCCCAGACCAGCAAGCTGGTACACTTCAGGACTCAGGAACTCCAAATGCAAGTGCCAAAGACTCAAGAAACAATGGCATGTTACCAAGGACCCCTCCGACAGATCTACCTACAAGATAGCCCTCAACAATGACCACTTCCACATCAAGATGGCCAAGAGAGCAGAAATAACCACCTGCATCAACACCGCAGCCAACCACATAAAATAACTCTTCAAAATCATCAAGGACTTCTCCAAGCAGACAGCCACAGAGACCACCACCCATCCATCCCAGGAGCTCTACGACTCCCTCTCATACTACTTCCACAATAACAACTCTACCATATACAGTGATTTTGAGCCCCCAACCCTCCACACCAAGCCCTGACAACCACTCTCAATCAACAAACACCAGAAACACCAGCTACATGATAACCACCTGGTCCCCATTACCCCACAGACCACCACAGCCATTTTGGCACCCATCTACTCCGGGGCCCCCACCAACATTTTAACCTCAGAACCAATGCCATCAGCACTGAACTAATTGGCATCCTTAACACCTCCATCACCACTGCAACCTTTCTGCACAAATGGAAGCATGCTGGGGTCAGGCCCCTCCTGAAGAAACCTTCCACCAACCCCAGCGACCTCAAAAATTACAGACCCATCTCCCTGCTCGCCTGTCCTGCAAAAGTACTTGAGAAAGCCATCAACCAACAGCTCACCGACTACGTTGAATGAAAACATCTACTCGACTCCTCACAATCAGGGTACCAAGCCAGACACAGCACAGAAACAGCACTGATCACAGACTCTCCTCAATTGAGGGCAATCAGCATCCCTGATCCTCCTGGACCTCTCCTCAGCATTCGACATCGTATCCCACCACATACTCCTCAACAGACTCCATGACATAGGCATCCAGCTAAATGCCCTCAGGTGGATCGCCTTGTTCCTCTCAGGCCTCACCTAGAGCAACCACCTCCCCACTTCACCTCCACACCCAAGAACATCACCTGCAGCACACCCCAAGGTTCCTCCCTCAGCCCCACCCTGTTCAACATCTACATGACCCCCCGCACACATTGTTAGATCCCACTGACTCAACATAGTCTCATAAGCTGATGACATTCAACTTATCCTCTCACTCACCGAGGACCCCCTCAATGCCGAAGCAAACTTCCGCAACACCATGACCAACGTAGCATCATGGATGAGAGACATCTGCCTCAAACTAAACGCAGACAAAACGGAAGTCCTGATGTTCGGGAAGAACACCTTCATTTGGGACCACAGCTGGTGACCAAAAGAACTTGAACCCACACCCTCTCCATCAAACCAAGCACGGAACCTCTGCATCATCCTTGACTGCCAACTGTCCATGAATTGACAAGATAACTCTATCACCTCCTCCTGCTTCAACATCCTTCCCATGCTCCACCACATTTTTAGATGTATCCCCATCCACACAATGAAAACCATCATGCACGCTCTGGTCACAAGCCACCTTACTATGACAATGCTCTCTGTGCCAGAATATCATCCCAGCTACTCAGAAGACTGACTCCAAACTCTACTGAATACCACAGCCAGACTTATCCTGAACCTTCCCAAGCATCGAAGCATTATGCCATACCTTGGAAACGTCCAGTGGCTTCCCATCCAGAAGAGATGCCAATTCAAGATCCTCACATTCGCATACAAAGCTCTACACAACCAAGGCCCATCCTACATCAACCAAAGTCTGAACTTCCATGTCCCCACTAGACAACTACGCTCCGCCTCGCTCAACCTTGCACACACACCCTGCATCTACTGCAGCCACAGCAGAGGCCACGCTTTCTCCCACATAGCAGCCAGGTCCTGGAACAGCCTGCCCCTCCACCTCAGAACAGGTCCCTCCATGGCAGACTTCAGAAGGAAAACCAAGATGCGACTATTTGACAGATACTCAACTCCCTAGTGCCCAGATACCCTTAGGGGTAACAGTGCAACACTTTACAAATCCGATGTTTGATTGACTGATTTTTCTAACAAACATGACATTAATATAAATGCAAAGGCAGAATTTAAAAAACAGTGACTGACTTGATGACATTGCACCAGTAACACAAAACAACATCACCCTCTATCTGTAGTACTCCTGTTGATCCCCAAACCTAGGTGTAGTTTTGAAAAGTGAGTGTCCCAGTAGTACAGCCATTCTTTCACTTCACTGTATGTGTATGCAATGTTGGGTCACTAGAGAGGCCTAGACTTCGATCGGATGAAGACCCACATTGCTTTAATTTAGTTGTTGGACATGGAAGCTTGGAATCTCATGTTATTGGTAAAATTCAACTTTATTTCTGAATCCAACAGCTTGTATTTCTGGAAGACAATGGTTTGTGTTCCTAATGCATCTACGGGCTGCAGTCCTGAATCCCTGTATAGAGCAGTGATACATTCCTTAATTGCTCTTGCCTGTGAAAATGTCAAAACAATCCATTATGCTTTCCACTGTGTTCTGCTACTTATTGCTGAGGATGCAGTTGTGAAAGAGCGAGGGTGGGCATAATTTTGAGGGTACACTTGTGTAAGGGAAAGCCTATTTGGGCACTCAGCATTTGACATGGTATCTCAGCATAGTAAAGATACAAGCATTTGAAACTGTATCTGAGCATAATTCAGATATAACTCAGCATGAGGTGGTCTTGATTGTCAGAGGCTTTGGTGTCTGCAACTATCAATTAAGCTCATCTTGGGTAGTTCATGCTGTGCCAGAGAATCTTATGGCTGTACTCTGGCCCCTTTTTTGGAATTATACCTGTAAATTTAGTGCTGTTCCTGGGTTCTTGGTACTGTGCATTATATAACATGACATGTATTTATAAAGCACACACTCACCTTTTGTGCATTTTGTACTGAATACCAGATGTTTTTACAACACGCACTACTTCTCTTTATATTGAACTTAGAGGTTTGGACATCCCAGGTTTCAGGGCTGTTCCTGAGAAATGATACCTGGCACATGAGGGTTATACCATGGTTTCTGATGACTGCACATCTGATATTTCTATTTTTGTTCAATTTGGTGATGTCACTTCCTGAGATGTTGTTGGGCATAAGAGGTCATGGGACATCACTTCTTGTGATATCACCAAGGTCAAAAGTAATGTGATATCACTTCCTGTGCTGTCATCACGAGTTATGTGACTTCCACTGCCCCTGATATTTTGGTGAATTTATATCAATGATTATTTTGTGGTAGTGCGGCTCCTTTGCAATCAGATGACCTTGCCCGGCACAAGCAGAGCCCCCAGAGAACCATTAAAAAAAATTATTTGTCCCCAGAGTAGGGATAATGTTTCATATGTATTGGGAGAAGAGTATGCACATTCCCATTACCACACATGCTGAAGATGCCTTAGCTCAAATCCTCTATTATGCAAGAAGGGATCATAAGACCTAAAAGGTTATTATCCTAAAGGGTGAATATACCAAACTAAGCCCCAATCTTGGATCAACACAGGTACAGGAAGGGAAAGGTGGCTTGTATAAGTCATTATCCTTTGCAGACACCCTCTTGATATGATGTGAACATGTATTTTACCAACTGTCATTGCTGTAATTGGACAAAATGCCCAGTTCACCAACTGCATCAAAGCTCATAGTGCTCGTTCATAGTTCAGATACTGCCTCTCATTCATGTACTTTTACAAATTTTGACAACCAATGACCTTATCCGTTAGCTTTCTGCTACCCCTACCTGCTGTCTACAAAATGAGCACTCCTAATCTTTCCCATCACCATCTTACAACACATCAAACCTCCAAATACATGCCCTTTGTCACCCTTCCATCCTTCATTTTGGCCAGGCTCCATTAGTTGCTTTGATTTTGCAAGTCTCACGTCTGTCACTGTAATAAGGACCTTGCAGCATTTTTAGAACTATATTTTTTTGTATACATATGGAATATAACTCACAATGATGCCTGCTCCTATGTAAGGAGTGTGAAGCAACCGATCGTGTCCACAACTTGAGGGAACAAAGGTGGCAATGTATAATGGTTGGAAAGACTGTTAAAATATGGCCAATACCAATGTGTTTGCAAGAACAAATCAGAAAATCGAAAAGCAAAAATAAATATGACATATGCATGCAATTACAAATATGAGGAAATAGCAATTAAGATGCATCTAAATATACTGATGTTAAAAATGGGTTCTTTGGATGACAGTCAGGTTACCCCCTGTTCAAGCAAGGAACCTCACTCTAGTCAGGATAACAGAGAATCACCCTCAGCTAACCCCTGCTTACCCCCTTGGTAGCTTGGCAGAGCAGTTGGCTTAACTTCAGAGTGCTAGGTGTAAAGTATTCGTACCAACATACACAGTAACTTAAGGAAAACACTACAAAATGACACAACACAGGTTTAGAAAAATAGAAAATATTTATCTAAACAAAACAAGGCCAAAATGACAAAAATCCACAATACACAAGTCAAGTTATCAAATAAAAAGCAAAAAGAGTCTTTCTGTAGCTTAAAACACACACTAACACTGTTAGCGTGAAAATATACCTTGGGTGCGTCAAAAATAGCCTTGTGCGGGCGTGTGTGCGTCAAAAAGGTCTTGCGATGCGTCGATTCTACTCACGAGCGGGACATTGCGATGTTTCTCATTTCATCCAGTCGGGGCGCATCATTTTTTCTCTCTACAGAAGAGTGATGTGTCGATCCGGTCAGCACTCTCGGGTCTGGGCAGGCCTTGCGTTGTTTTTATACACCCAGCGCTGCTTGCCTCAGAAATCCAGCTGCACGATGATCTGAAAACCATGCAGCGCAGGCTGCGATCTTCCAGTCGCCGTCAGCAATGCTGCTCGTCGTTTCTCCAGCTCAGTGCGTCAATTCTTTGGTCGTGTTTCCGGCAAGCATCAATTTTCAGCAACGAAGCCGGCGGCGTGTTGTTTCTTCAGCCACAGATCGGAGTTGCGTTGATATTTTCCCCGCACGGCGCTCTGTGCCTGGATTTCCTCCTCTTAGGCTGCCAGCTTCTCCTTTTAGGGTCCCAGGAACTGGATGGGCACCACAGGGCAGAGTAGGAGTCTCTCCAGAGACTCCAGGTGCTGGCAGAGAGAAGTCGTTGCTGTCCTTGAGACTTCAAACAACAGGAGGCAAGCTCTAAATCAAGCCCTTGGAGAGTTCTTCCCAAGATGGAAGGCACACAAAGTCCAGTCTTTGCCCTCTTACTCTGGCAGAAGCAGCAACTGCAGGATAGCTCCACAACGCACAGTCACAGGCAGGGCAGCTCTTCTTCCTCAGCTCTTCAACTCTTCTCCAGGCAGAGGTTCCTCTTTTTTCCAGAAGTGTTCTAAAGTCTGTGGTTTTGGGTGCCATTCTTATAACAAATTTCTCCTTTGAAGTAGGCCTACTACAAAGTAGTGCCCAGGCCAGGCCAGGCCCCAGTCACTCACCAGGGGGTTGGAGACTGCATTGTGTGAGGGCAGGCACAGCCCTTTCAGGTGTGAGTGACCACTTCACCCCTCCCTCCTAACACAGATGGCTCATCAGGATATGCAGGCTACACACCAGCTCCCTTTGTGTCACTGTCTAGTGAGAGGTGCAAACAGCCGAACTGTCAAACTGACCCAGACAGGGAATCCACAAACAGGCGGAGTCACAGAAATGGTTTTTAGCAAGAAAATGCCCACTTTCTAAAAGTGGCATTTTCAGACACACAATCTTAAAATCAACTTTACTAAAAGATGTATTTTTAAATTGAGAGCTCAGAGACCCCAAACTCCATGTGTCCATACGCTCCCAAAGGGAATCTACACTTTAATCAGTTTAACCCCTATGTTAACCTATGAGAGGGACAGGCCTTGCAGCAGTGAAAAACAAATTTAGCAATATTTCACTGTCAGGACATATAAAACACATTACTATGGGGGTGATTCCAACCTTGGCGGGCGGCGGTAGCCGCCCACCAGGCGGGAACCGCCAAGCGGCCGCCATGCGGCCGCAGTAACGCGGCCCCCATTCCAACATTCCCGCTGGGCCGGCGGGCGCTAACCATGTTAGCGCCCGCCGGCCCAGCGGGAATGAGGCCACAACACAGGAGCCGGCTCCTAATGGAGCCGGCGGTGTTGCGGCCGTGCGACTGGTGCAGTTGCACCCATCGCGCTTTTCACTGTCTGCCATGCAGACAGTGAAAAGCAGGCCGGGGCCCTGTTAGGGGGCCCCTGCACTGCCCATGCCACTGGCATGGGCAGTGCAGGGGCCCCCAGGGGCCCCAGGACACCCCTTAGCGCCAGCCTCTTCCTGGCAGTGTAAACCACCAGAAACAGGCTGGCGGTAAGGGGGTCATAATCCCCAGGGCAGCGCTGCCCTGGAGGATTATCACCGCCAGGGGAAAATCAGCGGGAAACCGCCGGCCCCTGCGGTGCGACCGCGGCTTTACCGCCGCGGTCAGAATAGGGATTGAAGCACCGCCAGCCTGTTGGCGGTGCTTCCGTCATTCTTGCCCTGGCGGTCCAAGACCGCCAGAGTCAGAATGACCCCCTATATGTCCTACCTTAACCATACACTGCACCCTACCCTTGGGGCTACCTAGGGCCTACCTTAGGGGTGTCTGACATGTAAGATAAGGGAAAGTTTAGGCCACGCAAGTGGGTACACTTGCCAAGTCGAATTTACAGTTAAAACTGCACACACAGACACTGCAATGGCAGGTCTGAGACATGATTACAGAGCTACTTCTGTGGGTGGCACAGTCATTGCTGCATTCTCACTAGTAGCGTTTGATTTGAAGGCCCTGGCACCTCTAGTGCACTTTACTAGGGACTTACTAGTAAATCAGATATGGCAATCATGGGAAAACCAATTACATACACATTCTGTAAAGGAGCACATGCACTTTAGCACTAGTTAGCAGTGGTAAAGTGCCCAAAGTAACAAAAACAGTAAAATCAGAGTCCAGCACACATCATCAACCTGGGGAACGGAGGCAGAAAGTTAAGGGAGACCACGCCAAGGATGAAAAGTCTAACAACTGAAATGTATATTCCCACCTCAAGTGGACATCTTAAACAATTGCTGTCATATTTGTACATATGCGGAAACTCGAACACTCATAAACATTAACTTTTGTTGTGAAGGGATTTCGTCACCTGTGAAGAGTCACAGGGTGAGCGGTAGTGGGTGCAAGACTCAATCCAAGGGAGAGGCCAGTGAAGCACCTTATTGTGTAGTTGCATTTGTGGCATTTTGCACAGACATATTCCTCAGAAATAAGGCTTTGGCTGATTTTGGATGCCTATAGCCCAGATGAGACGGTGACACGTGCGTGAGAGAATCATGACAGACATGCTTTACTGTTTCTGGGGTGTATGAGGAGCCACAGGATCATTGGATCTCCCACCATAAAATCTGTCCTGGTGTGCTAAGACACTGCTTTGCCACCTCTTCCCAAAAAGACTGCTAAATCACTCACCACTTCCCTTTCAGGCTGAAAATGCCAGTTAATTGAAAACATTTGGCTTTACATTGTGCCTGTGTGCTACGTCTTAAAGGAGACATTCTGCGCATGATGCCACAATAGCTCTTTCAACCTAGGTAGACCTCACCAAAGAAACATTCTGGAGTGCTGGTTACCTTTAGCTTCAATTCTCGTACATTGATCGAATCACTTAATATCTACACAGTGAACTGTACAAAACAGTTAATTTAGTATAAATTTCGCTGAAAGCTGGAAAGGTTATGTTTTTAAAGAAGTCATGTGCCTATGAGAGTGAACTAATTAATATGGTTTCAGCTAGACAGGGGCATGATCCTTCACTGAGTAATTCATTTTTATTCGGAAAATCTCCTTATATTAGGTTAATCAAAGTGACACATGTGTATGCTCTCTAAATATCACGTTATTTAGGAAAGGTTGAGTTAGTTATTGCATTTGAAAGGCCAAGGCTAGAACTGTAATCCTCAGGTACAACATTTAATGGACTCATTGCTACAATTCTGTCTGGTTCAATGCAATGTCTGGAGCTCGGGTCAAAGCATTAGATAACCTGTTTTATGAAAGTAAAGTCTAGTAAATAGTATGTTTGCTGCATTAATAAAATACACTGAAAAGACATCAAATTATATGCTGTCAATGTCCTACTGTGCACAATAGTCATACGACTTAATAACTAAAACACATTGCTAATCGGAAAGAAGTAACCGTTCTTGGCATTCATTCAGAGGTTAAGGGGCTATTTCTCAAAAAAGTCCGACATCTCCTCGTATCGCAGCAGATTTCTGACTTTTTGGAAATGACAAAAGTTTGACAGCTGATTCCTGAACATCTGCATCATTTTGCGAGTTCCATTTATCCATACAGGATATATATATATATATATATATATATATATATATATATATATATATCAAACCAAAACCCTTTCAGGGATAGAGTGATGCATAAATTATGCAAAAAATATATATATTGTTCCATGAAACAAAAGCAAATGCACTTGCTTTCATTGTTTTCCTCCTTGGAAGTGAATTCCCCATGGAGAAATTATATGCCTATACACAACCGATTTTGTGGACGTGTTCTCTTCTCCTTCCCATCCCGAATATACTCCTGCCTTGTACGTTTAGGAAAATACTCAAATATGAACATGTGTGAACATTTCTAAGGTCCAACTCGAGCCTTTCCCATTATGGAAATGGTCAGAGATTTACCTTAGCACATGACTGGATTCTTCGCTCCCAGGGTGGGAAGGTAGATTGATAACCCCCTATGGGTGGAGTTGCAGGGAAAGGACTTTCTCCACTGGGAATAATGCTTTCCCTTCAGAGAACAAAATTTCCATTTGCACAGGTTATTCCTACCGTTTGGAGTTATCTACAACGGGGAACTCCTCGAACAGAAATAGAAGCTAGCTGAAAAATTCATGTGACCTTTCCAGGTATACTCCTGAAAACCTGTTACTGATAGTTACTGATTACTGCAGATTTCTAGCCTTAGAATATCCCCCAAGTCCCAGACAGGTTCTGGAGAATTGTTCAACGATGCTCCTGTGTGAAAAGGTTGTCTTGGACAACTCTGTGGTGACTCCATACCCCCGGGTAGAGACGGACTGGAGCAACATATATAACATCCCTGCATGCTCATATTGGTTCCTTTCATTAAAAAATGGAACCGGAGCTTTGCTCCCACTTCTTTCTTTCGTCAGCTCCAAATAAATATTTGAGTGTGCATATGAACAATACCCTCACTGAAAAGGACAGAATTCAAGCCATGCTATAACTGCAGGAAGTAGGGGCCAGATGTAGCAAAGTGTTTGCGCCTCGCAAACGGCGAAAATAACGTTTGCGAGGCGCAAAAGCCACTTTGCTATTCAGAAATGCATTTTGCGAGTCAGCTCCGACTCGCAAAATGCATTTCCGACTCGCAAATAGGAAGGGGTGTTCCCTTCCTATTTGCGACTCGCAGTGGGATGCAATTCCATTTGCGACCGCGTACGTGGTCGCAAATGGACTCGCAGTTACCATCCACTTCAAGTGGATGGTAACCCACTCGCAAATTGGAAGGGGTCCCCATGGGACCCCTTCCACTTTGTGAATGGACCCAAAAATATTTTTTCAGGGCAGGGAGTGGTCCAAGGGACCACTCCCTGCCCTGAAAAAATACCGAAACAAAAGGTTTCGGTTTTTTTTGCAGTGCAGCTCGTTTTCCTGTCAGGAAAACGGGCTACACTTAAAAAAAAACAACTGCTTTATTTAAAAGCAGGTCGCGAACATGGAGGTCTGCTGACGTCAGCAGGCCTCCATGTTAGCGAGTGCCTATACTCGCTATGGGGCCGCAATTTGCGACCCACCTCATGAATATTCATGAGGTGGGTCATTGCGACCCCATAGCGAGTTGCAGTCGGTGTCTAAGACACCGTACTGCATACGAATTTGCGAGTTGCAAATTGCGAGTCGCATGGACTCGCACTTTGCAACTCGCAAATTCGTCAGTTGCTACATCTGGCCCTAGATGTCTTTAATGGACTTGCACTAGGTGTGCCTTTGGTGCCTGAACCATGGCTTAAAGTCATATAACACATGCACCCAAAGGTGATTTTGAGACCTGGAGCAAATCTGTACTTTGCCAAAGATAAGGGGCCAGATGTATCAAGCTCCCAGTTTGCATTTCTTAAATAGCAAATTTTAATAAATCGCTATTTTAGAAATGCAAAATGGGATGTATGAAAACTGCAAGTCGGTAATAGCGATTTCTTAAAATTTGCAATCGCAATTTGCAAATACTGAATCGCAAAAAATAGTGAATCTGTATTTGCAAATCTCAAATTGCAAAAACAGCAACCTGGAACAGCCTGTTGACATCACAACCAGGAAGTGAGTCAGCCCATGCTTTTTCCAGAAGCCCGACCCACAGGAGCAGGCAGAGAGAGACACAGCCCAGCACCAGGGAGGCAGCCTTGAGAGCCAGCCAGGACGAAACAGGAACATGGCTACTGATGGGAATGTGAAGGAGAAAGGAGACAGGAAACGCAAGCTGAAATTCAGTGAGCAGGAATTTGAGGTGCTCACTAAGGAGGTGGTCAGGAACCACGACAAACTTTTGGGGAAAAACTCTCTTCAGGTACCTGAAAGTGAGAAGAGAAAACTGTGGTCAGACATCCAGACCAAAATATGCACAGTGGGTGTTGCGCAGCACTCCGTCGAGGAGGTACGCAAGTGATGGTATGACGTGCGTTCACGTGCCAACTAGAGGGTAGCCAGCAGGCTAAAGGAGGCAAGGGGCACCGGAGGAGGACCACCCACCCAGGCACTGTCCACACCAATGGAAGACATGGTGGAGTCGACACTGCTTCCTGAAGCTGTCAGTGGTGTCACTGAGATTAACCCCTCAGGCGCACACAGCACCAGCAAAGGTAAGGGCAGTGACGATGTGTCTCCCCATATGTGCATGTACAAATTCCCCTTAGAAAATAGCTGTTGGCACTATGCAGTGTGATAAGTAGACCATGTCACATCTTACATATAACACAACAATGCCTTATGGGAGTGGTAGTCAACACCCCTAAAGTGTAAATACCACATAAATAGCAAGATAGTGTTAAACCAAATAGAGAAACAACACAAAAGACTCTTAGTGATAGTATGCCAGTGTACATTAAATACTATTATGCAACTATTTGAGTACTAATCAAAAATGACATGCTGCACATTGTTATTGCAGATGTTCTGGGCCCTGACACAGCAGAAGGTGGAAATGTGGGGGATAGTGAAACTCAGCTACAGTCCGACTCAAACACCAGTGAGTCCTTTATACATGCACCAACAAGACTCAGGGCAAGAGTGCTACCTCTCCCTGAGTATAACTTGGACTCTGATGAAATGCAGGATAAAGTACCCACACCACCCCTAGAGGCTAGAAGCACTGACAGACAGCAGTCCCTGCCCCAGCGTCAGTCCACTCCCCTCAGGAAGTGTTGTGAAGCAGGCAGACAGTGCACAGAGGAAGGTGGGGGCCCATCACTTTTTGGCGGCCTTGAGGCTTCCATGCTGAAAGTGCGGCGCCTGCAATGTAAACACATGAGGTCAATGCACAGGCAGTTGGTCTCAATCACTCATAACATGGGAGCAATGCACAGGCAGTTTGAGTCTCACAATGAAAACATGGGATCAATGCACAAGCAGTTCGAGTCTCTTAATGAAAACGTGCAAGCTGCATGAGGGACCGCAAACAGCAGAAGAAAATGCTAGGGAGATGACAAACGCCATTATGGAACTCTGCACTGTGATGCAGCAGAAGCATGTCAGCCACCATAGGCGCCATCACCAACTGATGGGCAGGTTGGATGGGTTCTGCAGATCTATCAATTGGCTCACTACCACAAGTGCCTTTATATCACAATATGCTGTGGGCATACAGGTGGAGATGTCACATTGCAGTCGGGAAGTTGCACAAGGATTGGTGCAAATAACTAATGTTTTGATGACAATGCAGACAGCACAGAGTGCTACAAACAGTGAACTGGGTGGAGGGGATAGTGAGGAGCTCTCTAGCCTCAGCAGTCTCACAGCCACCAAGATGGATCCTAGGCATCGCAGTTCCAGACACAGTACTGTCTTTGAACCCACTACAAGCGGTGCCACCAAGGCCACTGAGCACTCAAGTGGAGTGCGTGGACATAGGAAGTAATGTTGAGGGGTACAGTGTGACACTGTTACTCACACCTATTTGTGTATAGTGCATAGCTATGTCTTAATCACACATATATTACCTGAAGTCAAGGCAATAAAGATGCGACCTACAGCAATACATAAAATAGATGTGATGTTGTCATTACATACATCAGAAATAGTTGCGTGTGATCTCAGCACATCTTTTTCTGCCCTCTGCTGCACAACTTCTGTCTGCTGGGTGAAGGGGTGGCTAGGGATCATCATCCTCATCTGAGTCCCGCTCAGTAGGTTCGACAGGTATGCCTCTTGTTGTAGCAATGTTGTGCAACATAGCACAAGTAGCCACAATTTTGTATGTTGTTTCAGTGCTGTATTGTAGTGCACCATCACTCTTGTGTATGCATCTGAAGCGGCTTTTCAGCAGGCCAAAGGTCCTCTCAACAACGCTGCGGGTTGTCCTTTGAGCAGCATTGTACCTCCTTTCAGCTGGCGTTGCAGGACTCAGATAGTGCGTCAGTGTGAATGACCACACGGCTTAGGCACTGTCTCCTGGAATGACAGGAGAGTAAAATGAGTAATTATTATCCATGTGTTGGAAAATGGGTTATTGGTAGGGCAGGTAGGTACCTACACCTAGCAACAAGCCACTAACCTCCACATAGGTACAGTTAGGTCTCAGTAAATTAATCCCAGCTCAACCCTTGGTAGCTTGGCAACGAGCATCAAGGCTTAACTTAGGAGACAAAGTGTAAAGCATTCAAATATCACAAAACAGTAATCAAATAAAACACAGGAAACAGTTTAAAAATCCAAAACCAATTTATAAAAATAGTTTATATTTTTATCTTTAAAATGACACAAAAACGATTAAAATCGGTTCAGGGGAACCGGAGATATGAATTTTTAAAGAATTATTATTTTTCTAGCGCTTAGAAACAAAAAGCGCCAATTGGGTCATCTGGTTGCACCAGGACCGGGGCAAAGTCAAACTTTCAGGCCAACCGCGATGGAGCCCTGCTCGGCTACAGGTCGCGGGAGGCCTCGGTCAAAAAGTTACCTTCTGACTTAGTCTCTTTTTTGATGTTTTTCTTCCCCGGGACGAACCTGCCAGTTGGATCCGACCTCCTGGAGCCCTTGTCCGGATACGCGAAGTCGGTTTCCTCGGTGGTGATTTTTACCTTCGGTTTTTTCGAGATGAAAATCCTTCGACCGGGGTAAACCTGGATCTTGATCCGACGTCCGTGGAGCCCTTCTCGGATACGATGGCTGGAAGGTCCCGGTCATCTTTTTACGTTCGGACTTAGTCTTTTTTTTGGATGTTTTTCTTTACCGGGACGAACCACGAAGTCAGGCCGGGTCGCGGTTGAGGCAAGCCGGCTAGAATTTCCGCGTCGGGTCGGTCCCTCTCTGGAGCTTTTTTCAAAAAATTCTCAAATCTTTTCCAAACTTCTGGGGCTTCACCCAGTAGTTCTTTTAAGGTTCTTTTGGGGTCCACAGCTCACCCCAAGGGTCCAGAAGTTCTGTGATGGTCCTTGGGGGGTGCGGACTTCAACTCCCAGAATGCACCTGGCGCAAACTCCTTTTTGGCCACTGGACAGTGGTCAGCTGGTCGCTTTCTTCAGGAGTTGGTGCAGGGGACTCTGGTTTAGCAATTTTTCACCTGTAGCAAACAGGGAGTCCCTCCTTGAACCAGTTGAAGCCAGGCAAAGTCCTTCTTGTGGTGAAGCCCAAGTGTGCAGCTGGTGCAGTCCTTCTGAGTGCAGGGTCCAGGTGCAGGCCAGGGGTCCAGCAGGGCAGTCCTTCTTCTTCTTTAGTTCCTTTCTTGTTGAATTCTGGAGGGGATCTGAGGTGTGGGTGCAGGTCTGCCAGTTTTATCCTTGCTCCTGGGTGAAAAGCAGGGGGGCCCTGGTTCTCCAATCAGGGACAGGGTTGTCCCCCTGTGATGACCACTTCCTGGGAAGTGTGGCAAAAATCCATCCCAGAAGGCAACAGTCTCTAAAAATCCAACATGGATGAATCTGATTTTTGGAGGTTACATCTGGCTGAGCCCACCCACTGGTGTGGCTAAAAATCATAAACACACCCCTCTCCTGCCCTCTCCTAATCTAATCAAGGGGGCACCTAATTGTCTGGGGTTGCAGGATGTGGGGGTGTTGCTGGGTGCTCCAAATGTCCTTCTCTGCCTTTGAAGACCAGTTTGGCAGCCCTCCCCCTTCCTGCCTCACCATCTGCTGAGGGGAGATTCTCTCCCCCAAGCACATTCCTTTGTGTGAAGCTAGGCCACTTCATACCTCATCAAGGCAGCCTGGCAGAAGCTGCTGCAGGCTGGCCAATCAGAGCACAGCAGCAAAAACAATGCAGAGCTGAAATTGGCAACTTTTTAGGTAAAGTCTAAACTTTTTACCTGGACAAGTTATATTAAATCCAACAACTGGAAGTTGTGGGATTTATTACAACAATCAATTTGATACCAAATTCTTGGTATGTAACATTTAAGGAGACTTTAAAATTTAAAATAAAGTCTGCCCATTCTAGCCTATGAAGGCCATTTACTTCAATGAGGGAAAAACGAATTTGGCTGTTTTTACCTCACCAGGGCTTATAAATCTATTTTTATAAAGTCCCTGCTTATAGTTACATGGCACCCAGCCCTAGGGGCACATAGGGCACACCTTAGGGGTGACTTATATGTAAAAATAAGGTAGTTTAAGACTTTGGAAGTACCTTTAATTCCAAAGTCGAATTTGCATATAACTTTAATTTAAAAGCAGCCAGCAAGGCAGGCTTGCTTTTAAAATGACACTAGGCACCTCAGCAGTGCACCTAGGTGTGCACCACCTATGCTGTGGTCCCTAAACCTACATGCCCTACCATATACTAGGGACTTATAGGTAGGTTGACTTAGCCAATTATAATTAGCCTAATTTGCATATCCATTTTACACAGAGCACAGGCCCTGGGACTGGTTAGCAGTACCCAGGGCACCTTTAAAGTCAGGAAAACACCAGCAAAAAGTGGAAAATGGGGGCAAAAAGTTATGGGGCCTCTGCAATCAGCCCTGTTTTCTCACACCATGACATCACATATACATCAATGCAACATTATCAACTATTACATTACCCAGTAGGTATCCTTCGCCAAACTCCCCAGCAAGTAGTCTTGTGTATATTCCACTGTGCCTAAAGAAGTAGGAGTCATGTGTCCTACCTGGGTATCTGGCCATGAGATCCGTTTTAATGTTGGAGGCCTTACTAATCACTTGTATGTTCATGGAATGTGTACTTTTACGGTTCCGATAAACATACTCTGTGGCCGATGGTGGACAGATAGCTACATGTGCCCCATCGATGGCGCCTTTTACATGTGGGAATTGGGCAATCTGGTAGAAATCAAATTTTGTCTGTAGTATTTCATGTGGGGTGTTGGGGAATCCTATGTGCTGTTGAATTTTGCTAAGCATGACTTTGAGAAATGCATTGAAAAATAGTGAGAGAGCACCTTGTGAGACCACTCCAACTGCTGCTATGACCCCTTGATAGCTCCCTGAGGTTACTAGGTGCAGGGAGCATAATACCTGCACATGGATGGGTATGCTATTGGTCCTGTGTGTGTTGCACTCCCATATGGGTTGTAGATCAGCTATCAGGCCAAGTATCATGGCTGAGCTTAACCTGTACTTATCATATATCTCCTCCTCTGTCTGGTCAAAAGGGGTAATGCGCACTCTAAAAATGCACTCCTGTCTCCTCCTCCCTCTCCTCAAACCTGCCATGATCCTCATCCTCCTCGCCATCACGTAGAGTGCAGCCATTGTGGAAAAGAGGCTGAGCCATTCTGGGCCTCTTTATATAGGTTGCACCTGTTTACTACCTGATTTCACTTTGTGGTAAATTGCACGTGCAAAAGAGCATTCTGCGAATATTTGCTATTTGAGAATTTTTGATGTATTGCATTGCGAGACAGAATTTGTGAATCACATTCTGCGTATCGCAAATAGCAACATAATCCAGTTCGCAATTCGCAGTTTAGCAATTCCTTATATTTGCGCTGCGAATACCTTTCACATATCGTGAAAGGCTATTTTGCATTCGCAAACGGTGAAATTTACTGTTTCGCGCCATTTGCGAATGCAAAAACCTTTGATACATCTGGCCCAAGATGTCACAGCCTCCACACAGGTCCACTCACACTCCGAGTTATGGGCCTGCTCCTGGGGACTTTTCCAGTGACCGCTCCACTTCATGCTTGAAAATTTTGACAATTTGAAGCATAAGAAAATGAAGTGGGACTCGACTCAACCCCACCACGTGATTCCAAACAGAAGTCATGAGGACATTAAAATTCGCACTTGTTGTCACCAGTCACAAATCTGATTCTTCATCTCCTCCCAAGATACCCTCATTGTGCTATCATCAATTCCTCAACAAATAAAAGACTTCAAAAAGGTTATGCTGCAAATCTTTATGTGTTTCCGGCTCTATTCAGGGTACCTTCAGATATCATGGAACCATAAGTGCCTCCTGTTGTGTTACTGCCAGTGGACCCTCCCCCAACACTGTCTGCCCACGTTGGACCAACTACCAGATGCAAACCAACTCGGGCACAGACTTTCACTTCATTCACAAATTCCACACGTGTCCCCATCGTCCAGGTGCTGATACTGACTCCACTGGCACCGATTGATAGCCCAGCGACAACTTCCATGATGGATCCTGAGCCGACAATAGCCTGAGCTTGACCAATGTTACTCTAGGAAATCACAAAAATCCAACACTTGTCATTCTGCCTAACTCTAACCCGATGTCTTTACTGCAATACAATTATCACCAGACGGTCCATTTTTTTGGGGGGTGTTATGACTCTGATTCTGAACCAGAAACAGTTGCACCCCAGGAAACTGATGATTATGTGAGGGGAATGGATTGCTTCCCCATGGTATACTCTTGGATGCCTCATCCCTTGATTTACAAAACATATGTGTGCTGATACCTCCCCTCAAACGGAACTTGACTAACTATCTTGACTGTCAACAGACGGACGTGCCTCATTTACAGTAGTGGTTCAGAGGCCAGCTGAGTTACTTGAATATAGCTAGTCTCTATTAAGATCAGAATAAATGTTTTAATGGAGAATTTACTTGCTAAACCAGCAACACTGGAGCCCTTGATTTCATATAATGACTGAAGCCTTGATGGCTTCATGGTCAAACCCATGTCCTTACCCACCTGCTAATCTGCAGGTGGAGAAGTGGCATAGGCCTGCTCCTGGAAATCCAGATTTTCTCACCAAGCAGACTACTCTGGAAAGTCTCATTGTACAGGCTTCAACTAGTGATGGTAATCCTAACTCCTTTAAGGATATTCCCTGGGAACTAGAATTCAAAAGGGCTGCTGCCCATTAAAATCCATCTGTTCGGCTGATATAAGGGTGCCCTATGGGACATGGCCAGAATGATCTTGCTAGAGGTCATGGGGGACCTTAGAGCCCTCTTTGGTCCAGACATTCCATCATGGGCAGGGCACAGCAAAACGTGTCATCCACACAGTCATAGATACTGCTGAATGCAGTAGCATGGCAATAGGTACTAGCGTTGTGCTCCACAGGCACACCTAGATGAGGTAGACTGTTTTTTCATGATGTGTAGACATCTCTGATAGATGTGCCCTTTGATGGGTCTCATCTCTTTGAAGAGAAGGCATAATCCACAGGAGAAACAATATAGGATGGTAGAGCCATAGCGTTTTCATTGGGGAATATTCCCCATCAGTTTGGCAAATTTAGGTGCTACTCAGGGGGTAACCTATAGGCACTGACAGCGTTCCCAACCAGTGATGCAATAGACAGCGAAGTCATTTTGGGGCAGGGCAATGTGGACCAGTAGACAGCACACAGTCCAGCAGGGGAAGCCATTCTCCAACTCCTCTTTTCCTGTTACAATGGCTAGTAAGACAAATGTAATTAATCCTCAGTGGCTTATGCCTGACCATTGGGGGCCAGGATTGAGTACTTCCACTCAGGTTGGTATTCCTACTTTTCATTTGCACCCTGTCCAATTTTCCTCCTACACCAGAGCTTATATCAGAGAAGAATCTCTCCAGCCTGCTGTGGGAGATACACCGTTTACTCTCCAAGGTGAAACAGAACAGGTACGGATTTCGAAAAAGGCAAGAGTTGTTATTCATGACATCTCCTTGTGATGAAAAAAATGAGATGTTAGAAATGGGGTATGCACCTTATCCAAGAAGGAACCACAATGCTAGTCACGGTAAGTCAGATACACACTAAAAGTTAACCTGTGCTCACCCTCAGGAAGCCAGCAGACTATTCCTGGGAGTCACTCTAGGACCCTGGGTTGAAGATGGAGAGTTATAGGTCCAGCTATTCTTCCCCTGACAAGAGGGCAGCAGGCAGCAGGTCAGCTCAGCAAAGAACGAGTCCAGCAGAATAGCAGCTCAGCAGAGTAGCAGTCCTTGTAGCAGCACAGCAGTCCTTATTCCTGGCATAGTATCCACAGGTCCAGATGTATACTGTGACGTGGTGGTGTTTGAGGTCCAGGTATTTTAGACTTTGGTGCTCTGCTTCTGGAAGGCGTGAGAAGCCTCTAGACAGTTGAAGTGCAGGGACTCCCCTTCCTCCCCTGCCCTGGCTCCAAGCTGGCTGGAGTGACAACATAGGGTCATTAGGCCTATTGTGAGGAGACGTAAAGTCACTTAATGGCGTGTTAGGGTGCATCAAGTCACACTTAAGCCCCCATTGTGTGTGACTGTCTAGAGGGAATTCACAAGTCTCAGTTGCTACCCCACTCCAGACATGTATTGGAGATAGACTGCAGACACACAGGGCTAAAATCAGGAAAATGCCAACTTTCTAAAAGTGGATTTTTCACAAATGTAGCAATGAATCTGAGATTACCACTAAAGATGATTCATCATTACAATTCCATAGGTACTAAACATGACAGAGCTACCCCTTTGCAATTAGGGATTACAGCTTATTAAATTTAATAAGGAATCCCCAATGCTCTCCTATAAGAGGGGTAGGCCTCACAGTATTGAAAAACAAATTTAGATTTTTCACTACCAGGACAAGTAAAACCTAAAAGTACATGTCCTTCCTTTTGATTACACAACACCCTACCTTATGAGCTGCCTAGAGCCTACCTTAGGGATGGCGTACATGTAATAAAAGGAGAGATTAAGGCTTGGCAAGGGATTTTAAATGCAGAGGGGTGGGACACTGCATTCAGGTTTCAATGGCAGGTCTGGGACATGATTTAAAGTGCTACTTAAGTGGGTGGAACAAGCAGTGCTGCAGGCCCACTAGTAGCATTTAATTTACAGGCCCTGGACACATACAGTGCACTTTACTAGTGGCTTATAAGTAAATTAAAAATTCCACTTAGGTATACTCAAATCAAACCATGTTTTAGAGAGAGAGAGAGCACATGCACTTTAGCACTGGTCAGCACTAATAAAGTGTCCAGAGTCCTAAGGTGAACAAATACGAATTCAGCAAAAAGTGGAGGGAAAAGGCAAAATATGTTTGAGGGTAACCCTGCAGAGAGGGCAGGTACAACATGGGGGTGTCGGGCCTATCCTAAACATTCAACCCCTGAACATCTTTCTCCAAATGGATACATTCAAAATGCTCCCATTGGCTCATATTATATTGGCTATAAACATGGGAGAGAGGATGGTCTAAGTTGACTTGCACAGCAAATTTTTTCACATACCGATCATGCAGTCCCACAGGCATTATCTGCAATTCAAGATGGGCCAGGGATACTTTGAACTTGCTGCACTCCATCCCTTCAGTGTTCACGGAAGTGATGGCAGCGGTGGCTGACAACTTCAGAGGTCACAGGTTCCTTATCTTGATGATGAGGTACTGAATAAAGGCTAACTGCAGGCAGTTGATGACCATCTTCAGATGCTGGCAGAACTCCTAACATCATTGGGGTTCCCCATAAACAACCCAGAGTCCCACCTAATTCCATCCCAGAAGCTTTCTATTAATTGGAGCAATTCAGCATATGGTGAAGTTTAAGCATTTTCCTCTTCCCTGTCACCTATGACAGGTGGCATCTGCAGGCCATGCGGCAAACCTGAAAATCCAATGTGCTGAGTATCAATGCCACTTTACCAACACCATCCAGGGCTTTTGAGAGACAGCTCAAGTTTTGCAGTGGTGGCTGACCGATCACAACCTTCCCTCGAACCGCCCCTATCTCGTCCTCACCCAGAGCTGACAGTGGTGACAGATACATATCTACTGAGTTAGGCAGGTCATATGGATGATCTAGAGGTCAGATTCTCTCAGTCTCCATTGGAAGGCGAGATCCATATCACACTACTGGAGAACTGACCATCTTTTTCACCCTCAAACATTTCCTTCTCTCCTTCTGATGAAGGCTAGTACAGATTCTAATGAACAACACCACCACCATTTGGTATGCAACAATAAGTGTGGAGTGGGATCCTAGGGCTTGTGCTGAAATGCTTTGTGTTTCTGAAGGTGGCTTGAACTTCGAGACTTAGAAAATCTTTCGGCTCGCCATTCATCTGGCAGTGTCCCCGAATAGCAGAGTAAAAGAATTGAGCAGATGGCATCTAGCAGACCGCAAGTGGCATCAGCATTCAAAAGTAGCACATGCTATATCTGAACAGGCGGGGGAACCCTGACTCAATGTATTTGCCACAGTTGAGAATGTGCAGTTTTGTACATTGAGTTTGCATAAGAGCACTCATTAGGAGATGTCTCTGAATTGGACTGGGACAAGGTGCTTTGTGTGCATTCCCACCAATGCCTTCACCTCTAGTACATGCTTCTTAGTCTCCACCTCGGATTTTGCTATATCACCATAATTACACTTTATATATAGAGACATGAGTTTGTTGCTACCTATTTTTTGAGCAAAGTGAGTGGTAAATACCTTATGGTAAAACTGCATCTAATTTTATTGTTTGTTGCAGGTAAAATTGCATGCAAGCTGGTAAAGTCATAGGATTCCAAGTATTTTCCAGGTACTCTGAAAAATGGTGTTATTGTGTGTGATTTGTCTGAATGCAATTTTTCTGGCCAGTAAAACTAATTGATGAAAGTGTAGGCATTGAAAGACCTTGTTGAAAGAAAATGGCATCACCAAAACAGGAAATTTGTCTTGTATAAGTGCCAAAATGGCATTGGAGAGTGCCTTTTGTTTGGGATTAATTATTTTCATAGCAGCTTGCTCCACCTGCTGCTTTTGGACTATATTTTCAAAACAAAAAGCTGGGACATCCATTCTGTGTCATCTCATTCCACTTTAGCACAGGAAAAAAGTTTGCGCTCCATCTCTCTTCCTATTTGCACTCAAGGCTATGGCTTCTGGCTATATTAGAAAGTACAGTTTTAACAGAAGGAGTTGTGAAAGAAGAGGCCCAGCCGTTGAAATATTTAATGCACAGGACTAGTGTTAATGCTCACAAGAAAATCTGGAAGCAGAAACCAGCTAAAGTTAACCCAGGGGGTCATTCCGACTATGGCGGTAACTGAACCGCCACACCAGCGGCGGTCTTTTCACCGCAACCAGGGTGGCGGTGCAGACTGCCATATAACGAGTGTGGCCTGTGCCAAACTGCCATTTCCCCATTCCTACCGCCAGGGCGATAAGACCCACTGTGCCGAAGACGAGCATCTCTGACCCGGCGGGCCTCCCAATACTGCCGCCGGTATTCCGAGTCTCCTTTGCGTAAGGAATTCAGTGGCAGTAGCACTGCCATGAAATCCCTAGCAGAAAGTCTACCAGCAACAGAAATTTGCATTCCTGCTGCTGGTAGATGGCTCCCCCCCACTCCCAGTAGTGGCCCCCCACCCCCTTGATCCCCGTACTGAACCCTGCCTCCCCGCATACACACACGCAACCACAAACACGCACATCCTGACACACACTCA
Organism: Pleurodeles waltl; assembly: GCF_031143425.1. NCBI lineage: Eukaryota > Metazoa > Chordata > Amphibia > Caudata > Salamandridae > Pleurodeles > Pleurodeles waltl. The sequence continues at coordinate 297,064,189 of NC_090438.1, forward strand.
CTCACACTCATAACACTCATACACTCACACGCACACATATGCATCATCATCACCACAATTACACACAGACACACACACACACACACTCACCTCCTACCCCCCATTAATGACACGCATACACACTCACACACCCATTCACATCCCACCCCCTCATCTGACGTGGTGCTCCTCCCTAAGGGGATGGGATCCGCCTCTCCCACCGCCGGCGTCACCCCACCATCAGGACACCGCCAGGTTGTATTATAGGTCGTAATACGGCTGGTGGAGTGCTTTTGGTGGGGCCGGTGGTGGAACCGCCTCTGCACTGCCGACTCCCAGCACGACTACTTGAGGACTTCTGCCCAAATTGAGGCGGAAATCCTTCAGTACTCAGAATATGGTGGTCAGAGGACTGACTGACTTCGGTGGTCTAAGCAAAAAACTGCCAAAGTCGGAATAAGCCCCATAGTCTCCACAGACCCATGAACTGTGAAAGTTTGCAAAGAATGCTTCCAGGATTCTAAGTTGTGTTTTGTGACCTGCATGCCAAACAGCGAACGCCAGCCAACTGGAAGAACACGAATTCCCAGAACTCATGCTCACACTCTGGGGTGATCAAGTGTTGTCCATTATCAACATAGCAAGCACTTCGGGCACTGAAGATGGAGCAGAAGCTGGAGAAGTAGAGGAGCCTGGTAAGTTTCATATTCATATAACCTACTATAATGCTATTTGTAATTGACCACCGACTCCATCTTGACCACTGACTCCATTTTGGGATTAGCTTCAGGTGCCGTCACATCGGTGATACAGGGTTTTTCTACACCAAGCTTGTTTTCCACATAGAACGTGTTTGTGCTTTTTCTCACCAGCACCGGGTTACACTGTGCAGGAACATAATATAGGTGAATTTCTCAGCCTGGGAATGTTTTCAATGTTTTCATTACAGAAAGGTACTGCTCCTCTGTCCCTGGATTGCGCATTGGAGTAGGGCCAATCCCTTTGCATGTTTTCAATGCAGGCCAAATACAGCCAGATTGTAAGTTAATAATCGAACAGAGGGTTCAATTGCTAGAATCTTCCTCTTGAGTTTAAGGTATATCAGGTTGGGAAACTTGGCACTGGGGCAGAAGGAACTCCTGTTGGGGGTGGATGCACTGTTCAATCTTATCCCATCAGGGAAGTTTCTCCTGTTTCGGCCATCCAGGGTTCCTCGGCTTGATGTTGTGATGTTGGCAAGGATGATGCTGGATGTAATCCCCTTGGAGATACATTTTTATTCTTAATTATCTAGCTTGGCAGCTTGGCAGCTTGGCTATATATTCACTGCAAGTGCCTTAATAAATTCATTACTTAAACTAGGAGTGCTGCATTCCTTGGCATAGTTTTCCTCTTAGTTTGAAGCAAAGCAGAACACCTACATTTAAATTAAAATGATAAAAAATAGGTTACAATAAAATAATATTCACATGGCATTACAAGAGTGCCTACATTTAAGAATCATTATGATAATCTTTTACCTTGCATACATTTATCTGTGTGTGTATATTTTCAATGAAGAAGGCTATAGGAAAAGTTATAGTTAGGAAAATGTCATTTATTATGTGGATACAAACTCAATTTAAACTACACAGACATTACACATTCTAAACTTATAATTATAACTTGAATTTATAATGTATGCACCACTTTCAAATTACCATGTCATAGTTATAACTTAAATTTATAATTTACACACCACCATCAAATTTGTAGAAGTTGCTCACCTCCGCACACTGTCTTGTCACATCACTTGCTACACTATTATTGAAATAATTATTATTTATAACTCACCCCTTACCCACGCACTAGTTATACCCTTGCATATTATATAACTTACTATATTTGAACTCACTGCATCTATAACAAGACTTATGACATTGGAAATTACGTAATTTGAGAGAACAAAGTACAGACTAGAGTGTCATTCACAGTATACTGCGGTACGTGGAAATGTGAAGGCAGTATGTGATTGGCTAATGGCTTTGTTTATCATAGGTTAAAGGCTGCCTTGTAGTTTTTATCACAATTTTGCTGCATTCTTCCTTTTGATGTGCTCTGGGATAGGGTCTTAGATATAGGTATTAGGTTAGATTGTTGTTCACTTTACTTAAGTGGCAATAGGTAGATAATTTTATTATATTTTTCTATATATTTATATAGCAGAGTAGGGAGCATTGTGTTTTTTTTAATTAGTGCAGTAATTTGTAGACATTAACGCGCTACTCTGTAGACTTTTATTTACATACTTAAATATATTAAAAATTGAAAGTAGACTTTGTAGACAATACTTTATTACAGTGTATTTTGAATTTTTGTTTTTGGTATAGTTGTACTCCAAAGGTAGCTCTTGGTCCAGAAAGAGCCTTTTTTATTACTTGGTGTAAATCCATTTAGTAGTTTTTGACATATTAAAGGAAAAATAAATATTTCTGTCTAGGGATGAGGATCCTCCACAGATTCAACAGTCCCCATGCTGATATCTGTTTGGCTGCCAACACTTCAACTAGGAGGTGTTGGCAGCCGTTTTGGGACTTGAACTCAGCCGAGTCCCAAATATAAATAAATAAAAAGAAAAGGAGGCAAGGTAGGAATACCCTGACCCCCTAGCCCTGGTGCTGGGGTTCCCCAGGGACCCTACCAGAACAAAAAAAGCATAATCATTTTTATATATTTTCTACAAGATCATGAAGGATTCACGAAAACCCAGCAAAATTGAAAAAAAGCACCGTTTCCCACTCTTGTGTAAAAAGGAGCCCCCTGGAGGGCTTGTTCCGGGATCATGTAATAAATTAAGGGGCTGATTTAACAGCCCATAGCTCCTCCTTGCACCACATTAGCAAAATCTTTATTGATGCTAATGTGGCCCAACGAGGCCAAAATCACTGTGCAAGCTTTACAAAGTGGCACAATGCGTGTATTGCACCACACTGTAACCCTTTGCACTACATTATGCCTGCGCCAGGCATAATGTATGCAAAGGGGACGTACCTCCGCTAGGAGGGCCGAAAAAATTACGCAAATAAATCTAAGAGATTTCATTGTGTCATTGTTATCGAAACTTTTAATGCCTTCTCAGTGCAGGCGTTGAAAGGAGGCACACCATTGTTTTCAATGGGCCTCAATGAGCTTTGCATGATTAGCGTCAACATTTTTGATGCTAGCCCTGGAAAGCTCCGAACTAGCATCAAAAATGTTGATGCTAGTTTCCCTAATTACCGCCATGGTGCACCGTATCTTGGATATCTCGGTGGTATTAGGGGAGCTCTGAAGTCCTCGAAAAACCACCACGTCCTTGATGCTTTAAAACTAAATTTGACAGGGTGTATGGAACACCCTCCTTTCCCTGTAGGGCCCCAGGGACCACCACCTCCCAGGGGCAACAAATCTAAAAAAGGGGGGAACCACACGGCTCCCCTCCAGGGCCATATTCTGCCCAAGAGACCACCACGTCCCCGGGGATGCCCGTACAGACTAAAAGGAGGGGGGAGCAGATGCCCCCCCTCCAATTTAGCTTTAAAACCCATAATGTCTTGCCCTTGGCCAATGCAAAGCAAGTGTGTTTTCTCTACATTTCCACCTTGAAAAATTATCAGAAATCCTTGATGGAGGTGAATGCACCGTTGCTCTTTTGGAGTGCAATATCTTCTGTAGTGACGTGACAAGTAAGTTTTTCTTGTCATATTCCTTTGACAACAGAGAATGTTGGACTCCATTTTAACTACTATGAGTATGCAAATATGCAAAATGACCCAGAAGCCTTGTCTGTTTGGCGAGAGGCCCTGCATGGAGCGAGGTTGGTTGCCTATGGCATGCACAGCTAATTACTCCACATGTTACATCATTCATGACATCTTCTATGGCATCATTGATTTTATCACTGCAACATTTGCAATAAAAATATTGATGAGAAAACTGCATTGTGGGGATAAGAATTATAGTTACCTTAGGGCACAAGTTACAGTTACTTGAAATACCTCTAACTACAAGAGCTGAATTTCAATTTTTTTGCATTTAAATTTAGAACCTAACTATATCATCCCTCTAGCCTTTGGTTATTTCAATAAATGTAAATAAATATATATGTACATATAACATGCTGGTGGTCGCCAGTAGGTAGTTATAGTTAGGACCTAGTTTCCATCATTTTTTTTTTTTTAACTTGCCTATATCTATGGAGCCGTTTGCCAAATGCTCACAACGTTTTTCCAGAAGAAGTGTGCTGGAGAATCTTGTTGTGCATGGGAAGTTTTGGGGTGATCCATCAAGTGGGGGCAGAGAAGGGGGCGGGGTAAAAAAAAATGCATTTCCCATTTTAATTCCCATACGGATTTTAGACATGATTAGTCACAACTGCTAGACAGAATGACTCCAAATTTGGCAGAAAGGTAGATCTTGGTCCAGAAAGAGTGTTTTTTGTTATTTGGTGTAAATCCATTCAGTAGTTTTCCAAATAATAAAAGAAAAACAAATTTGTATATCTGGAGGTGAAAAGGCTTCACAAATAATCCCAATCTTGTACAGAGATCTGGTTGGCTCACAACACTTCAACCTGGAAGTGTTGGCATTCATTGATCAGGGTACTCTACCCCTATAGCCTTGGTGCAGGGGTCCCCGAGGGCCTCTCCAAGGCTTAAAAGTATTTTTTAAATCAAGGTAAAAATCGGGGCAAATCTGTGAATTTTGTGGTGATTTTACAGTGCTGGCTTTTTTTTTGCAGCCGAGTCGGCTAGGTCCCTGGGGCACAGCAGAAAACTAGGAGGGGTGCACACAGGGCCATTCTTTTTGATATTTTACTTCAGAAATGATCATGTCATGTACATGTGTTTCTCCTTCTAAAACCCTGTAAACCAACTTATAATAAAATCAACAACAAAATTCAGGACAGAGGATTGACCTACAGCTTTGATTATAAATGTGAATGTAATTCTTCATCGCTGTTCATCCCTTGTGGGATACAACAACCAGCCTGCAGGATAAAACAGGACCCCAATCTACGTAAGGTAGAGAGAGATGATCTCCCCTCTGGGATGCTTCGTAACTGAATTAATGCCAAAATAATGGGCTGCTGTCCAGTCTCCATGGTGTAGTACCTGAAAATGCCTCACTGTCCCATAGCTCTGATCATTATTAGGTATAGCCCTCCAGTGTTCTAGTATGCACTTTTTTACATACACAGTCCCCATTACCTTTATGGGGAGACAGCAATGAAGGAGGGTCACCAAGCTCTGTTCTGTCACCACCACCAGCAAGAAACCACAAAGCATCAACCAGCACTGATTCCCACATTCCAACCAATACTCAAATTACAGTGAGCACTACCTCTAATGTCCAAACACCAACAATTCTGTAGACAGCATCTGCGTCAACTAATATATCTCCATCTCCCAGGTCAGATACTAAAACCTTAGTCAATGTAGTGAGGGAAAAGATTAGTCGGGCACAACAACCCTTTCCTGTATACAAGGTTTCAACAAGAGCAACTACTAAAACAACTCCCTTGTTGGAAACATCTCAGATTTCTGTATCATTGCCATGTAGTATTGAATCGCTGAAGAAGAAGAAAAGGTAATGTGCCTTAGATGAGGACATCAAGCTGATGTAGAGAATGGAGTCCTTCCACAAAGGATCCACAACATTCAGTGTCACCTCAAGATAATCCATCTGTCTAACCACCAGTAGTATTGTCATTCCTGTTAAAAAAACTGAAGTCAAATTTGCAACAATTCTCAGAACCCATAGGAAATTTAGTTAGAGTTTAGCAGCAGGAATGGCAATCTTTTCTTAGCCATCACATATATATGCAAACAGATATGCAGTCTGTGGAAAGACAGTGTGAGGTCGATCTGCAAGACCAAAGGGCAAGTAGAAGGTCCACCAATTGCTTGCTCTAAGCAGTTCAAAATTTCACTCATGTGTCAGATTTTTTTTTTTATCCTTGCTTAGGTCAATAGATGACCAAACACATTAATTTCAGCAAGGATTATTGAGACTTCCTATAACTATGCAAAAGGGCCTACCTTTCATCTCCTGAGGCACCTATTCCCTTCAACCTCTCTGTGGTTCTATCTCATCATGTGTCTCCAGTACGTGCAAAAAGGACATCTGCACATACTGTTGAATTTGGCCATCCTTCTGCTCTATTACTTAGAAAAAGATCAGCTTAATGGTCACGTCTTTACAGATGCAAATATATTTCATTTACAAAATGTGTAATTTCATACATTTTTTATTAACAATTTGGTGCATTTGTCTATTTATCTAAACAAATATCTTCATTATATAGTAGGAAACATATAAAAGTTTCATATAAGAAAGGTTTCCTCTTTGGTCTGGCATAATAGTCAAAAACATATTTTTTAAGTAAAAAAATCAACACATTTTCGAAAAAAACAATATTTGTGTTCAACCTCATAATTTAGAGTTGTTAGTTTATTTGACATACACTTGCATTCTGCGGATGTTGGTGTTCAACTGAATGATTCCGAAACTCACCTTGATGTTTTACATGTATATCACAAATACAATAAAATTACTGTGGCATAAACCTGTATGAAATTTGAAATATTATGTTGCATTGATATTATTTATTGTCAGAGTTTGATTGTTTAAAGAAATATTGAATAGCATTAATATAGGTAGCCAATGGGTAACATTTTTATGTGAAGTTTCAGTTTAAAATAATATTATCATTTTCTGTACAAAACAATCATGATTTAACATTTTACGAAATTTGTCATAGTTTCCCAAGCAATTAAACACGTTTACTCTCATAGAAATTAGCACTACAATTAGGCAGGTGGTACATAGTGCTGCTAATTCCTCATTTTGAAGACTTTCCTTCCAACTAGTAATAGATGTATTTATTTTCCGCATGTGACTTTACTGCATAATAAAATTACAGGCAGTTTTTCTCATGCAAATTTTTCGTATGTGTTTTCACAAAATAGTAAAATTGCTTCCGGACAAATCATATACATAAAGCATGTATTAGAAAAAAGTAAAATCAACATATAAAAACATGTTAATATTCCTCCACCTGACTTGTTATTAGAGCCTATCTATAGTAACAAGCTAAGGGCCTGATTTAGAAATTGGCAAATGATTTACTCCGTCACAACGGTGACAGATATCCTGTCTACCATCATCTAAATCCCATTCTATCCTATGGGATTTAGATTTCGGCAGATGGGATATTCGTCACCATTGCATTGGAGTAAATTGTCTGCCGAGTTCTAAATCAGGCCTTAGTCTTTAATCTCATATTATATTTACCCTATATATCCCAGTTAGCCATGCATCGCCAAATTCACGTTGAATTATTCACAAAAGACCCTGGTTACAATACAACCAACTGGATTCAATAGCTCAATGTTTTTCTTTCATCTCTGATGATGCTGTTTTTTGACCTTCCACAAAAATTTTGTTTTACATTTTGCATGAACAAACTTATGGAGCGTTTCCACAATGTTGACTGGAGTAACATTTTCTGAAGAGATGTTTAATGCATTAATTGCCATAGCACTTTTGATAAATTTAGGCATATTTAGACTACACACATACTACAAACTGCTATTTACAAACCTCCATGCAGAGATCTTCACTTCTGCCTCTTCTATCTTGTCTATGCAGAAAACTCCACAAGCATATGCATACATTTTTGTAATAAATGTGGGAGTGATCGGTTAGTGGCTGGAAAATAGGGAATACTTTCTACAAAATGGAAGGGGATTAATGAAGAGTAAGTCCATTGCCATTCAGAACATGCACTTCTTAAGTTTACTATAGACAAAAATGAACCAAAACCATAATAAATGTACTCCTGCTCAGCCCTGGAGTACGTCAAGCACCATACTAAACGGCCAATCACTGGTACAGCAACACATGTCCATAGAAATCAATGGAGACAACAAATAATTATAGAAATATATAGGAAAATAAAGGAAGATTCAATGTTTTTAAAAATCAAAATAAGTGAAAATGTATCATCAAATACTGTGTAAAAGGTAATTATTTTATTTCATGTTCCAATCCAATATTTGCATTCTTTTTAAAACAAATCCTGTGTCATTTCAGATCAAATAATACATATTTTTAACTTTACACCACGTATCTTTTTCTTAAAAGTAAATAGTGTTTAATGGTAGAGGATAATTATGTACTTTACATATTTGATTTGCCGCTCATTTGGAGAAATAATTATTTGAAAAAGAGGAGAGAGAGAGAGAGAGAGTCTATAGGCAAAGCATCAACATCTTTGGGATATCCAGTGATTCTGTCATTGCCTCATACTGCTTCTCAATTAAAGACTGCTCCTAGGCTACCCTAGCCTGTATCGAACTACTAGCTAGACTCTATTTCGTAGCCCATGATCTTTCCAAATGGTCACCCCTGACAACACTGGCATCTCAAAGGCAAGGCAACTTGAATGCTTGTATGAGATACTGAGTTCCATTAACAGAAGAGTGCATCCGTGTATTACCATGCCACAGTCACAGGCAGTAAGACCAATTGTAATTCTACATATAGGCAACCATTCTAAAGCTTATGAATCTTGGTTTTCATTCTCACAATTACAACTTCCTGAGACATTAAGGGCCACGTGAATGTACGTTTTGTGATTTGGTGATTTGTCGCATCACTGTTTGTGACTGCGGAAATGGTAAAATGGTATGAACAAATATAATTTCCAAATCCCAAGTAGCGTTGCGACCAATTACAGAATCACAAAATGTTGTAAATGGATTTTATGAGTCACAAATATAAAATCACAATTTGCCACTCGCAAACCATATGTTCAAGGAAGTCGCAATTAGCAACTAGTTGCAAAAAAGCCATTTCGCACACATCCAGATTAGCACTGATTCCACACAAGTGCTAAGCAGATTTAAACTATAAAAGCAGACCCAGAAGGCGTCTGGGTTTTCCACAATAGTTTCACTCTACGTGTTTGCATTGAGGAGGTGATTTCAGGTGGCCCAGCAGAGGAGGAGGAGATGGAGACAGGAGAGGATACAGAACCAGGCAGAACATATTTCAACAGAGAGAGGATAAAATAAATGAGAAATATTGGCTGAGCAGCACAGTGATCGGAGAGCTGATAGAACTGCTGAAACCTCAGCTAGAAAGTCGTACCCTGGGCAGCTGCTCCATCCCCACAAATGTGCAAGTGCTGTGCTCACTGCACCTTTTGGCCTCGGTTTGCTACCAGGAGGTGATTGCTGTCACTGGTGGGGTGTCCCAAAGTGCCTTGTCACATTTCTTCAGACGGTTCTTAGATGCCATACTCTCACACATGCCCAACTACATTTACCTTCCCAGGAATGCAGAGGAAATACACAAAACTAAACTGAACCTTTATAGGATAGCCAAGTCCCCCATGTCATAGGGTGTGTTGATGGGACACACGTGCCTGTCTGTGCCCCTGCACATCTTGAATATGTGTTCCATAATAGAACAAAATACTCATCCCTGAATATCCAGGTGATATGCGATGCCCAAAATTTTATCACAGATATGGTGGCAAAATACCCAGGGAGCACCCATGATGCATATATCTTCAGGCACAGTGGAATACATCAACGCCTAGAACATGGGGAGTTTGATGATGGATATTTACTAGGTGATGTGTAGTTGTAAACCTAAATTGCAGATATGTGTCAGTGCATTAACAGGTAATGTCATTCTCACAGTCACATTTTTGTTACACAGGTGCCAGTGCATATGCATTGAGGCCATGGATACTGACCCCATACCTATCAGCCACAAATCAGAATGAGAGGCACTACAACATAGCCCACCGTGCACCAGAGCCATCATCAAAGGGACCTTTGGCATGCTAAAGACACGTTTACGATGTCTGCACAAAAGTGAAGGTGCACTCTGGTATGCCCCTGAGATTGCATGCAAAATGGTGGCTACGTGTGCCAGATTACATAACATAGCAACCAGGCATGGGCTACATCTCAACATAAATGACACCCATTCAGAGGATGAGGAGTAGGAGCCACCTCTACGACAGCCTGGGGATGGTAGCATAGCAATGGAGGGTAGATGGCAATGGGATCACATGGCAACCCATTAATTTGCTAGGTAAGTGACGGCTGGCACTGCCCTCACAAATATCAAACCCACATAGCCAAGTTGCCCAAATCAAACATCCTTTAATCTCAGGGTCTCCTTTTGTGAATGTGAATAAAGTAGCACATACAAATAATGTCAAAGACATTGGTTTACATCACCTAACACATTCTCGCCATGTGCATTAGCAAAAACAGATCTTGGACCATCACACCCTCCTATGGCTAAAACCACCATGGCCCGTGCCTGGTTGATCTACAGATGTCTGGAAGGCACTGCTATGTCACAAGATGCAGGTATCAGAGACTGAAATGCAGCTTAAACTGGAAATCTCCTTACAGTCCTGAGGGGTGTCTCCATTGCCTCTTCTTGCCTGGTAGATCTGTAGTAGGTCACCAGCTTTGGTAATGCGCCTAGAACCCTGGCCGCATCTCCAGCAAAATTCAACCTGGAGTGTGACTGTGCATCGCAACAGGCATGCTGTTGCTTTGGCCAATGGACTGACTCAGGCAGTTCATCTGTGCAGCAGTGCTGCGCTAATGGCACCTTACATGAGCACAGGTCCACCACCATTTCCCTACATAGGTGACTGATGGCAGTGGTGAGGCTGAAGCCATACATAAATGCACTGGGTCCCCTAGGGTGTGGAGGGAATTAGAGAAAGCATGGTTACAGCTCAAGTGGCTGGACCTGGACAGAGCTGAATGTGCCATGGCCCAACTGAATAATAATTTTCCCCTAGGGAGTAACCACTGTGTCTGCATGTTGGCACATAGACTGCATGCCTGCACTCCTGCTACTCCCATCCAGGTTATCCGGTCCTCTCAGACTAAAAAAGCACGCACAGATCTACAAATCGCAGCCACATTTCAATAATTCTATGGTGCCCTCTATGCTGCCCTGGATGATGCCCCTATCAATTACATAAGCTGTCTGGCAGAGAGCTCCCTCACTCCCCTACCGCCAACTGACTCGGAGCCCTTGGAGAAACCTACTCACATACAGCAGGTCATCTTGGCCATTACCCGGCTGAAATCAGGGAAGGCCTTAGGTCCCAATGGCTTCTAGTCACATTTCTATAAGGCCTTCTGCCCAGAGCTAGCTCCCATCCTTACCCAATTTTAAAACTCCTTTGCCAAAAATGGGTTCCTTCCCGAGTCCATGCTGGAAACCAACATCACTGTGATCCCAAAGCAGGGCAAGGATATGACTGTCTGCAAGTCCTATAGACCCATCTCACTGCTCAGTATTGAGGCAATACTCTTCACTAGCATATCAGCCCACTGCCATCTTATGCCTGGACTGGTTGATCTAGACCAGGCAGGGTTTTTTACCCACTCAACAATGTGGAGATAATACCAAGCAAATCATGCATTTGCTAGACAAAATACACAGATCTAAGAAGTAAGCTTTCCTTCTGTCAATCAATGCTGAAAAGCATTTGATAGAGCCTACTTGACCTATCTCTTTGCAACCCTTACCAATTTAGGCTTTGAGGACAAATTCAGATGCGCCTCGATGAGGGTGAATGGGATGTCTTTGCAGCCCTTCCCATTTCAACATGGGACGAGACAGGGGTGCTCCCTTGCCCTTCTCCTCTTCGCCTTGTCTAGCAAACCCATAGCCCAAAGGATTCAAGTCAACCTGACTAATACAGGGACTACATTTGGCAGGGATCATCCTTAGTCTATATGGGGACAATGTGTTCCCAGACATTTCTGATCTAATGACTTCTCTTCCTGCCCTTTTCACTGAACTCCATGCTTTTGTAACAATATTAGGTCCTAAATTGAACATGCAAAAATTTCAGATTTTAATTCTTTCAGTGACCCCAACCCATGAGGACAGGCTCTGCTCCATGCTCCCCTTTGTTTGGGCACCCAATCATACTCCCTATTTGGGGATCAGGCTAGCATGCTTAATACTACTTCAGCAATATGCGCAAAGACCCCTTACACCATTCCAGAAGTGGATGCTTCTTAAGAGGGACAACAGGTACCTCATCTCAGATCTCTATGCTCTGTTGGGCAAAAAAGCTCAGCCACCTAGATCACAGAGTCAAGTTTGATGGGAGGCGGAACTCGGAAGAGGAAATAATATCCTACTGGTACCCCACCCCTGCCTGGCTCCAAACATGAAACACGGCTAGATGCAAGAATTGCTGGAGAAGTTGTGAGAGCACTGGCACCCTGCTTCACCTCTTGTGGCACTGAACAAAACTAGAACGCTTCTGGGAACACATAATGGGTGACATGTACCGTGTTTTTAACACTGAGATCCCTCATTTTCCAACATATACTATCTTGGGCCTCCCTAACCCCTTATCTTTCCTGCTTCATTCTCCAAGAGAGAAACAGATGGCCCTTGTCCTAGGCGCAGTGCACCAAGTAATCTTGTCACTTTTGGGCACCAAGCAGACTCCAGACTATACGGCCTGGCTCCACAAGCTTTGGTTCCTCTTGGGGATGGAGAAGATGTCCTTAGCTGCTGACCAGCATGGCAATGCCTATACCACAATCTGGGCACCAGTTATCCATATATTATCTTCAGAATTCAATGAGCTCACATGCCCTGCCTATGTGAAAGTGCTATGCCTACCTCCCAAGAGTGAAGCTGAACCAGCTTAACACCACTCCACACCCGTACAAGTTATCACAGACCTCTGGGTAGGCCTGCTCGCCTACATGCTCTAGCTATAGACCACCTAGCTATCACAAAGAAGGAATTGGGGAAGAGGGGTCAGATTTTGGGTGTTACCGTTCTTTGTTTTCCTTTCTATTCTACCCCTGCAGTGCTGCTGGCTTCAGGGTTGTAGGCATAAAGCTGTGTCTTTTGACTTTTGAAAACTTTCAACCACTGCCGGCCTCATGGGTTGTAGCCGAATAGCTGTGTTAGCTTATTGGCATCTAGAAAGGTTTCATTTTTAAACAGAATTGAACGATAAAGTGGTTTTAGTCCTTCATTATCATACCACAGTCATTGTTTTTAACACCCCTTGAAGCCCCCTTCCTTGCTTCACCTTCACCCTCTGAGCCCTGCTGCACACATCAACAAAATCATCATCTGCGTAAGGCAGCTAAGGTAACAGTGATTAAGATGAGCTTGGGGAGGTCCAGGAATGTTTGTGTTCTGGGCCAGTCCCTGCATAGCCAGGTACTGGCCATTGAACATAAAAGGGACCCTGTGCTGCCTCAGTTAATTTACTACCATCAGCAACGACATCAAATTTCTCTCCGCCGGGGGTGTTATCTTAGCAAAGGCCGGCTCTGACCAGGCTCCATCTAGTAAACTGGCCCAGAGCATGGCTAACTGGCAGATGCAGGCAAGGTTCATTTGCCCCAATCTAGTGTGCAAGCTCTCACCTCAGGCAACACTTTACAGTTTCCTTGAATGGGAGGATAATGTTAGGCAGGTGTGTGGAGCAATCTCCAGTCCACCCCGGTGACTTTCCCAGGGTGGAGACGAATGAAGTGTATGTGAGCCCTGCATGCAGCCCTTGAGAGGTCTGTCTTTAGCACACAGACACAGTGAGTTATTAATGCTGTGCTTGAGAGTATGTCTCTGCTAGGCCACCTTTAGCTATGTACTACATGTTTTCTTTCCTTTTTATTGAATTAATTGAATATAGCGTTTCAGGGTGATGCACTGCATAATGACGCTGTTGTTTCAACATTTTTCTTTAGTATTTCTTGCCCATTTAAGAAGCCTTGTATTAACAACGAGGTCTATTAATTATTCATTTTAGTAGCATATAAAAGAGGGCATACTACTTCTCCATTTCCAGTTCCACTCTGCATCGGGGACATATATGAGGATGATGTTGGAAGGCTCCATGTGGGATCACTGTGTTGTGGGTTATGCCTCTGGGCCTTCATGTTTGCACACAAATGAAGCACTGCTCCCTTCCCTGTTTGCAGCTGTGCCACTCTCCAGTCTGTGAGGGAATTGTGGATAAGAGTATTTGTTGTATTTTCACTTGGTATTAACAAAAAGAAACTACAAACTACACTTTTTTAGTCAGTGTTTTTTTTTTACATGTGTACTATCTTTCATTTGTTTATGCTCTTTGTATTATCATCTGTTTTTAGACAAAACTCATATTAACCCTTACATTTCAGATGATTGTTTACCCTGCCCTCGCCATTTCTTGGTGCAGCCTTTATACCACAGCCCAGTTGCAGAAGTTATAGAATCCCCATCAAAATGTTTCTTGCTCTTTTGAATAAGAAAAACAACATACTTCCCTTTAAATAGTGAGATGCACATGGGTGCTTTGATTGGTGACACAAACTGTTGGCTCCTGGTCACTACCATCAAATATGCAGACAGTGAGAGAGGTAACCTACACAGCAGTTGGCCCTCTGTAGCAGGTATTAGAGAATAGCTTGCCATTCACTACCAACTGCTCCAATCAGAATGAAAGGGTGCTACTGGTCAACTTGCAAGAAGACGATTTGTCTAGCTGCTCGTCACGTCCAGTGAGTCTTTTGAAACCGTCTGTGGGGCTTAATTTTACCATTACTTGTTCATAACACAAGCACATTTGTCTGGTGCTATTACTAAAATATCTTATAGGCGCCTAGGAAATGCATCATTTACTTTATTCACTTGATCTTACTTTGCAGATGTCTGCATCTAATGGCCTTTTATTGTAATATGCCATCCTGCTTCAATTCAAACTCACAAAAGGTGATGGGAGGAATGCTTGCAATAGTTCTAGCCACTGGTGATCACTCTGGTTAACATTCCAGCATGTTGTTCTGTTGCCCACTATGCCGCCTCGTATTGGACCCGGACGTGTGCAGATCAATCTTGGATCCCCTCCAGTGGAAGTAGTCAAGCACCAAATGCCAGTCCAGGGTCTTTCTGAGCTGGGATGGAACCAGCTCCGGACCAGGTTCACCCTGATCAGGCTCGTCAGTCGTGTGCAGCTTGATTTCAATGGCACAGTGAGCATGGGACCCACATCTGGACCTATATTTAGCCACTTAGGGCATTCACAGACCGACACAGACCCTCTCACACCTACTCACACACCCACTCACTCAATCATACTGCCACTCACACACCCAGTCACACCCCCATACAGCCACTCACATAGCCAGTCACCCATTCATATAGCCACTCACACAGCCACTCGATCACTGATACAGCCACTCACATGCCCAATCACTCACCCACTCACATACCTAGTCATTCACTCATGCAGCCAGTAACACACCTAGTCAGTCAGCCATACAACCATTCAAACACACAGTCACTCACTTATACAGATACCCACCCACCCAGTCACTTATTCATACAGCAACTAACACAGCCACTCAGTCACCCATACGAGCACTCACACTCTTTTTTCATACATAGACACACATTCAGTTTATCTTTTTGTAAACCATTAAAGGTGGTTCTAGCAAGAACCATTTTTTGTGATTTTTCAGAACTTTTTATTGAAGTTTTCTAAAACTTTGTATTGCTTTGTTTTTTTCAGAAATTAAATGGCAACTGGAAGAAAAAAAGTGGAATTTAACAGGAAAAATGAAAAAATAATACTTGGGGTTCTTTGCTGCCTCTAGCTAGAAATTGCAGCAACCAATTGCTCCCCCACAGTCAGGATTTTGTGGTCGTCCTAGCCAAATTTCCCAATTCTTTTGAGCCCCAGGGAGTTCTCAGGAAGGCGCTGTTGTACGTCCGAAGGAATAGGCCCTCCTAGTGTGATTGGTGCAGCACTGGATGTTGATGGTTCTGCTGCACTCTGCTCCCTCTAGGCTCTAGTCAAGTGCTAGCTGTGGTATGTCTTCAAATGGCTCTACATACTGGTGGTGCTACAGGAGTATTTTTTGATGTACACCTGGACAAATTCTTCACACACAAAGAGCACTTTACATGCTTTGCTATTTTCTTTTGCTCCCCAGATAAGATGATAAAAAAGATCCAGGTAATTGACTGGTGTTTTGCTGGGGGTTCAGCCTGTGAAGAATTCTCCTCAAGGTGTTGCTCCTGCTCTCTATTGCCACTAGATGCATTTTAGTTTTGGAACTCAAACAAAACAAAGGAAGAAGATAACTTTCCAATTTTGGAAAGTCAGATACTCCAAAAGATGCTTCCTATTTCCAATATGAGCTCTGGACGTGTGCAGAAAAGAAAACTGGGAAGGGGGACTTCCTATCCAGAATAATAAAAAGTGGCTTGCCCAATTAAATCCCTTTATTCCATAGTCATGTGATATTTGTGAACACTGACGTTGTTGTGAATGCCGGCCTCGTCGCAAATGCGGACAATATAATAAAACAGTCTTCAACCATAAAATGACTTCTAAAATTTCAGTTTTCATGTCTTATTAGTGAGCTTCTGACCTCAAACATTAATTACAATATGTATATATGTTTTTACAGTTTTCAAAAAGCACACCAACTTCGCAGATATCCTCGGTAACGGAATCTAGGTAATGCACCTTTTCTTGAACAATTTGCAAATATTAAAAAATATACAAAATAAATTACAGTAAACACATCAGTAAATGAACTCAGGTTCACAGCTCAAAAAGATCCTGATACTACCAGCCAAGGTAGGAATAAGTGCCAGGGGTAGAGTTAGCTCATGTCGGTGGCTAAACATTTTTAAATTTATAGAAAGTAGTTGCCCAATTAACTGTTAATAGATAACCGTGAAGGGCTAGTTAGTTCTTTGCATAACATTCTTTGCCTCAATGTAAGTGCAATGAGGCTCAGTTTTCACCTGTACAAAACCATAGAAATTCATCAGTTATTGTCACAAAAAACTAACTATATCTTATGCCCCCTCAATGCACTGCTTGACACTCATAACATGATCAGTGACATCAATGATGACATCACTGATGATATCTCAAATGACATCACTGATGTCATCGTCCAGTGAGTGTGTTTTGAAAACATTTCTGAGAGTTGAAGGTAGATACTAAGGTATTGCACAAGTTAAATTACTATTCTTTCTGTACTACTGATGAGTGATACAATTTCTAATATATCACCTGAGTGTCTATGAGTGTCTAAATGTGTGTGGCTGTGTAAGTGACTGTATGGGTAGGTGAGTAGCTGTTTGGTGGGGGAGTGGGTTTGTGTGAAGCTCTTCCCAAGCTTTCTCAAACCTGGGGAACATCATCCCCCAGAGCCCCCAATATAGATGAGTGCCCAAATGCCCACCCATGGCACACACCAAGCACACTTTGGGGCCGGAGTGGCCCTGGGGTGAGAACCGGCATTGCTTCTGCACTGAGGGAGCAGCTATTTATGCTGCTCCCTCCGAGCTGAAGCAATATGGGTTCTGTTTCCCTACGCGCATCAGTGAAGGTAGAGAAACAGAACACAAGTCTGCTTCCCATGAGCAGGAGCATTTTTAAACCACTTAGGGGGTCATTATGACTCTGGCGGGAGGCGGAGAAGCGACGGTAAGACCGCCAACAGGTTTTTTTGGGAATTATGACCATGGCGGTTACCACCATGGTCATCTGCCAGTTCTCCGTTCCGCCTTCCGGGCTGGAGACCTGGGTCTCCAGCCCGGCGGGCGTCACTATACCGCCGGCGGTATTTGGACCCAGCTGACTGCCATGGATTTCATGCGGTTTGAAACTATCCTTCCCTGGCACTGATGGGGTCTCTCCCACCCCCACCCCGACTCCCTCTCCTACACCCCCCACCACCCCTGTCACCCCCCAAAATGTGGCAGGACCCCCCTCCCCACCCCATCCCCTCCATCACATCACTCACTCACACACGACACGCACGCAGGCACCACCAACACACATACACGTACACACACCGACATACATGCCAACATCCACACACACAGTCAGACATGCACACCCACATTCAAACATCCACGCACACATCCATACAGACATACCCACAGACATACACGCCCTCATTCCCAAACACACAAAACCCCCGCAAGCATACACGCACTCACACCCCCCTCTACATACACACACGCACACCCCCATGCACGCACACAACATACAACACCCCCCTCCGCTAACGGACGATCCGGGAGGGGACGGGATCCATGGGGGCTGCTCTGCCGACACCACACCGTCAACAGAACACCGCCACGCCGAATCACAGGACGTGATTCAGTGGACGGTGTTCTGTTGGCGTGGCGGTGGAGGTGGAGCAACCTCCACTTCCCCGCCGCCTGCTGGTATGGCTGTTGGCAGCTCTCCGTCCGAAAAAGGACGGAGAGCTGCCAACAGTCATAATACGCAGAGCGGAAAACCGTCACCACTGGCAGTCTTCTGCACGGCGGTCCCTCAGCAGTCTTTCAAAAAGACCGCTGAGGTCATAATGACCCCCTTAGTGTTTGTTTCTATTTGGTGGGAGATTTAAACATTTGCCCGGCAGATATGGACAAACATGGTTTCCTGTGCTGGTGCAGGCAAGGAAACTACTCTGTCACTGGCTCCCCGAGACACAGTATGTGAACCAACTCCTTTTCCTTTTTTTAATGTGACAGCCCTTGGGTATGAGGTCCCAAGGGTGTTTTTAAGGCTTGGTGAGGCAATGCCATATGGCCCACCTGCACTTTCATTTTGAATTCAGCTCCAGGGTCTGGGATTCTCAGGGTCTCTTTAGGCTTGAGAGTGGGGCTAAGCATCCCCCCTTAAATAATACATTGAGACCTGGGGATGGGTTCCCCAGGTCTGAGAACTACTCAAGAAGAGGTCTACACTCCCCCTCTTAAATGATTTACCCAGCGCCTAGGAATGAGGCCTGGGGACCAAAATGAGTTCGGGGAGTGGGGCCCCACTCATGCACTCCTCTCCATATACTGGGGGCACCTGAGGAAGTCCTGCATGATTGTAGCAAAGTCCTCTGCCCCCTAATAGGGCTTATAGGGGCAGGTAATCCCTACTCTGCCCTTTCTATTTTTACATTTTTTTTTTACTTCCAGATAGAGGACTGTGGGGGTGATTCTAACCCTGGCGGTCGGTGTTAAAGTGGCGGCCAACCCGCCAACAGGCTGGCGGTCCAAAAAATGGAATTCTGACCCTGGCGGGAACCGCCAACACAGCCCGCCAACTTAACACTCCGACCGCCGCGGCGGTACAGACAAACAGCGCGCCGGTCACCGCCAACAGGCAGGCGGCAGACAATGTACCGCCCACACTATCATAACTCACCAATCCGCCACCTTTTCCGGGGCGGGAGCACCGCCGATAAAAACACGGCGGAAACAGACTACGAACGGGAAAACGCTCACCTCTACGCACTCCACGAAGACGGAGGACAGCATGGAACCCGAATTGAACATCATACCTGCTCTCGTCTACCTTCTCATCTACCACGAGTACGAAGTCCGGCGCAGACGACAACGGTGAGTACTGCACCTACGACACACGGGAGGGGGAGGACGAAAGGTTACGGGCACACACATATGCGACCCTCCCCCCCCCCAATCATGTACTCACCAATGCAGAGCACCAAGTCACAGTGACACCACCCAAACACCCCTGAAAAATGCTAGGACATAATCATATTTGGAATAAATATTTATGTACCAAAAAGCTCCTGAAAATTATCGTACAACCATGAAAGATATCCACAACAAAACAAATGACATACACATCAGTGTATAACTGAAGTACCAAGTCCTGCACATCCTACGAATTCAGCATGTCCGTGGGCCAAAGTCTTGAGAAACAAGGGCAAAGCCCACACAGGAGACCTGAGTCCTTTGGAGAGAACACTGCAGGGGCATCAGATGTAAAAACTACAGGCACCTCAGGGGGAAGGGAAAGGGGGGGGCACCACAGCCACATGAGTCCACGACGCCAGATCCACGAGGAGCCACCATGCCCACTGTTCAATCCTGGGGAGTGCAAAGCCACAGTCACTCAATGTCTCTACAGTGGGTGGGCTGCCCACTGGACCAACCTGGGGAGTGCAAAGCCACAGTCTCTCAATGTCTCTACAGTGGGTGGGCTGCCCACTGGACCAACCTGGGGAGTGCAAAGCCACAGTCTCTCAATGTCTCTACAGTGGGTGGGCTGCCCACTGGACCAACCTGGGGAGTGCAAAGCCACAGTCTCTCAATGTCTCTACAGTGGGTGGGCTGCCCACTGTGCCATCCTGGGGAGTGCAAAGCCACAGTCTCTCAAGTCTCTGCAGTGGGTGGATTGCCCACTGGACCATCCTGGGGAGTGCAAAGCCACAGTCCATCATGTGGATGACAGTCTCCACTGGTCAAGGAGGAGGCATGGTGGGCACAATGAACCATCAACGGTGCTTGAGACGGCGGGGCCCAGCGGAGCGGTGCTTGAGACGGCGGGGCCCAGCGGAGCGGTGCTTGAGAGGAAGGGCCCAGCGGAGCGGTGCTTGAGACGGCGGGGCCCTGTACAGCGGTGCTTGAGACGGCGGGGCCCAGCGGAGCGGTGCTTGAGAGGAAGGGCCCAGCGGAGCGGTGCTTGAGACGGCGGGGCCCTGTACAGCGGTGCTTGAGACGGCGGGGCCCAGCGGAGCGGTGCTTGAGAGGAAGGGCCCAGCGGAGCGGTGCTTGAGACGGCGGGGCCCAGCGGAGCGGTGCTTGAGAGGAAGGGCCCAGCGGAGCGGTGCTTGAGACGGCGGGGCCCAGCGGAGCGGTGCTTGAGAGGAAGGGCCCAGCGGAGCGGTGCTTGAGAGGAAGGGCCCAGCGGAGCGGTGCTTGAGACGGCGGGGCCCTGTACAGCGGTGCTTGAGACGGCGGGGCCCAGCGGAGCGGTGCTTGAGAGGAAGGGCCCAGCGGAGCGGTGCTTGAGACGGCGGGGCCCTGTACAGCGGTGCTTGAGACGGCGGGGCCCAGCGGAGCGGTGCTTGAGAGGAAGGGCCCAGCGGAGCGGTGCTTGAGACGGCGGGGCCCAGCAGAGCGGTGCTTGAGAGGAAGGGCCCAGCGGAGCGGTGCTTGAGAGGAAGGGCCCAGCGGAGCGGTGCTTGAGACGGCGGGGCCCAGCGGAGCGGTGCTTGAGAGGAAGGGCCCAGCGGAGCGGTGCTTGAGACGGCGGGGCCCAGCGGAGCGGTGCTTGAGAGGAAGGGCCCAGCGGAGCGGTGCTTGAGACGGCGGGGCCCTGTACAGCGGTGCTTGAGACGGCGGGGCCCAGCGGAGCGGTGCTTGAGAGGAAGGGCCCAGCGGAGCGGTGCTTGAGACGGCGGGGCCCTGTACAGCGGTGCTTGAGACGGCGGGGCCCAGCGGAGCGGTGCTTGAGAGGAAGGGCCCAGCGGAGCGGTGCTTGAGACGGCGGGGCCCAGCGGAGCGGTGCTTGAGAGGAAGGGCCCAGCGGAGCGGTGCTTGAGACGGCGGGGCCCTGTTCAGCGGTGCTCTTCTGCACCGCGGGCCCTGTTCAGCGGTGCCTATCTCCACGGCGGGGCCCTGTTCAGCGGTACTCTTCTGCACCGCGGGCCCTGTTCAGCGGTGCCTATCTCCACGGCGGGGCCCTGTTCAGTGGTGCCTATCTCCACGGCGGGGCCCTGTTCAGCGGTACTCTTCTGCACGGCGGGCCCTGTTCAGCGGTGCCTATCTCCACGGCGGGGCCCTGTTCAGCGGTACTCTTCTGCACCGCGGGCCCTGTTCAGCGGTGCCTATCTCCACGGCGGGGCCCTGTTCAGCGGTGCTCTTCTGCACCACGGGCCCTGTTCAGCGGTGCCTATCTCCACGGCGGGGCCCTGTTCAGCAGTACTCTTCTGCACCACGGGCCCTGTTCAGCGGTGCCTATCTCCACGGCGGGGCCCTGTTCAGCGGTACTCTTCTGCACCGCGGGCCCTGTTCAGCGGTGCCTATCCAGCAGGTCAAGGGAGCCAGACCTGGCCTGGACTCCCTGTTCAGTCGCCCTCGGACCGTGACGTATCTGGACCCTTCGGGGACGGACTCCTGGCCTCCTTAGTGTCCTCCTTCGCAGCTGGGATGTGGCATGTGGGGTCCACCTTCTCTGCGCTCCTGCTGCCCTTCCGCTCCTTTGATGGGGCTCTCGGGCCCTTGCCTCCCCCAGATGGTGTGGGTGGTGAAGTGGCCGCACATTGCTCCTTGGGGGCAGCCCTGTCGGTCCTCGCACGGCGGTCCTTGGTTTTGCGGGTCCTCTTGCCGGGGGGGGGGCTGGACGTGTCCTTGCTGCAGCTCGATGTGTCACTGCTGGCAAAGGGTGGGCTCCAGAACCCAGGCACAACAGTGACACCCGAAGCTGGGCTGGTGGTGGCTGCGGTGCTCTTGGGACTCTTTGAAGATGGATGGGGGAGGTCATCGGGGGGAAAGAGGTTAAGGTTAGCCAGGAAAAGTTTTTTAGGGCCAAGGTAAAGGGTAGGAGTAGTGGAGATGGAAGTGGAGGTAGAGGAGGTGGTTGTAGGAGAGTCAGGTGTGCTGTCATTGGGTGAAGGTGCTGGTGCTGTAGGCTGTCGTGAGGTGGATGGCTGTTGGGTGGGTGGCTGCCTGCGTTTGTGTGTCTTAGAAGAGGGGGTGACAGACACAGTGGGAGAGGACACAGGGGACGTGTACATGGCAGTGGGGGTGGTGACTGCACGAGTGTGGACTGTACTGGAGGGTGAGGTGGTGATGGAAGCACTGGCTGATGTGGGGGTGCATGCAGGTGTGAGTGTAGACGTCATAGGGAGGGAGGAGGGAGACGAGGAGGAGGGGGACACAGGGGTGGCAGTGGCTGTTGGCATGTCTGCATCTGGGTGTTGCTCGGGTGAGTGTTTGCGGGATCTGTGGTGCTTGTGTTTGGATGAGCTGCTCTTGGGTGTTGAGGTGTGTGCAGGCTGGTCTGATGGTGTGGATGGGATAGGCTGAGGAACAGGAGACAGAGACAGGCTGGAGGCAGTCAGAAGAGGGAGGCTGGAAACAGGGACAATGGCTGCCGTCAGTGCTGAGGCCAGAGCAGTGAACGCTCGTTGATGGGCAGCCTGACCCGAATGAATGCCCTCCAGGTACGCATTGCTCTGTTGCACCTCCCTTTGCACACCCTGGATGGCATTCAGAAGGGTCGTCTGCCCAACAATGAGTGTACTTACCAGGTCAATGAGCTCCGCACTGAGGGCAGCAGGGGCAACAGGGGCAGGGGCTGAGGTGCCTGGGGCGAAGGAGACGCGCGCCTTCCTGGGCGAAGCGGCACGGAGCGAAGACTGAGGGGCTGCTGGGAGGGCGGGGCTGGTGCGCTGGGTGGCGGCTGTACCTGTAGAGGCGGGGGGCACGGATGTTGCCGCCACCCCTAGGGAGCTCCCATCCGAGGACGTGTCGCTTTCGCTGCTCTCACCAGCGGTCCCCGTCGTGGTGCTCCCCTCGCCCTCCGGATCACTGGTGCCCTCGGTGTCTGTTCCTGGGCCCACCGGGGCCTTGTGTCCTGCAGCTCCCTCGTGCTCCGATGCCATATCTCCTCCGCCTGATGATGCTAATGCACACATGCACAAGAAGATGAAGAGAAAGGGTGGGGGGAGAAAAAAGAAGACCAGGTTGAGTGCATGCAATGTCAACACAGTTGGCGGAGAGGACAGACACAGGTGCCTAATGCACTAAGCCGCGCATTCGGGGTACACTACTCAGTACTACTGACTAAGACAACAGGCCAAGAGACGTCAAACGCGCACATGGGAGATGCTGGACCTTCAATGGCTGTACTTGTCACCCTACAGAGGTGGGGGCCGGGGGCACAGGGCCATGCCTAAGGGAGAGGACTACACTACAGAAAGCGCCCTGGCCTAATGTCACCCACAGCCCTCCTCCCCCACCCAGACGCCTCCACTGCGCAGAAAGATAGGAGAATGTGCTGATACTCACCCCCTTGTGTCTGCTGTGATGTCTTAAAGCGCCCATCCAATTCAGGGTAGGCCACCGCCAGGATCCGGGACATCAGGGGGGTCATGGTGCGACTGGCACCCCTCCTAGGTTGGGAGGCCATCCCCAGCAGTGTTTCTGCGGTCTTCCTTGTTCCGCGGCGGATGTCCTCCCACCTCTTGCGGCAGTGGGTGCCCCGTCTGTTGTGGACCCCCAAGGTCCGGACTTCCTTGGCGATGGCACGCCAAATATCGATCTTCTGATGGGCGCTGACCTATTAGACATGTACAGGGTGGAAAGGAGGAAATCATCAATGGCCTGCATGTTAGATGTAATTGGCCCCCCCCCACCCACTTTGCCATATGGCACATGCTCTCATCTGTCGGGCGTTGTACTCCTCATTCGCCCCCCACCCCACCCCACCAACTTACATCCACCCCAATCCACACAGGCATAGCCCATTCCATTAGCACCCGGGGTACTCACTTGTTGGTCTGGAGGACCGTAGAGTAGCGCATACTGGGGGAGGACCCCATCCACGAGCCTGTCCAATTCTTCAGACGAGAAGGCAGGGGCCCTTTCCCCAGTCACAGCAGCCATTGTATCTTCCAGACCGAGGTCACAGCAGCACTTGCAGTATAGGTCCTCTCCTGTGGATGATCAGGTCTCGAGTGATTAAGCAGATAGAAAATGGCGGTCACGTCCGCGGCGGTGCGTACCGCGGCGGTGCGTACCGCGACCGCCGGCGCACTTCGTTATTGGCTCCTGAAACCCATAGGCTTCAATGTTAACCAATGCGGCTTTGCGCTGCGGTCTTCGACCGCCTACCGCCACGGTGTGCCCCGCCAGCGCAGTGACCTCACATCCCATTGTCCCACTTCACAGGTCAGGCAGCCGCCATTTCAAGGGCCCACATGGCTTAATTTTGACTGCGACACACAGGCCTAGGCCTTGCATTGCCACACATACACGCCTTTCAACCCATTGCCATTCTTTAACTGTGCAAGCTGTCTGTACGTACCTGTGGTTTTGCTGACTCTGTGCTCCATGTTGTCCTTCCTAGGCACCGTCCGCTGGGACTTGGGATGAGAAGGAGGAATCCTCGCGTGTACCGACCGCTGGTGGACCTGTCGACAATGGAAGAACGCCATATAATCCTTCGATACCGACTTGACCGTGCCACTATCCATGAACTGTGGGCCCAGCTGGAGCCAGCCCTGATGTCCCCCATCCGCCAACCCACAGGGATTCCCCCTCTGGTGCAGGTTTTGTCAGTCCTCCATTTTTTGGCCAGTGGGTCATTCCAGACCACAGTGGCCATGTCATCTGGAATGTCTCAGCCTATGTTTTCAAAGATTTTGAGCAGAGTGTTGTCTGCCCTGATGAAACTCATGCGGAGCTACATCATTTTCCCCGAGGAGGGTGACTTGCCCACAGTGAAGGGTGATTTCTATGCCCTTGGACATATCCCCAACATCATTGGTGCCATTGATGGGACCCATGTGGCTTTGGTACCCCCAAAAGACGATGAGCAGGTGTACCGAAACAGAAAGAATTATCATTCGATGAATGTCCAGGTGGTCTGTTTGGCTGACCAGTACATCTCCCATGTAAATGCCAAGTTCCCAGGGTCAGTGCATGACGCGTATGTGATGCGAAATAGCAGCATCCCCTATGTGATGGAGCAGCTACAGAGACAACGTGTGTGGCTAATAGGTGACTCTGGTTACCCCAACCTGCCGTGGCTACTGACCCCAGTAAGGAATCCCCGGACAAGGGCAGAGGAACGCTACAATGAGGCCCATGGGCGTACAAGGAGGGTGATTGAGCGAACCTTTGGCCTCCTGAAGGCCAGGTTTAGGTGCCTGCATATGACTGGTGGATCCCTAATGTACTCGCCAAAGAAGGTGTGCCATATCATTGTGGCGTGCTGTATGCTTCACAACCTGGCTTTGCGACGCCAGGTGCCTTTCCTGCAGGAGGATGGTCCAGATGGTGGTGTTGTAGAAGCCGTGGAGCCTGTGGAGAGTGAAGAGGAGGAAGACTCTGAGGACGACACAGACAATAGGGACAGAGTGATACAACAGTATTTCCAGTAACACCCAGGTAAGAATCACCCACGCCATTTCACAATTGCTTCTAGCCTCCTGCATCTATAATTTCTGTAGTTCCCCACAGATGTTTTTTATTAATTTATGCCTTTCCCTTCCCTTCTCAGTGCTGTCTCACTCAGTACCTGACTTCTGCTTGGTTCGCCCATGAAATACAGAGTATTGACATTGGTATGTTGTCATGACTAATTGACAGAACAGAAATTGAACAGTAATATGTTATCCCTTTGTTAATAATACAGCATGACTCAAAACAGGTTTGTGTGCAAAATGTGATTTATTTACAGTGCTAGATACCGGTACATGTGATTCTAAGGGTGATGGGTGGGGGTGGAGGAATATCCATGGCAGAGTCCAGTTCTCAGTCTCACAGGTGCATTGTTCTTTTGCCTGTGGAAGGATGGAGCATAGGCAGTTCATGGTTGGACAGGGTGGCAATGTGGGACAGTGGGAAGACTTGAGGGGGTATGTCCTGCTGGCGGGGGTCTTGACATCCTACTCTGTCTTTTTCTTTGGTCTCAGGCTCCTCTTACGGGGTGGTTGTTCTTCAGCAGGAGGTGGGTTTCTGGGGGGCTGTCGAGGTGTTGGGACCTCCTGTCCACTAGCGCCGGCGGAGGTGGTAGGCTGTTCCTGGTCCGGCCTAGTGACAGGGGCCCTGTGTGGTGCACCATGGTCCCGCAACGCGTCCTCTATCCTGTGGAGGGCCAGGACGATGGTCCCCATTGCGGTCCCGATGATTCTCAGCTCCTCCCTGAAGCCCATGTAGCGTTCCTCCTGCTGTGCCTGGATCTCAGTGAACCTGGCCAGTACCGTCGCCATTGTTTCTTGGGAGTGGTGGTAGGCCCCCATGAGGGTGGTGAGGGCCTCTTGGAGAGTGGGTTCCCTGGGCCTCTCCTCCCCCCCCTGTCGCACAGCAGCCCTCCGAGCTGCCCGGTTTCCCCCGGCCTCTGTCCCCTGGCCGGTGTGCCCGCTCCCACTGCCCCCAGGTCCCTGTTGTTGTTGGGGTGTCGGGTTAGCCTGGGTGCCCTGTAGTGGCGGACACACCGCTGATTGAGCTGTCCTAGAGACAGAGGCATGGGCCCGCTGGGTGGGAGCTGTGCTGGTGTCGGCAGAGGGGGTCGGGTCTGGTGTGGCCTGTGTCTGGGTGAGGGGAACCGACTGCCCAGAGGTCCCCGATGGTCCGGGCTGGTCATCAGGTTCACTGTCGACAGAGCTGCTATCCACAGTGTGGGCCTGTTCCGGTGGTGGGATGGACACTTCTGGACCCTCCTGGCTGGTGTGTTGTCGTTCGGGTCCTGCATGGGGTAAGAGAGTTTGGTTATTGTTTCTGTGTGTGCAATAGCATGCGTGTTGTGGGTGCCCTTGTCCCCCAGTGCAGGCATTCCCTGGAGGGAGGTGTTGTGAGGGTATTTAGTGGGGGGGAGGGGTTAGTGCAGTGGTCATGCTGAGGTGATGGGTGCCCATGGTTTGTGTTGGCATGCAGGAGTTGGTGTTGGGATGGGTGGGTTGTGCTGGTGAGACATTGTCAGGAAGGATGTGTGCTGGGGGGTTGCGGGTGAGGGTGGGGGTGTGGGTTGGCATGCTGGTGGGGTGTGGGGGATATAGTAGTTGAGATGGGACTTACCAGAGTCCATTCCTCCGGCTACTCCTGCGAGGCCCTGAGGATGCAGGATGGTCAAGACCTCTTGTTCCCACGATGTAAATTCGGGAGGGGTGGGTGGAGGTCCGCCGCCAGTCTTCTGGACCGCGATGTTGTGCCTCGAGACCATCGACCGGACCTTCCCCCGTAGGTCGTTCCATCTTTTGCGGATGTCGTCCCTATTCCTGGGATGCTGTCCCACCGCGTTGACCCTGTCCACGATCCGCTGCCATAGCTCCGCCTTCCTGGCTATACTGGTGTGCTGCACCTGCGAGCCGAAGAGCTGGGGTTCCACTCTCAGGATTTCCTCCACCATGACCCGGAGTTCTTGGTCCGAAAAGCGTGGATGCCTTTGGGGTGCCATGGGGTGGTGTGGGTGAGGTGTGGGGTGGTGTATGTGATGAGGAGTGTGTTGGTGAGTGGTGCTTTGTGCTACTATGTGGTGTGTGTGATGGTGTAGTGTGCCTCAGTGTGTCTTGCTTTGGATTGTCTGCTGTGTCTCTCTCTCCTCTCAGTATTTGGGGTCGCAGGGGTTTGTGGGTGATGTGGGTGTGTGTTTTATAGTTGGTTGATTGTGTGGGAGTGGTGTGTGTATGTGTATCAGGTGTGTGTTTTTCAAATTGGCCAATGTGGCTGTGTTTTGGTGATGTGTGTGTATTCTGACCGCGGCGGTGTGTAGCGCCAATGGAATACCGCGTTTGAGTGACCGCCGTGTGGATTCGTGGGTCGTAATGGCATGGGCGTATTTCTGTTGGCGTGACGGTGGAGGTTTGGTCATCTCCAGTTTATCGCTGCCCGCCGATGTGGCGGGATGCAGTGGAGGACGGATTTTTGGAGGTTTGGCCGTTATGGGTCAGAATGACCGTGGCGGTTGACCGCGGCGGTGTTATGGCGGTCTTCTGACCGGCGGTAAGGGCATTTTACCGCCGAGGTCAGAATCACCCCCTAAGGGTCTGATTTAGACATTGACGGACGGGTTACTCTGTCACAAACATAACGGATAGCATGTCATCCATATTACAATCTCCATAGGCTATAATGGGATTGCAGTACGACGGATCGGATATCAATCACGTTTGTGATGATGTAACACCCCTGCCAAAATCTAAATCAGACCCTTAGTCCCCAAGTCCTGTAATAGTGGCCAGCAACATTTTTCTCATGTTTCTGACAGCCAAATCAGAATGCCCTTTCTTGCAGGAATCTACCTCCTGAAGCAAAGAATTAGCCCAATGGGTAAAAAAGCTCACTGGGCTAAGCAAAATGCTCAATTTTTTAAAATTCAATCATCCAGATATAAAAAATGTTTTTGACAGGCTAATATCTTGAAATCTACTAAATGGATTTATACCAGATCACAAAAAACACAATCTGCAAAACAAGATCTAGCTTCCTGCAATATTTTGTGTAATTTTGTTCAGCATTTTTTCTGGTAGTACTGCTTAAAGAAATCTATGGAAAATGCATGGGTATATTTGCTTTAGGGAACCCCCATTTTTTGTTGGCCTCCACTTGACGGATCACCCCAAAACTTTCCAGGAAGCACCCAAAGTGAATTTACTTATTTTCTGGCAATTTTGGTGAAGATTCAACAAAGGGCAAGGGCGTCAAAGTTCTTAGCAAATCAAAAAATTCCTTGTCTAGGAAAAAGCTGACCTAACTCTATATATATATATATATATATATATATATATATATATATATATACTCAATTCTGATTGTATCATTGATATCATAGAACATTTCATAGGGAGGTTATAAGCAGTGCTTAGGCAGGATTTAAAGATGCTGTTAGACCTGACAGCCTTAGGGTAGTCACCCCTAACATTTTGCCTGCCTCCCTCCACTTCGTGGACACTGTTTTTGCTGGTTTTTAGACTCTGCGCACTTTACCACTGCTAACCAGTGCTAAAGTGCATATGCTCTCTCCCTTAAAACATGGTAACCTTGAATCATACCTGATTGTACTATTAATTTACTTATAAGTCCCTAGTAAGGTGCACTTTATGTGCATAGGGCTGGTAAATTAAATGCTACTAGTGGGCCAGCAGCACTTGTTGTGCCACCCACTTAAGTAGCCCCTTTTCCTTGTCTCAGGCCTGCCATTGCAAGGCCTGTGGGTGCAGTTTCACTGCCACTTCGACTTGGCATTTAAAAGTACTTGCCAAGCCTAGAACTCCCCTTTGTCTACATAAAAGTCACCCTTAATGTGTGCGCTAGGTAACCCCTAGAGCAGGGTGCTGTGTAGGTAAAAGGCAGGACATGTACCTGTGTAGTTATATGTCCTGGTAGTGTAAAACGCCTAAATTCGTTTTTACACTACTGTGAGGCCTGCTCCCTTCATAGGCTAACATTGGGGCTGCCCTCATACACTATTGAAGTGGCAGCTGCTGATCTGAAAGGAGCAGGAAGGTCATATTTAGTATGGCAAGAATGGTAATACAAAATCCTGCTGACTGGTGAAGTCGGATTTAATATTACTATTCTAGAAATGCCACTTTTAGAAAGTGAGCATTTCTTTGCACTTAAATCCTTCTGTGCCTTACAATCCACGTCTGGCTGGGCTTGGTTGACAGCTCCTTGTGCATTCACTCAGACACACCCCAAACACAGGGTACTCAGCCTCACTTGAATACATCTGCATTTTGAATGGGTCTTCCTGGGCTGGGAGGGTGGAGAGCCTGCTCTCAGACAAAGGACTGCCACACCCCCTACTGGGACCCTGGCAGACAGGATTGAACTGAAAGGGGACCTGGTGCACTTCTTAGCCACTCTTTGAAGTCCCCCCCACTTCAAAGGCACATTTGGGTATAAAACAGGGCCTCTGCCCTACCTCATCAGACACTTGCTGGAGAAGAAACCTGAACCAGAATCTACATCCTGCCAAGAAGAACTGCCTGGCTGCTCAAAGGACTCACGTGCCTGCTTTCTACAAAGGACTGCTGCCTTGCTGTTGCCCTGCTGCCTTGCTGAACTCTTGTCTGGCTGTGAAAGTGCTCTCCAAGGGCTTGGATAGAGCTTGCCTCCTGTTCCCTGAAGTCTCAGGACCAAAAAGACTTCTCTTTTTCACTTGGATGCTCCGTGCGCGAAAATTTAGACGCACAGCTTGTTCCGCGGCGAGAAAAACGCCGCACACCGACGCTGATCGACGCGACGCTCTTGGGATGACCGAAAATCCAACGCACAGCTTCGCAAGGACAACGCCGCCCGACCTCTAGAGGAGAAATCGACGCAACGCCTGCCGTGAGATCGTAATTTCTACGCGCAGCCCCGCAGACCGACGTCTAGAGGAGAAATCGACGCGACGCCTGCCGTGAGTTCGTAATTTCGACGCACAGCCCCGCAGACCGACGCGCAGCCGGAGAACGAGCAGGAAAATCCATGCACAGACCCGGGACATCTGGTAATCCCCGCGACCCACAGAAAGACACTGTCCGCGCGCCGGAAAACGACGCACAACTTCCCTGCGTGGAAAATAACGACGCGAGTCCGTGTGTGCTCGGGAGAAATCGATGCACACACACTTTTTCCATGCACCTCTTCCTTTGTGGCCCTCTGATGAGATTTTTCCACTCCAAACCAGGTACTTGTGCTTGAAAGAGACTTTGGCGGTCATTCTGACCCTGGCGGTCGGTGATAAAGCGGCGGCCAACCCGCCAACAGGCAGGCGGTCAAATAAATGGAATTCTGACCCTGGCGGGAACCGCCAACACAGCCCGCCACTTTAACACTCCGACAGCCACGGCGGGACAGACAAACAGCGCGGCGGTCACCGCCAACAGGCAGGCGGCAGACAATGTACCGCCCACACTATCACAACTCACCAATCCGCCACCTTTTCCGGGGCGGGAGCCCCGCCGATAAAAACACGGTGGAAACAGACTACGAACGGGAAAACGCTCACCTCTACACACTCCACGAGGACGGAGGACAGCATGGAACCCGAATTAAACATCCTACCAGCTATTGTCTACCTGCTCATCTACCACGAGTACGAACTCCGGCGCAGAAGACAACGGTGAGTACTGCACCTACGACACAGGGGAGGGGGGAGGACGAAAGCTTACGGGCACACACATACGACCCCCCCCAACTATCAACATACCAATGCAGAGCAACACCCCCCAACCCCCCTGAAAAATGCAAAGACATAATAAAAATGTTAATTTAAATTTATGTATAAATTAGGTTCATTGAAGTCATGGAGAATTATCGATATGAAATATCAAAGCAAAAATAATGAACAGTGCGAAAGCTATGTACATAGTCAATAAGTCCTGCCCAGTTTGTCAAATATCCACAGTCCGTGGGCCAATGTCTACCAAACACATGGGCAAAGCCCACACAGGAGACCTGAGTCCGTTGGAGAGAACACTGCTGGGGCATCAGATGACAAAACTACAGGCACCTCAGGGGGAAGGGAAGGGGGGTACCTCAGCCACATGAGTCCACGACGCCAGAACCACGAAGGGGCCACCATGCCCACTGTGCCATCCTGGGGAGTGCAAAGCCACAGTCTCTCAAGTCTCTACAGTGGGTGGGTTGCCCACTGTGCCATCCTGGGGAGTGCAAAGCCACAGTCCATCAGGTGGATTACAGACTCCACTGGTCATGGAGGAGGCAGGGTGCCCAGAGTGCAGTGTGAACACTAGCTCGACACAGAACCGGCACTGTCAATGGGCCAGCGGAGCATGACAGGAAGGGCCCAGCGGAGCGGTGCTTGACAGGAAGTGCCCAGCGGAGCGGTGCTTGAGACGGCGGGGCCCAGCGGAGCGGTGCTTGACAGGAAGGGCCCAGCGGAGCGGTGCTTGAGACGGCGGGGCCCAGCGGAGCGGTGCTTGACAGGAAGGGCCCAGCGGAGCGGTGCTTGAGACGGCGGGGCCCAGCGGAGCGGTGCTTGAAAGGAAGGGCCCAGCGCAGCGGTGCTTGACAGGAAGTGCCCAGCGGAGCGGTGCTTGAGACGGCGGGGCCCAGCGGAGTGGTGCTTGACAGGAAGGGCCCAGCGGAGCGGTGCTTGACAGGAAGGGCACAGCGGAGCGGTGCTTGACAGGAAGGGCCCAGCGGAGCGATGCTTGACAGGAAGTGCCCAGCGGAGCGGTGCTTGAGACGGCGGGGCCCAGCGGAGCGTTACTTGACAGGAAGGGCCCAGCGGAGGGGTGCTTGAGACGGCGGGGCCCAGCGGAGCGGTGCTTGACAGGAAGGGCCCAGCGGAGCGGTGCATGAGACGGCGGGGCTCAGCAGAGCGGTGCTTGACAGGAAGGGCCCAGCGGAGCGGTGCTTGAAACGGCGGGGCCCAGCAGAGCGGTGCTTGAAAGGAAGGGCCCAGCGCAGCGGTGCTTGACAGGAAGTGCCCAGCGGAGCGGTGCTTGAGACGGCGGGGCCCAGCGGAGCGGTGCTTGACAGGAAGGTCACAGCGGAGCGGTGCTTGACAGGAAGGGCCCAGCGGAGCGGTGCTTGACAGGAAGTGCCCAGCGGAGCGGTGCTTGAGACGCCGGGGCCCAGCGGAGCGGTGCTTGACAGGAAGGGCCCAGCGGAGCGGTGCTTGACAGGAAGGGCCCAGCGGAGCGGTGCTTGACAGGAAGTGCCCAGCGGAGCGGTGCTTGAGACGGCGGGGCCCAGCAGAGCGCTGCTTGACAGGAAGGGCCCAGCGGAGCGGTGCTTGACAGGAAGGGCACAGCGGAGCGGTGCTTGACAGGAAGGGCCCAGCGGAGCGGTGCTTGACAGGAAGTGCCCAGCAGAGCGGTGCTTGAGACGGCGGGGCCCAGCGGAGCGGTGCTTGACAGGAAGGGCCCAGCGGAGCGGTGCTTGACAGGAAGGGCACAGCGGAGCGGTGCTTGACAGGAAGGGCCCAGCGGTTCGGTGCTTGACAGGAAGTGCCCAGCAGAGCGGTGCTTGAGACGGCGGGGCCCAGCAGAGCGGTGCTTGAAAGGAAGGGCCCAGCGCAGCAGTGCTTGACAGGAAGTGTCCAGCGGAGCGGTGCTTGACAGGAAGTGCCCAGCGGAGCGGTGCTTGAGACAGAGGGGCCCAGCGGAGCGGTGTTTGACAGGAAGGGCCCAGCGGAGCGGTGCTTGAGACGGCGGGGCCCAGCGGAGCGGTGCTTGACAGGAAGGGCCCAGCGGAGCGGTGCTTGAGACGGCGGGGCCCAGTTCAGCGGTGCCTTTCTTCACGGCGGGGCCCTGTTCAGCGGTGCCTTTCTTCACGGCGGGGCCCTGTTCAGCGGTGCCTTTCTTCACGGTGGGGCCCTGTTCAGCGGTGCCTTTCTTCACGGCGGGGCCCTGTTCAGCGGTGCCTTTCTTCACGGCGGGGCCCTGTTCAGCGGTGCCTGTCTTGTCTATCAAGGGAGCCAGACCTGGCCAGGACTCCCTGCTTAGTCGCCCTCCGACCGTGCAGTTGCTGGACCCTCCTGTGACGGAGTCCTGGGCCCGTGGGTGTCCTTCGTCACACCCGGGATGGGGCTTGTGGGGCCCTCCTGGTCCGCGCCCCTGCTGGCTGACTTCTCCGCCCTGCTGCCCTTGCCCTCCTTCGATGAGGCTCTCTGGCCCTTGCCTCCCCTTGATGTTGTGGCAGGTGACGGGCCACGACTTTGCTCCTTGGGGGCAGCCGTGTCAGCCTTCTCGTGGCGGCCCTTGGTTTTACGGGTTCTCTTTCCAGGGGGGGGGGCTGGCTGTCCCCTTGCTGCTGGCCGATGTATCTGTGCTGGGAAAGGGTGGACTCCAAAACCCGTGCACAATGGTCCGACTTGATGCAGGGCTGGTGGTGGCTGAGGTGCTCTTCGGACTCTTACCAGATGGAGGGGGTGGGTCAGGTGGTGCAAAGAGGTTAACTTTGGAGAGGAAAAGTTTCTGAGGAGCAATGGGAAGGGTAGGTGCAGTGGGTATGGGAGTGGAGGAAGAGGATGTGGTTGTAGGAGAGTCAGGTGTGCTGTCTTTGGGTGCAGGTGCTTGTAACGTAGGCTGTCGTGAGGTGGTTGGCTGTTGGGTGGGTGGCTGCCTGCGTTTGTGTGTTTTGGAAGAGGGGGTGACA
Source organism: Pleurodeles waltl (assembly GCF_031143425.1). Lineage (NCBI taxonomy): Eukaryota > Metazoa > Chordata > Amphibia > Caudata > Salamandridae > Pleurodeles > Pleurodeles waltl. Next base: position 297,098,827 of record NC_090438.1, read on the forward strand.
GACACAGTGGGAGAGGACACAGGGGACGTGTAAATGGCAGTGGGGGGGGTGACTGCACGTGTGCGGACTGTACTGGAGGGTGTGGTGGTGATGGAAGTACTGGCTGATGGTGGTGTGCATGCAGGTGTGAGTGGAGACGTCACAGGGAGGGAGGAGGGAGACGAGGAGGAGGGGGACACAGAGGTGGTAGTGACTGTTGCCATATCTGCATCTGGATGTTGCTTGGGTGAATGCTTGTGGGATCTGTGGTGCTTATGTCTGGATGAGCTGCCCTTGGGTGTTGAGGTGTGTGCAGGCTGGTCTGATGGTGTGGATGGGATAGGCTGAGGAACAGGAGACTGGGAGAGGGTGGAGGCAGTTAGAAGAGGGAGGCTGGAAACAGGGACAATGGCTGCCGTCAGTGCTGAGGCCAGAGCATTGAACGATCGTTGATGGGCAACCTGACCCGAATGAATGCCCTCCAGGTATGCATTGCTCCGATGCACCTCCCTCTCTACCCCCTGGATGGCATTCAAAAGGGTAGACTGCCCAACAATGATGGTCTGTAGGAGGTCAATGACCTCCTCACTGAGGGCAGCAGGGGTAACTGGGGCAGGGCCTGAGGTGCCTGGGGCGAAGGAGATGCCCGCCTTCTTGGGTGAGCGGGCACGGAGCGAAGGCTGAGGGGCTGCTGGGAGGGCAGAGCTGGTGCGCTGGGTGGCGGCTGTACCTGTTGAGGCGGGGGGCACCAATGTTGCCGCCACCGCTAGGGAGCTCCCTTCCGAGGACGTGTCGGTGTCGCTGGTGTCACCACGGGTCCCCGTTGTGGAGCTCCCCTCGCCCTCCGTATCACTGGTGACCTCGGTGTCTGTAGCATGGCCCACCGGGGCCTTGTGAGTTGCAGCTCCCTCGTGCTCCGATGCCAATTCTCCTCCGCCTGATGATGCTAATGCACACATGCACAAGAAGATAAAGAAAAAGGGTGGGGGAGAAATAAAGACAGGTTGAGTGCATGCATTGTCAACACCGTTGTCGGAGAGGACAGACACAGGAGCCTCCAGCACTACGCCGCGCAATCGGGGTACACTACTCAGTACTTTTGACTAGGCCTACAGGTCTATGGACAACAAATGCACACATGGGTGATGCTGGACCATGGATTGCTGTACTTGGCACCCTACAGAGGTGGGGGGCGGGGGCACAGGGCCATGCCTAAAGGAGGGGACTACACTACAGAAAGCGCCCTGGCCTAATGTCACCCACAGCCCTCCTCCCCCACCCAGACACCTCCACTGCGTGTAAAGATAGCAGAATGTGCTGGTACTCACCCCCTTGTGTCTGCTGTGATGTCCTCACGCGCCCATCCAAATCGGGGTAGGCCACCGCCAGGATCCGGGACATCAGGGGGGTCTAGGTATGACTGACACCCCTCCTACGTTGGGAGGCCATCCCCAGCAGTGACTCGGCGGTCTTCCTGGTCCCGCGGCGGATGTCCTCCCACCTCTTTCGGCAGTGGGTGCCCCGTCTGTTGTGGAGCCCCAGGGCCCAGACTTCCTTGGCGATGGCACGCCAAATGTCGACTTTCTGATGGGCGCTGACCTATTTGACATGTACAGGGTGGGAAAGGAAATTTCATCATTTTTCTGCATGTTAGATGTGATTGCCCCCTCTCCCCAACCTTGCCATGTGGCACATGCTCTCATCTGTCGTGCCTTGCACTCCTCATTCGCTCCCCACCCCACCATCTTACATCCACCATACACAACCCAGGCATAGCCCATTCAACGTGCACCCAGTGTACTTACCTGTTGGTCTGGAGGACCGTAGAGTAGTGCATACTGGGGCAGGACCCCATCCACAAGTTTCTCCAACTCTTCTGAAGTGAAGGCAGGGGCCCTTTCCCCAGTCGCAGCAGCCATTGTCTCTTCCAGACCGAGGTCACAGCAGCACTTGCAGTATAGGTCCTGTCCTGTGGATGATCAGGTCTCGAGTGATTAAGCAGATAGAAAATGGCGGTCACGCCCGCGGCGGTGCGTGCCACGGTGGTGCGTACCGCGACCGCCGGCGCACATCGTCATTGGCTACTGAAACCCATAGGGTTCAATGTTAACCAATGCGCCTTCGCACTGCGGTCTTCGACCGCCTACCGCCACGGTGTGCCACGCCAGCGCGTTGACCTCACATCCCACTGTCACACTTCTCAGGTCAGGCAGCCGCCATTACAAGGGCCCACATGGCTTAATCCCTACTGCGTCACACAGGCCTAGGCCTTGCATTGCCACTCATACAAGCCTTTCACTGCATAGCGATTCGTGTACTGTGCAAGCTGTGTGAACGTACCTGTGGGTTGCTTGACTCTGTACTCCATGTTCTCCTTCCTAGGCATCGTCCGCTGGGACTTGCGAGGAGAAGGATGAATCCTCCCGTGTACCGACCGCTGGTGGACCTGTCGACAATGGAAGAACGACACATTATACTTCGATACCGACTTGACCGAGCCACTATACATGAACTGTGTGCCCAGCTGGAGCCAGACCTGATGTCCCCCATCCGCCAACCCACAGGAATTCCCCCTCTGGTGCAGGTTCTGTCAGTACTCCATTTTTTGGCAAGTGGGTCTTTTCAGACAACAGTGGCCATGTCATCAGGGATGTCTCAGCCTATGTTTTCTAAGGTTTTGTCCAGAGTGTTGTCTGCCCTGATGAAATACATGCGGAGATACATTGTTTTCCCTGAGGAGGGTGATTTGGCCACTGTGAAGGGTGATTTCTATGCCCTTGGACATATCCCCAACACCATTGGTGCCATTGATGGGACCCATGTGGCTTTAGTCCCCCCAAAAGACAATGAGCATGTGTACAGAAATAGAAAAAGTTATCATTCGATGAATGTCCAGGTGGTCTGTTTGGCTGACCAGTACATCTCCCATGTAAATGCCAAGTTCCCTGGGTCAGTGCATGACCCGTATGTCATGCGAAATAGCAGCATCCCTTATGTGATGGAACAGCTACAGAGACACCGTGTGTGGCTAATAGGTGACTCTGGTTACCCCAACCTGCCTTGGCTATTGACCCCAGTGAGGAATCCCCGGACCAGGGCAGAGGAACGGTACAATGAGGCCCATGGGCGAACTAGGAGGATTATAGAACGGACCTTCGGGGTCCTGAAGGCCAGGTGTAGGTGCCTGCATATGACAGGTGGATCCCTAATGTACTCACCAAAGAAGGTGTGTCATATCATCGTGGCCTGCTGTATGCTTCACAATCTTGCATTGCGACGCCAGGTGCCTTTCCTGCAGGAGGATTGTCCAGATGGTGGTGTTGTTGCAGCTGTGGAGCCTGTGGAGAGTGAAGAGGAGGAAGACAACGGGGACGACACGGACAACAGGGACACAGTTATACAACAGTATTTTCAGTAGCACACAGGTAAGAATCACCCACGCCATTTTACATTTACTTCTGGCCTCCTGCATCTCTAGTTTCTGTGTTTCCCCCCAGTTCCTTTTAACTGATTTTTGACTTTCCCTTCCCTTTTCAGAGCTGTATGACCCACTGCGTGACTTCTGCTTTGTTTGCCCATGGACTAATGCTTATTGACATTGGTATGTTGTCATCACAATGTAACTGAACATTATTGCACCGTTATGTGTAATACATTTGATAAGAATACAAGCAGACTCCTGATTTTTGAAGTGCAATTAGTGATTTATTTTAAGTGCTACATATAGGTCCATGATAGTAAAATGGTGATGGGTGGGGGTGGAGTAATGTCCATGGCAGAGTCCAGTTCTCAGTCTCACAGGTGCATTGTCCATATGCCTGTGGAAGGATGGAGCAGGAGCTGTTTAAGGTTTGACAGGGTGACGATGTGGGACAGTGGGATGACATCAGGGGGTATCTTATGCTGGTGGGGGTCTTGGCATCCTACTCTGTCTTCTTGTGTGATCTCAGGTTCTGCTTGCGGGGTGGTTGATCTTCAGCAGGAGGTGGAGTTCTGGTGGCCTGTCATTGTGTGGGGGCCTCCTGTCCACTAGCGCCGGCGGAGGTGGTAGGCTGTTCGTGGTCCTGGCTAGTGACAGGGGCCCTTTGTGGTGCCACATGGTCCCGCAATGTGGTGACTATCTGGTTGAGGGCCAGGACGATGGTCCCCATTGCGGAACCAATGTTCCTGAGTTCGTCTCTGAACCCCATGTACCGTTCCTCCTGCTGTGCCTGGATCTCCTGGAACCTGGCCAGTACCGTCGCCATCGTCTCCTGGGAGTGGTGGTATGCTCCCATGATGGTGGTGAGGGCCTCTTGGAGAGTCGGTTCCCTGGGCCTGTCCCCCCCTGTCGCACAGCAGCCCTCCCAGTTCCCCTGTTTTCCCTGGGCCTCTGTCCCCTGGACGGTGTGCCCACTACCACTGCCCCCAGGTCCCTGTTGTTGTTGGGGTGGTGGGTTACCCTGGGTGCCCTGTAGTGGTAGACACACCGCTGCTTGACCTGTCCTGGAGACAGAGGCATGGGCCCGCTGTGTGGGAGCTGTGCTGGTATTCCCAGAGGGGGTTGGGTCTGCTGTGGCCTGTGTCTGTGTATGGGGAACCGACTGTCCAGAGGTACCCGATGGTCCGGGCTGGTCATCAGGTTCTAGGTCGACAGAGCTGCTGTCATCACTGGGGGCCTGTTCTGGGGGTGGGATGGACAAATCTGGACCCTCCTGGCCGGTGTGTTGGCGTTCGGGCCCTGCAGGGGTAAAAGAGTATGGTTATTGCTTCTGTGTGTGCCATGGCATGCGATTTGTGGGTGCCCTTGTCCCCCAGTGCTGGCATTCCCTTGTGGGAGGAGTTGTGAGGGTGGTTTGTGGGGGGGGATGGATATGTGCAGTGGTCATGCTTAGGTGATGGGTGTCCATGGTTTGTGTTGGCATTCAGGGCTTGGTGTTGGGTTGGGTGGGTTGTGCTGGTGAGACATTGGCAGGGAGGATGTGTGTTGGGGGTGAGGGTGGGGGTGTGGGTTGGCATGCTGGTGGTTGGGGGGGGGTGAAGTAGTTGAGATGAGACTTACCAGAGTCCATTCCTCCGGCTACTCCAGCGAGGCCCTCAGGATGCAGGATGTTCAAGACCTCTTGCTCCCATGCTGTGAATTCGGGTGGAGTGGGTGGGGGTCCGCCGCCAGTCTTCTGCACAGCTATTTTGTGTCTTGACACCATCGACCGCACCTTCCCCCGTAGGTCGTTCCAGCGCTTTCGGATGTCTTCCCGATTTCTGGGATGCTGTCCCACAGCGTTGACCCTGTCGACGATCCTTTGCCATAGCTCCGCCTTCCTGGCTATTGTGGTGTGCTGCACCTGTGTGCCGAAGAGCTGGGGCTCTACCCTTATTATTTCCTCCACCATGACCCTGAGTTCTTGGTCCGAGAACCTGGGGTGTCTTTGAGGTGCCATGGGGTGGTGTGGATGAGGTGTGGGGTGCTGTTTGTGGTGATGTGAGTGGTGGTGTGTGGTGATGTGTGCGTAGATGTGGTGTGGGTGATGATGTTGGGTTCCTGTGTGTGTTGTGGTTTGCGTTTCCTGTGCTCTCTCTCTGTGTATTGCGCCTTGTCTCTGAATTTCGATTTGTGGGGGTTTGTGGGTGATGTGGGTGTGTGTTTTAAATGGTGATGGGTGTGTGGGAGTGTTGTGTGTATGTGTATCAGGTGCGTGCATTTGGAATTGTCCAATGTGCCTGTGTTTTGTATGGGTGTGTGTATTTTGAGCGCGGCGGTGTGTACCGCCAATGGAATACCGCGGTTGAAAGACCGCCGCGTGGATTCGTAGGTCGTAATGGCATGGGCGTGTTTGTGTTGGCGTGACGGTGGAGGTTTGGTCATCTCCAGTTTATCGCTGACCGCTGATGAGGCGGCCTTCCGTGGATGTCGGGTTTTTGGCGGGTTGGCAGTTGTGGGTCAGAATGACCGTGGCGGTTTGCCGCGGCGGTATAATGGCGGTCTTCTGACCGGCAGTAGGAGCCTTTTACCGCCAGGGTCAGAATGACCCCCTTTGTTTATATTCTAAAGACTTAAGACACTTTGGGGGTTATTCTAACTTTGGAGGAGGTGTTAATCCGTCCCAAAAGTGACGGAAAAGTGACGGATTTACCACCAGCCGTATTACGAGTCCATTATATCCTATGGAACTCGTAATACGGCTGGTGGTATATCCGTCACTTTACCGTCACTTTTGGGACGGATTAACACTCCTCCAAAGTTAGAATAACCCCCTTTATATCACTTTTCAGTGATATCTCTACAATTTCCCATTGCAACCTTATTCTTTTTGACCTACAATTATCCAGATAAATATTATATATTTTTCTAAATATTGTGTGGTGTATTTTTGTGGTGCTATATGGTGGTATTGTATGATTTATTGCACAAATACTTTACACATTGCCTTCTAAGTTAAGCCTGACTGCTCGTGCCAAGCTACCAGAGGGTGGGCACAGGATACTCTTGGATTGTGTGTGACTTACCCTGACTAGAGTGAGGGCTTTTGTGGGACAGGGGGTAACCTGACTGCCAACCAAAATCCCCATTTCTAACATTGGTGATCAGCGGTGAGGATAGGACTTGTATTTGTGCAGTGACATACAGTAGCTAAGTATTTCACTACCTACCCACAGTTGAAGGTCAACTTGGTTTTTATCTCTTTTTGCAAATCCGTCTTTTCTCCTGACAATTTTCAAAAACTAAATCCTCACTCAACATGTCTCTGACTGGGTCTCAGACAGGGGACTTTGACCTAGTCCAGTTGGATACATATACGGTCAAACAACTAAGAGGATTCTGCAGGGCATTGAGGGTACCCACCCAAGGGGCCTCCAGAAAGGAGGACTTTCAAGTGGCGCTGAGGGCCTGGGCAGAAGCCCATTTAGAGGATGATGAGGAAGAGGAGCCAGAAAATGGCCCATCAGAGGAATTTTCACTATCTGTGGATCATGTTACCACTGCAATTGTGCCCCCTTCCAGACCAGGGAGCAGTGTCTCTGTGCAAAGCCTGACCGCAGAGGAAAGGAGAGAAGAAAGGGAGTTCCAATTGCAAATGGCAAAACTGAAAATTGAGGCTCAATAGGAGGAGAGAAGGGCAGAAAGAGAAGCCAAGCAAGCTGAGGCTGAAAGAGCAGCCAAACAAATTGAAGCCGAAAGAGAAACCAAACAGGTGGAGGCTGAGAGAGCTTTGGCTGAAAAGAAACTATTGTTGGCTCATGAACTGAGTCTCAAGGAGCTGGAGATCATGGCAAGACAGTCTGAATCCAGCAATAATGGTGGCAGCATACTGACAGGACCTGCTGGAGAAAAGAAGGTTCGTATACCCAAAAATGTGGTGCCCAGTTTTGTGGTGGGAGATGACATAGATAAATGGTTAGCTGCTTATGAAGTTGCACTAAGGGCTCATGAGGTTCCTGAAGTGCAATGGGGGGTAGCTATGTGGGGTTATGTACCGCCATTGGGGAGGGATACACTCCTCACATTGGATCAACCTGATCAAAACACATACCCACTTCAGAAAGCCACTTTACTTGCCAAGTTTGGGCTGACCCCTGAGGGATACCGTCAGAGGTTCAGGGACAGCACCAAACAAACCACACAAACATGGGTAGATTTCTTTGACTTCTCCAGTAAGGCACTGAATGGATGGGTGCGGGGCAACAAAGTAGCTGATTATAAAGGTTTATATGACTTGATTCTAAGAGAGCATATGCTTAATACTACTTATACAGAGTTGCCCCAGCACTTAGTGGATAGCAAGCTGACTGATCCCAGGAAGCTTTCTGAGGAGGCGGACCTCTGGGTTAGCACCAGAGTGTCCAAGAAGGTACCTGGGGGGGACTCCCACAAAGGTGGTCAGGGTTCCCAACAGAAGAAAGAGGGGGGAGATAAACTTGCAGATAAGGAACTCTCCAAAGGCCCCCAAAAGAATTCCCAGAGAGGGGTGGCAACCCTTCCTTTTCCAAATTTGGGAAAAAGCCAGGGACATATGACAGGTCAGGGAAATCTAACCCCAAATGCATGGAGTGTTACCAGTATGGTCACTATAAAGGCGATCCCCAGTGCCCCAAGAGGGCACCGCCCACTCCCGGACAGGCACCTGGGTTGACTAGTGTAGCGCTCGGGGGGGAGATGGACCCAGATAGCTTTGGGGAACAGGTAGAGATTTCCCTAGTGTCCCTGGGAGAAGGAGAAATGGTGCCCAAGGTCCACATGCCCAAAAATACTTCCAAGTACTGGCAGTGGGTCACCATTGATGGGCAGAAGGTGGAGGCTCTGCGTGACACAGGAACCAGTATGACTACTATCAAGAGTCATCTGGTGTCAGCAGAGCAGATAGTACCTACTACATTCCACCAGGTCAGCATACTGCTTGGAAAGAAGTGGAGCTCAAGTCTCACCTGGAGATGTTAGGGTTACCTGAGTGGGTCTGCATGACCACACGGTCCATGGCTGACCGAGAAGGAAGTCAAGGGCGTCTGGAGCCTGGAACGATGGCCCAGAGAGCTGCCAAGAGGAGGGACAAGGGGCATGGGAAACCGACCCCAGAAGTTCCCGCAGTGGCTGACGGGGCTCCTGAGGAGGAGGCTCCCGAGCCAACTGGGGAAGACATTGCCACCCTAGGTGACTTACCTGAGCTTGCTGGCTGGCAAGTTGAGGGTGGACCCACCAGTGAGGAATTCTGCAAGGCGCAGAAAGAATGTCCCACTCTGGAAGGTCTGAGGAAACAAGCCTCAAACCAGGCAGCGGGTGACGCCTCTGGCAATCACCACCTATATTGGGAGAATGATCTCCTCTACAGTGAGCCTAAGGTTCCGGCCTTTGGGGCAGCACGTACGCTGGTGGTCCCCCAATGTTACCGAACCTTCCTACTGGGTCTGGCTCACGACATTCCCCTGGCAGGACATTTGGGGCAAGGCAGGACCTTTAACAGGTTTGTCACCCACTTTTATTGGCCCAAAATGAGGACACACTCAGATAAGTTCTGCAGATCTTGTCCTACCTGCCAGGCCAGTGGTAAAGCAGGAAAAAGGGTTAAAACCCCCCTGATTCCACTTCCTGTCGTTGGCATCCCCTTTGAGAGGGTGGGCATCGACATTGTTGGTCCCTTGGATCCCAAAACTGCCTTAGGCAACAGGTTCATCCTGGTTTTGGTGGACCATGCCACCCGTTACCCAGAGGCAATCCCTCTGAGGACCGTAACTGCACCGGTGGTGACCAGAACTCTGATGGGGATCTTTACCCGTGTGGGATTCCCAAGGAGATAGTGTCCGACAGAGGCACTAACTTCATGTCTGCATACATGAAGTCTCTGTGGGATGCATGTGGTGTAACCTACAAGTTCACCACACCCTATCACCCCCAGTCTAATGGTCTTGTGGAGAGATTCAACAAGACCCTGAAAGGCATGATTGGTGGCCTCCCTGAGGCCATGAGGCGTAAGTGGGACGTCCTCTTACCATGCCTTCTCTTTGCTTACAGAGAGGTCCCCCAGAGGGGGGTAGTGTTCAGTCCCTTTGAGCTTCTCTATGGGTACCCTGTCAGGGGACCCTTAAGCATTGTCAAGGAGGGATTGGAGAAATCTCCAAAGGCACCCCCTCAGGACGTGGTCAGCTACATGTTGGCCCTCTGCAACCAGATGACCCGCTTCTGGAAAGAGGCCAAAAGTAACCTTGAGGCCAGTCAAGAGGTAATGAAACACTGGTATGACCAGAAGGCCACCCTGGTAGAGTTTCAACCTGGAGACAAAGTGTGGGAAATGGAGCCAGTAGAGCCCAGAGCTCTCCAGGACCGCTGGTCTGGCCCATTTGAAATAAAGGAGCGGAAAGGGGAGGCCACTTACCTAGTGGACCTCCAAACCCCTAGGAATCCCCTAAGGGTGCTCCATGTGAACCGACTAAAGGCTCATTTTGAGAGGTCGGAGATCAACATGCTTCTGGTCACAGATGAAGGAATGGAAGAGGAGAGTGAACCTCTCCCCGACCTCCTCTCTGCCCAAGAAGGTGATGGGTCAGTAAGCGGGGTCATTCTTTCTGACTCCCTGACTCTAAACCAGAAAAGAGACTGCTATAAGCTGTTGGAGCAGTTCTCCCCCCTGTTCTCCCTTACTCCTGGACTGACCCACCTCTTTGTTCATGATATTGACACCGGTGACAGTCTCCCTGTGAAGAACAAAATTTACAGGTTGTCGGATAAGGTGAAGGCCAGCATCAAGGAGGAGGTCTCCAAGATGTTGACTCTAGGGGTCATCGAGAAATCCAGTAGTCCCTGGGCCAGCCCAGTGGTGTTGGTTCCTAAGGCTACTGCCCCAGGTGTGAAGCCAGAACTCCGGTTCTGTGTGGACTACCGGGGTCTCAACTCAGTCACACGGACTGATGCTCACCCCATTCCCCGAGCGGATGATCTCGTTGACAGGCTGGGCGCTGCCAAGTTCCTGAGTACGTTTGATCTTACTTCAGGGTACTGGCAGATCGCCCTGACTGAGGGGGCTAAGGAAAGATCTGCATTTTCAACCCCTGATGGCCATTACCAGTTCCGGGTGATGCCGTTTGGATTGAAAAATGCCCCCCGCTACCTTCCAACGGTTGGTTAACTGGGTCCTAGCTGGCAATGATGCCTTCTGTGCAGCCTACCTGGATGACATAGCTGTCTACAGTTCCAGCTGGGAGGAACACCTGCTTCACCTCAAGGAGGTGCTTCAGGCCCTGCAACAGGCAGGCCTGACCATCAAGGCTAGTAAGTGCCAGATTGGGCAGGGTTCCGTGGTGTACTTGGGACACATAGTGGGTGGTGGCAAGGTGCAGCCACTCCAGGCCAAGATTGAAACTATCAAGGCCTGGCAACCACCTCGAACGCAGACTGAGGTGAGAGCCTTTTTAGGCCTCACAGGATACTACCGCAGATTTGTCAAGGACTATGGTACCATTGTGTCACCCTTGACAGAACTCACTTCCAAGAAACAACCTAGGTTGGTGAATTGGACAGAGGCTTGTCAGAAAGCCTTTGACGCCCTAAAGGAAGCCATGTGCACGGCCCCCGTGCTCAAGGCCCCTGACTACTCCCAGGAATTTATCGTGCAGACAGACGCTTCAGAGCATGGCAGAGGGGCAGTTCTAGCACAGCTAAATGAGGAGGGCCTAGACCAACCGGTAGTCTTTATTAGCAGAAGGCTATTACCACGGGAACAGAGGTGGAGTGCTATTGAGAGAGAAGCTTTTGCTGTGGTCTGGGCACTGAAGAAGCTAAGACCCTACCTGTTTGGGACTCACTTCCGGGTTCAGACAGACCACAGGCCCCTCAGATGGCTCATGCAGATGAGGGGTGAGAATCCAAAACTCTTGAGGTGGTCCATTTCCCTACAGGGGATGGACTTTACGGTGGAACATCGCCCAGGGGTTGACGCACAGCTTGTTCCGCGGCGAGAAAAACGCCGCACACTGATGCTGATTGACGCGACGCTCTTGGGACGACCGAAAATCAGACGCACGGCTTCACAAGGACAACGCCGCCCGACCTCTAGAGGAGAAATCGACGCGACGCCTGCCGTGAGATCGTAATTTCAACGCGCAGCACCGCAGACCGACGTCTAGAGGAGAAATCGACGCGACGCCTGCCGTGAGATCGCAATTTCGACGCACAGCCCCGCAGACCGACGCGCAGCCGGAGAACGAGCAGGAAAATCCACGCACAGACCCGGGACATCTGGTAATCCCCGTGACCCACAGAAAGAGACTGTCCGCGCGCCGGAAAACGACGCACGACTTCCCCGCGTGGAAAATAACGACGCGAGTCCGTGTGTGCTGGGGAGAAATCGACGCACACACCCTTTTTCCATGCACCTCTTCTTTTGTGGCCCTCTGAGGAGATTTTTCCACTCCAAACCAGGTACTTTTGCTTGAAAGAGACTTTGTTTATATTCTAAAGACTTAAGACACTTTGGCCCTCATTCTGACCTTGGCGGTCTTTTCGCAAGACCGCTGAGTTACCGCCGCGGTGAAGACCGCCGACCGCGGCGGTGTGCCGCTGTGCGCATTCTGACCGCTGGGAGCGTTCCGCCGGAAAACCGCCAGCAGCCACACTGGCGGTCGGCGGGAAAGTGGAGACTGGTCAACCTCCACCGCCACGCCAGCAGAACACCGCCCACAGAATTACGACCCACATTTCCGTGTGGCGGTCTTCTGTTGGCGGTCTTCTGTTGGCGGTCACGTCCCTATGGCTCCCGTCGCCTCCCGGAGGACCAACGCACAAGGTAAGTTGATCGTCCGTGAGGGGAGGGGGTGGGGGGGTGTTGTGTGATGTGGGCGTGCATGGGGGTGTGCGTGTGAGTGTGTAGAGGGGGTGTGTGAGTGCGTGCATGCGGGCGGGGGGTGCTGCTGTGTCTATGGGTAATGTGTGCTGTTCGGCAGGTGCGCATGTCGGCATGTATGTGTGCGGGTATGTGTCCCCGTTGTGTATGTGTGTGTAGGGGGTGTGTATATGTGCATGTTGGGGGTGTGTGCATGTCGGGGTACATGTATGTGCATGTCGGGGTGGGGGTGGGGAGGGGGTTCGTACCACCTCTGGGGGGTGGCAGGGGGGTGGAGGGTGTGGGGGGAGGACTCGGGTGGGTAGTGGGGGGTGGGGGAGACCCCTATCAGTGCCAGGGAAGGAATTCCCTGGCCCCGATAGTGCTTACCGCCATGGTTCGCACGGCGGTTCCCGCCCGCAAGAAACCGCGGCGGTAGGCAGGGTCATAATACCCTTGGCGGTCTTGGGACGACCGCCGGGCCGGAGTGCGCAAACTCCAACCCCGCGGTCATGAACGCCGCGGCGGTCGGAGTGGAGAAGTAGCGGTCGGTCGCGGCGGGGACCGCCGCGGTCAGAATGCCATTTTTAATACCGCCGGTCTGTTCGCGGTCCGACCGCCGTCTCTCCGCCGACCGCCAGGGTCAGAATGAGGGCCTTTATATCACTTTTCAGTGATATCTCTACAATTTCCCATTGCAACTTTATTCTTTTTGACCTACAATTATCCAGATAAATATTATAAATTTTTCTAAATATTGTGTGGTGTATTTTTGTGGTGCTATATGGTGGTATTGTATGATTTATTGCACAAATACTTTACACATTGCCTTCTAAGTTAAGCCTGACAGCTTGTGCCAAGCTACCAGAGGGTGGGCACAGGATAATCTTGGATTGTGTGTGACTTACCCTGACTAGATTGAGGGCTTTTGCTTGGACAGGGGGTAACCTGACTGCCAACCAAAAACCCCATTTCTAACAGATGCTTACTGCATTCTGTCACTACATTTCACAGGCTCTAGTGTGTTTCTCCAAATTGATGATCCTTTGGAACTTTTGTGTTCATACTGATATCATTAATGACTATGTGGCACTGGCGATTTCTCAAACTATGAACTCTTTTGGAGTTTCCCACTGAAAGCAACCCACTCCAGCGGTCAGACTTTGACCAGATGTCAGCACACAAAGGCTCCTGCCATGTTTTTTAGACTGACACTGTTTGGTGCACTTCTAAATAGACTTTAATAAAGATTCCTGGGCACTCATTATTTTTTTTTATGAGAGCTCTTGTGCCTGGAGGAAAATCTACCTTTCTGGAGCCATCAAAATGCTAGCCTCTCAATAGGGTATGATCTCCAATTCTCATTTTTAAGGCTTTATCTCAGTCTAGCTCTATCCTCAAAAATGCTATGGACCAAGAGGTTTCCCTTAAATATCATATAATATATTCTAAAAATTATGTCAATATATATATCATCAGAACACAAATAAATTGACAATCACGTTTAAGACAGTTAGAACATAGATGGTAAACATCCAACGTAGAAACCTACCTTGTAAGCTATAGGATACTGTGCCAAAAATTAATTTTCCTGGCAAAATCTATATATCCTTATATCTTTGTGGCTCTAACCTTGAGTCGACCAACACACCCAGATATATTTTTCACACTCTCAGGAAGCATGGGTCTTCTTCTTCAGAATCTGCAGCATTTAAAAGCTCACATGACCCTTTCTCCTTCCAAATTTTTCCCAATGTGTTAATATTTCGGTTTGTCTAAATTCTTGAACTCACTTTACCCCCATTGACCAGGATGAAGTCTCATTCATGTTGGGGCAATTAAATCAAGTCCCCCAGTATCTTTTTTAGAGTCTAGCTCCCGTGTCCTTCTTTCCTCACTGAGAAATATCAATAATGTGTCCTTGTCCTCTGGCATGGTTTCCTTGAATGGAAGGCAGGAGTGGCATCCTCCCTCCTCTAAAAAAGTCAACCTAGATGGTGCTGTGACTGAAACTTACACACCAATCATCCTCCCATGCTTTTGAAAAGCTAATGAGCACATTGCAGTTAAGCAACTAGGTTACTAAATGGAAGAAATTAACTGCCTGGATTTCTGGTAGCTTGCATTCCATCCAAGTTGAGGGTTTAGAAACATCCTTTTTTCATGCTGTTAACGAACTCTGAACCAGGGTTGTTCTTATTCTGTTCAATTTCTGGGTAGCATTCAGTATGATGATTCATGGTTTACTACTTAATCACTTATCCACTAATAGTATCAAAGACTCTGTGCTAACTCGATTCTCATCTTGCCAGACTCAGATAGTGGCCCATGCACAATAATGATTGCACTATTCAGAGATCTCTTGTGGAGGTCCACAGGGCTCCCCCTTCTCTCTGTATCTCTCTCCCCTTGATGGTGTTTAACATCTATGTGCACACCTTAGTTCATTTAATCAGATCCTTTGTGTATTTTGTAATCTGTTCTGCTGATGATACCCAGCTAAATGTGTGTCTTGACCCCCAAGACCTCACTGTGCTGCCAAGCTAAGTTCCATTTTGACATTCCATTTAGAATGTCACAAAATTTAAGGTAACAGTTCACTTTTACTAGCTTCCTGTTCACAGGACTATGGCCCTCATTATGACATTGGCGGTAAAACCCACGTACCACCATGCTGACTGCCGCCAACATACCGCTGCCACCATGGATATCTGTTCACCATATTATGACACATACACACTAATCTGTCACTATACAGCCACACACACAAATTCGTCACACCAACTGGCAGTGTCAAAACACACACCGTTACGCCAACAGAACAACGTTCACCACATTATGACCCAGAAATCACCACAGCTATATTCAATGACGGTAAACCATTGGTGGTACATACAGCCACACTCAAAATACACACACTCAAACAAAACAACACCACATTGGACAATTTAAATAACACACACCTGACACCCATACACACACCACATCCACATACCCACACCACTATAAAACACACACCCACATTACCCACATCCCTTTACCATTACAAACCATTGGCACGAGACAGACAAAACGACTACAGACAAAACAAGAGCCACACACCACCTACACTCCACCCACCCACCCCACATCACACACCTCAACACATCACCCTACACACCCTTACCTATACAACTCACACAACACCCATGGCACCACAAAGACATCCCAGATTCTCAGAGGAGGAGCTAAGGGTCATGGTGGAGGAAATAATCCATGTAGAGCCTCAGTTATTTGGAGCGCAGGTGCAGCAGATATCCATTGCTAGGAAGATGGAGCTATGGCGGAGGATCGTGGACAGGGTCAACGCCATGGGACAGCACCCAAGAACAAGGGATGGCATCAATAAGAGGTGGAACGACCTACGGGAGAAGGTACGTTCCAACACCAACTCGCTGAACAGAGGACTGGCGGTGGACCCCCACCTCCTCCCCCACAATACACTGCATGGGAGGAGCAAGTCTTGGCAATACTGCATCCTGAGGGCCTGGCCGGAGTAGTCGGAGGACTGGACTCTGGTAAGTCTACTCTTTACTACTATCACCCCCCTACCTGCAGGCCATCACATACCCCCACCCTCACCCTCACCCTCATTCCCATCAATCCACCACCTCACACACCACCCACCATCACATCTCAATCATCCCAATGCCAAGCCCTGCATGCCATACCAATGCATGGACACCACTCACAGACCTGCATGGACACCCATCACTAAAGCATGCACACTAGAGAGAATTAATCATCCCGCCATATACCAACGTACACAAGTGAAAGATGCCAGGTCACACACAGAAACAATAACACTACATTTACATTCCCACAGGTACCCCAGCCAATGTCAGCGGCGAAGAGGTGCCAGCGCTATCCAGTCCCCCCACAGAAGAGGCCCACAGTGATGACAGCAACTCTGGTCGCCTGGATCTGGACCATCAGGGAGCTCTGGACAGCTGGATACCCAGGCCCAGTCACACACCACCACAGATCCTCCCCCATCTGGAAACACCACCACAGCATCCAGGTACCAATACCTCTGTCCCCAGGACACGTCAATCAGCAGTGTGTCCACCACTACAGGGACCCCAGGGCACACCTCATACCCAAGTCGGTCAGGAACCTGTGGTCAGTGGCAGTGGTCACACGGTTCAGGGGACAGAAGCATAGGACAACTGGGAAACTGGGAGGAGTGCTGTGTGCCAGGGGGAGGACAGGCCCAGGGAAATGACACTCCAGGAGGAACTCTCTGAGATCCTTGGGAGCATACCAACATTCCCAGGATCTGCTGGGCCAGATCCTGCACAACATGCAGGAGAACAGGCGGCTGCAGGAGAGACAGTACCAGGGGATCAGGGAGGACTTGCAGGCCATCAACACCACCCTGGTCTCCATAGCAGGGGTGCTGGAAGACATGGCCAACATTATGAGGGAGGCAGTCTCACAACAGAGGGCCCCTGCCACTATCCAGACATCTGAACTTCCTACCACCTCTGCTGCCGCTAGTGGACAGGAGGTCCTGCCAGAGGACCAACAGGCCACCAGCACCCCTCCTACTGCAGGAGAACCACCCACCAAAATTTGCTGCAGTGATCATACCAGGAGCGATAGTGTGGCACCAACATCTGCAAAATGAGTTGCCAAAGGGTACATTGAGAGGGCATAGAAGTAGGAATTAACAGCATGCCAGTGCCATAGAGAATTAAAAAAATGACAATGAAATGTGAAGTAACACTGTCTTACCTGTGTGTCATTGGAAATATTGCCGAATCACTGCAGTTCTCTTGCCCTCATTTACATCCTCTGCCTCCTCATCCTCACTGTCCACAGGGTCCACTGCTGCCACAAGGCCATCACCAGCCGCCGCCTCCTGCAGAAAAGGCACATGGCGTCTCAAGGTAATGTTGTGCAACATGCAGCATGCCACGATTATCTGGCAGACCTCTTGGGTGAGTAGCACAGGGATTCACCTGTTAGATGGAGGCACTGGAACCAGGCCTTCAGGAGGCCGAAGGTACGTTCGATAATCCTTCTTGTTCGCCCATGTGCCTCATTGTAACGTTCTTCTGCCCTTGTCCTGGCATTCCTCAGGGGTGTAAGTAGCCATGAGAGGTTGGGGTAACCTGAGTCACCTGCAAATATCGAGGGACAACATTTAGGCACACACTATCCTATGTGGCCCACACCGTACCCATACAACAACATCTACTGGGTGGGACCCAGGGCTCACCTATTAGCCACACCGGTGCCTCTGTAGTTGGGCCATCACATTTGGGATGCTGCTAATCCTCAGGATAAAGGCATCATGCACATATCCTGGATATTTAGCATTGACATGGGAGATGTACTGGTCTGCCAAGCATACCATCTGCACATTCATTGAGTGAATACTCTTTTGCTTTCTGTACACCTGTTCATGTTGACCGGGGGACAAATGCAATATGTGTTCCATCAATTGCCCCAATTATTTTGGGGATATGTCCCATTGCATAGAAGTCAGCCTTCACTGTGGCCAAATCTTCAACCTGGGGGAAACCAATGTAGCTGCACATGTGTTTAATCAGGGCAGACAACACTCTTGTCAGCACTATTGAGAACATTGCTGCTGCCAAGCCCAACGTCACTTGGAAAGAACCTGTTGCCAAGAAATGGAGCTCAGATAGGACTTACACAAGAGGGGGTATTCCATTTGGGTGATGGGTACCAGATATCATGTCAGTCTCCAGTTGGGCACACAGCTCCGTGATTGTGGCCCTGTCAAGTCTATAAGGGAGGATAATGTGCCTGTCATCCATTGTTGCCAAGTCCAACAGGGGTCTGTACACGGGGGTAAGTCTCCATCTCCTAGTCATCTGCACCGGTTGCAGTCTAAGGGACAAAAGAGTGAGGAGCTGGTCACAAAGTGTACATTGGAGATACAACAGTACATTGCATGATGTTAACAAGTAATGGGTAAGTGCACTTTGACCTGTATGTCCTATTTGTTACTATGACACAGTTATCACAAGGGCCTGCCCCGCCTCCCTGAAATGGTGTTCGCCTGTCCTGTGTGGAGGGACAGGTGGAAGTGAGGTAATTTTGCTTTCGTTCTGTGCCATTGCGGGAGGCAGTCGTAAACCACCGTGCAACTCCTCATTGGCTAACATTGGGCCCTATGGGGTACAGTGGGCAAAGTGATGTACGCCAGTGAAGACGGTATGCACCGCCGTGGACTTCACCGCCATTTTCTATCTGTTCACTCACTTGCTTCCTGACCTTCAGCAGGAGAGGACCTACACTGCATGTGCTGTTGTGACCTGTGTCTGGAACCTACCATGGCTCATGTGACTGGGGAAAGGGCCCTTGCCTTCACCTCAGCGGATTTGGAGCGACTGGTGGATGGGGTCCTACCCCAGTACGGACTTCTGCATGCGCCTCCTGTACACTGTGAGCACGATGCATGTGGCATCAATGCATGGAGTGGTGTGTGAAGGCCTCATGTGGGGGGGTGGGAGGATGTCCCATGGGTTGCGTGCAGCTTGTGTGCTGGGCACTGGGTGTGCAAATGGCTATGTGAAGGGGTATGGTGGGCCATAAGTATAGCAGGCAGGATGGTCTGACTGACTCCATTTCCTGTGTGTATTTCTCTGCAGGTCAACACCCATCAAAAGAAGGGTATATAGCGTTCCATCGCCAAGGACGTGCGGACCCTGGGGTCTACGACAGGCGGAGCACCCACTGTCTGAAATGGTGAGAGGACCTGAGATGCTGGGCATTGAAGACAGTGGAGGCCCTGCTGAGGATGGCCTCCCAATGAAGAAGGGGTGTCCGTCAAACCCTGACCCCCTAATGGCCTGCATACTGGTGGTGGCCTATCCGGAGTTGGATGGGCACTTGAAGGCATCACAGCAGCCACAATGGGGTGAGTACAGTGCCCATCATCACTACTTAAGCATGGTAGAGGGGTACCCGGGTGGGGGACGTGTGTCAGTGGGTGCCAGGGTTCTGAAGTGATAATTCTGCTACCCAGCTTGTAGGCATCCACAACTGGTCAGGGCTGTGTAGGTCCAAGGTGTGTTGATTTTGGCAGTGTGTGCCCCTCCCCATGCCTTGATGGCTAGCATTATCACAGGTAGTGCATTGCATAGTGCATAGAGCTGTTCCCTGTGTGTGAAAGTGGTGTGTACACCAATGGTGGTGTTTTGGCAGACATTGACCAAGTGTATCCTTTGTCTCTTCCCCCCTTTTTGTTTTGTTACCCTGTCCTTATGTGCATTAGCATCATCTAGCAGAGGAGCAGAGGCACCAGCAACAGAGGGAGCTGCATCCCACAGGATCCAGGAGGCAGAGTCCACCGACGCCGAGGCACCAGTGGGACAGAGGGCGAGGGGAGCACCATGGCGGAGACTGGAGGGGACAGTTCAGACACACATACCTCCTCCGATGGAAGCTCCCTGGTGGTGCTACAGGTACATCTGCCACCCTCATACCAGCACCGCCCTCCCAGCAGCCCCTCATCAAGTTGCCCATGCCCGCTCACCCAGGAAGGTGGGCATCTCCTTTGCCCCAGGCACCTCAGGCCCTGCCCCAGTTAGCCCTGCTGCCCTCAGTGAGGAGGCTATTGACCTCCTGAGATTCATCTCTGTTGGGCAGTCAACCAATGTGAATGCCATCCAGGGGCTGGCTGCCCAAATGCAACAGACAAATGCACAGCCCTCAACCTCAAATAATGGCTCGACGACTGCGCCAACACCCTCGCTACACTCAAGATAACCAGCAACACCCGTGTCAACAAGAAAGCTCCCTGGTTCACCGCAGACCTTCAGGCCACCAAACGAGAATGCCAGAAAGCTGAGAAAACCTGGCACCAAGAACAGTCAGAGAGCAATTTCACCGCCCTCAAATCATCCATGAGCAAACACCACCAGCTCATCCGGACCACCAAAAGATCTTTCTACAAAGAACGGATAGACAACAATGCACACAACAGCAAGGAGCTATTCAACATCATCAAGGAACTCACCAACCCCAAGTCCTGCTCCACCGACCCTCCCCAAGACCTCTGCGACTTCCTCTCCATCTTCTTCCACCGCAAGATCATAGACACACATGGCAGCTTCGCAGCGCCGTCTCCCACCACCACCACCACTGACATGGTCGACCCCATCACACCCTGCTGCATCAACGTAGTGAGCGCCTGGACCCCCACCAATGATGAGGAAACCACCAAAACCATGAGCACCACCCACTCCGGCTTTCCCCCAGACGCCTGCCCTCACCACGTCTTCAGTAAGGCCAGCCAAATGATTACCCCCCAGCTCTGGACCATCATCAACAGCTCCTTCCAGACCACCATTTTCCCAGAAAGCTGTAAACACGCCGAAGTCAACGCCTTGCTCAAAAACAGCCTACTCGAAGTCTCCCACTGGATTCCTCCAAAACCACAGCACCGAGACCGCCCTCATCGCCTGCACCAACGACATCAGAACGAGGCTCAACAAAGGTGAAACCGTTGCCCTCATCCTCCTCAACCTGTCTGCAGTCTTCGACATCGTATGTCACCAAACCCTTTGAACACGCCTCTTCGACACCGGAATTCGCCAAAGAGCCCTGGACTGGCTCACTCTTTCCTCTCCGAAGAACACAAAGAGTTTGCCTCCCCCCCTTCTGGTCAAAGGCCACCAAGACCATCTGTGGAGTCTCCCAGGGATCCTCACTCAGTCCCACCCTCTTCAATATCTACATGGCTCCGCTCGCCAACATTGTCCGATCCCACGGCCTCAAAATAATTTCCTATACTGACGACACTCAGCTCATCCTCTCCCTCACGAGGAACCCCGCACCGGACTCCTCACCATCGCCAACTGGATGACAGCAAGCCACCTCAAGCTGACCTCAGAAAAAAACCGAGATCATCATCTTCGGCCCCAACAAGTCAGCTTGGGACGACTCCTGGTGGCCATCCACTGTGGGGTCGCCCCCAACACCCACCATCCACGCATGCAATATCGGCTTCATACTAGACTCTTTACTCTTCATGACCCAGCAAGTCAATGCCATCTCGTCCTCATGCTTCAACACCCTTCAAATGCTCCGCAAGACCTTCAGGTGGATCCCCGTGGAAACCAGAAGAATGGTCACCCACGCCCTTGTTAGCAGCAGACTGGACTACGGCAACGCCCTCTACACAGGCTCAACAGTGAAGAGGGCTACAAGCTCCAGAAAAACTCCAGCGCATCCAGAACGCCTCAGCATGTCTCATCCTCAACCTCCCTCGCCACAAATACATCTCTGCCCACCTCAGAGCCCTCCACTGACTACCTGTCAACAAAAGGATCACCTTCAAAATCCTAATCCACGCTCACAAAGCTCTCCACGACACCGGCCCGGCCTACCTCAACGATCGACTCAACTTACACAACCCGACACGCCAGCTCCACTCCGCCAACCTCGCAACAGTCTGTCGCATTTACCGTACCACAACCGGCGGCAGATCCTTCTCCCACCTCGCTGCTAAAACCTGGAACTCCCTCCCCACCAACCTACATAAGACCCAGGACCTCTTGACCTTCAGGAAGTGCCTCAAGACGTGGCTCTTCGAGCAGTAGCCCCCCCAAGGCCTTCAGAACCTCCCGGGTGAGTAGCGCTGAGCAGATTAATTGATTGATTGATTGATTGAACACAAGCACCACACATCGTCCCACAGGCACTCACAAAAACACCATCCAGATGCAGACATACCAACATCCACTGCCTCCACCGTGTTCCCCTTCCATCTCCTTCCCAGTTACGTCTAGACTCACACTTGCATGCACTACACCATCATCCACTACCAGCATCACCACCACACCTAGCAGAACACACACCTCACTTGCAGACACCACTACAACAGCCATGCACATGTCCCCCGTGTCCTCTTCCACTGTGTCTGTCCCCACCTCCCAAGGTACACAAACAAAAGCACTCAGACACCCAACAGCTATCCACCTCACAACAGCATCCAGCCCATGCACCTGCGCCCAAGCAAAGCAGACAGACACCTCCTAGAACCACTCCCTCTTCCTCCACTCCCAAACCTTCTCCCTCTTCTCACCCCAGTGTCCCTAAGAATCTTTTCCTCTCCACCATTGACCTCTTCACTCCCCCTTTCCCCTGTCCTTCTCATATGGCCAGGGTGCCAAAAACCCAGGCAAGTACCTCAGCCACCCAGTCCACGGGACCAGTAGTCTCCGCACCCACTCGTGGTGGGAAAGGATCCAGAGCACCAGCCAGCCTCAAAGTAAGTGTGCCTGCCCAAGCTGCTGCCCGGAAGGGTAAGCAGCTTGCCCCAGCTGCTGCCCAGAAGGGCAAGTAGCCTGCCCCAAGTGCTGCCAGGGGGGACAAGGGTCTTGCACCAGCAGGCAGGAAGGACAAGAGGCCTGGTGCAGGGACTCAGACAGAACCCCCACCACCAACCATGGTTGTGCAGCCGTCTGAGGCTGCAGGTGATGGGCAGAGCCTCCCCCACCTCCAGCAGCACAACAACCAGCAGTGGGCAGCCATCTGAGGCTGCAGGGGATGGGCTGGAGCCGCCCCCCACCACCACCACCAGCCGCAGCAGCACCACCACCACCAGCAGTGGGCAGCCATCCGAGGCTGCAGGAGATGGGCTGGAGCCTCCCCCCACCACCAGCAGCAGCACCACCACCAGCAGTGGGCAGCCGTCCAAGGCTGCAGGGGATGGGCTGGAGCCTCACCCCACCACCAGCAGCAGCAGCACCACTACCACCATTAAGCAACCATCACCGCTGGCGGACACTATGTAGTCCTGCCTCCATGGCCTGCTGTGCGGCCTGGCCCCTGCAAAGCCAGTGGGTATGACACCCACCTGAAAGACTGTGACCTTGCAGAGTACAGGATCAAGAGCACAGGGCACGATGCCCCCTCCAGAACCAGTGGTTAAAACACCCACCAACCCCTCATCCCCTGGATCAAGCACAAGGCATGTTGCCCCCTCCAGAGCATGTGGGCAAGTCACCCACTTGAGAGACTGTGGCCTTGCACTCCCCAGGACAAAGCAGTGGGCAAATCACCCACTTGAGAGACTGTGGTCTTGCACTCCCCAATACCAAGCACAGGGCATGTTGCACCCTCCAGAGCATGTGGGCAAGTCACCCACTTGAAAGACTGTGGCCTTGCACTCCCCTGGATCAAGCACAGGGCATGTTGCCCCCTCCAGAACCAGTGGTTTTGTTCCCTGTCCCCCTGAGGTGCCTGCCTATTTTCTAACTGATTTCTCTGCAGTGTACTCTCCGTGTTGGTGCAGGTGACAAGTGGGGCCTTGGACTTTGGCCTGTGGCCCTGTGGCCTACGCACAATGAAGACTGGGCAGTGTCCCTTGAACTGTTCATACGTATATACTATGAGAGTGACTTTTCGTATTTCTACTGTGTTGTTATTATTACAGTCACTTTAATATATTTCTGTTGTCCTTGCATTATTCCTCCGGGATACGGGGTAAACATGTTTTATTACTGCAGCTGATGGTGTGTATGGTGTTGGGGATGATGGGTGGGTGATGCATGGGTGTGTCACTCTCTTTTTCCTCCCCTCATCCTTGTGTGCTAGGCGGCTGTACTCACCGTGTTTGCCTTCGCCGGCATTGGTGTTCGTGGTGGAGCAGGACGTAGAATATCATAGGAAATATTTGAAGCTCAGGCTCCATGGCAGCATGGTTCTTCCCTGTGTCTCCATTGGTGAGTCCTTTAACTTCTGTGATGTGCTTCTGCCAGGCCTTTGATGTCATTGGTACCGCCACAGAAAAGGTGCCGGATTGATGTGTCTTAATATGGTAGGCAGAACATTGACTTCCGTTTGCCTCTAGGCAGCTACCACCAGGCTGTTGTATCTGCCCTGGCGGTCGGGGAGGTAAAGTGGCTGTCTATCTGAGCTGTCACCGCCATGCTCATAATTTGGAGGTAGTTACTGCCAGCCTGTTGGCGGCATTACTGCCACTTTGTCACCAACCGCCAGGGTTGTAATGAGGGTCTATGTCTAATTTACAGGGTCTTTTATTTAGAAAAACCTCCCCTTGGAGAGCACTTTACTTGCTACACTCCAGAAAGAAGAATGCATTCTAAGTCACTTTTATAATCCTCAGTTACTTCTCAGTTACTTCCTCCATATGTTCTTGGTCAGGCAGTCGCACTATCCACTATCTTGGACCCCTTCTTTGGAATATATTTCTGCTATATATCAAAAGCAGTCAGTCCTAGCTAGTGTTGAGAAATGCTTTGAAAACTTAACTCTATTGTTGATCTCAATTAATTTTATTTATGTTCCTTAGCACCAGGATGCTTATGTTGGTGAATGCCTGCTGGCCATGATAAAATGTTATTTTTATTTTATTGGGGAAAGCACAATGTACAATGCAGACAAAGTGATATTTTGTTTATTTGTAAATTATGAATAAGGCATCATTAAACATGCAGCAAATATCATCACTGGTAGCAGTTCTGTTGTGTGTAGTCTCCTGAAAGAACTAGGCGTCAGACTTATTAAGAATATAGGGGGCAATTTTGACCTCGGCGGTCTTTTGACAAGACCGCCGAGGGACCGCCGTGCTGAAGACGGCCAGTGGTGGTGGTTTTCCGATCGGCGTATTATGACTGCTCGCAGCCCTCCGTCCTTTTCCGGACAGAGAGCCACCGGCAGCCATACTGGTGGGCGGCGGGGAAGTGGAGGTTGCTCCACCTCCACCGCCACGTCAACAGAACACCGCCCACCGAATCACGTTCTGTGATTCGGCGTGGCGGTGTTCTGTTGACGGTGTGGTGGCGGCGGAGCAGCCCCCATGGATCCCGGCACCTTCCAGAAGATCAACAGACAAGGTAAGTTGATCGTCCGTTAGGGGACGGGGTGGGGGGGTGTTGTGTGATGTGTGGGTGCATTGGGGTGTGCGTGTGAGTATGTAGAGGGGGTGTGTGAGTGCGTGTATGCATGCGGGGGTGTAGTGTGAATGGAAATGTGTGCGTGTCTGTATGTATGTCTGTATGGATGTGTGCATGTATGTCTGAATGAGGGTGTGCGTGTATGACTGTGTGTGTGTCTGTTGGCATGTTTGTTCGTGTCAGTGCGGGAATGTGTGTTGGTGGTGCCTGCATGCGTGTCTGGTGTGTGTCTGTGTTGTGATGTTGGGGGTAGGGGTGGGGAGGGGGGTCCTGCCACCTTTGGGGGGTGGCAGGGGGGTGGGGGGTGTCCGGGACGGACTCGGGGGAGGGGGTGGGGGGGTGTTGGGGACGGACTCAGGGAGGGGGTGGGGGGTGGCGGAGACCCGTATCAGTGCCAGGGAAGTAATTCCCTGGCACTGATAGTGCTTACCGGCATGGATTTCATGGTGGTTCCAAACCCCATGAAATCCATGGCGGTAAGCCGGGTCATGATACCGCCAGCAGTCTTGTGACGGCCACCGGGCTGGAGACCCAAGTCTCCAGCCACAGCGGTCGTCTCCGCCATGGCGGTCTGATCGGAGAAGTGGCGGATGAACATGGCGGTAACCGCCATGGTCATAATTCCAATTGTTTTACGGCCAGCCTGTTGGCGGTAAAACCGCCACTTCTCCGTCAACCGCCAGGGTCGTAATGACCCCCTTAGTGTTTATATTCATTGGCCCAATTATGTATATAGGTCCTCGCGGTCTCCTCGGTATATAGGCCCTCATTACAACCCTGGCAGTCTTCGACCGCCAGGGCTGTTTCGGAGGAAGCACCGCCCAGGGGATTATGAGTCCCCCTACCGCCAGCCTTTTCCTGGCGGTTTGAACCGCCAGGAAAAGGCTGGCGGCATGGGGAGTCGCGGGGCCCCTGGGAGCCCCTGCACTGCCCATGCCACTGACATGGCCAGCGCAAGGGCCCCCTGAAAGGGCCATGCAGCTTTTCACTGTCTGCAACTGCACCCGTTGCACAGCCACAACACCGCAGGCTCCATTTGGAGCTCCTGTGTTGCGGCCCAGCGGGGATCTCCAAATGGCCGCTGCCGCCCGGCAGTCCGATCTTGGCGGGCGGTTCCGGCCGTCCGCCAAGGTCGTAATGAGGGCCATAGTCTTTTAATTGTACTTGCTCCTCAAGGTCTCTAATGTTCTTCTTTGTTTTTTTTTTTTGGTAGGTGTGAAGACGCTTTCAGCCTCTTGCTTCACCCATCCCGTCAACCTCGAAGAAATATGGAGAGGATCCAAGATCAGGTAAGTGCATAGGTGTGGGTAAAGTGGGGGTCGAGGAAGATGCAGGTGGGGGTATGTGTAGGGTAGGTTTTCAGCCAGTGTTAACACAATGCTTTACAAGTGAACCTGGTGCTTGTCTGGACCCCCTTTTGTGGCCCTGGCCGTCGTAAACAAATTCCATACCTTGTTGTGGCCAAGAATATACTCCGTCTGCCTCTGGGATCCGTTGCTCTGTCTGAGTCATTAGCTCATGTCCCGCGGCTTCCTTGTGTCTTCTTGACAATGCTTCTCAACCTTCATAGGTCCTGCATATTCTCTCCATCGACTCCTGACCTCCACGTGTCCCTCATCTTCTCTCTTCTGACTTCTGACCTCCACAGCCCTGTGTGTTCTCTCCCACACTCTTGCTCCATCTGCACTGCTCTGATGTCACCCCAGCCACTGGCCCCTCCTGCCTGGCTTGTTCCGCCTTTAGGCTGGGAGATACCCAGAAGTAGTCCCTGCTTCCGGTACATTGATCCTCCAACATCCCCCTATGGCACAGTGTAGTGTTTCTTGTTCATCCTGGGGCAGGTTCCACTGCTGGGATTGTCATGGTGACCATGAGACAAGTTCTTATTGATTGCTTCAGCGCATCGTGTAGTCATCAAGTTCATAAAGGAGTACATCTTGTTTTAGGATATGATTGCATGGATGCGCAGTCTGTTAAGGAGGAACGTACACTGGGTAAAACTGGGCTAGAAAATTGCTTGTGGACCTAAGGGGAATACTGTGTAAATTCCAGCTCTAAATGAGATGCAGTCTCAGAGCATGTGGGTAAAGCGAGGCATTAACAGTGATAGATGAAGGGTAGCGCTGTTATGGAAGGTGATGAATTGCTGATGTCATACAGCTATGTGAGTTGGGGGTCCCACAGATATGAAACAGACTTGGAGGAGACAGGATGGGATCTCTCAGTATTCTCCCAGTATTCTGGGTGAGGTGATGCTCATCTATACTGTAATTAGACATTGCATTTGAATTATTAGGGGGTTATATGCTGCACCGAATACAACCATTCAGGGTGGCATGGTATCATCATGTGTGAGGTGGTGAAAGTGGGTGAGTATTGTGGCCCACTGATTTGAGATGGGACATTCCCGAGGGCTGTGCATCCCCTCGTCACAGAGTGCCTCCTCCTCAGCTATGCCCCACTTACATAGGGCTCTCCACCAAGCTTCCATTGATGGGTGGGGATGCTGAATGCCAACGTTATGTGAGAGTCTGAAAGGCCAGCAGGAGTTCCAAGGCTGCAAAGCAAGTGCGGTCCTGTGTTTAAAAAGGCTGACGATACTGGCCTCCCAGGTATTTAATTCCACAGGTCCATTATCTCTCAAAATGTGGCATGTACAGAGGACCAATAATGCTGCAACAATGGGCAGAACCACAATATGTGGCAAAAGTCCCCACCCAGGAGGGGACAGCGAGGGCAGGTGATATGTGCTGTGGGGTAATAACATTTCAGTCAGGTTGGGTAGAGATATACTCTGTGTAAAATGTAAAATTGTGTGTTCTTGAATTGACAATTCTGGGAGACTCACTTCAGGTGTGATAGTGCTATTTCCTATTCCTTGTCCTGCAATGTCCTCCCTATGTCTGCCTCACACCTTTCTCGGAGGGCATCAAGAGGGGTGTCAATGATTTCATATACACTCTGTAGAGCCAGGTGACAAGGTGGTGACCTGTGCCCATTGTGCGTATTGTACATATGACCAGATGGAGGAGGTTCAGTATCTGTAGAACCCTACTGTGTTTGAGCTGTATTGCATGATTGCTGATAGGTGAGGAATTATCCAGCAGGAAGTGTGCAGTCTGTGATCAGTTGAGCAAAGGGAAGGAGGCGGCCGTCAGTGAATAAATTACCAATGGTATGCAGTGAGCCTGATGTCCACTCCACCATTGTTTTTATTGTGTAGTAACCTGTGAAGTGGGGAAGGCCTACTAAAGGGATGTTGGGGGCATAACATGGTTTACTGTATGAGAGCCAGTGTATGCAAAGCATGTATGCCTGTGCTATTGTCACGTGCAAGGGCCTGGGTGAGGGGGTAGAACTTTAGAAAAGAGTAAGTTACATAATGTGGCTGTTGTGAAGTTACTGCAGGAGCCGCTAGCCTCCCCACTGTAGCGTCCTGCCACCAGCCCGATAACCACTGCAATTGTGCGGCCAAAAAGTACGTCTCCAAGGAGGGAGATAATATAGTAGTCTGGGTAGTTTGGTCATTTTTCTAAGAGTGATGTTGCCAATGGGGGAGAATGGGAGAGATTGCCACAAGGCTATCTGTATGCAGATACCAGAGAGGGCCCTGTGAAGAGTTCCCTCATATAAATCCGACGATGAGTGATAAACGCAAATCCCCAGACAGCGGACTGCCTCTGGGCACCACTCAAATGCATCCCCTCTAGAGATACTGCACTTTGCGGATGTCCAGGGCACAGGGGCTAGATCACTGACTTGGTCCTGTTCACTCAAAAGCCTGAGACCTTTCCAAATTCTGTAAGGGTGATGTGTATTGAGGCGAGGGACAGTGTCATACTTTTAAGGTATATAAGTAAATTGACTTCATAGAGTTAGACTGCATTGACATGGTCTAGTAGGGGAATGCCCCATTCTTGGCCCTCCACTTGAAGAGAGATCACTTTTGATTCTATTGCTAACGTGAATAGTAAGGGACAGGGTCAGAGATTAAGGGGCTTAAATGCACCCGAGAAGATGGGTCTCTATACAACAGGTAAGTGTAGGCGTGCAGGTGTTTCACAATGCCCATCGAGGCAAGTACTTGGAATGGGAAGTCCCAAGCCAGGTTGTCAAATGCCTTCTCCACATCCAAGATGAGGCAAGCCGCTAATAGATGGGAGCTCTGCACCTGAATATTTTGTGAGGTGTTACTGCCGGGAACAAAACCATTCTAGGCTTTGTGTATGAGCATTGGTACGATCTGGGAGTATCAACTCACTAGGATTTTATGGAGAATCTTGTAATCTGGTCCTAGTATGGCTATAGGTCAATATGATCTTAGTTGAGTTGGGTCTCAGTCAGGCTTCAGTATTGACACCAATAGAGATTCCTGTAGAGAAGTGGGGAGGATTCCAAATTGAAGGGCCTCCACAAACATCTCAGTCAGTCGCAAGGCCAGCCTGGAGTCATATTCCAACGGAAGTCCTTCTAAGCCAGGGGTTTTGTTTCACCCTAGGTCCTTGATTGCCTGTACGACCTCTTGTTTCATGATAGGGATATCTAGCGCTTCCCTATTAGCTGCAAGGATATGTGGGAGTATAATGGTAGACAAAAATTTCTTTATATTCACCCCTGGGGTCGCACTAGGGGCCCTGTACACTTTTGCATAGATTGTAAAGAACTGTTGAAGTATTACCTTCTGCATGTGATCCAAGAGGGATTGCATCTCTGTAACTGAAGAAATGGTCTCATCCTGTTGAACCAGCCAGGTAACCAACAGTCCAGCTGTGTTGCCCTCCCTATGGAATTTTGTGGCGTCTGCCACTAAATTAAAGCATCCCAGGTTCTCGAGTAGGGAAGTATAAGACTCCTTCACTTCTATGTACCACAAAGTACCATTGGTGCCTGCGTCTGGTGCCCTTCCCAGTTCGGTAAGTTGGGTTTCAAACTCACCAATCGCACGCTTCAGAGTCTGGCACACTCCCACTATGTTCTTGGGTACCTCGGGTTACTATTTTGAATGCATCTCATTCAGCTACGCTATTGGGTGCCATATTGTGGTTTTTGACAAAGTATTGTTGTATATGCATGCCATAAATGTCCCGAAACACTGGATCCTCCAATGTGTCTCACAGGAGACACCATAATGGAATAGGTGATCATGGAGGTAGCCACACCAGATCCACTATGTGAACATTGTGATCTGAAACCTGTCTACCTAGGTAGTTGGATTGTCACCTGTATTGAAGGAGGGACTCTGAGCAAAGGAACTAGTCTAGCCGGAGGCACAGTTGGTGTGGGGTAAAGTAAAAAGAATGGAAGCTGGTGGCTGGGTGCAGTGATCACCATGTATCTGCAAGGGACCGGTGGCAGATCCATGGGCTGAGAAAGGGTGCTTGATGGCTGGGAGAGAGTGAGGTGATGGGGTGTGATCTGTTTGGGGCTATGTCTAATACACAGTCGCTGCCCAGTGACCAGGGCATATGGGTTTTGTGCACAAGATGAGTAGACAGCTCCTCCCAGAAGGGGCCCTGCTCAACATTTGGGGCATAAATGCTTCCCAGTAACACTGACTTACTATTTAGATTGCCCTCTAACAGAACATAGCAGCCCTCTCTGTTGACTGTGACCCCTGTTTCTTGAAAGGGGAGACCAGGCCTCACCCAAGCTAGAGCCCCCATTGCATAGAGGAAGTATGTTGTGGCATGCAGTATTCCCCACCATCGTCAGCAAAACTGTTTAAGTTCCTCAGACATAGTGTGTGATTCTTGAAGAAACATATTCACCTTTTGGTGTCATACGCAGGTATATACTGTGTACCATTTTCTCGCTGTATTTATTCCTTGAACATTAAGTGTAAGGAACTAGGGGCCAGATGTAGCAAAGGTTTTTACCCATTCTGTGTCTATGGGAAAAAGTGTTCGTACATATGGCCCTAGATCTTTGTGGAAGGCATTGTGTGCAGGGTGGTGTAAGGGAGGATCAGGAAAGGACAGGGACATATTTCTGGTTTTGACTGCGTCAGTACCACTGGTATTATTGATATGTATGCACTTGTTGACCGCCATATGAAATAGGTGAAATCAAGCCAGGGAAAGTAGTACTTAGAAACAGGAACAGATCACCTAGACGAGTGCTCCGCCAACAGGCAGAGTGCCCAATCTGTCAGCATTTAACATTCTCTATTTGCAGATAGGTGTGTGGCACTGTGTGGAGGGTGAACCGCTTGGCTCAAGCCCCTCTGCAGGTCAATATTTTAGTGTGACTGGCCCAGTATGGCCGACAGTGCTGGGGTATCGAGTAGGAGCACCGTGGATATCGGCGTGAAAAGTACACTGTATGGTGTAGGTGCAAACAATCAACACTGCAACATAATGTAATGATTGGAAAGTATAAACGTCCCCTCCTCCACCACAGCAAGACAGTGCACATCACAGAGCGTTCAGTGCAACTGGTCAGAAAAGGATACTGGAGTTGTACTAGACAGTCCACTGCTTGTTAGGTGACGGTAGGGAGGATTGCGAGTTTTAGTGGGTATCGTCTGAGGCCACTGAGTCCTCATCTGATGTGAAGAAGTATGCTCCAATGTCTCCATCTGAGGAAGCAGCCACAGATCCCAGGTTAGCCACCATCTCCAGTGATCTCCTATAGTCCTTGGTGATTTGTTTAAGGTCGGGGGATGTGCATGCTGGGGCTTGAGGTGTGGTTGCTCCCTTTGTCTTGCCCCTACGACAACGGTAATGCCAAGCCAGGCCTGAAGGGGCCTTGGGGTGGTGCAAGGTGGTTCCATCACCCACCGGTCCAACCAGTTACAGACCGCTTTGGGATCTGTGAAGAATCTTTTCTCATTTGCAATTATCTTCAATCGGGCAGGGAATAGCAGTGAATACTGTAGGTTCACTTGTCTAAGGTGATGCTTCACCGCCTTGAACGAAATGTTCTGCTGTTATACGAGTCATGCATAGTCTGGAAAGAGCATTATAGTCTTGTCTTCCAGTCAGAGCAGAGTCACCTGTCGTGCTGTTTGCAGTATAGTGTCTCTGTCATGAAAATGTAGCTACTTGGCCAGCACTCGCCACAAAGGCACACTGGGGGAGGGCGGATGATGTATCGGAACCCTATGATATCTCTCCAAAGTGTAGAAGGGGGTGAAGCCCACTGTTGGTGTAAAAGTTTTGAACCAGTTTTCAAGTAGGACAAGAGGTCCTTTCTCTCCACCCTTCTTGAAGACCCAGTATTCAAACGTGGCTCCTCCAGGAGCATCCCTTGACGTTGTTAACCTGCGTCTCAAGCTGAGGTACCCTTGTGCATAGCTCCGACATCGCTGTATGATGTTCTGTTACTTGAGGTTGTATCTTGGCTACCATCTTCTCCACATTTGAGCACTTGTCTACTAATTTACGGTGATTGTCTAGTAAAGGAATAAGGCCCTCAATATGACCCTGGCGGACGGCGGTATTATGGAAAAAAGTACTGCCAACAGGCTGGCCGTACTTTTCCCCATAATGACTTTGGCGGGTTGGCTCTAACCAAACCGGCAATGTACCACTCCATCTGCCACGGGGGTAACAGTCGCCGGGCTGGAGACTTCAGTCTCCAGCCCAGCAGCCGTCAATAGCCCGCCCATGTGATTATGACCGCGCCTACTGCCATGGTTTTCGTGTCCTCCTTACCGTCACGAAAACCATGGCGGCAGACACTGATAGGGGTCTTCCCCACCCCACTCCCCAGATTTCCCCCCCACTTCCTCTCTCTCCAGATCCACCCCAACATATATGCACCATCATACACACTCATACACACACTTATACCCACATGCACCCACGCATGCAGTCATCCATTCACACACACATCCAACCACACAGATATACACACATGCACACACATACCACATGCAGCGCACACTCGCATTCACGCACACACAAACTTACACACACACACACACACCCCACACACACAACGCCCCCCAAACCCCTCCATTGTCGGAGCCCCCAACTTACCTGTAGTCAGGGGATCCTCCGGCAGGAGACAGGATGGGGCGCTGCTGCTAGCAGCAGCGTCCACCAGCAGAACCCGCCAGGCCGTATCATGGGTCATGATACGGTCTGCGGAGGTCTAGTGGCGTGGCGCTGCTGCTGCCAGCAGTGCCACCTTACCGTTGTCCGCTGCCATGACCGTAGCCAGAATTCCGCTATGCTTCTGGCTGAATTCCGGCTATTGTCATAATATGGCTGTCGGCTGGTAGCCACAGCGACAGTGTTTTGGCGCCCGGCGCCGCAGCGGTAGGTGGTTTTTACCACCACTGTCATAATGAGGGCCTATGTTCTGTAGCAACAGTTACAAATCGGGCCTCCACTGATAACCTAGAGTGCTCAATAGAAGCCAAAACGTGTTCTAATTTGGCTGACATGGTAGGTGTCACAGAGGCTTCTCGAGCTGGGGTGTCTGGGACAATAGATGATGTTGGGCCTGTCACTGCAGTGGGGCTGGCTGTTGGAGCGTAACTGACCCATTGCCTGGGGCAGAGGTGTGTATGTTTTCAGCCCAGAGGAGTATCCCGTAGAGCAAGTCCCACTGGCCAGTGCCTCCTGGGGCAAGCAGGGTGATGGAAAGTGCAATTGTTGGCCAGGTGTCAGCTTACAAGCCAGTGATGTCTTTTGATCGTGTATCCATCTTGGAGTAAAGTAGAGTAGTACAGGATTGTACTGCTCTCCCTGTGACACTGCACTTCTGACCCCAGCATACGTCAGCGTGGTGGATGGAAACAACACACACCTTGGCAGCATGTCCAGGTGGGCAAAATGCAATATCTTTGGAGCCGCTTTGTTGGTAGTGGAGTCAGTCGTGATTAGCGCATACCTCATTCACCCCCAATGAGGGCAGCATGCAGAATCTTGGAAAAAGGTTACTATTGTGAGACAGCGGGGCTCACCACCTAGATGCTTGTTACATGCAAGTGATGCCAGACTGTATTACTGGGGTAGAGGAGCAGGAATAGCAAGTGTGCAGTCAGCATTGTTTGTGAGCAAGGAAATTCTAGTGTGTGTCTGTAGTGGCGGACACAATACAAAGTGGTCATCTCATCCGAGCCACATCACAGGTCAAGGGCCCATGCACTGCACAAAGCTGAATGTCCGGTGAGGGATTTGTCTCTGAGGTGCAGGTAAGCAGTGAGGTGTACCCTCAGACCTCGGTGTACAATCTCACACCAGTGGGTCCTTGGTGTACCTGCCACACCCAAGTGGAAAAACGTCTGATGGGCACTGCACAAGCTCCCCTGGACACCATTGATGCCGTTAAAGTGTAGTCTTGCCCATCGACCACAGGTGTGTCCACGCTCAGGAGTTGGTGATCACCCGTGTCTCTCCTGTCTTCTGCAGGAATTCAGTATCAAGACCTTCTACGGTGCCCCCTGGACAAAGTACCTACATCAGTGTCCAGCGTGCGATCTCACATCAGTTGGATCCTCAGCGTGTGGGCCAAACCCACTTGGAAGAAGGTCTGCTGGACGCCACACAAGCTCCTTTGGACACTGTGCCCTTGAAGTGTAGTCTTGCCCAGCAACGATAAATGTTTCCTGGCCACGATACCCTCTCCGCACTCTGATCCCCTCCAAGATCCATTCAGCACTCTGGCAAAGTGCGTGCTGGTAGGTGAGGCAGGGTTTAATGCGGTTTGACTTGTGGGCCAGTCACTAGGGTTAATGATGATTGTGCAGGCCTCAAGATGGAGTGAGTTTAGTTCATGGCCACCATGTTGGTCGGCTTTGGAAATGCCCCACCGTGAAGGTGGACTTTATAAATAAAAAAGGCAAATCACATTTAGTTGTGTGGTAATGTTTTTACTTATAGAAATATGTTTTAATTGTCTTTTGGCCAAT
This sequence comes from Pleurodeles waltl, assembly GCF_031143425.1. Lineage (NCBI taxonomy): Eukaryota > Metazoa > Chordata > Amphibia > Caudata > Salamandridae > Pleurodeles > Pleurodeles waltl. Next base: position 297,133,896 of record NC_090438.1, read on the forward strand.
ATTTATAACCTGTTTTTATAAAAAGATGTGTTTATTGTAAATTTGTTTGAGATGTACAAACGTCCTTGTCACTGATGGTGTGTCCATCAACATGCAATATTTTAAAAGGTCTTGAATTGTCTCAATGAATTCTCACAGCTATTCACAAACGTTTCCCCCTAGGCATAAGTCATGTTACTGATGTACTGTTATTCTGTAGCACAACTCCATATAAGTACACAATAGCAAGCTCAACACAAAGGGCCTGATTACAACCTTGGCAGATGGGATACTCCATGACAAAGATGACGGATATCCCGTCCGCCGTACTATAAGTTTCATTATATCCTCTGGAAATGGTAAAAAAGCTGGTGGGATATCTGTCACGTTTGTGATGGAGTATCCCATCTGCCAAGGACGTAATAAGGCCCAATGTCTGGAGAGAGGGAGACTGAGGGCACGATTTTCCTTGTAATTGTGCTAACCCCTGCAAACCTGTCAATTTTTAGGCATTCACAAACACCAGTCCATATTGGAAAGGGGAATGGATCACTCCATTTACACTGGAAATAGAGGTGCGGGGTGCTGTGACACCCCTACAAAAAGCTAAGATGGAGTTCAGAAGGTGAATGGGCAATAACGATACCTTTAAATTCTGTCTTTATTTTGCCAAGCTTGCTGAGCATTCAAAGAGGTCAAATACTTAGGCAAATTGCTGCTTATTCATTTAACATGGAGATTGGTGTTTCCTTTCAGTCTCTGAATACAGAGTATTTTGTAAAGCGAACTGTGGCAATCATCCTGGGGTAAAGCGAGTTGAAAGGAAAGGCTGTAGTTTGTCATTTTTTTTTCTGAAACAATATTTAAATACATTCAACTGGCCTGTAAAAGTATATCAAAATACATCTGCAGTTAAGAAAGCACAAATTAAACATGTTTGTAATTCTAAAGTGTGATAGAAATAAACATATTTAATTGAGTCAAAACAAAGCAAGACACTTAGCCATGTGGAAATTATAGTTATTTGCTGAAACATGATTCCCACACATTATCTTTTGCGTGCTATATTGCTTAAGAAGCAAATTTATAGCTGATTTGGCTAGAACAAAGTGCTGTCTGTAAATGACAGTGCACTACCACACCATGCTTTAGTAATATATTTGTGACGGTGTGCTCCAAAATTCACACAATTGGGCTACATACCACCCCTTTACCACTCTCCTGCTTAGGTGGCTTGGGTAACACTTATGTGGCAGCACCCCCACTCTGAAAATTGTTCCAGCACCACTGTATCACTCCCGTCCTTGGGGAGTAGGTGTGTCAAAACAAATCAAGACACTTAGCCATGTGGTAATGTTAGTTTTTTGTTGAAACACAATTCCCACACATTATCTTATGCGCTATATTGTTTTTGTAGCAAATTTATTGCTGATTTCAATAAAACAAAGTGCTGTCTGTAAATGACAGTGCACTACCACACCATGCTTTAGTAATATATTTGTGACAGTGTGCTCCAAAAGTCACACAATTGGACTACATACCACCCCATTACCACTCCCCTGTTTAGGTAGCTTGGGTAACACTGCTGTGGCATCACACCTTCTCTGAAAATTGTTCCAGCACCACTGTGTCGCTCCTGACCTTGGTGGGGGAGTAGCGGGAGTGGTTTGTCAACTGTGAAAATAATTTTCTCACTGAAGAAAAAAAAAAATGTTTCCAGGTTTACTTTCCACAGTTCATAATTCTACGCTATGTGCAATTATGTATTGGTGAAATACCAACCTTTTGAAAAATCATGACTCACTATCTAATGTCACTGAAACAGCTTTTCCAGCGTATTCATGGTGAGTTATGTAAATAAGGGAAAATCATAAATCTGAACCAACCCTGAGGAATAGTACTTCTTCAAGAGCAGATTTATGATTTCTTTGTGAATTAGGCCCAGGATATTCTTATCAAACTGCACACCACACAGATGCTCTGCTTTATACCAAGTTTCTGGAATTATAATCTGTATTTGTGAGTGGCAGTGTCTTCCAGCAACATTGACAATTACATTTTTACTTAAGCATCTTGTATTATACACTGTTACGCTATACCTGCACATTAGGGATAACTTTTTTTTGCAGATACTTGTGTGATGTTAAGATGTGTTATGTGAAGAAAGTCGCACAAACACTAGTGTCCATTAACTTTTCAGACACAAAAAATAAACTTTGTGCAGAAAGTTGACAGAAGGTAAACACTAAAATGCACTGCGCTGTCTAGTGCAACATCCTAATAATTAAAGACAAAGGGGATGTGAAGGAACAAAGCACTCACAGGCTGCACCTGAAGCCAGGAGGAGCTCACAGCGCCTGTGGGGGCAGGGCGATGCAGGGGTGGGTGGAGAGAGGGGGGAAGAAAATGTAATAATAAGAAAAACAAAAGTACCTGAATCCGCCCGCCACCTCACAGCTCCTCTTTCCTTCGCTGCAGACACAAGCTCCCAGCCTGCCTTGCGGCCAATCTGAATGCTGCTGTCATGGTGCTAGCAGCATGACAGCAGTGCTCAGATTGGTCGGAGTGCCCAGCCAGGGCACTCCCAGGCAGACTGGAAGAGCCTGCCTGCTCTCTCCAACCCGGCACTGCGTTGCCAGGTTGGACAGAGCTTAGACCCCATGTATGTTAGGCTGGCCCGAGATCAGCCAGCCAAACATACATGTGCACTGAGGGGGGGCGTGCTGAGCACTCCCCCCCTCCCTCCTCATCACGCCCTGTGGCCCCACCCCTTCTACAATAAAACAATAACAAATGTAGTTTATTATCATTTTATTGTAGAAGTTTGGAAGCTGCTGCTGCCACTTGCTGCTGGTGGGGGGGGGGGCGATGCTCCTCCGCCCTAGCAGAGGAGCCACGGCTGCCTGAAACCCAGGTTTGCTAAAGACGATTACATCTGCACGCAATGTGCAGAAAATTAGCACTGAACTAAACTAGACACAAATAGCGGGCTAACGGGGGACAGGTGAGACCACATCATTTTCAACATTTTGTACAAGCAATGTTTTTGTCAAAAATAATACATATAATGGAATGAACGCTTGGCCAGTCACGAGAGTAGTTAATTTCTGATTAATGCATTAACTGGGCACACCAGGAGAAGCAGTACGGGGTCAGCGGGGTTCTCACTTTGTATCTGCCTTTGCCTGCCTAGGCTGGGGTGGTACTTCTTTCCCCAGCCTTCCATTCTTATGTGGGAGGGCCCCTGGTGCACTGTAAAAGCACGGCCGCTCTCCTATAGCGCAGGACACCAGAAAAAGCATCTCAGGGTCACGCGCCCTTCACTTTGTGGACTCTACCTTTGGCCTGCCTAGGCTGGGGTGGGAATTCGTCTCCCAGCCTTTCATTCTTCTGTGGACATACCCCTGATGCACTGCAAAAGTGCAGACACTCTCCTGCAGCATGAATGCACACGGGACGCACCCAGGCTTGCTCTCAGGCAAAGACCGGGTCAAGGTGGGCCTGTCTTAGCCCGTCATAGCCCAACAGAGACCAAGCCAGGTCCTCCTTCTTGGCTCCTATTTCTTCTTGGTTTTCTAGCCCTGTGTGTTGCATCCATGGATTTCGTGGACCTTGACTGACTGGTTTGTGATTCCATTTGCACATCTTCCCCCGGACTAAGCTTGTGTGAGTTGTTATTTTACTTTTCTTTTTGATTTCTTTGTCTCTTCACTGAAACGGCGGAGCTATGATCAAAAGAAAGGCAAAACTGATAAGCAGTTCCGTCCCTCAGTACAAACACCCATGCACGACCATTGACAGTTTCTTGATGAAGGCAGTGGACCTTGTGGAAAATGAAATAAGGTTAGCTGAGCGGGGCTTCTCATTGTCAGCAGACCCACTCATGTCTGACACAATAGTAATCACCAAAGGCACAGAAGTAGAAGCTCAAGTTCATGTTCCCTAAGTGATGCCATAGGGCTGTGTTTAAGGGGTAGGAGGTCACTCACAATAGCTACTTACAGGGGCCTGAGTCAGCTAAGGAATCCATTCCCATTATGAGCCTCTTGAGCCCCTCAAATGGAGGCCTGCACCCAAAGTGAAGGAAAAAAGCGTACATACTTAAGCAGAGTAAGTCAAAGCAGGAGCGAAGCTCTGTTGGTACACCTGTAACAGTATCAAATTTTGACTCTTCAGCCGATTCTTCGGTGGATTTAAAGAATTTTATAACTAAACTTCTGGACCCTAAACTGCACCCTGTTTATGATCACCTCACTGCTGGGGGGGGGGGGGGTAGGCATTATAGAGCTGAGGGAACAACCCACTGCCCCAGGGATCATTCTCCGCTTTTATCATGGGTCCCTGTACCTCCGGCCTTTCAACCAGTTGCATCATTGAGAAGGTCTTCCACAAGTGCTACGGACTCGAACTTATGTAATGGTCCAGGAATTTCAAATGCAGTACCCTCATCAAATACATTATCTTGTCCTTGCCTCAAGAATTTCTGTCTGTGGTTCTTGAACCAGGGTCTGTACCTGCCTCAACGGAATGGGTGGAAGGCCGTGCTGGTAAATTAGTTACGCCAGCTGGTATGGACCTTCCCCCAGCCTCATGCCCATATGTTACCATTTTAGCAGTTTCTAGGCTGTCCATGGGTTTTACTGAAATAACATTGTCACTCAAGAACAAGGTTCTTTTCCGGCTAAACCACACAGTAGGTTGGCATTGGGACTTGAGCAAAGAGAAGTTTATTTTAGGTGGAATTGGGCTATTGCAAAGGGATTATCCAGGCATCATAAGTTTCAGCAAACCTAAAATAGTTAGAGACATCTTGGCCCACGTTAAAGCCTGTAGAATCAAAATGAGCCCAGTGAAGATACTGCCACTTGGGTAGTTTTTAAAGACATTTGGGACAGGCTGCTTCATGGGTCAATTGGGCGAGCTGGTAAGACGCTCCTGTAAACAGTTTCCAACCAAACCGACCCTTGCAATTGAGGAACAGGTATATAGCCCTGTCAGACATGGATGCAAATTAATTACTGCATCCAAGAAAGGAAAATGGGTCTTTTACTACCATGAACTGGGGGGCAATACCTCTTTATTCAAATATTCATGCATCAACTAGGTTAGGTTGAAATTTAAGACCTCCAGGGGCTGATCAGCCCTGCAATGGAACACTATTTATTTCCTTGAAAATAGCAGGGAAGCGACATAAACCTCAAGATGAGGACTGGTTATCTTTTATTGATACTATTGACATTGTTTGTTGCCAGGAGACCTCGGCTTCTGAAACTTTTACATTAAACAGGTTTAAATCTTAATGTACAAATGCCGTTCCATGTGCCGCTGGTAGAGGGAAGGTTGGTTTGTCCACTTTTGTGACATGTTCTGTAAAAAACGTGGCAGTCAAAAGTATTGCATCAAGACCATGTTACCAAATTTAAATTTTTCATTTTTTAAACCAGTTTAACATACTTTTAATTACTTTTATTTTATTTGTTTCTTCATGGAACATCCAATATGTATAATTGAAGAGCTGGGGAAGCAAATTCTTGAGTGCTCTGAAAGGGGTGAAACTTATACATCAGTCATATGGGTGGGTGATTTTAATATTTCTAAATGCCCATATGAAGGTGATCAGGTGTGTGGTTTCAGTAATGTACAAATTCCTGACACTGCCCATTTTATACATTCTCTATATGGCGATGCACTTAATAAATTGATCTTAACATTGAATTTAACAATTTCTTCAGACTTTCATGGAGTAGCAAAGATTATCCACCCACACTTACAGGTAAAGGTAAGGGCACTACGATTGATTCTGTATTATTATGAGGGACTTGGTTTAGCTCCTCCTGGATTATGAGGTTTGTTCACTTCCTTTAAGTGACCACAATACATTGTGCCGAAAATTACAACTAATTTGGCATGTAACCAAATTTACTAAGTCTATGTGCCTTGTTAGTTATACAGCAAACAAGGGGTTGCGTCTAAAGTGGGGTGCCATTGACCCAAATGCGTTTTTTTATAATCTGCTCAGTGCGCATTATAAAGAGCTTTTAGGTTGTCTCTCTTATGCAGATGATCCTGCTAATATTGTAGGTAACTTTAGGGTGATCTCAAATGCTAAATCCAGGGGGCTCATTTCAAATAAACCTTTCAGAGAAAGACCGAGGCACTCACGGTTTAGTCATGCTTGCACAACAGCCCTAAAAGACTTAAAAGTAGCCACAAACTCTTTTCCACGTACTATCACTGATATCAAAGTGTCAAGGCTAACTTATAAACCAGCTCTCTGGCAAAGGAAAGACAATATCAGGAGAAGTGCTTGGGAGGACCTTTCTAAAGTGGCTGAGATAAAAGACTCCAGTTTAATCTGGGAAATAGTCGACCACCCCTTTTTTCAGATAATGAATCTGCAGAGATTGTTTTCCATCTTCCAGCACAAGAATGGGTTAATCATTTCACCTCTGTTTTAATTTGGATAGCCGGGAGGACCCAGACAGTACTGAAAATAGGTTTGATCTATGTCCCATGGAGGAAGCTTAGATAGCGGATCTTATAGATTTACCTTCCGTAACTGATGCTATTTTGAGTGCTAAAAATGGATGGGGTCCCGAGCGATCTGTTTGAAATAAACATACGGGGTCATTATGACCCTGGCCATGAGTGTTAATGTGGCGTTATGTTGTCAGCCTGTTGGCGGTCGGTACATATCTCCACATTATGAGAATGGTGGCTTGGCTGCAGCCAACCCACCACTTCTCCACTCATACTGCCATAGTGGTATCAGCCGCCGGGCAGGAGATGTCAATCTCCAGCCCGGCGGCTGGCATAGTACTGCCGGCAGCATTATGAGCCTGCCAACCACCATGGTTTTCATGGCGTTAGCAATTTCACGAAAACCATGGAGGGTGGCCCTACCGGTGACAGGGAATTCCCCCCACTCCCTCCCTGATCCTCACCCCCCCTCAGATCCCCAAACCCCACGACCCCCTCGGATCCTCACACACACCTACATCCCCACACATATTGCACACACACACAACTCATACACCCAATCACTCACACTGTCATGCACACATTCATACATGCATACTTCCAGACAGGTTTGCACACATTCATACACAGAATCACACTGACATGCAGACACGCACTCACTTCACCATTCTTACACGCATTCCCTTACACGCATACACCCACGCAAACAATACAACACACACAGATGCATTCACACACGCACTCACACATTCATGCGCACAACCAGACACACACACACAACACCCCTACCCCCTCCCCTGTCAGAAGCCCGACTTATCTTTGCCGAGAAGGTCTTCCGGCAGGAACGGAAAGGGGAGCTGCTGCCGCCAGCAATGCCCGCCAGCACAACACTGCCAGGCTGTACCACAGGTCATGATATGGCTGGCGGAGTTCAACTGGTGTGGGCGTGCTGGTAGTAACAGCACCATATTACCTCCATCCACCAGTGTGATCACTGCCATATCTCTGCCCTTCTTTTCCGGAAGTGATCATAATATGGCGGACGGATGGTAGCCGCGGTGACAGTATTTTAGCAGCCATCACTGCAGGAGTAGGCGTTTTTCACTGCCAATGTCAAAATGAGGGCCATAGTGTTTTGGGCCTCTGGTTATCAATGTGTTGAGGGCAGCAGTGAAGTGCGATTGGATAGGCTTCTGAAGACAATCCATAATAATCACCATTTTTGAAAAGGTTGATCAGAAGTCTACCCCATGTGCTATCGACCAATCTCGCTGATCAACTCAACAGTAACAACTCCTAGGTTGTGTTATTTTGCGCAGATTATAATCTTGTGCAGAGACCACTTCTATTTTTAGTCCTGCCCAATATAGTTTTCATCCTGGTTTGGGCACAGCAGAACAGGCCCTAAACATCACCCTTATTACGGATAAATACATCAAAGCGAGGAGAGGAATTTTACTTTGTGGACAGGAAAATGTAGTGGGATTTGATGAGCTAGTCTGGCATTGAGACCCCACTACTGAAATACCTTTTCCAGTCTGGGGTGTAGACATTTCTTTGATAGTCCTGTAGCTATAGGCCCAAAGTCCAAAATACTGCTAAAAGAAGCTTATCAGTCCTGGATATGTCTTCAGTAACCAGATATATGCAATTATCTACAACGGCAGGCTCAGAACAGTTCTTATTTTAGATAACTAAACCTCAGTGGAGATTCTATCTTACAAGGCTTAGACTTAACATGGTCCATTTTTTGGTGACTTTCCCCACTGCAGACTCTTGACACGCCTCCCTCCGGTGTTGCCCGTGTGATGCTGTAACTGCTCAATCTACTATGCACTTTATGATCTTTTGCACATTATATGAATCTTTCCGGATGCATTTCTTGCACCTAATTCTCTTATCGATAAATTTTACCTCCTAGAAGAATGGATTAAATTAACTGCAATCCCTTTTATTGAAAATTGCACTGGTGTTATTAATTTCATTGTTGCTGCTATCAACTTGAGAAAAACATGTGCATGTTAAGTGATGTTGATCGTGAAAAGTGGAAATCTTGAACTTGTCGACAACTGTTTGTTCCTATGTTTTTTATGGTTTTAGTGATGATTTTATCCTTATTATTTTTATCAGTCTTGATGCTTCTATGTAGTTTGGATTTTTAATGTGCTTTATGGTCAAAATTATTGGCAGAATAAAGATTCTTCTGACTCTGGCATCAAGTATGAAAGTGATGGAAAATATATCCAGATACCCATAATGCAATTTTACACCCAGGAAAGACTAGAGCCTGCAAGGTGTGAACACTAGGTTTAGGTAAGTTCTTATCACATCAGCCCTAACTCCTTTTCAACTCCAGCAGGCAAACCCTACAATAATTAACGCTTCTCAAAAGAAGACATTCTACTATGGTGCCCATCTAGAATAAAATTACAGACAGCACTACAAACCTCTGCTTTCAAACCAAACATAACAAACCCTGGAAAATTACAAGGTCGAAAATTATAAAATAAAGGGAGAAATGCTAAGCAGCATCATGCATGAACTATCCCATTAATATTCAAATTAGTTTTGTCCATGATGAAATATGAAAGGAGTGTTTAACTGTGATGTATGAATAAAGTGATTTCATATGATATAGAGAAGGGGGAGATCAGATTGCTTGTATCCTGAGTATAAATCTCTTATGCTTGACATATTTTTATGCCTAATTGAGAAGACTACATGAAGTAAATCCTTGGAGTAAGAAGACCTGTATAGGGGATATGAGAAACGTTACAAATTATGAATGATGTGAGACCTTGCGAACTTCTTTCCCTCACTTAAGGTTGGTTATATGAACTTTCAATGGTTGACTCTCCCCGACCTGGAATTGAGAACAATGAATTGTATAAACCATTGTGGCAATTTGAAAAACATATGGAGTGTTTGAAATTGTCATCACTATTGTCATCACCTCGAAATGGTACGTGATCCTGCAGTGTTCCTTCTATTAGGTATTGCAGATTACATGAACTGTGAGTATGTCTTAAATTTGTTTGATTTGATTTTGATAATGTTAAGATGATGATCAGTTGTAAACATTAACATATGTTAACAAATGGAATTAGGTATTTTAAGTAGTTATTAACTAATGGCAGGTTGATGTTTAGGACTATAGATGTAATAAAAGCTTGTCAGTGTTATGAATTATATTTTTGACATGTATTTTGTAAACAAACACTTTATTGCTTTGTTGTTGGTTGTTTCTCTCACAGCCCTGAAGAAGCAGTTTTCTACAGTGGAACATGTGTTGGCTGTACCTTGTGAAAAATAGCAACTAGATTCAGCAATTGTTTTTCCTCCCTCTTGGACTATGATTTTTAGTGTTTTTATGAGAAGTGCATCTGAATCTTTTAAAACTGTATTAAGATAAATATGGTCAATAAATTTGTTTGTGCGATTAATGAATGATGTAAGAAGTCACTATGTATATATTATACAGAAGAAATATTGTGATATGACTGAGCCTACCAAAAACATGGAGGTCCGAATTCACAAAAATAAAGTTATGCTTTTGGTCTAAGTTTACACTAAAAGTCTAACTTTACTACTTTTCCATATTCACAGAGGTAAGTTATGAGTAGTACCTTTGTGATTGCACTTGGGGTGGAATCCCCACACTTGGGAAGAGCACTCCACCTGAGTGCGGGGATTCCACCCCAAGCGTGGAGTTTCCACTCCGGGTATGAAGATTCCACTCTGGGCGTGGAGATTCCACTTTAGATGTGGAGTGTAATCTCCACTCTCGGAGCAGAGATTCTGCCCTGTGTGCACAGATTCCATTCCGAGTGCAGATGTAATAATACTACTTGTAATTTACCTTTGTGAATACGGAACGCTGTCAACTTAGCATGTGAAAAATGTTAACAACAACACATATTTTATAGTGAAGTAAAGACTCTCAGATATTCCGTTTGTGAAGCATAATCTCTCATTTATGCCTGATTTCTAAAGGTCCTTCTCACTCTCTCTTTTGGAGAAATGTCAGTGTCCTCCTAACCGAACCCATGCAAGAGTCTTCCAGAAACATTTGAGCTCACACTACTGTTCCAAATATTTTCAATTCTTCCTCCACTTTAAAACAGAAAACAACCACACTCAGATTCCAGATTCTCCATCTTGAGAATTGACTGTATTTGAGAAAATCTTAATCATTTTCCGAAGTTTGGTAAGTTTTGATCCTCTATCACTTCAATCAGGAGCTCTCCTCTTCATCAAACAACCTATAGTGACTTTCGGCCTGTTGAGTAGCCCGTTGTCTATCACTGCACTCTTTTCTTTGCTCCTGCAGCAGTTTATTTATTAATCATTCATTGCTGCTATATCAGAACTCCCTGTCACTTCATCCATCAAGGTACTAACACATTGTTTTCCCTAAAACAAATGAGAATCTTAAAAGTGGCCTGAAGTGGTGCCATTCTATATGTTACCAGTTTGTTTTGCAACTCTAGACTCAAGTTCAAACCACTGACCCTCGCAAACTGAATTCCAGCTTTCAGGGTCCTCTAAAGTATCACCACTATCCTGTTGGTCTCTGGATGGTGCAAAACATACTTTTTATGAACAATACTGTCCATGAGAATGGAATAAGGAAACCCCTACCTGTGTATAAGGCCTTTACATATTTTCACAAGCTGTGCTGAACTGATGTCACTCACCACTTGCACCTTTGGCCACATATAAAACAAAACTACTAAGATGAAACAAATAAGAAGCGGACCACTCACATCTCAATGCCCCCTCTAAATTCAGGGTTATCTCCTCCCATAGTCAAATTGGAAGCCTAAATGACTGCACGGTTAGAGGGCACGTTTTGAGAGTCTTTTCCCCATTTCAAGATCTAATCCTGGCCACAAATACCCTAATACTTTCCCTAGTTTTTACAACCTCCAGACATACCTCATGTGCAAAATATATTAGCCTCCTCCTTAGCAAGCCAGAGGAGCCAATCATGTATCTCTGAACAACAGATCGTCTTTCAAAAGTTCATCTTTACTAACTAGAATGGCTTTAATTCACTCAAAACATTTTTCTTGGTTGATCACGGTTTTGTTACACATATTATTTCACCTGCCACTTAAAGATTGACATCCTTTAACACTTACTTCTATTGCTTATTTGAAATTTCTCCTTAAGTCACAGTATCTACATGCTTCAAAGCATTCAAAGCATTCTCAATCTCCTCCGCGACACTGTCTTCTCCAAACCCATCCAAGACCACTATTGAAATGCAGTCTGCCATATTATGTTTTACGCAAGGAATATGTTCCTCCTGAATGGTGTACTCCTCTAAACCTATCCCCCAATTCCTACTCCAAGAGGAAACAATGACCAATCATTAAAAGTTCACATGAAGATTTTAGTGTCTTGTCTGTATTCAACACCCTGCAGGAAATTCTTGAATTTAAAATTCTTGGTATTGGTAATCAGAATACAGTCTCTCCCAGGTCTAACCTCTTGTGAATAGGGTGGTACCTCAAAATCTTTCATTAGTAAGGAAAACATCTCATCACATTTTTTATCCCACCTGAACACTACATTTTGTTACACCACCCTCATGTAACTCATTTTCTCAGACACCCTCTACACAAATCTACTATAAAATTCCACCATATCGAAAAAAATTGTAATTTCATCTTTAATGTGTGGTACCTATAATATTTCTTTTGTTTCTGCAATTTAGTCCCGTGTTCCTACCCTATATGCAGAGATGCTACATCCAAGATAGAAATATATCTTCCCTCCCAAACCTATGCTTTTCCTCTCTCAAGGTCAACCCAAAGTCTTCAAATTTCTCCAGGACCCTATTGACCTTCTCTGTGTGTTCTCTGCATGAGTTTACATATATTACAACATCAACCTGATAAAACGTGATCACTGAACATTGACATCATCATTCTCTGAAACAATTAAGCAGCTGAAATTAGGCTAAAAGGTATACATAGAAACATAAAAGCTTCCTTAGTGGTAATGGTAAAATCCTTCATGAAGTCTGTCAGTATCTCAGTAATGTTTGAAAGTGAAAACTATCCACTGCCACCACTTTATTGAGTGCCCTTGGATTGATATTGAGTCAACTTGCACCGCTGTTCTTCCTTGCCAGATCTACTGGGACAACCACCCTGTGACCTCTATAGGGAGAATTACCCCAACCTGTAGTTTCTTCAGCTCTTCCTTTTCTACATCATGCTCAGTAATCAGTATCCTTCTAGCTCTAGGCACCACAGTCTTAACACCTCTCTTCAACTTTATTTTATGAACCTATGTTCTCAAACATCCAAGGTCTTTACTAAATACTGCTGGGAATCGTCTCTCAAAATCAGAACAACTGCTGATAACCTGCTGCACCGATGTCTGCGCCTTGGCATTAGCATCTAGAAGAATACCCAAATCTTTCTGATGTGGCCAACCCAAATTTCATCTCCTTTATTCAACACTTACACAAGTCATCCTTCCACAGAATTACCTATTCAAATTCCTAGCTGAATCCAATCAGGCAAACCATCCAGCATCTCTTTCCCCTCTACTCCTGAACAATTTAACAGAAGAGCCACATTTTGGTTTACTCTCCTGTTTTCCATCTCACTTAGGGCCAGATGTAGCAAACATTTGCGAGTCGCAAATGGCCCGATTCGCAATTTGCGACCCCGCAAAATCGGAAATGGGATGCAAAAATCCCATTTCCGACTCGCAAAATGCGATGCAAGCCGTTACCGACTCGCAAAATTTGCGACCCCATTTTGCGACCCGCAAATAGAAAGTCGCAATTTGCGATTCGCAAACCATATGCAATAGCAACTCGCAAATTGCGACTAGTCGCAAAAAAGCCCATTTTGCACTTCCAATTTACCACTAACTCAGAGCAGGTGGTAACCATTACCAAAGTATAAAAGGAGACCCAGAAGGCATCTGGGTTACTCAAGATGGTGGAGATATACCTGATAGCAGTGAGGAGGAGAGCCCACGCCGCCCAGCAGAGGAGGAGGAGGAGCCAGAGACAGGAGAAGATATACAGAACAAGGCAGACACTCTTCCAGCAAACTGAGGAGGAAATTTATGATAAATATAGACTTAGCAGCGCAGCTATACTAGATTTAATAGAATTACTCAAACCACAGCTAGAACGCCAGACTGTGCGCGGCTGCACCATCCCTACGCATGTGCAAGTGCTATGTTCACTGCACCTCTTGGCCTCGGGTAGCTATCAGGGGGTCATTGCTATGGCAGGTGGGGTATCCCAAAGTGCACTATCACGGTTCTTTAGGGCATTCCTAGATGCCTTACTCACACACATGTCCCTATACATATACCTACCCAGGAATGAGGCAGAAATCAACAGCACCAAGTTGGAATTTTACAGGATTGCCAACTTCCCCCATGTCATAGGGTGTGTAGACGGGATACATATACAAATATGCCCTCCTGCAAACCTGGAATATCTGTTCCGCAATAGGAAGTGTACCCACTCACTCAATATTCAGGTGGTATGTGACGCCCATTATATCATCACTGACATGGTTGCCAAATTTCCAGGCAGTACTCATGACTTCTAAATTTTTAGGCACAGTGGGATACACCAACGCCTGGAACGTGGGGAGTTTGGAGACAAATACCTCCTAGGTAGAGCTGAACACACCTTGAAGACATGCACACAGGTCAATGTGTAAACCACCCATGCCTTGCTAACATTGTACGTTTTGTGCCAAACAGGTGACAGTGCATATGCACTACGTCCATGGATACTAACTCCGTACTTAACACCCAGCAATGATTGCGAGAGGCGATACAACAGTGCACATAAGAGGACCAGGAACATGATAGAACGTACCTTTGGACTGCTGAAAGCAAGGTTCAGATGCCTCCACCGAAGTGGAGTTGCCCTCCAGTATACCCCAATAACAGCTTTCAAAATAGTTGTTGCATGCGCTATACTGCACAACATTGCCACCCGACGTGGGCTACCTCTCACTCCTAAAGACCCAGATTCTGAGGATGAAGAGCAAGAGCAACCACATCGCCATCATGGGGATAGGAGCATCGCAAATCAAGGCAGACTGAGATGGGAACACATTGCAAACCAATACTTTGGAAGGTACGTGCCAACTTTTACCATACTCACCAATGTAACACACCAAGAGTCCATGTGTTAAGTGGAAAGAACAAGTGATTTAATAAGTGCAAATAACCAAACTATGTACAATAGGAACAGTTCAGGGGCTTCAATAGTCCACCTGGCATGGGACACATTGACATCATGTGCCCCAAACCCAAGGACAGTGTGGAGCTCCCACCCTACGGCGGGCTCGGCCAGGCTGGCTGGTACTAGGGGGTCAGCAGTGCTCTGCCTTGTGCTTCCACTACGTAGCACCCTGGTGTCACCGGCAGAGACACTGCTGACAGTGGAGCCCTCCTCACTGTCCTGTGGTGTGTCGCCTGTGCCCCTGGCCACCTGCCGTGCCTCCATGAGGTCCATTGCATGGCTGAGACGGCCCAGTCCCCGTGTGTCAAAGCCCAGCTCACCTGAATCCTTGTTCAGTTCTGATGGAGGTTGAAGACAATCCGACCCCACCCTGAAACTGCTTGTTCCAGCACACTCGTTTTTAAAACAGTGCACTAAGAACAGAAGCTCAAGGGAAGGGGGGAAGTGGATAAAATAAAATAAAGAGACAACACCGTTCTTGCGTTTCCACTGTTGAAGTGCTGCACAAATCTGCGGCCCTCTCTGACTTCTGTAGAAACTGGTGCCTAATGAAACATAAACAAAGAACAGATAAGTACAACCTATTCCTAACTGGGTTCCTGACTATCCCTTTATTTATTAGAAATTTTCTTCTAAAAGTACCTCTTGGATCCTGGTCTCTAGTTTCCAGGTTTGGAATGTGTTACTGCTCTGGGATGTGTTTTCTATTACTCTAAAGCTTCTAAAACATTAAACAAATACCGTTATCAGAATTACCAATATCAAACATTCATCTTAATATAACTAAAGCCTAAATTCCCAATAGCAGACTCACTTTTCCCATATTTCCAGAATCTTTTATAAAACAAATACTGTACTTTTACGTCAAAATACAGCATGTAATTTGTGCAAGTCCTTGATTTACTGTTTGCCTTGCTGTTAATGGTTTCCACGGTTCGATTCTTAAAAGTTCCATAAAAAAAAAAAACGTTTGCTTCACAAAGTTCCGCAAAGTATTCTTGTAACAAAGAGTTTGAATCACAATGTTCGTGGAGGGTATCTTGTTTCAAATTGTCTATACACGAATCCAGAAATTGTTGTCAAAGTTCTTTCAGGTAATAAAAGTTTTGCACTTACTTGTTGCTGGCAAGAGATACTGATCAGTCTAACCTTGTCTTCTTTCTCTTTTGCAGGTTGCTTGTAGGAGAGAGGCTGAGGCAAGGAGGAACCGGAAACCGGAAGAAGGACGAGCCAGCAGCTGCCCCCATTGAAGCCAATGAAAGTCTGTAGAGAGCAGGAGTGCCAGCGCCGAGGGATCTGTCCTCAGGTAAGCGGGAGGTAGACGAGCACAAGCACTGGGTGAGGCTCGGGGGCTGCCTTTTATAGACAGGGCTGGGTGTGGTCCTCACATGCTGCACATGTTCTTGAAAGGTGTGCAGAGCTGGGTGTGGTTTGAAGAGCTGGGTGTGGTCCTCACATGCTGCACATGTTCTTGAAAGGTGTGCAGAGTTTCAGTTATTATGCAAATGAGTTAAATTAACACATGGCCTAGAGAGGAGTGTTTTAAAGAAGCCTTGGTAAAAGCAAGGCCCAATGTGTAAACAAAAAGCACATTAAACAACATACACAGAAGCCTGGGGGGGGGGGGGGAAAGGTGAGATAACAAGAAAGGCTTTCAATAGTAAGTTTAAAAGGGAGCTATTACAGAACCCACTAGTGCAGTGAGAGGGGACATGCTCTTTGCTGTGCACAAACCCTAACAGTTGCCCCCCTCAAAGGCCCTCCTACAGGACGGGGTTTTCCTGGATTTTTTAAATAAAACCGTCTAATCAGCTGTGGGGCATGTACATATGATGCTGGTTCCCATGAATTCTCAGATTCATCATATCCTTTCCATTCTACTAAATAAAACAGATGTCCACTAATTCTTTTTGAGTCTTTTATGCTTTTCACTTCATATTCTAGATTTCCCTTAATTGGTATGGGTGGAGGTGGTGGTTCAGGTCGGGTTTTTGGATTTTACGGCTTAAGCAAGGACACATGGAATGTAGTATGTACTGGATATTCTTTTGGTAAATCTAATTTTACTGTTACTGGGTTTACTATGGCAGTTATACTAAAGGGTCCAATGAAACGTGGTTGCAGCTTTCGGGATCCCTCTATGTTTAGGTTCTTTGTGGAGAGCCATACCTTGTCACCGATTTTATACATTGGGGCCTCAGATCTGTGTTTGTCTGCTTGTCTTTTCATGCTTTCCTTGTACTTTAATAAATGTTTCCTGGCTTTGTCTTGTATGTCACCTAACCTCGTTAGTCTATCCGTTACTGTAGGTAACAGAGAATCTTCTAACAAAATGGGTATAGCTCTTGGATGATACCCCTGCAAGAAATAGAATGGTGAGCAAAGTAGAGCTGAATGCTCAGTATTATTATAAACAAACTCCGCTACAGGGAGAGCTTCCAACCATTCACTAGAATAATCAGCCAATAAACAACGTAGCGTTTGAAGTAAGGTTTGGTTCAGCCGTTCAGTCTGTCCATCTGTCTCTGGGTGGAAAGCAGTGGATAATGCCACATCTATTTTCAGTTTTTTACATAATTTTTTCCAAAATTTAGAGTTGAATTGGCTCCCTCGGTCTGACACCACTTTGCTTGGCAAACCATGTAAACGCACAATTTCCCTTATAAAAATATCGGCAAATTCTACCGCTGTGGGTAATTTTCGTAATGGTACAAAATGTGCCATTTTAGATAAAAAATCCACTATAACCAACACTGTTGTGAAAGATTTTACAGGTGGTAAACCTACAATAAAGTCTACGCTCACAGTGTGCCAAGGTTGTTTGGGTGTTGGCATTGGTATTAACAAGCCGTCAGGGGCCTTATGAGAAGATTTATATCTTGCACATATTGGACAGGTAGTGACAAATTGCTTAATGTCCTTTCTTATAGTGTCCCACCAAAAGTGTTTTTGCACATTTTCCAGGGTTTTTACCCAACCAGGATGACCTGCCAACGGTGAGGCGTGATGCCAAATTATCACCTGTGTTTGTAATTCAGAGGTGGGCACTAACAGCATGTTGTTGTGATACAATAAACCTCGTTGTATTGTGTTATGGGAATCCTTTAACCAATCCTGAGGTGCTATTTGCATGTGTGCATTATATAGATCTGTGATGAATTCCTTCTGTTGTACTGGTGCCAAAAACTTTTGGGGAGGAATAATGGGTTCTCCTATTTTATCTTGTTTCATGTCTGAGGTATGTCCGTATCTAGATAACACATCAGATTGAATTTGTTGTGCACCTGGTCTATAGGTTATTACAAAGTCAAATGTGCTAGAAACATTTAACCAGCGCATCTGACGTGGTGTTAGTGCTTTAAGTGATCCAAAAAACTGTAGGTTCCTATGGTCAGAAAAGATTGTAACTGGGTACTTGGCTCCCATTAAATGGTGCCTCCATTCTGAAAAGGCTACTTTGATAGCTAGTAGTTCCCTTTCAGCCACAGTGTAATTTTGTTCAGCTGGTAATAACTTTTTGGAATAGAAGGCTATAGGATGTAACTGGCCATCTACTGCATCTCGTTGAGAGAGAACTCCTCCTAAAGCTACTTGTGAAGCATCCGCTTCAACAAAAAAAGGCAAGTCAGGATCAGGATGTTTCAGAATTGGGGCTGAAGTGAACTTTTGTTTTAGGAGTTGAAAGGCGTGTGCCGTCTCATCAGTCCAAAGAAATTGTTGCCCTTTCCGCAACAAGGTAGTTATTGGGGCCGCAATGTCTGCAAAATGTGCAATAAACCTCCTATAAAAATTGGCGAAACCCAGAAATTTCTGAATATCTTTTACAGAGGATGGTTCTGGCCAATCAGCAATAGCACTGATTTTCTTTACATCCATAGTTATTCCTTGAGGTGACAGGCAGTATCCTAAAAAGTCCACCTTGCTGACATTAAAAGTACACTTTTCTAACTTAGCAAAAAGATGATTTTCTTTTAACTTTGATAATACTGCACGAACATGTTGGGTATGTTCTTCTGAGTTCTTAGAGTAAATGAGGATGTCGTCTATGTATACTATGACACAAACGTCCAGGAATTTGTGTAGGACCTCATTTATAAAGAACTGAAAGGCCGCAGGGGCATTACATAACCCAAAGGGCATTACTGTGTACTCAAATAAACCAAACTTTGTCTTGAAAGCTGTCTTCCACTCATCCCCCTCTTTTACTCGGACCAGGTGGTAAGCTCCCCGCAGATCTAGTTTAGTGTATACAGTAGAATGTCTTAATTGATCCAACAACAGAGGTATTAGAGGAAGAGGATATTTATTCTTTATTGTAGCCTTATTTAGTCCTCTATAATCGATACACGTGCGCAGGGATTTATCCGGCTTCGGGATAAAAAAGAGTGGAGATGACACCGGAGATGTGGAATGATGGATGAACCCAGACTGTAGTAGGTCATCTAGGTAGGTTCTTAAGTATTTGGTTTCTTCGTCAGTCAAAGCATATACTCTGTTATTAGGTAAAGGGGCCCCTGGGATAAGATCTATACGACAGTCATAAGACCTATGTGGGGGCAGCACACTAGCCTTTACTGGATCAAAGACGTCTTTAAAGTCAGAATATTCAGGAGGGAGACTTGGTTCATCTTGTGTAACACTAGCACAGTGTAATACTGTGCTCTGTTCTGTACCTGCTTCTTGATAGCAATTGGTTCTACAGAAAGAGGAATCCAAAGTAACAGTTCTATTCACCCAATCAATTTTTGGGTTATGAGTTGTTAACCAGGGTACCCCGAGAATCAAACCAAAATTAGGAGTATCTATCAGATCAAAGCTAATCACCTCTGTGTGCCCGTTCTGACAGACCATAACAAGTGGACTTGTTTGTTTTGTGATTAATCCAGAGGTCAATTCTGACCCATCCACTGCACATACTGCTTCTGGACAAGGCTTTAGGCACATAGGAAGTCTTAAGTTTTCAGCTAACTTATTATCCACAAAATTTCCGGTTGCGCCTGAGTCCAGTAGGACAGGGAGAGAATGCCTCACTTGGGTAGTAACAATTAAAACGACCTGAATTATGAAATGTCTAGGTATGTGCGGTACCATGAAGGCTGCAGCATTAGAGGTTTGATTAAGATGTTTTCTCGAACAAGTAACCTCTCCCCTTGTCGAGCTTAATCGTTTCCCGATTCAGTTGAGGAGGTGGAGGAAACAGCACCCTTTCGTGGATTTTTAGGCTTTACTGGACATTCTCTGGCAAAGTGACCTGCCCTTCCACAATATAAACATAATTGAAGTTTTCTCCTTCTTTCTTTTTCCTCTGATGTGAGTGGACCTCTGAGTGTCCCTATTTGCATAGGCTCAGGTTCAGGGAGTTTATTATCTGGGTCTTTCTTCTCGTGTCTAATAAAAGTTAACCGTGATTCCAGTTTGTATTTATCTCCCTTTCTTTCTCCTAGTCTATGTTCTAATTTCACAACTAAATCTACAAAGTCCGAATAGTCTTCTAGCAAATCAACGATATGAGCCAGCGCGTCTTTTAACTCGTCTCTCAAACCTTTATAGAAAAGGGAGACACGCTTTTCTTCTGGCCACTGTGTCTCCGTGAGTAAACGATTAAAACTAGTGAGATAGGTCAATAAATCCTTGTTACCTTGTTTAAGATTTAAAAGCTCATTATCACTTGCCTGCATGAAAGTGTGTTTTGCAAAAAGGCTGGTCATGGTACGTTTAAATTGATTCCAATTATGGAGGATGGGATCATCTCTCTCCACGAAAGGAATTGACCAATTGGCTGCTGTGCCACCCAAATAAGACAAGACGAATGCCACTTTCGTAGCATCAGTAGGGAACTGTTGTGGCTTACAAACGAAGTGTAATTGACATTGATTGATAAAAACATGGAATTTGTTACTATCTCCATGAAAACGTTCAGGTGCTGCTAAGGGCACAGCATTAGGAACATTAACAGTGACCTCAACTGTGGGAGGCAAAGTTGTATGTTTTGATGGCGCCCCTGTCCCTGAGGAGGTTTTAAACAAAGGCGTAAAAGCTGTGTTCCACTGAGATACCCTAAATTTATATCTGCTTAAATCCTGTTTTAAAGAGGTATTCTCCATCTTTAATCTCTCTATTTCCTTTTGCATATGTTGCAAGATGCCAGACACTGATTCATTATGAGCCAAGTCCTCATTTAGGGCCTGCGCCATATCCGTGACGTCAATGCCCTCTATTTCTTCCCCGATATTCATCGTCCACCAGAACTGAATTTTTTTTTTTTTTTTTTTTTAAGGCTTGTGCTTCTGTCAAAGCCCAGCTCACCTGAGTCCTTGTTCAGTTCTGATGGAGGTTGAAGACAATCCGACCCCACCCTGAAACTGCTTGTTCCAGCACACTCGTTTTTAAAACAGTGCACTAAGAACAGAAGCTCAAGGGAAGGGGGGAAGTGGATAAAATAAAATAAAGAGACAACACCGTTCTTGCGTTTCCACTGTTGAAGTGCTGCACAAATCTGCGTCCCTCTCTGACTTCTGTAGAAACTGGTGCCTAATGAAACATAAACAAAGAACAGATAAGTACAACCTATTCCTAACTGGGTTCCTGACTATCCCTTTATTTATTAGAAATTTTCTTCTAAAAGTACCTCTTGGATCCTGGTCTCTAGATTCCAGGTTTGGAATGTGTTACTGCTCTGGGATGTGTTTTCTATTACTCTAAAGCTTCTAAAACATTAAACAAATACCGTTATCAGAATTACCAATATCAAACATTCATCTTAATATAACTAAATCCTAAATTCCCAATAGCAGACTCACTTTTCCCATATTTCCAGAATCTTTTATAAAACAAATACTGTACTTTTACGTCAAAATACAGCATGTAATTTGTGCAAGTCCTTGATTTACTGTTTGCCTTGCTGTTAATGGTTTCCACGGTTTGATTCTTAAAAGTTCCATAAAAAAAAAAAATGTTTGCTTTACAAAGTTCTGCAAAGTATTCTTGTAACAAAGAGTTTGAATCACAATGTTCGTGGAAGGTATCTTATTTCAAATTGTCTATACACGAATCCAGAAATTGTTGTCAAAGTTCTTTCAGGTAATAAAAGTTTTGCACTTACTTGTTGCTGGCAAGAGATACTGACCAGTCTAACCTTGTCTTCTTTCTCTTTTGCAGGTTGCTTGTAGGAGAGAGGCTGAGGCAAGGAGGAACCGGAAACCGGAAGAAGGAAGAGCCAGCAGCTGCGCCCATTGAAGTCAATGAAAGTCTGTAGAGAGCAGGAGTGCCAGCGCCGAGGGATCTGTCCTCAGGTAAGCGGGAGGTAGACGAGCACAAGCACTGGGTGAGGCTCGGGGGCTGCCTTTTATAGACAGGGCTGGGTGTGGTCCTCACATGCTGCACATGTTCTTGAAAGGTGTGCAGAGCTGGGTGTGGTTTGAAGAGCTGGGTGTGGTCCTCACATGCTGCACATGTTCTTGAAAGGTGTGCAGAGTTTCAGTTATTATGCAAATGAGTTAAATTAACACATGGCCTAGAGAGGAGTGTTTTAAAGAAGCCTTGGTAAAAGCAAGGCCCAATGTGTAAACAAAACAGCACATTAAACAACATACACAGACGCCTGGGGGGGTGGGGAAGGTGAGATAACAAGAAAGGCTTTCAATAGTAAGTTTAAAAGGGAGCTATTACAGAACCCACTAGTGCAGTGAGAGGGGACATGCTCTTTGCTGTGCACAAACCCTAACACCGTGCCACATCACCAGCAAAGTGGCCCATGTCCACCTGGAGGCTGACTGTGCGCCTAGACAGCCCTGTTGTGTTGACAGCCAGCCTAACCATAGAGGATGCCATCCTGTCCAGGCGTTGCAGCAGCTGGCGGTCCCTGCGCCGTGCACTGTCGCTCTGCATTAGCAGTCCTGCCACTAGTTGGCGCATAGACAGTGCAAGGTCACCCGTGTTGGTACCGATCACCTGCAACTCCGAATGTACCTGCTGCATACTGATGGCATGATTGCGTTCAAAGCGCCGCAATACCCCACTAATCCTCCTTAATTATTGGTTTTGCAGGCACTGACCCCGTAGCAGTTGGGCCTCGGTTGGTGATGTGGAGGCATGCCCTGACTCTGCCTGCCGCTCTGCTGTTGATATTCTACGTCACCTGCGAAGCGGTGGAGGCCCTGTATTGTCTGCCGTGGCACTCTGGCTCGTACCTGGTGCAGGCTCACACACCACTGTTGCAACAGGTGTTTCCTGAGAGGGCATGGTGTCGGTGGTGCAGGTAGCAGTGGTGGCTGGTCCTGTTGTCTCCTGTGTGTGCTGGCTGACCATTGGCCCCTGGCTGCTTGGGCTGGTGGGGGTGTCTTGTGGGAGACCTGTGGGACATAGGGAACACACTGTCAGTGTCTACTATCTGTTATCAACTTCCTAATAAACTATTGCCTATGAACTGCCTACTTGACTACATTGCCCATAATGCATCATTCTGGTGTTTGCTACTCTGAAATGGAGCAATCTTGGTTGTGCATGCCCCTGTGTACAAAGTGGGTGGGGGTATGGCATTGATGAGGGTACATGCATGTCACATGGTACTCACCGGTTGATGGTCCTGGCTCAGAGGTGTCCAGATCTCCCATCCCGCTTACAGCCTCAGGCTCTAGGGTCTCTTTTACCCTTTCCTCCAGGGGTGTGGGTGGTGGTGCCGTTGATGGTCCCCCTCCTGTGCCTCTCATCTCCCGGAGCCGCTCTGCCACCCTCTCCTTGGTCCGGGAGCGCAGGTCATACCACCTTTTCTTCAGTTCTTCCACACTCTGGTGGCTGACCCCCAGGGAGTTAACTTTGTCCTGGATCTCCTGCCAAATTCTTTTCTTCTCTGTGTCTGGCACGGTGAGGGCAGCCCTGCCAAACAGCTCGTCATGGTGCTGACAGCACTCATCAGTCAGCACCTCCAACTCCTTTTCAGCAAACTTTAGCTTCCTTTTCCTAGGATTGTCAGCCATGGTTGCAGGAGCTCTGTTTGTTAGCTGTGCTGAAGTTGAAATGGGTGTGGTCCTCCCTCCTCCCAGGTGTATTTGTAAACTTCCTGGCTGTGATGTCATCATCATGTGCCAGGAAGTGTTTTCCTGAGTGTTCTGAAGTGTTTTCCAGAGTGTTCTGCAGCACCTGCATTCAATTTTCAGCACAGTCGCTATTTCCGACGCACACTCGCAATTTGCGAGTCCGTTTTTTGCGCGGTCGCAAAAAGCGACCTCGCAAACAGCGGACTCACTATCTGCGGTGCGACTCCGTTTGCGAGCCGCAAATTGTCCTCGCACTTTCTACCTGCATTGCAGTTAGCGAGTCAGAAATTGCGAGTCACAAAGAATCGCAATTTGCGAGTCGCTATTTTTTACCTACCTACATCTGGCCCTAAATGTTATAATGTTTTCTTCTATATCATTGGAGGTTCCCATGGATGGCTTAAAAAGAAAGAGATGGTGTAATATTCTGCATGTCTCCCTCTAATCAACAGACAGAATTCCTACAGTATATCAATGCTTTTCTGAATATGCTTTCCCCATAGGTCTGCTATGAAGATAACTGCAGAAACTGCTAAAGCTAGAAATGTTGCTTTTATGACAGCTATTTACATTAATGACGCAGAGGACACAAAGGCAGCTATTATTTATATTTATTTTAGAGTATT
The DNA here is from genome assembly GCF_031143425.1 of Pleurodeles waltl. Classification (NCBI taxonomy): domain Eukaryota; kingdom Metazoa; phylum Chordata; class Amphibia; order Caudata; family Salamandridae; genus Pleurodeles; species Pleurodeles waltl. The sequence goes on from NC_090438.1 coordinate 297,158,255, forward strand.
AAATCTGGGCTTCAGTCAACTCTTTTTACTTTTCTCTGGTGTACTTTTATAGAAAGGCTCTAGTGCACTGGAAGTTTATCAACTGTATTCACTTGTTACCAATTTTGCATGCATTGATGATACTTCTTTCTAAAAGATCTGAACTACAATTGACCTGGATTTAATTTCAGGGTAGACAGTGCAAAAGAAAGAGATCTACAATTCTATTTAAGTATTCTAAGAGAATGTGTTTATCGGGGTCCTGTCTGTCAGCAGGCAATGTGACATAACACTCTAGTATAATGACTTTTACAGCGGAGTAGCTGTGCAACGCATGAGCATCTGCAATACACCTTTCAAAACTTGCTTCTTGTTATAATTTAGATGTGCTACCTCTAGTCACCTGGAATTTTAAAATGTCATAGCGACTCTACTGCAATGAGTTATTAAAGTCGAGATGTGACACCACAGTGCCTGCTTAACCCAACAGACAGTGTGAAAGACAAATCACTGAGCACAATTACAACGGCTATTTGAACAGTGACAAGGATATCTAGTCTTTCAGCTTTTCTGAGCTACTTTTGCCTGAAGATGAACATAAAGGGGATATTTATAGCAGCACGTTCAGTTTTTTGAACTGCTCAAGTGCTACAATTCTTTGAAAGTGACATATATTAAACTGCTACACATCACTAACTACTTATTATTTATTTCTGCACTAAATGTTTCTAATTTATTCTAGCGATATGCAACCAAACCATGCCTTCAAATGAAAGGGACCAATGATTTAACCTTTACAAACGTAAAGTTAATAATGAGACAACATATTCTAAGGAATAAATACCCTCGGCTGTGTGTTTAAAATATATTGTAAGTCATCTGCCAGATGTATGACTATATAAATGAAACTCAACCTTAGCCTCGATCTGTACATCAGTGATACTTAACCTTTTGACTTCTATGGACGCTCACTAAATATGTAAAGGAAGCCAAGGACCCCCCACCTAATGAACTTCAACCATTTGATTCTCTAACTAATATATACTGAAAAAGGGAAGCTAGTATATAGCAAACTAAAACACACATTACTAAATATTTTACTTAATTTACAAAGTAAACAGAAAGCAAAAATCAAGTTTTTAAAGGTGATGCTTTTCAAAATGTAGTTTGATTTTTAAAATGTGAAGCAATGTGCTAGGCTCTAGCACATCACTGTATCTTTTTTTGCTTCTAATGCATGCTATATTTGTGTGGGACATACCAGTGCATACTAAATTATATTTTCTCTATGTGGACTGATCCTATGACTCAAGCTACGGATTCTATTTTAATTTATAGACTCATGTTTAAAGTTGCTTCACATTTACAGTGTTTTAAATCTTTCAGTTTTGTTTGTATGTGCATTATTTATCTGCTAATAAGATTAAATATTTAAGAGAATCACAGCCCCCTCTGAGTAGGCATCGCAGACCCCCGGGGTTTCTCAAACCACAGTTTAAGAACCTCCACTCTATAAGGTAATTTAGCTCCTCAGTGACTCACGATATCCTTAGAACATACAGCAGACTGTACATTATCCTATGTATTATAGCTGTAATACATGTGTCATGTGATGTTAGAACATGGCTATTTCAATGAAAGTAAAGGTAGATTTGTATACATAGTTTAATGGTTTACATGTATTATTTAGCTCTTTAAAGGTAACAACAGACCTAGGTTCAGTAGTGAAGCTAGTTATTGTTGAAAGCTGGGAGATTAGTAGGGATAAGTATGCACCTGCCACTGGCAATAAGTTCACAACCCCAATGTAAGGTCTAGTCAAGGTCTCAATACATTAGCCCCTGGCTCAGCCCTTGGTAGCTGGCTGCGAGCAGGCAGGCCTAACTCTGGTGACAGGTATGTAAAGCATTTAAATACACCAATACAGTAAATTAGTAAGACACAACATACGGTAAAACTCCCACACAAATTTATAAAAATAGGAACTATTTTTATCATTAAAATAACACCAAAACAGCAAACGTCCAATAGGGAGAACCGGAGATATGACTTTTTAAAGATTGAATCAAAAATGTGCTTTCTCATGCTTAAAAGCGAATAGCGCCAGCTGGGGACATCTGGTTGAGCTTGACCGAGATCAAGTCACAATTAAGGCTGACCACAATGTAGCCCTGCTTGGATACACTTGGTGGGAGGCCTCAAAGTTTTATCTTTGGATTTAGTCTTTTTTCTGGAGCTTTTTACTCTGGTCGTTGGGCAAGGCTCCTCGTCAGTCCAGGATCAGATTCAACGTCATCAACTTTCTTTTCCACAGGGCCCCAGTGAAATCCTGGAAGTCTTGCTGACAGGGAAAAGCTTCAGCTGGATGACCCTGAGGTTCAGCCCAGGTCGCGGGACGTTGATGAGTCGGTCACCTTATGGAGCTTTTTCCAAATTTGCTCCAAAGTTCTGAAACTACTTCCTGAAGTTCCCCTTGAGGGTTCAAAGAGCCCAAAACACAAACATGAGGCTCTAGAAGCTCTGAGATGGTCCTTGGATTTTTGGACCACAGTTCCCACAATGCACCTGGACAAATCCTTAAAAGTCCACTAGACACACTCCAAGAGGGGGACTTCTTGTGGAGATGGTGCAGGGAAGCTCTGTTAACCTGTTGCTTTCAGGGAGCCCACTCCTTAATCTTTTTGGAATTGGAAGCAAGGTAAAGTCCTAAGGGCTGTAGTTCGGTGTGTGCAGCAGGAGCAGTGCTTTAAAGAGCAGTCCTTTGGGTTGCAGACCAGGGTTCCAGCAGGGCAGTCTTTCTTCTCCTTGCAGTTTCAGGCAGCAGTTCTGAGTTGTTATGCAGCTCTCACATATTTATTCAATGGTCTGGGGGGACAAATAGGGTGCACCCGTGTCTAATGAAGAGCAGGGTGCCACCAAAAAGCATGACAGCTTCCTCCAAAGTGTGGCATAGCCTTGCCCCGCAAAATCCAAGATGTAGAATTCCTCTCCAACAGCGTAAGACTTGGCTAAACCAACCTATCAGTGTGGCTCATTAACACTCCCCCTCCAGACCATCTGCAAATTCCATTCCTTTGCCTGCCATCTGGCTGTGTGGTATGGGAAGAGGTGGTGGGCCTGGCTTGCATTCCTTTCTCTCTTTGAAGCCCACTTTGATTTACCCAGCCCCCTTTCTATCCTGTGCTCTGCAGAGCCCCTCCACCGGATAACCTCTGCTCTATGCCTGCCACTTATCACCTCATCAAAGCAGGCTGGCTAAGCTTATTAAGGGTGACCAATCAGGAAAGCTTGTAACAAGGCAGAATTTTGACTCACAGAAACAAAAGTCTTATAACTTATTTTCTGCAATCGTTATGATAAATTCAATAGTGGCAAATTGTTGGATTTATCATTATCAATCTTTTGAGTCTTTGAATGACATTTCTAGCTCCTTCCTAGCAATATTTATACTTAAAAAAAATATTCCAATGTTAGCCTGTGAAGCTAAGTACCTACAATGGGGAAAACAAAATGGGCAGTTTTGCCCTCACCAGGGCAAATAAAAATATCTTGTATAATGTCCCTGCTTATAGTTACATGGCACTCCACCCACCACTGGAGCATCTAGAGGAGACCTTAGGGGTGACTTATATGTAAAAATAAGGTAGAGTACCACTTTCGAAGTACCTTTAATTCCAGAGTCGAATTGGTATGTATTTTACTTTTAAAGGCAGTCTGCAAAGCAAAAGTGACAGTAGACAACACAGCAGATTCCAGAAAAAACTACTGGCTCTCTAAACCTCCCTGCCTTATTATATACTATGGACATATGGGTAGTTTGAATCTGGCTTGCCTAATTACATACTAGGAACTTACAAGGGTCTGTCATTGCCAATTGTAAATATACCTAATTACCATATACCTTTTTTTATCAGAGCACTGGCCCTGGGCAGCATTGCCCAGGACACAGTCAGAGTCAGTTACCACTAGTATCAGTCAGAAATAATAGGATGAACTGGGCAAAAAGGATGACTTTCTCACAGTTATCATATTCATTTATACTTGAGTAGTGTCTGTCACAACAGTGAGTATTATATTTTCCTACTTTTTTTGCAAGATCGTTGTGAGTGCACTGGGGTTTTACATTCGGAAAATCTGGGTCTCTTGTAATTATAAATAACTAAAAACAAGCTGCACGTATTATCTTAACTTATACAAAGGCTAGTTTATTAATTTGCATAACACACTTGTGTAATTAAAATGTCTCTATGAGATTTCCATGCTATGGCTGTCCTTTTCTTTGTTCACAACAGAGCCAGATACATGGATTTATGTTGTTGTTGTTTACCTTTTTTAAATTCAAATATGTCCAATAGACATGAATTTGAGTATGTTCAGGCAAATATTTTATTTCAGGTTCAGTAACCTAGGATCAGTGCTTATTTTATAAAATAAAAAAAAATGAGTGCCTGTGCCCAAAGCTCTAATCAGAGGCCCGTGACCGGTGCAATTAATTGTCGGCACATTTGCATAACCTTAAGTCCATCTCATGCCTGTTTAATTCACTACCAGACACTCATTGTTCCTTCACGTCGCTCCTGCAGGTCCTTGCTTTCTCCCATTACTGGTTTTCCATATTTCACTTTCTCCATTGTTCTCCAGGGAGCTTTTTTTCTCTATCTTGCTCTCGGTAAATGTCCAATGCTGAAAAATAAGTGCTGATCCTCAAAAATGAGTGCTGGACCCCCCCCCCCTCTATGGCAAGCACCAGCTAAAATGAAACAAGGGGCAAGATGATACTGTCCTTGAGTTCATTCAGGATTGTTCCTCAGTATGCATAATCACCTTCCCAGTTTGTTTTTGTAGGAATTGTTTGTCGTTTTAGTTTCATTTTATATTAGTTTTACACTAATGACTATAGTAAGAAAATAATAAACCCTCCCTATTCTGTCTACAAAGTATGTTCCCTACAGTTCACAAAAAATATTTACAATGCTGTAAATGATTGACTTGTTCAGGTAGGCTAGCAGTATGACTTTTTTGACAGTTTTTTGCAACCTGTTTACATTTCTTCTGAGTGCTGGTACAGAGACATGTTTGACATTTTTGGGGTTTTACTTCAGACTTTTCCAAAAGAAGTAAACAAAGAAATCACAACTTTTTCAAACAGTGTGGCCAAACCGAGTAAAATATCTCCTTGAAGTTTCCTACGGATTAAGCCAAAGCTTCCTTGAAGTTTAAGTGATCCTTGTAAATGGCCTACATAGAAGTTCACCCACCACTAATCACAATTGTATTTGTAAGGATATGTAATATTAGACATTTACTTTTGCCCATGGGCCAAAAAACAAACTCTGAAAAACATAATATATAACAGCAATTTGTATAGAGCGGTTACTGCGATTGTACCATACTTAATAGATTATATTCACACGCTTATGGCATTAGAAGATACTCAAAGTGGATATCAATCGCTGTGGCTAATCACTTATTCTAATACGTTAATCACATTTTGCCCAAGAGTCACTGAAATTCAAATTAAACCAGAGTGATGGCGTGGGCCACGAAACATAATGCACTTGTCACATTTTCTCACTTAATTGTAACCTACTCTGGCAATGCCCCAAACACCTAAGTTAGCTAAAATACAGATCACACAGCACCAGTAACCTAATACATATGTCATTCTTGTTGTCAGAACATATAAGAAGTTTTTGAATTGAATGCATCGCACCGAGAAAGTTCTAACATTCATTCTTTATGTGGAATATGAGCATACATATTTAACAAAACAATATATGTTTAAAGAAAATAAATATAAAGTGTTCAGATCTGGAAACAGCAAACCTAAAACCTTTGCAATGAGAAAATCCATACTTGTGTTATTAAATTATAGCTCAACAGCGATTTATACAACGTGTGTTAGAAATGATATTACTTTTTAGTGATATTGATTTACTTAGGAACTTTAAGATGGTTTTGCAATTCATTCTGACTGAAAAATGTTCTTCCTATTCATAAGGACGTAGAGCAACAAAGTGCAGAACACTTAAGGCCCAAGATTTCAAAGAACAGTGTTGGAACTTTGAGTTATTACAAGTGCACGACAGGAAGACTGTATGTTTAAGGGTGTCGGTGATTACATGTTGCTTGAAAGGTGACTGTGCATGCCTGTGAAATGGAAATGTGCCTGTTGTTTCCATTATAGGTTTAGAACATATAGCTCTGAGGGAATCATTGGAATGAGTTTAAAGCACAGTAACGATTATTATCATCAGTTGTTGGAAATGTAACACTAGTGGGGCATACATACTCCCTTTGTATCATGACTCAACTGGCGTTTTCTAAAGAAATGGCATAGATTTAAGTTCTTGCATGAATAGATATCCTTTACTGTCTTTTCCCATGTTATTTTTCTACTTGACCAGTGCATTTAATGTTGTGTGCAGAGTCTGCTCCCTTGAATATAAATTGCGTTTCTGAACCTTGTTTCGTTACCAAGTCATTCCACATAGGCCAACGGCGCTGGAAGAGGGCGCCCACTGCCTGAATTTGAATGTTGGTCTATATGTCTCCAGAGCAAAACTGAAGTTGAGGCGGGCTGCCTAATTTTAATTTTTGTTCCTTCAGATACTTCTGTCTCTAAGTGGAAATAGAGAGATTCTGAAAAGAAGTCCTCACCTGTTGCAAAACTATCCATATTCTTAGAAGTCAGATACTGATGATAAGGTAGGGGCCTTTTCTGGACTAGAACAGTGCCTGAGTTTTTGTAAAAATATACATAACAAATGCAAAAAATAATACATAGAGGGACATTGCTTTGTTGAAATGTCATTCACATTCTGGATCAGACTGCGGTTATCATATATAGAATGGGGAAATGGGTCAGCCCCTATCAGCCTCTAGCTTTGCTGCCAGTGCCATTCACTTTTTTGATGAGTTCAGAGAACAAAACATTTGGTGGTTGCAGTGTCACGCAGTGCGAGTGAAGACAATGTTCTGTTTCCTTCAGTTTTAGGAAGGAAGAACACACCATCACTTGTGTTCAATGTCAGCTTCCTTGTGAGAAGTGCCACTATAGACACTTCTCTGTCTTTGCACGCAAAGGTGCCACCTTCACATATTATCAGGCAGACCTTCCAAGTGGGTTCGTTTTTGTTTCTTTGGACAGGCACAGAGGCTATTGTGCATGCGCATTACAGTGATCCTGCCAGGGACTGAAGTTAGCTGCTCCTTGAATGATCACTGTGCCATGGCAGTACTGGGCAGCGCCTAGCAGGCCACGTACACAGCCAGCATATGGACGCCAAACATTCATCAACATTGACTGCAGCAGGGGATTCTGATCCAGTGTCTCCTTCTTCCCTGTCTTGCGTGGCAGAACACTAGCTAGGATGACCACTTCACTCCAGGTCATTACATACACTGTTTCCGCTTCTCAACTTTCAAAATCCATCATTGATTTCAGATATGTTTGTCTGATTAGTTCAATGGAAGCAAAACAAGACTGCAACATCCAAAATAAATGAGGCTATCACACAAACGTCCAGGCATAGAAAGTGTGTTCCCAGAAACCAGGCTTCGGGGGTCATCCTCACCCTAGCCTTTCCATGCCACCAGCACAATCTGAACAGTGCACCTTGCTGTCTTCGGTAAGGCTGGAACGTGTTTCTGTGTTTTATACGAAGCTGTTGGACACACATGAGATGATATTACACTTATTGCTTTTGGTAAACATTGTGCTCCGACTGCGTACTGATGTCAGAAGACACTAATTTGCAGGGTCCTATTTTTGACTCAGACATAAACTGACTTGTTTCCTCTGTAATGGTCTAAAATAGGGACCCTTGCAGTTTTACGGAATATGATGCATTCTGCCAGACTCAATATCATATCCCAAAAAAGCGAGCACACCTTTTATGCCACCTTCCAGCCAAGCCAGAATGGATAGTAACATCCACTGTCTTCCCAGAATGCGTTCCCTCTGTTTATTACTGCTGGCATGTACACATTGTTTACAGTTACTCATGTTGAATTGCCAGTTTCTTGTGCTACAGCCCTTGGTAGTAAAATACCTTGTGCTGGGTGGAGGCTGTCATTGTTGCAGTCTCATAGGTTTTAACAACACAGCGTGTTTGCCTTTGTAGATCATTGGATAGATGAATGAATTAATGCATCTGCAGCTGTGAAATGTGTAAATTACCAGTGACAGCAACACTATGATAAATCTGGTCCTACGTTTGTAGCATCCACCCCAGGAGGACACCCAAGGATGGAGGAACCCATCCTAGGGAAGTAAAGGTAAGTTCAGGTAAGTATTTTATTCCGATTTTTTGTGTGGCATAGGGGGGCCTGATTTGGGCCCCCCTACATGCCACTATGCCCAATGGCCATGCCCAGGGGACATAAGTCCCCTGGGCATGGCCATTGGGCAAGGGGGCATGACTCCTGTCTTTGCTAAGACAGGAGTCATGTCAATGGAGGTTGGGTGTCAAAAGAAATGGTGCAAATCCGGTTTGAGACCTGAATTTTGCCTCAGACCTGACTTGCACCATTTTTTGTGTCACAACCCCCATTTTCCCATACGCCGGCGCTGCCTGGTGTGAGTCTTTTTTTTTTACGCACACCAGTCCGCAGCGCCGGTTAACGTCATTCCATTAATAAGGTGCCCGCATGGTGCGTTGGAATGGCGTTAGCCGGCTGTAAATTTTTTGACGCACAACTACGTTGGCGCAGTTGTGCGTCAAAAAGTATAAATATGGGCCTTAGTGTCCCTGAGCTAAACTGCTGTAAACCTCTGAGGTTATTTTTTGGTACCTAATCTAGGCCATTTATTGTATGTAGATTTCTGTCTCTCGATTGTCATTGAAAGGTTTTATGGTTGGCTGTGATTTATCTGCGGTGAACAATAGTTGTGTTTTTTTCTGTTGCCTTGTTAGCTGAGAGGAATATTTCATCAAGTCGTGAATAGTAGTTTACAATTGCACACAACTGTATATAAAGAAACAATGCTGTCAACATTAAAAAATACATGATGTGTTGCAAAATGGTGCTGAGATTAAGCTCCGTGCAGTTCAGCCTTGACAAATACAAATCTCTCCAACCAAAACCATTATGTGATTGGGCCTTTGGAATGGATTCCTCATATTTTCATTTCTTATCATTTACAACTTTCATTATTCATTAAGTATACTACACATCCTGCCACTGATTGGGGCGTAATTTCTCGCTTACGCCCCGAGATTTATATCCTTATCTATGTACTATTTGTATACAATGGTTTTGCTGTAGCCAGAAACTAGCTGGGAAGCAAAGGAGAAATTATGGAATTTTTATGTGACTGCACGGCCTTTTGTTTCTTTCCCTTTTTGATTAGTCTTTGGAAAATGTGTAATTAAAATGCGCCACATTTCATTTTTAGTATTAGAATAGAGGGTTTTTTAGGGCAAACTGTTTTACTTGTAGTACCATACTTGTGATACAGTGTCAACATGCTTCATTTTTCTCATCAACAGCGTGTGCCCTTTCCCATGTACCTGCCAAACTTCGCATTGGTATAAACAGGGTATACTGATCCTCCTCAGAGGTACAGGCAAGACAATGTTTGTGAATGACATAGTAAAACTCAGGAAGGGGATTTAAAGGGAAGACTTTGAGGCTGACTTCTACTTGAATGAGGTCATGGGGAGAGCCGAAGGGAATGGCTGGAACGGTCGATCAATAAGATCATATATAGATTTGTTTTAATATCTAACTGTACCTATGAAATCACGACATATTAACAATGTTTCCAACAGGATGTGAGCAAAGTATAAAAATTTGCGATCAGCTTAAAAACTGTGAAAATAATTCAGTTGTAATAAAGAGGCAAAAATGGAACGTTGAGTGTGCTTGGGTCAAGCACTTTTCTCCCTGTAGACGTTAAATGTATCTAAGAGCAGTTTTGAGCAAACACGAAGAAATATTCATTAGGTGTCCCCTTCTAGCAAGGAGGATCAAGGTTTGCGAATGACATGGAAAGGGTTCAAGGAGAGTACAGGGTGGTAGCCTTCAGATTACAGGCTGGGAGGGAGCTTAAATGGAGAATTGTGAGGGCATCCCCATATTACTACCGGAGAAAGACATCACGGAATGGTTCCAATTGTAGTGAGTGTCCCCTAAGCTGCATCTTCCACAGCAAACGGTGATTCTGTCACCACCCTCTACCTCACATGTGTCATTCCTTTGACCAGTCCTTGTGTAAGGAGATCATGCATGTCACTGTTGCCAATGGTGGTAGTCTGAGCGCTACATATAAACCTCTGCCTGTTTCTCGGGTGCTGACAGCATTGTGCTGAGAGTGTGACAAGCATGACACATTGGAAAACGAATTATTGGTAAGGGCAGGTAAGTACCTACACTTAGCAATAGGCCACTAACCTCCATTAGGGTCCACTTACGTCTCAATAACTTAAACCCGGCTCAACCCTTGGTAGCTTGGCAACGAGCGACAAGGCTTAACTTAGGAGACATATGTGTAAAGCATTTTAAAATCACAAAACAGCAAATACGTAAAACACAAAGCACAATAAAAAAAAATCAACACCAATTAATAAAAATAGATTATATTTTTATCTTTAAAATGACACCAACACGATTAAAATAGGATATGGGGAACTGGAGATATGAATTTTTAAAGAATTAATGCTTTTTAGCGCTTAGAAATGAATAGCGCCAATCTGGTCATCTGGTCGCACCTCAACCGGGGCAAAGTCAAAGTTTGAAGCTGACCGTGGTGGAGCCCTGCTTGGCTACAGCTCGCAGGAGGCCTCGGTCAAAAGTTTACCTTCAGACTTAGTCGTTTTCTTAAAGATTTTCTTCAGCGGGACCAAGTCGCCAGTCCAATCCGACCTCCTGGAACTCTTACTCGGATACGCATTGTGGGAGCCCTCAGTGGAGATTTTTACCTTTGGACTTCGTTGTTTATTCCAGGTGAAAATCCTTTGACCAGGGCAAACCTGAATCTTCATCCGACACCCCTGGAGCACTCTTCAGACACACTGCCTGGGAGGTCCCAGTCAACTTATTACGTTCGGACTTAGTCACTTTTTCCGAGATTTTCTTCACCTGGATGAGCCTGCAAGTCAGGCTAGGACACGGTTGAGGCACGCTGGCTAGAGTTGCCGTGGTGGGTCGGTTCCTTTATGCAGCGTTTTTCCAAAAGTTCTCCAAACGTCTCCAAACTTCTGGGTCTTCTTCCAGATGTTCTTTTAAGGTTCTTTTGGTGTCCACAGCTCACCCCAGTGTTCCAGAAGCTTTGAGATGCTCCTTGAGGGTGCGGACTACAATTCCCAGAATGCACCTGGTGCAAACTCCAAAATGGCCACTGGACAGTGGTCAACTGGTCAGTTTCCTTAGGAGTTTGTGCAGGGGACTCTGGTTAACAATTTTTACCTGTAGCAAACAGGGAGTCCCTCCTTGAACTGTTGAAGCCAGGCAAAGTCCTTCTTGCGGTGAAGTCCAAGTGTGCAGCTGGTGCAGTCCTCCAGAGTGCAGTGTCCAGGTGCAGGTCAGAGGTTCAGCAGGGCAGTCCTTCTTCTTCTGTAGTTCTCCCTTGGTAGAATCTGGTAGGAATCTGAGGTGTGGGTGCAGGTCCGCCAGTTTTATCCTTGCTCCTGGGTGAAAAACTGGGGGATCCTGGTTCTCCAATCATGTGCAGGGTCCTTCCCTCTGTGATGACCACTTCCTGGGAAGTGTGTCAAAAATCAATCCCGGGGAGCAACCTTCCTCAAAAATGCATCATGGCTGAATGTGATTTTTGGAGGTTACATCTGGCTGAGCCCACCCACTAGTGTGGCTAAACATCTTAATCATACCCTTCTCCTACCCTCTCCTAATCTAATCAAGGGGCACCTACTTTTCTGGGTTTGCAGGATGTGTGGGAGGTGCTGGGTTGCTCCAAATGTCCTTCCCTGACTTTGAAGACCAGTTTGGCAGCCCTCCCCCTTCCTGCTTCCCCATCTGCTGAGGGAAGATCTCCTCCCCCAGGTACATCTCTTTGTGTTGTGCCCAGGCAACTTCAAACCTCATCAAGCAGCAAAACAATACATTGCTGAAGTTGGCAACCTTTTAGGTAAAGTTTAAAACTCTTTACAAGTTATATTAAATCCAACAATTGTATGTTTTGAGATTTATTATAACAATGAATGTGATACCAAACTTAAGGTATCTGACACTTAAAGGGACTTCATAAATTAAAATAAAGTCTCCCAATTCTGGCATATGGAGGCCATTCACTACAATGAGGGAAAAAAAAATTTGATTGTTTTACCTCAACAGGGCTTATAAAGCTATTTTTATAAGGTCCCTGCTTCTAGTTACATGACACCCAGCCCTAGGGGCACATAGGGCATAAGGCAGTTTAAGACTTTGGAACTACTTTTAATTCCAAAGTCGAATTTGCATGTAACTTTAATTTAAAAGCAGCCAGCAAGGCAGGCCTGCATTTAAAATGATACTGGGCACCTCAGCAGTGCACATATGGGTGCACCACCTATGCTGGGGTTCCTAAACCTACATGCCCTACCATATACTAGGGACTTATAGGTAGGTTGATATAGCCAATTATAATTATCCTAATTTGCATACTGATTTTATACAGAGCACAGGCCCTGACACTGGTTAGCAGTACCCAGGGCACCATCAGAGTCAGGACAACACCAGCAAAAAGTGAAAAATGGGGACAAACAATTAGGGGGCTTCTGCAATCAGCCCTGTTTTCTCACACACATAGGATGGAAAATGCTGAGTAAATGCTTTTACTGCACCACACAGGTTTTAGCCAGTGGACCACTGAAAGGAAATGACTGCACTATTGCTTTCTGCAGAGAAAGATGGAGGAGATGTTGCATGCTGGCTAGAGCTGCCAAGTTTGGAACTTGGGGACCTAAGTTCCGGTCCCAGCAGCCATGCTTGACTCAACAAAGCAGATCACTTAGGGGCTGATTTATTGTTTGGAGTAGGTCTTTCACTCCTTCAAGGCGACTGAGTAAAGTACTCTGTCGCCCTGACTAGTGACTGCACAGCAAATTGAGAGATGTCCGTTTCCCCACCAAACATCTCCTACATTGACAGAATCTGCCATCACGCCATCTTGCTCCATCAACAGGATGGAGCCATATGGCATTCTTTCACTATCTTTTCTTTGCCAAAACAAAATACCAAAGTGGGATTTTTTTTTTTTAAATAAAAAAAGCAATGACCATCTTGTCAAAGGAGTTTGTTCCCCTGGCATGGCGGAGTCAATAACGTGTTTTTACTTTCACTTACCACAATGTTTTGGACTTTTCTCCCATGCCGTGGGGAAGTCATTAAAAGTTTTTTACTTTCAGTTACCACCGTGTTTTGGATGATGGTGTGTGAAAGTAAAAATTTGACAATTGTCTTCCTACTCTAAGTCAGGTAGGTGGACAAATGGACAAAATGTCTGAAGGCCCTTACTCAGTCAGGCAATAGGAGCAGTATGTCAGCGTCAGCGATGGAATAGTTTCTATTGCTGACATACTTAAGTTTTGTCTGAGTCTAAATGAGGCGGGGAGGAATTTCAGTTTAGCAGAGAGGGTACCCTGTCAACATTGGGATGGAGTACCCCTCCACCAAATACTTATCTCCCTGTGCCCAAAATGTGATTTGCAATATGTGAAATGTATTTGTGTAGTCCCCATTTAGTGCCTAAATCACAATGGTAACTTGCAGGTTTGAGTAAGTTTACATTTTTGAGTATGTATACTAGTTTTGGGCATTCACACACTCTGACTGTAAGTTACTGCTAGTCGTACACATCCAGCCACTGGTACTGCAACACCTTCCCATACAAAATAATTGAGAGAGGGACTTAAAATAAAACATCAAATAAAATGATGATAAATAATTACAAATTGACATAAATACCAATAAATGTAAAAACAACATAAACATTTATATATTTAGGATTTAATCATAAAATATTTTAATAACCTATTTTCAATGAAAAATTAATTAATCTCTAATTAATTAAGTTAATCACTTTTAATAACTAATAATGCACATTAAATAATATATTAGGTGGGAATTTATTTTTTGCTTTAAACATCAGAAGAACAGTCTTAATTACGTTCAACATATTTCCATTCATTCTCATTTAAATTCCATTTTAATTTACTAGTGCTGTACCATATGTTTTATTTTATTCTACATTTAAAGTACACTTATAAAAATAATTTAAATTACTGCTTTACATTAAATGTTTTTCAAGCTTAGTTTTGAGTTAAGACTACATAACACCTTAATGTGTATTTGTAAATGTTTTAAATGATGTAGAGAATAAATTAAAAGGTATTCAATTATGTTTTAATAAAATGTATTGTTACATTATTTCTTAAAATTCAAAACGGGTTAATGAAATGCATTATATTTAAATAATTAAGATAAACTATTTTTAGAAGCTTTTTAAACTTCCATTTATATTTTACCTGTTTTAAATAATTTAATTTAACATTATTTCCTTTACAGTATTTTAAGTTCTTACCTCCATTATTTATGGTTGTCAGACCCCTTCGAGGGGCCAAGATTTGTTACTCCTTGATAAGGCATCCTAAAATGGAAAGGTGTTGCAGTACCAGTGGCTGGCCATATGTAGTTCTGGTCTTACTACTGTGTTTTTCTTTTTAAGATGTAACGGAAACTCATAGTTTGTGAGTACCAAAAAGTAGTAAACTTAAAAGTATAAATTTACTAAAAATTGTATCAGGCCCTTAATGTACAAAATATACTAGATTGTTTCCCAACCCTTCCCATAAAATGTACATTTCTTTGTTGCTTCCTAGTTAGGTTCACACTTCATAACTACCAATACATACATTCACAGTTTATCATTAATATGCATTTTTACTACTTTCAAGAGTCAGATATATCTGTAATATTACAAGTTGCTGCTCATGATTAAAGTTTTATTATGGTATAACACATTCGTATACTATGAAAATGGTTAAGAAGTAAAGACATTCTGAAATGTAATACTGTACATGAGCTATGGTCAACTAATATGACATCTGTGTAATGGTAGATGAATTGTTTGTTTTATCGTGCATAATAACATCTGCATAACAGAAAGAATCTAAATATCAGTTTCATTGTTTTACACATCACTGCTGTGCCAAATTTTAACCACTTCCGATCAACCATCAATATAGTTGTGTTGGGATATGTCTGGGACTAAATTGTAGAACTGGGTAAAAGATGCAACAGGAATAATTAACCTGTTTTTTCCAAATCTTTGGCATTTGTAATACAGAAGGGGAGAAAGATGTTTGCACCATTTTTACTAAAGCAATCACAAATGGGTATTCCCTTATTAGCATGGCAACATAGTCTCACGAAAAATAGGGAACAACATTGTCCCTGTACCTGTGTCATATTACTCACGGAAGGTTTTTGCATACAAGGACGTCAAATCCGAGGATGAGTTCACTTCACTGTTACCCACAACAAAGACTGTAAGGAAGACCCACAAATGCATTCCAGAGTGGCTGCTACATTGCATCTTGCCTTAGTAATATAAGATGTGCAAACTGTGCATCCACTCTGTGCATCAAGAGTACACCTAGGCTCCTGTCCCATGCTGAAGTGCGAAAGACTTCACAGAATTACCGACACAAGGCAAATGACAGATGCTGGGGGACCACAGGCAATGCACCCAGTATGTTAATCCCACTCATTACAGCAATATTTTTATTCGTAATCCTGCTCTTTGTAGCAATAATTTAGTAACCTGTTAAGTAAGGATACTAAAGCTAGGGTAGTTGTCTGGCTGTCAGTTTATTACAACGTGTATCACATTCAGGGTATAAGGACATTGGCAGTGGTATGTCATTATTGGCATCGAGTCATAAATTATCTTCCAAGCATCCATATAAACCTTTATACAATTAGTATACACCGAAGCATTTTTACCTGGACATCTTGCACATTCAAAAACCACAGCTGGCTTCCTGTAATTTGGTATTTGATGTCTCTCACATGATTATCAAACATGTAGATGTCAAATCACGCCATCATCTGCGGTCTGACACTCGGATATCCCATCTGAAATGTCCACGTTCTGTTTCTCATTATCTAAAAACCTGTGAAATAATGACTTGACTCAAAAGGCAGTTTCAGCTTGCCTTCTGTAACAAAAAAACACACACAGAAGACGAACGTAGGTATTGTAGTATCGCATCGTAAAAGGCTACTCTAATACGCCAAGTGCACGCAGCAATAAAGTAAAAATCATACATTGTGATGGTAAAAACAATCATAAATACATGTAGTTTCACATGCTTGCTTGCATGTCGGTATTTTTAAATTCAAGAGAACGTACGTACTATAATTATTATCAATACACCATTTCAGATCTTAAACAAGACTTTGCTGTTTCTAATTATTTTTTGACTTCCTAGTTATCATCAATGAATCAATAAATTGAAGCATTCCCATTTGCATTTAAAACTTGCAAGTGTCAAGAAAAATATGTATAATGTAAAAGGATTACGGAAAGGGTTGGGGTTTAATCAATTTTTTTAATGTATTGGTTTGTTACCTAGTCACCTTTAGAAAGTCCATTAATCATTTAAGGAATAAAGGTTTCGACCTGGGATAAAAGAAGCACGTCAGAGCAGCCAAGGGGAATAGAAATGTTTCATCTTAAGCTTTTTCAATTTTTTATCAATTTTGGGTCGATACAAGGGTCAATGTGAAACAAAGGGGTCAATGACAGATCACCTAGCTAAGCTTTACAAACAGTCGCAGGTCACAGAAGCAAGGACTTCTGAAAAAGGACCTTTTCCTACCTGAATGGTATTTTTCCTTGTGTTGATTCTCCTTGGCCAAAGATAACCATTTGATATACCAATGAACTGGCTGCTGTAGGTGTTATTAGGCAGTGACAGTGCCTCTGTACTTGTGGTTAGGTCACAGTTTCAACTAGAATATATGATGGGCATGATTACGAGTTTAGTTGCTATTTATCGCACATGATTGGGTAGGATAAATAACACCAGTTCGAGTTGCTAGGGAACAGCATGCAGATTTAGGAGTTTAACACAGCAAAATGTAGCATGATATGGTAAATACCTGCTGAAATGTAATGAAGGTTGAGGTATTTAATGCATCCAATAATTGTTGATGCGCTAAATACCTACCAAATCATAATTTCAACCCAGGCGTAAACTAGTGTTTTACACACTGGTCGCGAATATAACAACCAACTAATAATCAGGGCCTACGTGTTTTGCCTGTATTGGCATGTTTGAAGACTCTGCACATCTTTTTAAAGAAAAAAAAGTTAATGTAATACGGGTTCAGCATTGCTAGTTTCAGACAGATGAGTTAGAGGGGCTCAGGTTCTGAGGGGCTCAAAAGTGTTTTTTCCAATTGTAACTCTTACGGATTCTCTTCTCTACAGTACAATGGCTGAATACAATTACACCAAATTTGGCATTAAATTAGAGCTTTAATCAAGTGTCTGTGGTGTAAATGTGTTCTGTAGTTTCAATAAATCAGCATTTAAAAATATACACAAACTTGAAAACGTTAAAAACTTACAGATGGGTCATTGGTTCCCAAATGGTCTTCAGACTTAAATTTACAAACTATCCATGGACTAAATTTAAAATATGATTGAATGTGATTGGATGAGGGTTGAATTCCTATCCATTTCATCTCCACCGAGAAAAGTTAGAATCCCTGGATCCAAAGCCTCTGCATTGCTGACCTGCAAAAGTCTAGGAGGTGCCATCCGAGATTAAAACTAAAATACAATATACATTTAGACAAAGGTTTGTGGGGCCCAAGGACATGGTAGTCAGACCCCTTTGAAGGGCCAAGATTTGTTACTCCTGGTAAAGGGATCCTAAAATTTGCAGCAAGAGATCTTAGAACCTTGTTGAAACTCACAGCGGGTTTACAGACCTGAAGTTCCGACAAGAGTTTGTAAACCTTCAAATGGTACACATACCTTTACAACTTCAAATACTACAAATAGTATCAATAATCTATAAAAAATAAATAAAAAGATTGGACCAGCCTTAGTTTGGTCAGCCGAACCCTGTGGCCAGCAGGGGGTTCATTGCATTCCCTGCAGCCAACCCCTGCTGCCCAAGGCAAAAGCCACTCAAACCACAACTTGCACAACAAATGCAACGCTTCTCACATCACAAAAATAAAACAATTAACAACAAACATCAACATAAAACATAATTTGTTGTTGTCTTTCTTGTAGTGTTAATACAAATGTGATAAGCAATTTGACCTGCAATATTGTTCATGTCTTTTGTAACTGCATCTGTTGCATCAAAGGTGAAGCCATTAGCATTCAATTTAGTTTGCCGATTATGGTTTGCATGGATTTTGTGTAACCTATAGATATGGATTTGCACAATTAGGCAGGTGGTAGAACCTGGCATTTGACCAGACCCTACACCCAACCTCTAGCGTGACCACCACCCAATGTACATGGCCTCAACACAACATTGTGTGTGGTGATTCTTGCTTCTAGTGGGAAACAATGAAGCACTTTCAGAGGTTGTGGCCATGCTTTCACAAGAGAAGTCTCTATCTAGCCTACTGATTTTGAAGCATGTGCCTTCTATCAATGAGCATCTGTTGCAGTCCTATATCAAATAATATAGCTGGGAATATTGGCATCTCCCCCATCACCAGCAAGCTCTGTAGACTGCACTAGTTCATACAATATTTTAAGATCTCTTTATATGTACACACACACACACACACACATATATATATATATATTTCCTCACTTTGGTCCACATTTGGATTTTGGTGCTCTTTAACAACTGCGGGGTGTGACCTCTAGCAGCTGGACCTTTCTGTGACACATTTTTCCTCTGCGTTGTTCCCAACAACTAACTTCGAGTAGCACAGGATATGGTATTAGTGTTACAGTACTCCATTCGTGCAGCGAAAAGTCAAACCCTCTGACGTATTTCGGTCCATCCTGGACCTTGCTCACAGATGCAGGTCAAACTGCAATGCGTCAGATGATTTCACTTTTCGCTGCACGAATGGAATAATGTAAAATAGGATTACCATATCCTGCGCAACTCGAAGTTAGTTGTTGGGAACAATATATATATATATATATATATATATATAGTGAGAGAGAGAGAGATCCCACACACACACATATATATACTATATTTATTTTTTCACTGAAAAAAGCAAAGGTTTCAGTAATGTTATAGTTAGGTGAATTTATGAATTTATCGATGTCAACATTAACATTTTAAACTAAAAAACACAGATATTCAGTAGTTTATATCTAGCACCCCGCCATGTACTGCTTATGACCTCACATATCACAACACTCATGACATGATCTGTGACATCATTTATGACATCACTAATGAACTGATGACAACACTGATGACATCACTGATAACATAATTGACGACATTATCCAAACGTCTTGTGTACACATTGCTCTTTAAATGGATATACCATTAGAGCTATGAAAGTAAGTGAACAATAGCTCAGAATAAAATAAAGTGCCTTACTGCTATCATACATACAACACCCATAGGTAAAGCAAGATTGTGCTATTTGCAATATTGACCGTATACCACACTCCTCATGGGTAACTGAGTCTGTATTAACTATGAACCACAGGTGAAAAGGTAACCTGTCCTGCAAACGATATTCAATCTATTTCTAACTCTCCAGATACTCAAGCCGTGTTACGTAACTAATGGCGTACTACAGGAATTCTTTACCTCTATCAATTCCTTGGCATTCACTGAATCCACACTGAGCAATTATGTGGCTATGAGCAGAAAAGTGGGTACGGTTCATAGCGTTTACTCTATGGAAAGAGTTTACTCTGTGCCACACTGTTCATAGACAGTGAAACTCTCATGAGAAATATGTCACAGAATATTAAAAGGTACCTACTAAGCACTCTGTACACTCAATGCAAAACTTACCGAAAGAGCAATTTTTCACTTAAAAAACCAAGGTCTGAAGGTGCTAAAGGTCGTACTACCTGCAGCCTTCATACTGTGGTGAAAACTTTACAGATAACCCATCTTCTGAAGAAAAAAACTAGCACATGTACATAGGTTAGTACTTGGTGCACTCATTTCTCTATGTTAAGTGGAATTTGTCATGTTGAGATAATTCTATCTAATAACTCAAGGCTGCTTACAATATTCAGTATGTAGAACATAGGATCTTTGGCCTACTGGAAGCGTTCTGCAGTACCAAAAACTTGCATTGAACATAATGAACACAGGTCAACTGTCACCTGCTGCCAGAGTTACTCTTCAGCACAAAGTTGTTTAGTGCATTCAATACCTCTACACACCTATGATACATTAGAAGCACATGAGTTTTATAAACACTTATACCGATTAGCAGGACACAGGCTGTACAATCGTAGGTAGAAAAGTAGTATGATAGTTACCTGTCACTATTGGAACTGTAAAACAAACTAACACACTCATTGGATGATGTCATCAGTGATGTAATTTGAGATGTCATGAGTGATGTCATAAATGATCTCATAGAACATGTCATGAGTGATGTCATAAATGGGGTCATAAGCAATGTATGGTGGGGCAAAAATTATAGTTAGTTCTGCTAACTATAACTGGTGAATTTCTGTGTTTTGTTCTGTTTAAAATGTTAATATTGTCATTGACAAATTCACCTAATTATAATGTTACTTTGAGCTTTGTGTTATTTTATTCCACAGAATTTCTAATGTTTTTTTAAAAACAAAAATGGATCTTTTTATCACCCGTAACTATTACGCTACTTTAACTTTTGTTTATTTCAGTGAATTTCTAAGATTTGTTAACGTAAATAAATCATTTTTTGAGTTTATGTTTGGTAGAAAAACTGAAGAATATATCACGCGTGCGATATCATTTTGAAAGGGAATGACTTTGTACTTTGTACTGTAACATAATAGAAAGGGTACACAGTATGAATTCCCCTAAGAATTGGTGTTTAGAGCTTGTCCACATCCTTTCTGTCACCCACTGCTTGTAATGTGGGCACTAACTGTACATGATGCAGCCTGAATCCTACCCTCCTCACCGGAGGATATGATTTTGAGTTGTCTCACAACAGCATCACTGTGGTGCTGCTCGGATATAAGGATACTAGTGATTCCTTGTACTCTGTATTCTAAAGTGGGCAGAATATCTTTCTTTCTGTTGGCCCCTAAGTTATGTCAATGCCCAAGTTTCTAAGGGTGAGGAGAACTTTCAGAAATGTTTCAGAAGTTTAAAAACTTTGCTTTTCAATTCAGTTGGAAGCATACAGTCTTCACTTTAAGTTGAACTCTGTCCATGTTGAGCTTAGCACATGGACATACGCAGGGTACCAATTGTGCTCAATGAATAACATAATTTATTCATTCATGTATTTGTCGTTGACATACACTAAAATCACTCACTAAGTTAGCAGATTAATGTGGCCATAACTCATCCTATCCACATCCTAGAGCCCACGAGCTGAATTTAGACCCACACAATCGGTTGCATCCTCCCTTTTAGTCTCACCTGTGTACCTCAAGAGAGCTGCCACTGTGGTAAGCAGGACCCCCAGGGCTGTGCTCGGCATGAGGGGCAGGGACCTGATGGAGGTGTAGAATCTCACAGCAAGCGGGAACGGGCCTGGAATTAAAGCAAAAACAGCACTGAAATAGTAAACAACACATAGCTTGTAGGCTTCCCTCCTAAGAAGCAGATCATGTGATGTCATTTTAAGAAAAGTAATAAGGGGGTCATTACAACCCTGGCGGATGGTGTTAAAGCGGAGGTAATACCGCAAACAGGCCGGCGGAAAAAAAAAGGGAATTATAGCCGTGGCGGAAACCGCCAACATAGACAGCCATCTTAACAGTCCGACGCCACGGCGGTACAGACAAGCAGCGCGGCGGTCACCGCCAACAGACAGGCAGAAGACAAAGTACCGCCCACAGTATTACAACAGGCCAATCCGCCACCTTTTCCGGGGCGGATTCACTGTGGATAAAAACACGGCGGAAACAGGCATTTCAATGGGAAAACGCTCACCTTAACACACTCCACGAGGAAGGAGGGCACCATGGAGCCGGAACTCCAAATACTCCCAGCGATAGTGTTCCTGCTCCTCTCCGAACATCAGCAACGCCGGCGCCGAAGACAACGGTGAGTACTGCACCTACGACATAGACGAGGCAAAAGTCAGGGACACACACACGCAACACCCCCACCCCCACCCCGACCCTCGCACACTACAACACACACACCGATGCATTTCCAAACATCACAGTAACAACCCCCAACCCCCCCGGAAGAATGCAAACACAAAAGGAAATGAGTACAACCATTGTAATGTATCAAAATACAGTAAGCTAATATATACAGAAATATATACACATTCCAAAAATATACATCACGATTAGTATTGCAGGTATGCACCATTCAATGTCCGTGGACCACTGGGCCCAAAATGCATGGGCGAGGCCCACATCAGATACCTGTGCAGAAACGGAGAGAACACTGCAGGGGCATCAGATAGAAATACAACAGGCACCTCAGGGGGAAGGGAAGTGGGGGGCACCTCAGCCGGATGACAGCACCACGCCAGATCCACGATGGGGCTCCATGCCCATTGATGTATCCTGGGGAGTGCAAAGCCACAGTCTCACAAGTCTTTGCAGTGGGTGGTTTGCCCACTGCTTTATCCTGGGGAGTGCAAAGCCACAGTCTCACAAGTCTTTGCAGTGGGTGGTTTGCCCACTGTACCATCCTGGGGAGTGCAAAGCCACAGTCTCACAAGTCTTTTCAGTGGGTGGTTTGCCCACTGTACCATCCTGGGGAGTGCTAAGCCACGGTCTCACAAGTCTTTACAGTGGGTGGTTTGCCCACTGTACCATCCTGGGGAGTGCAAAGCCACAGTCTCACAAGTCTTTACAGTGGGTGGTTTGCCCACTGTACCATCCTGGGGAGTGCAAAGCCACAGTCTCACAAGTCTCTACAGTGGGTGGTTTGCCCACTGTACCATCCTGGGGAGTGCAAAGCCACAGACTCTCAAGTGGATAACAGTCTCCACTGGTTCTGGAGGGGGACTGGTGCCCAGAGTGCATCACTCTCCCCGTGATGGTCCCAACTCCGTCACTACCCCTGCCGCACATGGGCTCGCGATGCTTGTGTTGGCGGTGCTTGTCCTGTTCAGCGGTGCTTGCCATGGCAGTCTTTGCCCTGTTCAGCGGTGCTTGCCCTGTTCAGCGGTGCTTGCCATGGCGGTCTTTGCCCTGTTCAGCGGTGCATGCCCTGTTCAGCGGTGCTTGCCCTGTTCAGCGGTGCTTGCCATGGCGGTCTTTGCCCTGTTAAGCAGTGCTTGCCATGGTGGTCTTTGCCCTGTTCAGCGGTGCTTGCCCTGTTCAGCGGTGCTTGCCATGGCGGTCTTTGCCCTGTTCAGCGGTGCTTGCCATGGCGGTCTTTGCCCTGTTCAGCAGTGCTTGACTTTGCTGTCTCTGACCTGTGCAGCGGTGTGTGCCATGGTGGTCCCTCATTGCCCAGCGGGGCTGTGGCTGCCGGGGCCCTCCTTGGCACTGACTCTGGCGGTGGTCTCCTGACCAGTGACGATTGTGCTGCCCTCCTGGGCACTGACTCTGGCGGTCTTCTGACCAGTGACGATTGTGCTGCCCTCCTGGACACTGACTCTGGCGGTGGTCTCCTGACCAGTGACGATTGTGCTGCCCTCCTGGGCACTGACTCTGGCGGTGGTCTCCTGACCAGTGACGATGGGGCTGGCGGTGGCCTCCTGGGCAGCGGGGATGATGACGGCCTTCTCCGCCGTGCTGCTCTTCCCAGACTTTGGCGCTTTCTTCTGCCCCTTCCCCACCTTGGCAGGAGTCAAAGCTGACTCGACACTCCCCCCGGGACCCTTGTGAGCGGCTTTGCCGGCAGGAGTCTTCACCCTCTCCCGTCGGGCACTGTCCAACTTCTGGTGCTTCACAGGGGGGGGAACTGGCTGTGCTTTGGCTCCGTGTCACACTGGCTGCCCTGGTACCCGGTGCACTCCACATACCTCTAACAGGCACCACTGGTACTGGAGATTTTTTGGCTGAGTTGCTACTACGGGACCTATGAATTGGGGGAGGGGTGGTGGGAAAGAGGACAACGTTGCTCAGGAAAAGTTTCTGACGAACATTGGGACGGGTAGCTGGAGGGGGTCTGGGAGTGGAGGAAGAGGAGGTGGTTGTAGAAGGTGTAACTTTTGATGATTTGGGTGCAGGTGCATGTTCTGGAGGCTGTCTTGAGGTGGATGGATGTTGGGTGTGTGTGTGCCTGCGTTTGTGTACTTTGGGAGGGGGTGTCACAGACACACTGGGAGAGGACACAGGGGACGTGTAAATGGTAGTGGGGGTGGTGAGTGCAGGTGAGCGGGGTGTGGTGCTGGGTGTTGTGGTGCGAGTCCTCGTGGCTGTAGTGGTAGTGCATGCAGGTGAGAGTGTAGATGACACTGGGAGGGAGGAGGGAGACGACGAGGAGGGGGACACAGTGGAGGCAGTGGATGTTGGTGTGTCTGTATGTGGGTGATGCTTGTGTGAGTGCCTGTGGGATGTGTGGTGCCTATGTTTGCCTGAGCTGCCCTTGTGTGGTGAGGTGTGTGCAGGCAGGTCTGATGGAGTGCTTGGGATAGGCTGAGGTACAGGGGATTGGGTCTGGGTGGAGGAAGTTGGAGGGGGGAGGCTAGACACAGGGAGAATGGCTGCCATCAGTGCTGAGGCCAGAGATTGCAGGGTTCGATGATGGGCAGCCTGACCAGAATGAATACCCTCCAGGAATGCATTAGTGTGTTGCAACTCCCTTTCTACACCCTGGATGGCATTCACAATGGTAGACTGCCCAACAGTGAGTGACCTGAGGAGGTCAATAGCCTCCTCACTGGGGGCAGCAGAGGTGACAGGGGCAGGGCCTGAGGTGCCTGGGGCAAAGGTGATGCCCACCCTCCTGGTTGAGCGGGCACGGGGCGAAGGCTGAGGGGCTGCTGGGAGGGCGGTGCTGGTAGGGGGGTTGGCAGCAGTACCTGTAGAAGTGGGGGACACAGATGGTGCCGCCACCACAAGAGAGCTCCCATCGGAGGACGAGTCCGTGTCACTGGTTGCTGATCCGGTGACCGTCGTGAAGCTCCCACTGGTGTATTCTGAGTCAGTGGTGTGGCCCTCCATGGCCATGTGGGATGCAGCTCCCTCGCGCTCTGGTGCCACTGTACCTCCGCCTGATGATGCTGATGCAGAAAAGAACAGGGAGAGCACAAAAAGGGGTGGGGAAACAAAAGAAAGACAGGTTGAGTGCATGGCTTACCGCTACCGTTGGCGGACACTACAGACACAGCAGCCCCCTGCACTACGCCGCGCTCTTGGGCTCTACAGATGCAGTTCCTGGGATATGGCCTACATGGCTATGGTGGACATCTGTACACACAGATGACACAGGGGCATGTATACCTGTACTTCGCTCTCTACAGAGTTGGGGTGGAGTGGCACATGGCCTGCATTACGAAGGGGTCTAGCCTACAGAACTTGCCCTGGCCTAGGGAAACCCACAGCCCGCTTCCCCCACCCAGACCCCACCACTGCGCGCAAAGTCAGCAGAATGAGAGTGTACTCACCCCCTTGTGTCTTGTGTGATGCCCACATGCGCCCATCCAACTCAGGGTAGGCCACCGCCAGGATCCGGAACATCAGGGGGGTCATGGTGCGACGAGCACCCCTCCCACGTTGGGAGGCCATCCCCAGCTGAGCCTCCGCCATCTTCTTGCTCCAGCGGCGAATGTCATACCATCTTTTACGGCAGTGGGTGCTCCGTCTGTGGTGGACCCCTAGGGTCCGTACGTCCTTGGCGATGGCACGCCAAATATCCTTCTTCTAGTGGGCGCTGACCTACATGACATGTACAGGGGGAGAAGAGAAGTCATTAGCAACTGCACCATCCCTACCCTTGCCATGTGGCACATGCATTCATACTCCTTCATGCTCACAGAACTCTGCCCCCTTCCTTCTTACATCCAGCCCTCTCCACCCAGGCATAGCCCATACAACTTTCACCCTATGTACTCACCTGTTGGTCTGGAGGACCGTAGAGTAGTGTGTACTGGGGGAGGACCCCGTCCACGAGCTTCTCCAACTCCTGTGCAGTGAAGGCAGGGGCCTTTTCCCCAGACGCACGTGCCATTGTCTCTTCCAGACCGAGGTCACAGCAGCACTTGCAGTGTAGGTCCTCTCCTGTCGAAGATCAGGTATCCAGTGATTGAACAGATAGAAAATGGCGGTCACGTCCGCGGCGGTGACGTCCGCGGCGGTGCGTATCATCACCCCCGGTGCACTTCGTCATTGGCTCCTGGGACCCATAGGGTCCAATGTTAACCAATGCAGCATTGCGCAGCAGTCTTCGACCGCCTACCGCGAAGGTGTACAATGCCAGCATAGTTACCTCACATCCAATTGTTCCAGTTTAGAGGTCAGGCAGCCGCCATTTCAGGGGCCCACATGGCTTCATTTTCAACTGTGTCACACATACCTAGGCCTGGACTCAACACTCTTACACACAACTTTTTGGATTATGTTTTGTGTTCTGTGTAGCTGTGGGTACATACCTCTGAGTTGCTTAACTCTGTGGTCGCTTTTGTCCTTCCTAGGCACCGTCAGCTGGGACATGTGAGGAGATGGCGGAATCCTCCAGTGTACCGACCGCTGGTGGACCTGTTGACAATGGAGGAGAGACATTTAATCATCACCTACAGGTTTGACCGTGCCACAATCCAGGAACTGTGTACTCAGTTGGAGCCAGACCTTATGTCACCAATCCGCCATCCCACAGGAATCCCCCCTCAAGTGCAGGTGCTATCAATGCTCCATTTCCTAGCAAGTGGGTCATTTCAAACAACAGTGGCCATGGCATCAGGGATGTCCCAGCCTATGTTTTCCAACGTGTTGTCCAGAGTGTTGTCTGCCCTGCTGAAACACATGAGGAGCTACATCGTTTTCCCTCAGGTGGAGGATTTGGCTACAGTTAAAGGTGACTTCTATGCCCTTGGACATATCCCTAACATCATAGGTTCCATTGATGGGACCCATGTAGCTCTGGTCCCCCCCCACAGGAGTGAACAGGTGTACAGGAACCGGAAGAGTTATCATTCTATGAATGTACAGATGGTATGTTTGGCAGACCAGTACATCTCGCAGGTAAATGCTATGTTCCCTGGCTCAGTGCATGACGCCTACATCCTGCGGAATAGCAGCATCCCTTATGTGATTGGTCAATTCCAGAGGCACCGGGTGTGGCTATTGGGGGACTCTGGTTACCCCAACCTGTCATGGCTATTGACCCAAGTGAGGAATCCCAGGACCAGGGCAGAGGAATGCTACAATGAGGCCCATGGGCAGACTAGGAGGGTGATCGAACGCACCTTCGGCCTCCTGAAGGCCAGGTTCAGGTGCCTCCATATGACAGGTGGTTCCCTATTCTACTCACCAAGGAAGGTGTGCCAGATCATCATCGCCTGCTCTATGCTTCACAATCTTGCTTTGCGACACCATGTGCCTTTTCTGCAGGAGGATGGTCCAGATGACGGTGTTGTGGCAGCTGTGGTGCCTGTGGACAGTGATGAGGAGGAAGCAGAGGAAGAAGACATTGACAACAGGGACTCTGTCATACAGCAATATTTCCAGTGACACACAGGTGAGAACACTTTCTTTACTAATACATTTACTTTCACACTTCTACCTCTATCCTGTCTGTCAATTTCATGCAGTATTTTGTAAGTGAGTTGTACATTTCCATTATGGTTTCACAGGTGTGGTTACCAACGTGTGTCATCTGCTTGCATCCTTCATGGACTTGTGATGTGTGACATAGGTATGTTGACATTACTATTGAGAACGGATTTTGTCATTGTCATAGCTAATACACTTTTTCAAAATCACAGACTGACTCCAGATTATTTTGTGGTTCAAGGGTGTTTACTGAAGTGCTAATTATTGGAGGGGGTGGTAAAATGGTGATGGGTGATGGTGGAGGAATGTCCATGGCAGAGTCCAGTCTATTAGTCTCACAGGTGCACTGCCCATATGGGCATAGGAAGTGGAGCTGGGGCATTTCCAATATGGACAGGGTTACAAAGTGGGACAGTGGGATGACAATCAGGATGGTCTCATTTTTTGGCGGGGGTCTTGCCATCGTGCTCTGTCCTGTTCCTGGATCTCAAGGACTGCTTGCGGGGTGGTTCTCCGTCTGCAGGAGGTGGGGTGCTGGTGTGGTGGTCCTGTGGCGGGGCGTCCTGTCCACTAGCGCAGGCAGAGGTGGTGGGCAGTTCATCGTCCATGCTAGTGTCAGGGGCCCCTTGGAGTGCCATGGTGTCCCTCATGGTGTTCTGTATGTCCTTCAGCACCCCTACGATGGTGCCCAGGGCGGAGCTGATGGTTCTGAGTTCCTCCCTAAACCCCAAATACTGTTCCTCCTGCATGCGCTGGGTCTCCTGAAACTTGGCCAGGAACGTAGCCATCGTCTCCTGGGAGTGTTGGTATGCTCCCATGATGGAGGAGAGGGTCTCGTGGAGAGTGGGTTCCCTTGGCCTGTCCGCCCCCTGTCGCACAGTAGCCCTACCAGTTCCCCTGTGTTCCTGGGCCTCCGTCCCCTGGACCGTGTGCCCACTACCACTGCCCGCAGGTCCCTGTTGTTGTTGGGGTGGTGGGTTATCCTGGGTTCCCTGTAGTGGTGGACACACAGCTGATTGACGTGTCCTGGGGACGGAGGTATGGGCCCGCTGGTTGGGTGCTGTACTGGTGTTTCCAGAAGGTGGAAGGTCAGTGTTGGGCTGTGCCTGTGCGAGGGGAACCGACTGACCCGAGGCCCACGATGGTCCGGGCTGGTCATCTGGATCCATTTGGCCTGGGCTGCTGTCATCACTGTGGGCCTCTTCTGTGGGTGGGGTAGAGATGTCTGGACCCTCCTGTCTGGTGAGGTTAGGTAGTGGTCCGGCAGGGGTATAAAAGCATGATTATTGCATCTGTGTTTGTCATGGTGTGCGATGGGTGGGTGACCGTGTACCCCAGTGCTTGCATTCCTGTGTGGGACCTTGAGTGATGATGGTTTACGGGGTTGTATGGGTATGTGCAGTGGGCATGCTTTAGTGATGGGTGCCCATGCTTTGTTGTGGCATGCAGGGCTTGGTGGTTTGTGATGTTGGGACATATGTGAGGAGTTGGGGTGATAGGGGAGGGGGTGAGGGTGGGGGTGTGTGATAACATGCAGGTAGGGTGGGGGATATGATAGTTAAGATTTGACTTACCAGTGTCCATTCCTCCACCGACTCCTCCGAGGCCCTCAGGATGCATAATGGTCAAGACCTTCTCCTCCCATGCTGTTAGTTGTGGGGAAGGAGGTGGTGGTCCGCCACCAGTCCGCTGAACCACGATGTTGTGCCTGGAGACCACAGAATGCACCTTCCCCCGTAGGTCGTTCCACCTCTTCCTGATGTCCTCCCGATTTCTTGGGTGCTGTCCCACTGTGTTGACCCTGTCCACGATTCTTCGCCATAGCTCCATCTTCCTAGCTATAGAGGTGTGCTGCACCTGTGATCCAAATAGCTGTGGCTCTACCCGTACGATTTCCTCCACCATGACCCTGAGCTCCTCCTCCGAAAACCTGGGGTGTCTTTGGCGTGCCATTGGGTGGTGTAGGTGATGTGTGGGGTGGTGTATTGGTGATGAGTGTGCTGATGTGTAGTGGTGTTGGGTTTTTTGTGCGTGGATGTTGTGTGGGTGATGGTGTCGTGTGCCTCTGTGTGGTGGGGTTGTCTATTGCTGTGCTCTCTCTGTCGCCTTCGTCTCTATTTTTTGGTCGTAGGGGTTTGTGGGTGATGTGGGTGTGTGTTTTATATTGTGTTGGGTGTGTGGGAGTGGTGTTTGTATGTGTATCAGGTATGTGTATTCTGAATTGTCCAATGTGGCGGTGTTTTGGAGATGTGTGTGTATTTTGAGCGCGGCGGTGTGTACCACCAATGGAATACCGCGGTTGAAAGACCGCCGCGTGGATTCGTGGGTCATAATAGCATGGGCGTGTTTCTGTTGGCGTGACGGTGGAGGATTTGTTTTCGCCAGTTTATCACTGACCTTTGGTGTGGCAGAGTTGTGTGGGTGTCTGAATTTCGGCAGATTCCGAGATGTGTGTCATAATAGCTGTGGCGGGATCCCGCGGCCGCGGCGGTGTATTGGCGGTCTTATGCACGGCGGTAAGTGGCTTTTACCATCAATGTTGTAATGACCCCCTAAGTCATTTAAGAATCCCATTGCTGAGTCCTCTTCCTTTTGGTTTAAAATCCATTCAGCTTGAACAATTTTGTTATAAAAACTGACCATCCCAGCATCTATTCTAGCTTTAAATGCTCATTTCAACTACACACTAATTACTGAAATGAAAGTGTGCATAAGAAGGTAACTTAGGACTGTCTGAAGGTATTACATGTGACATAGAGCTGTGTGGCATCTCTGCAGCTGTACACAGATGCTTTCATGTGAGATGTGTGACCATGTATTACAAGCCCTGTTTGCATGTCTGCATGTTAGATGTGTACACAAGGTCCTGAGTGTGCTTGTATATGAGCCTGGATCTATGGATGTGTGCTAGTTTGTCAGTGCATGGAATCCAATATCTACCTTTCTCTACCTGCAAATATTCATATATGTGTGCATGTTTCCTGTATGCTTTGTGTCTGTAACCACCAAACAAAAGCCAAACCTATTGGTTTTGTCAATGTGTGTGAAGCAAGGACTGCTATTTTCTATAATAAAAGGTTGTTGACTCACCAAAGACTTAGGGGGTTATTACAACTTTGGAGGAGGTGTTAATCCGTCCCAAAAGTAATGGTAAAGTGACGGATATACCACCAGCCGTATTACGAGTCCATTATATCCTATGGAACTCGTAATACGGCTGGTGGTATATCCGTCACTTTACCGCCACTTTTGGGACGGATTAACACCTCCTCCAAAGTTGTAATAACCCCCTTAGTGTAGAGAATTAATTTTTCTCTGATTTGGATCTGAAGCTGGAATCTTGGAATGACCTAACAGTTGGGATATTATGGTCAGAGTATTAATATATGGCCGAGGACATGCCATCATACAATGACATCACTCGGAAAACGTGACTTCAGACAGTGGCATTACTGTCACTAGATAGTGATATCACTCAGGGAACATCACTTCAGACTGGCATCTTTAACCTGACACCAGACTGTGACATCACTATGCAGATGAGTCCCAGTCTTTGATGTCCTTCCAGGGGCCTATTAGCAGACTATGACGCCGCTACAGGCATATAACATTAGACAAGAACATCATAATGTTGTTTCTGGGTCATAGATTCAGCAATTTATTCCTATGGAAATCCTTGCAATTCTTATTTTTTTCATTTTCTAACAGTTAATTTCCAGAGTTCAACTGAGGGTTTGTGTGACCAGTACACCCACATATATCTTTCAAATTAATACTAATAGCGGTTGACACATTGGGCATCTAAGCGCTGTGAAATAGATACCTCTCACAGTTCAATGAATGAGTTTCAGATGGTAGCTTTGAGTGTCAGGACACTTGCAGCTCCAGATAACGTTGTACGTAGATCTCTATGCACATGTATTAAGGCACTGAGCCATTTTAGTAGCTATTAATGTAACTTAACATTGGCAGTTCTGTAATTAATAAGCATCGGTCCTATCTGCAGAGATGGACAAGATCCCGACCGAGTTGTAAGGGGAAGCGGGGGCCTTACATGGCTCTGTCACCTGCAGCTTGTCTGGATAAGGCACCTGTGCTCAGCGGGGATAAGTGTGGATCTCTGGGGCATGGATGAACCAGTTTGGTTGCCGGGCCTGTCAACTCTTTAAGTGAACAGTAACAGAGGAGGGTGTGTTGCTGTGGAGGCTTCTCAGTGTTTCCTCCTTGTGCCTCCGGTCATCCTGGTGAGGGAGGGGCTCAGAGGATAAAAGGGCTGCAAGATACCTGGAGGAGCAGTACCTACAGTATTTGTACTCACAAAGGACATTCAGGCCAGTGTGGATTTCCCCTGCGGTGACTGCACCTTTTAATAACTATGTGCACATTGTTGAATATCCTCTATCCTAAAAGGTGTTTTGATTTGCTCCCTGTGGCTTCCATAATTAATTGTCTTTCCCTATGTACTACAAATTTTAATATGTCACGCCTAAACCAATAGGGGTTGTTGTGTGGTGTAAATGTGTCCCCTAACCTAGCACCTCAGAGGCACTATTTCTTAGGTGTAGCTGGTAAACTACATATATATAAATGTGGTCCGGCTGTCATTCTTTTTCCAATCCCAAAAGAGTCTTGTGGGATCACAGCATTTTTTGCCAATTTGTTTTTTTTTTGTGGCCCCAGCAGGGGTCCCTCTGGGTCACCCCACGGGCTTTTGGGGGCCAAGGTTTCCCCACCCTGCTCTCAAACATCATTTACTTTAACAACCTCAGGACAGGAGACTAAGGGCCTGATTACGAGTTTGATGGTCTCAACACGGGACCGGCAAGCTCGTAGGAATGAAGGTGGCGTCTCCCCACCCGCTCTATTACAAGGTATCCGTCGGTCTGACCTGGCTTACCAGTAGAAACCTTGAACTAGAGCATTCCCGGCAGTCTGACCAGAAAGAACAGTGCTACGAAATAGCACTCGCCACCATTAAAGGAGCTGAGTGCTCTCTAGTAGCACAAAGGGGGTCGACCAGCACCCTTGGAGTGTGTATTCCGACGGTGCGGGGCAGAGGGGCCCCTGCACTGCCTATGCCATGGGCAGTGCAGGGTCCCCCGTGCCCCGCTGCACTGCCAGCCTTTTCATGGTGGGAAGTTCAATGCCGCCCTGGCTGATTCCAGTCAAGATTGCCGTCACCCCATGGCGGAGACGACTCCTGGTTGGCGGTCCGCCTGCCAAACTTGGAATGTGGCGGTCAGACTGCCACACCCACAATGGTCTATGCCAGACTAGTAATCAGGCTCTAGGTCCCTGAGTCCTGTAATGGCTGCCAGGAACATTTTTCTCATGTTGCTGGCAGCCAATCAGAACCCACTCTTTTTTTCTCGACCCCCACTTGTTCGATCACCTGAACAAAACCAAAAACGCTCTTTCTATATATTCTATATATAGTGATATATATATATATATATATATATATATATATAGTATATATGTTCATAGCAGACAGTGAAAAGCGCGACTGGTGCAACTGCACCCGTCGCACTGCCGCAACACCGCCGGCTCCATTTGGAGCCGGCTCCCATGTTGCGGCCGAGATCCCCACTGGGCCGGCGGGTGGAAACTAGGTTTCCGCCCACCGGCCCAGCGGGGATCTCCAAATGGCCACAGAGGGAGTGCGGCCGAATTGGCGGCCGTGCGGCGGACAGAACTTGGCGGGGGGCGCTTGCCGCCCGCCTAAGTTGTAATGAGGGCCAAACTCTTTTGTGTCATTACAATTGGACCATCTCGGAATGATTGTTCCTTTGCCACACCCTCATATTTGGTACAGCATTCTCCATCCATTATTAAATTCATGCCACTGCAGCTGTCTACTCTATGCGTGTGCTCTATTTCCATCTCCTTCACATCAGTTTGTAGATGCGAAACTACCCTTCTCTTATTCCGTATCTGGCCATCATCCTACTCAACCTTCTCACCTCATCAACCTTCACTAAAAATATGCCCTTGAACATGGCCAATCTTTGCCAAGGCCGACCTGATTTCACTTTCACCCAATCTCTTTTTTCAACTCCTTTCCTTTCATTTTGATCTCAACTTCACTGTTAGTGCCTTCACTGATTCTAACACTATTTTTGCGCTAATGTGGTACCAATAGCATGGTGTCCTCTCTGCATCACATAATGGAAAATGATGTGTATCCTGTGGCCCAATTTATGCAAACATGGTATGGCCACACAAAATCCTCCATTGATTGTTCTAAATCTATTCGTCTGTCATGCAAATATTATCATAACTTTAATACTTTTGTTTGCTTTCCCCAACATGCTTTTGGACTGAGGGTTATACACAATTGTTCTTATTTATTTCACCTCAAATGCTTCCAAAATCTCATCTTTTGTGAATATAGTTGTGTCCTGTAGTCTGTAACTAGCAAGTCAGGTATACTCTCCGTCACAAATATTTTCCACACTACGTTAATGCAACTCACAGTAGTAATTTCACTAATCCATTCCACCTTCAATCATCAACTATGTATAGCCACCAAAACTACATCACATACTTTTGGATCTGCAAAAATCCAAATTGGATCAATAGAATACATTGCTACCCTGATCCATGGACCACCAGGATCCTGCAAATGCTGTTTTTTGGCACCTTCTAACTTTAGTCATTTTTCACTCTCTTTACATGCTTTAACAATGTTTTACAAGCATAACTACCTACTCCTACAATCCAGGCCACCAGAAAAGTTATTTGGCCCTTTTTAAAGTTAGCATCTGACCCAAGTGTGTTTCATGAGCCAACTCAACTACTCTCTTCTCTACATTCTCTGGGGAATACATTTTCAACCACACATAACAGTATTCTCTCAACTAATATATAGTCCACCCGTCACATTGAGATAAGCTCTCAAAGCCACATTCACACAAGTTGTGTCTACCACCCTTGACTATCAGGGACACAGCAAGGTTCAGGACACCCTTTCTGTTTTCCAGCTCACCAAACCCAAATGGACCTGACCTGGTTCTCTCTGCTGGCCTCTGTGGGAGTGAGTCTTGACCTCCTAAGTGTTGTCCTGGACCCTTGTTAGGAGACAGAGGGTATTTCTGCCTCCCTAATTAAAGGTTTCTTAACATCAGACGAGAAGCAATGCAGGGGCCAACAGAGCTGCACAGCTCTGAGCTGTAGACTGGAATGCAAAAACCTAGCACTTATGACATAACGTAATTCATGCATTATGCTGATATGCTGTTGTTCAACCTTTTGCATTGCAGAGTTTAATCCTGAAGACTTATTTTCAAGGTGCTTATAAATACTGTTCATTTGCAATGTATTGCTGCAGGTTTTCAGAATGTGTCAGGGTGTGGTCCCTTTCCAGGGCCTTCTAGAAGCTTTCTCTGCAGCATGACTGGGTGTGGTTTGTGGGCTGGGCCAGTCTCTATATAAGGGAGCAAGCCCAGCTCCACATGCTCACTATTCAGAGGTTCCGGTGCAGAGCAGCAGCAACTTCCTGAGCTCCTGTTCCGAAGGCCTACTTTGATCTTCCAGGCCTTGCCCTTCCTTGTATTGGTGATCCTTGATCAGGGCGGTAAGACGGAGGTCCGTTTGGGCTCCTGATCCCGTTTTCGAAGGCATTCGAGTTCTTGGGCCTAATTTTCATGTTGAGAGAATTTACCTTGTGCGTGTGAATTTGCGCTACCATTTCTTGGCAGTTACATGGTGGCATTCAAATCGGCAAGACGCGCAATTCATTTCTCGTGTTTAACTCTTGATATTCAGTGTGCACTACCATTTCTTGGCAGTTACATGGTGGCATTCAAATCGGCAAGGCGCGCGATTCATTTCTCGTGTTTAACTCTTGATATTCATTGTGCACTACCATTTCTTGGCAGTTAAATGGTGGCATTCAAATCGGCAAGACGCGCGATTCATTTCTCGTGTTTAACTCTTGATATTCATTGTGCGCTACCATTTCTTGGCAGTTATATGGTGGCATTCGAATCAGCAAGACGTGCGATTCATTTCTCGTGTTTAACTCTTGATATTCATTGGGCGCAAGCATTTCTTGGCATTTACATGGTGACATTTGAATTGGCAAGATGCGCAATTTATTCCTTGTGTTTAACTCTTGATACTCATTGTGCGCAACCATTTCATGGCACTTACATGGTGGCATTCGAATCGGCAAGACGTGCGATTCATTCCTTGTGTTTAACTCTTGATACTCATTGTGCGCAACCATTTCTTGGCATTTACAAGGTGGCATTCGAATCGGCTAGACGTGCGTTTCATCCCCGCAATTAAAAACTTGATGTTTCAGATCGCTTGCAGTGTGCGCGATCATTTCATGGCATTTGCATATTCTTGTTGAAATCAGCAATGTGCGCAATTCATGTTTCTGCATTTAAGACTAAGGGGGTCATTACAACCCTGGCGGACGGTGTTAAAGCTGCGGTAATACCGCAAACAGTGCGGCGGATAAGAAAAGGGAATTATGACCCAGGTGGAAACCGCCAACAAAGACAGCCACTTTAACACACCGCCCGCCACGGCGGTACAGACAAGCAGCGCGGCGGTCACCGCCAACAGACAGGCGGAAGACAATGTACCGCCCATAGTATCACAACCCGCCAATTTCCCACCTTTTCCGGGGCGGATTCACTGTGGATAAAAACACGGCAGAAACAGTTTCTGCAATGGGAAAACGCTCACCTCAACACATCCCACGAGGAACGAGGACTCCATGGACCCGGAACTCCAAATACTCCCTGCCCTTGTCTTTCTGCTCCTCTACGACCATCATCTACGTAGGCGCCGAAGACAACGGTGAGTACTGCACCTACGACATGGGGAGGCGAAAGTTAGGGGGACACCCACCAAACACCCCCACCCCCAACCTCACATAATACAACATACACACCAATGCATCCACAAAAATCACAGAAACAACCCACAATCCCCCGGGAACAATGAAAAGACAAAGCGAAATCCGTTCAAACATTGTAATGTAGCAATATACATGTCTTACAAACATATACAGATATATACGAAATTCATTCAGAAATATATACATTACGAGAAGTAGTGCAGATATGTACATAACAATGTCCGTGCACCACCAGTCCAAAAATGCATGGGCGAGGCCCACAAAAGATACCTGACCACAATCGGAGAGAACACTGCCGGGGCATCAGATAGAAATACTACAGGCACCTCAGGGGGAAAGGAAGGGGGGGCACCTCAGCCGGATGAGTGCAAAGCCAGACCCACGACGGGGCTCCATGCCCATTGATGTAACCTGGGGAGTGCAAACCACAGTCTCACAAGTCTCTACAGTGGGTGGGTTGCCCACTGTGCCATCCTGGGGAGTGCAAAGCCACAGTCTCACAAGTCTCTACAGTGGGTGGTTTGCCCACTGCGCCATCCTAGGGAGTGCAAAGCCACAGTCTCACAAGTCTCTGCAGTGGGTGGTTTGCCCACTGTGCCATCCTGGGGAGTGCAAAGCCACAGTCTCTCAAGTCTCTACAGTGGGTGGGTTGCCCACCGTGCCATCCTTGGGAGTGCAAAGCCACAGTCTCACAAGTCGATAACATTCTCCACTGGTTCTGGGGGGGACTGGTGCCCAGACTGGATGAGTCTCCCCGTGAAAGTTCCTGTCCTGTCACTGTCCCAGCTGCACATGGGATAAGGATGCCTGATGTGGCGGTCTTTTCATTCCTACCCGGTGCATGCCCTATTCAGCGGTGCTTTGCCATGGCGGTCTTTGGACTGTTCAGCGGTGCTTTGCCATGGCGGTCTTTGCCCTGTTCAGCAGTGCTTTGCCATGGCGGTCTTTGCCCTGTTCAGCAGTGCTTTGCCATGGCGGTCTTTGCCCTGTTCAGCGGCCTTCACCATGGCGGTCTTTGCCCTGTTCAGCGGTGCTTTGCCATGGCGGTCTTTGCCCTGTTCAGCGGTCTTCCCCATGGCAGTCTTTGCCCTGTTCAGCGATGCTTTGTCATGGCGGTCTTTGCCCTGTTCAGCGGTCTTCACCATGGCGGTCTTTGCCCTGTTCAGCAATGCTTTGCCATGGTGGTCTTTGCCCTGTTCAGCAGTCTTCCCCATGGCGGTCTTTGCCCTGTTCAGCGGTGCTTTGCCATGGTGGTCTTTGCCCTGTTCAGCGGTGCTTTGCCATGGCGGTTCTGGTACGGACATTGGTGTGTGGCATGAAGTTCCCTACACTGGGCATTGGTGTGTGGCATGACGTTCCCTACACTGGGCATTGGTGTGTGGCATGACGTTCCATCATAGCCCACCTGGCCTGTGGCAGCCGTGGCCCTCCTGGGCACTGACTCCGGCGGTGGCGGTGGTCTCCTGACCAGTGATGATACTTGGGCCCTCCTGGGCTATGACTCCGGCGGTGGTCTCCTGACCAGTGATGATACTTGGGCCCTCCTGGGCTGTGACTCCGGCGGTGGTCTCCTGACCAGTGACGATACTTGGGCCCTCCTGGACTGTGACTCCGGCGGTGGTCTCCTGACCAGTGACGATACTTGGGCCCTCCTGGGCAATGACTCTGGCGATGTCCTCCTGACCAGTGACGACAGTGCTGGCGGTTGGGTCTCGATCGCCGGGAATGATGGTGCCCTTCTCCACCGTGACACTCACAACAGGCTGGGCAGACTTCCTCTGGCCCTTCCCCACCTTTGGTGGAGTCACAGCTGACTCTCCAATCCCCTTGGAACCCATGTGAGTTGTTTTCCCACCAGGAGTCTTCACACGGTCCCGTCGTCCAATCTCCAATTTTAGAGCCTTTACAGGGGGTGGGCTGCCAGTGCCTTGGCTCCGGGTCACACTGCCTGCCCTGGTGGCCGGTGCACTCCACAAACCTTGAACAGGCACCACTGGTATTGGAGGCTTTTTGGCTGAGGCGCTACGATGGGACTGATGAATTGGAGGGGAGGGTGGGAGCAAAAAGGTCAACTTTACAGAGGGACAGTTTCTGACTTACACTGGGATGGGTAGTTGGAGGGGGTCTGGGAGTGGAGGAAGAGGAGATGGTTGTCGGAGGTGTCACGTTAGGTGTTTTGGGTGCAGGTGCAGGTACTGGAGGCTGTCGTGAGTTGGATGGATGTTGGGTGTGTGGGTGCCCGCGTTTGTGTACTTTGGGAGGGGGCGTCACAGACACACTGGGAGAGGACACAGGGGACGTGTAAATGGCAGTGGAGGTGGTGAGTGCAGGTGAGCAGCTCGTGGTGCTGGGTCTCCTTGTGCGATTCATGGTGCCTGTAGATGTGGTGCATGCAGGTGTGTGTGTAGACGAGACTGGGAGGGAGGAGGGAGAAGAGGAGGAGGGGGACACAGTGGAGGCAGTGGATGTTGCTGTGTCTGTACGTGGGTGAGGCTTGCGTGAGTGCCTGTGGGTTGTGTGGTGCTTATGTTTGCTTGAGCTACTTGTGTGTGCTGACTTGTGTGCATGCTGGTCTGTAGGTGTGCTTGGGATGGGCTGGGGTACAGGAGATTGGGTCTGGGTGGAGGAGGTTGGAGGGGGGAGGCTGGACACAGGGACAATGGCTGCCATCAGTGCTGAGGCCAGAGATTGCAGGTTCGCTGAAGGACAGCCTGACCAGAATGAATGCCCTCCAGGAATATATCACCGTGTTGCAACTCTCGTTCTACACCCTGGATTGCATTCACAATGGTAGACTGCCCAACAGTGAGTGACCTGAGGAGGTCAATGGCCTCCTCACTGAGGGCAGCTGGGGTGACAGGGGCAGGGGCTGAGGTGCCTGGGGCGAAGGTGATGCCCACCCTCTTGGGTGAGCGGGCACGGGGCGAACGCTGAGGGGCTGCTGGGAGGGCGGTGCTGGTAGGGGAGGTAGCGGCTGTACCTGTAGAAGTGGGGTGCACAGATGGTGCTGCCACCACAAGGGAGCCCCCATCGGCAAACGAGTCCGTGTCGCTGCTTGGTGATCCGGTGGCCGACGTGAAGCTCCCCTCGCCCTCCGTCCCACTGGTGCATTCTGAGTCTGTGGTGTGGCCCTCCATGGCCATGTGGGGTGCAGCTCCCTCGTGCTCCAGTGCCAATGTACCTCCGCCTGATGATGCTGATGTACAAAAGGACAGGGAGAGCAGAAAAAGGGGGGGGAGACAGAAGAAAGAGAGTTTTAGTGCATGGCATACCGCTACCGTTGGCGGACAAGACAGACACAGCAGCCCTCTACATTACGCCGTGCTCCTGCCCTCTGCACATGCACTCTCTGGGATATGGCCTACATGGCTATGGTGGACATCTGCACACATGGATGCCACAGGGGCAACTATACCTGTACTTGGCACTCTGCTGAGGTGGGGTACAGTGCTACATGGCCTGCATTACGGAGGGGCCTTGCCTACCGAAGTCGCCCTGGCCTAGGGACACCCACAGCCCACCTCCCCCACCCAGACACCTCCACTGCACGCAAAGTCAGCAGAATGAGGTTGTACTCAC
The DNA here is from genome assembly GCF_031143425.1 of Pleurodeles waltl. Taxonomy (NCBI): domain Eukaryota; kingdom Metazoa; phylum Chordata; class Amphibia; order Caudata; family Salamandridae; genus Pleurodeles; species Pleurodeles waltl. The sequence continues at coordinate 297,198,457 of NC_090438.1, forward strand.
CCCCTTGTGTCTGCTGTGATGCCCTCAAGCGCCCATCCAACTCCGGGTAGGCCACCGTCAGGATCTGGAACATCAGGGGGGTCATGGTGCGACGGGCACCCCTCCCACGTTGGGAGGCCATCCCCAGCTGAGCCTCCGCCGTCTTCTTGCTGCAGCGGCGAATGTCCTCCCATCTTTTCCGGCAGTGGGTGCCCCGTCTCTGGTGGGCCCCCAGGGTCCGGACCTCCTTGGCGATGGCACGCAAAATGTCCCTCTTCTGGTGGGCGCTGACCTACATGACATGCACAAGGAAAGAGGAACAGTCATTACCAACTGCACCGTCGATGTGAGTGGCCCCCTCCCTACTCTGGCCATGGGGCCATTCATTCCCATGCATTAATGTTCTCTGAACTCTGCCCCCTTCCCTCATCCAACCAGCCCTCTTCACCCAGGTCTAGCCCATACAACGTGCTCCCTGTGTACTAACCTGTTGGTCTGGAGAACCGTAGAGTAGATTGTACTGCTGGAGGACTCCGTCTACCAGTTACTCCAACTGCTGTGCAGTGAAGGCAGGGGCCCTTTCCCCAGACGCAGCAGCCATCGTCGCTTCCAGACCGAGGTCACAGCAGCACTTGCAGTGTAGGTCCTCTCCTGTCGAAGGTCAGGTATCTAGTGATTGAACAGATAGAAAATGGCGGTCACGTCCGCGGCGGTGACGTCCACGGCGGTGCGCATCATCACCGCCGGCGCACCTGTTCATTGGCTCGTGGGACCCATAGGGTCCAATGTTAACCAATGCAGCATTGCGCCGCGGTCTACGACTGCCTACCGCGACGGTGTGCAACGCCAGCGCAGTTACCCCATAATCCAATTGTCCCAGTTTAGAGGTCAGGCACCCGCCATTTCAGGGGCCCACATGGCTTGATTTACCTCTGCGTCACACATAGTTAGGCCTACACTCAACACACATACAGGAAGGGATTTGTGAGTGGTGTAGTCTTGTGTGTAACTGTGGGTACATACCTGGAGGAATAATGACTGATTCGTCGCTGTTGTCCTTCGTAGGCACCGTCAGCTGGGACATGTGAGAAGATGGTGGAATCCTCTGGTGTACTGACCGCTGGTGGACCTGTTGACAATGGAAGAGCAACATGTCATCATCACCTACCGTTTTGACCGTGCTACAATCCAGGAACTATGTACCCAGTTGCAGCCAGACCTGATGTCACCAATCCGTCATCCGACTGGAATTCCCCCCTGACGTGCAGGTGCTGTCAGTGCTCCATTTCCTTGCAAGTGGGTCTTTTCAGACAACAGAGGCCATGGCATCAGTGATGTCCCAGCCTATGTTTTCCAACGTGCTGTCCAGAGTGTTGTCTGCCCTGCTGAAACACGTAAGGAGATACATCATTTTCCCTGAGGTTGCAGATTTGCCTACAGTTAAAGGTGACTTCTATGCCCTTGGACATATCCCCAACGTCATAGGTGCCATTGATGGGACCCATGTAGCTCTGGTCCTCCCCACAGGAGTGAACAGGTGTACAGGAACAGGAAGAGTTATCATTCTATGAATGTTCAGATGGTCTGTTTGGCAGACCAGTACATCTCGCAGGTAAATGCTATGTTCCCTGGCTCTGTGCATGATGCCTACATCCTGCGGAATAGCAGCATCCCTGATATGATGATATGATGGGTCAACTCCAGAGGCACTGTGTATGGCTATTGGTGGACTCTGGTTACCCCAACCTTTCCTGGCTATTGACCCCAGTGAGGAATCCCAGGACAGAGGAACGGTACAATGAGGCCCATGGGCGGACTAGGAGGGTGATCGAACGCACCTTCGGCCTCCTGAAGGCCAGCTTCAGGTGCCTCCATATGACAGGTGGATCCCTATTCTACTCACGGAAGAAGGTGTGCCAGATCATCATCGCCTGCTCCATGCTTCACAATTTGGCTTTGCGACGCCAGGTGCCTTTTCTGCAGGAGGATGATCCAGATGACGGTGTTGTAACAGCTGTGGAGCCTGTGGACAGTGATGAGGAGGAAGCTGAGGAAGAAGACAACGACAACAGGGAGTCAGTCATACAGCAATATTTCCAGTGACACACAGGTGAGAACATTTTCATGTTTGACATTACATTAACTTTCACAGGTCTACCTCTATCCTGTCTGTCGATTTCAACCACTATTTGGTAACTGAGTTGTACCTTTCGATTACTGTTTCACAGGTGTGGTTACCAACGTGTCATCTGCTTGCATCCTTCAAGGACTTGTGATGTGTGACATAGGTATGTTAGCTTTACAATAGGAACTGCATTATGACACTGTCATTGATAATTCATATTTACTAAATCACAGACTGACTCCAGATTGTTTTGTGTTTCAAGGGTGTTTATTGAAGTGCTAATTATTGGAGGGGGTGGTAAAATGGTGAGGGGTGATGGTGGAGGAATGTCCATGGCAGAGTCCAGTCTATTAGTCTCACAGGTGCACTGCCCATCTGGGCATAGGAAGTGGAGCTGGGGCAGTTTAAGTATGGACAGGGTAACAAGGTGGGACAGTGGGAGGACAAACAGGGTGGTCTCATTTCCTGGCGGGGTCTTGCCATCTTGCTCTGTCCTGTTCCTGGATCTCAGGGACCGCTTACGTGGTGGTTGTCTGTCTGCAGGGGGTGGGGTGCTGGTGTGGCGGTCCTGTGGCGGGACGTCCTGTCCACTAGCGCCGGCGGAGGTGGTGGGCAGTTCATCGTCCTGGCTAGTGTCAGGGGTCCCTTGGAGTGCAGCGGTGTCCCTCAAGGTCTGCTGTATGTCCTTCAGCACCCCTACGATGGTGCACAAGGTGGAGCTGATGGTCCTGAGCTCCTCCCTGAACCCCAAATACTGTTCCTCCTGCAGGGTCTCCTGCAACTTGTCCAGGACCGTCGCCATTGTCTCCTGGGAGTGGTGGTATGCTCCCATGATGGAGGATAGGGCCTCATGGAGAGTGGGTTCCCTTGGCCTGTCCGCCCCCTGTCGCACAGCAGCCCTCCCAGTTCCCATGTGTTCCTGTGCCTCCGTCCCCTGGACCGTGTGCCCCCTACCACTGCCCCCAGGTCCCTGTAGTTGTTGGGGTGGTGGGTTCTCCTGGGTTCCCTGTGGGGGTGGAGTGGTGTTGTCTGGACCCTCTGGTGTGGTGACGGTCCTTCGGGTTCCTGCAGGGGCATAAGAGCATGATTAGGGGTGTGTGATAGCATGCAGGTAGGGTGGGGGATATGATAGTTAAGATTTGACTTACCAGTGTCCCATTCTCCACCGACTCCTGCGAGGCCCTCAGGATGCATGATGGTCAAGACTTGCTCCTCCCATGTTGTTAGTTGTGGGGGAGGAGGTGGGGGTCTGCCGCCAGTCCGCTGAACCTCAATGTTGTGCCTGGAGACCGTTAAACGCACCTTCCCCCGTAGGTCGTTCCACCTCTTCCTGATGTCCTCCCTATTTCTTGGGTGCTGTCCCACTGCTTTGACCCTGTCCACGATTCTTCGCCATAGCTCCATCTTCCTGGCTTTTGATGTGTGCTGTACCTGTGAGCCAAATAGCTGTGGAACTACCCGGATGATTTCCTCCACCATGACCCGGAGCTCCCCCTCGGAGAAGCGGGGGTATCTTTGGCGTGACATGGGGTGGTGTGTGTGATGTGTGGGGCGGTGTGAGTGTTGATGTTTGTGGTGATGTGTAGTGGTGTGTGGTGTTTTGTGCGTGGATGTGGGTTGGGTGATGGTGTTGTGTGCCTCTGTATGTATTGGGAATTTAGGCTTTAGTTATATTAAGATGAATGTTTGATATTGGTAATTCTGATAACGGTATTTGTTTAATGTTTTAGAAGCTTTACAGTAATAGAAAACACATCCCAGAGCAGTAACACATTCCAAACCTGGAAGCTAGAGACCAGGATCCAAGAGGTACTTTTAGAAGAGAATTTCTAATAAATAAAGGGATAGTCAGGAACCCATTTAGGAATAGGTTGCACTTATCTGTTCTTTGTTTATGTTTCATTAGGCACCAGTTTCTACAGAAGTCAGAAAGGGCCGCAGATTTGTGCAGCACTTCAACAGTGGAAACGCAAGAACGGTGTTGTCTCTCTTTTTTATTTTATCCACTTCCCCCCTTCCCTTGAGCTTCTGTTCTTAGTGCACTGTTTTAAAAACTAGTGTGCTGGAACAAGCAGTTTCAGGGTGGGGTCAGATTGTCTTCAACCTCCATCAGAACTGAACAAGAACTCAGGTGAGCTGGGCTTTGACAGAAGCACAAGCCTTAAAAAATTTCAGTTCTGGTGGACGATGAATACCGGGGAAGAAATAGAGGGCATTGACATCACGGATATGGCGCAGGCCCTAAATGAGGACTTGGCTCATAATGAATCAGTGTCTGGCATCTTGCAACATATGCAAGAGGAAATAGAGAGATTAAAGATGGAGAATACCTCTTTAAAACAGGATTTAAGCAGGTATAAATTTAGGGGATCTCAGTGGAACACAGCTTCTACGCCTTTGTTTAAAACCTCCTCAGAGACAGGGGCGCCATCAAAACATACAACTTTGCCTTCCCCAGTTGAGGTTACTGTTAATGTTCCTAATGTTGTGCCCTTAGCAGCACCTGAACGTTTTCATGGAGATAGTAACAATTTCCATGTTTTTATCAATCAATGTCAATTACACTTCATTTGTAAGCCACAACAGTTCCCTACTGATGATACGAAAGTGGCATTCGTCTTGTCTTATTTGGGTGGCACAGCAGCCAATTGGTCAATTCCTTTCGTGGATAGAGATGATCCCATCCTCCATAATTGGAATCAGTTTAAACATACCATGACCAGCCTTTTTGCAAAACACACTTTCATGCAGGCAAGTGATAATGAGCTTTTAAATCTTAAACAAGGCAACAAGGATTTATTGACCTATCTCACTAGTTTTTATCGTTTACTCACTGAGACACAGTGGCCAGAAGAAAAGTGTGTCTCCCTTTTTTATAAAGGTTTGAGAGACGAGTTAAAAGACGCGCTGGCTCATATCGTTGATTTGCCAAAAGACTATTCGGACTTTGTAGATTTAGTTGTGAAATTAGAACATAGACTAGGAGAAAGAAAGGGAGATAAATACAAACTGGAATCACGGTTAACTTTTATTAGACACGAGAAGAAAGACACAGATAATAAACTCCCTGAACCAGAGCCTATGCAAATAGGGACACTCAGAGGTCCACTCACATCAGAGGAAAAAGAAAGAAGGAGAAAATTTCAATTATGTTTATATTGTGGCAGGGCAGGTCACTTTGCCAGAGAATGTCCAGTAAAGCCTAAAACTCCACGAAAGGGTGCTGTTTCCTCCACCTCCTCAACTGAATCGGGAAACGATTAAGCTCGACAAGGGGAGAGGTTACTTGTTCGAGAAAACATCTTAATCAAACCTCTAATGCTGCAGCCTTCAGGGTACCGCACATACCTAGACATTTCATAATTCAGGTCGTTTTAATTGTTACTACCCAAGTGAGGCATTCTCTCCCTGTCCTACTGGACTCAGGTGCGACAGGAAATTTTGTGGATAATAAGTTAGCTGAAATCTTAGGACTTCCTATGTGCCTAAAGCCTTGTCCAGAAGCAGTATGTGCAGTGGATGGGTCAGAATTGACCTCTGGATTAATCACAAAACAAACAAGTCCACTTGTTATGGTCTGTCAGAACGGGCACACAGAGGTGATTAGCTTTGATCTGATAGAGACTCCTAATTTTGGTTTGATTCTCGGGGTATCCTGGTTAACAACTCATAACCCAAAAATTGATTGGGTGAATAGAACTGTTACTTTGGATTCCTCTTTCTGTAGAACCAATTGCTATCAAGAAGCAGGTACAGAACAGAGCACAGTATTACACTGTGCTAGTGTTACACAAGATGAACCAAGTCTTCCTCCTGAATATTCTGACTTTAAAGACGTCTTTGATCCAGTAAAGGCTAGTGTGCTGCCCCCACATCGGTCTTATGACTGCCGTATAGATCTTATCCCAGGGGCCCCTTTACCTAATAACAGAGTATATGCTTTGACTGACGAAGAAACCAAATACTTAAGAACCTACCTAGATGACCCACTACAGTCTGGGTTCATCCGTCATTCCACATCTCCGGTGTCATCTCCACTCTTTTTTATCCCGAAGCCGGATAAATCCCTGCGCGCGTGTATCGATTATAGAGGACTAAATAAGGCTACAATAAAGAATAAATATCCTCTTCCTCTAATACCTGTGTTGTTGGATCAATTAAGACATTCTACTCTATACACTAAACTAGATCTGCGGGGAGCTTACCACCTGGTCCGAGTAAAAGAGGGGGATGAGTGGAAGACAGCTTTCAAGACAAAGTTTGGTTTATTTGAGTACACAGTAATGCCCTTTGGGTTATGTAATGCCCCTGCGGCCTTTCAGTTCTTTATAAATGAGGTCCTACACGAATTCCTGGATGTTTGTGTCATAGTATACATAGACGACATCCTCATTTACTCTAAGAACTCAGAAGAACATACCCAACATGTTCGTGCAGTATTATCAAAGTTAAAAGAAAATCATCTTTTTGCTAAGTTAGAAAAGTGTACTTTTAATGTCAACAAGGTGGACTTTTTAGGATACTGCCTGTCACCTCAAGGAATAACTATGGATGTAAAGAAAATCAGTGCTATTGCTGATTGGCCAGAACCATCCTCTGTAAAAGATATTCAGAAATTTCTGGGTTTCGCCAATTTTTATAGGAGGTTTATTGCACATTTTGAAGACATTGCGGCCCCAATAACTACCTTGTTGCGGAAAGGGCAACGATTTCTTTGGACTGATGATGCGGCACACGCCTTTCAACTCCTAAAACAAAAGTTCACTTCAGCCCCAATACTGAAACATCCTGATCCTGACTTGCCCTTTTTTGTTGAAGCGGATGCTTCACAAGTAGCTTTAGGAGGAGTTCTCTCTCAACGAGATGCAGTAGATGGCCAGTTACATCCTATAGCCTTCTATTCTAAAAAGTTATTGCCAGCTGAACAAAATTACACTGTGGCTGAAAGGGAACTACTAGCTATCAAAGTAGCCTTTTCAGAATGGAGGCACCATTTAATGGGAGCCAAGTACCCAGTTACAATCTTTTCTGACCATAAGAACCTACAGTTTTTTGGATCACTTAAAGCACTAACACCACGTCAGATGCGCTGGTTAATTTTTTTTAGCACATTTGACTTTGTAATAACCTATAGACCAGGTGCACAACAAATTCAATCTGATGTGTTATCTAGATACGGACATACCTCAGACATGAAACAAGATAAAATAGGAGAACCCATTATTCCTCCCCAAAAGTTGTTGGCACCAGTACAACAGAAGGATTTCATCACAGATCTATATAATGCACACATGCAAATAGCACCTCAGGATTGGTTAAAGGATTCCCATAACACAATACAACGAGGTTTATTGTATCACGACAACATGCTGTTAGTGCCCACCTCTGAATTACAAACACAGGTGATAATTTAGCATCACGCCTCACCGTTGGCAGGTCATCCTGGTTGGGTAAAAACCCTGGAAAATGTGCAAAAACACTTTTGGTGGGACACTATAAGAAAGGACATTAAGCAATTTGTCACTACCTGTCCAATTTGTGCAAGACATAAATCTTCTCATAAGGCTCCTGACGGCTTGTTAATACCAATGCCAACACCCAAACAACCTTGGCACACTGTGAGCGTAGACTTTATTGTAGGTTTACCACCTGTAAAATCCTTCACAAAAGTGTTGGTTATAGTGGATTTTTTATCTAAAATGGCATATTTTGTACCATTACGGAAATTACCCACGGCAGCAGAATTTGCCGATATTTTTATAAGGGAAATTGTGCGTTTACATGGTTTGCCAAGCAAAGCGGTGTCAGACCGAGGGAGCCAGTTCAACTCCAGATTTTGGAAAAAATTATGTGAAAAACTGAAAATAGATGTGGCCTTATCCACTGCTTTCCACCCAGAGACAGATGGACAGACTGAACGACTGAACCAAACCTTACTTCAAACGCTACATTGTTTATTGGCTGATTATTCTAGTGAATGGTTGGAAGCTCTCCCTGTAGCAGAGTTTGTTTATAATAATACTGAGCAGTCAGCTCTACTTTGCTCACCATTCTATTTCTTGCAGGGGTATCATCCAAGAGCTATACCCATTTTGTTAGAAGATTCCCTGTTGCCTACAGTAACGGATAGACTAACGAGGTTAGGTGACATACAAGACAAAGCCAGGAAACATTTATTAAAGTACAAGGAAAGCATGAAAAGACAAGCAGACAAACACAGGTCTGAGGCCCCAATGTATAAAATTGGTGACAAGGTATGGCTCTCCACAAAGAACCTAAACATAGAGGGATCCCGAAAGCTGCAACCACGTTTCATTGGACCCTTTAGTATAACTGCCATAGTAAACCCGGCAACAGTAAAATTAGATTTACCAAAAGAATATCCAGTACATACTACATTCCATGTGTCCTTGCTTAAGCCGTACAACTCAAAAACCCGACCTGAACCACCACCTCCACCCATACCAATTAAGGGAAATCTGGAATATGAAGTGAAAAGCATAAAAGACTCAAAAAGAATTAGTGGACGTCTGTTTTATTTAGTAGAATGGAAAGGATATGATGAATCTGAGAATTCATGGGAAACCAGCATCATATGTACATGCCCCACTGCTGATTAGACGGTTTTATTTAAAAAATCCAGGAAAACCCCGTCCTGTAGGAGGGTCTTTGAGGGGGGCAACTGTTAGGGTTTGTACACAGCAAAGAGCATGTCCCCTCTCACTGCACTAGTGGGTTCTGTAATAGCTCCCTTTTAAACTTACTATTGAAAGCCTTTCTTGTTATCTCACCTTCCCCACCCCCTAGGCTTCTGTGTATGTTGTTTAATGTGCTGTTTTGTTTACACATTGGGCCTTGCTTTTACCAAGGCTTCTTTAAAATACTCCTCCCTAGGCCATGTGTTAATCCAACTCATTTGTATAATAACTGAAACTCTGCACACCTTTCAAGAACATGTGCAGCATGTGAGGACCACACCCAGCTCTTCAAACCACACCCAGCTCTGCACACCTTCCAAGATCATGTGCAGCATGTGAGGACCACACCCAGCCCTTCAAACCACACCCAGCCCTGTCTATAAAAGGCATCCCCCGTGCCTCACCCAGTGCTTGTGCTCGTCTACCTCCCGCTTACCTGAGAACAGATCCCTCGGCGCTGGCACTCCTGCTCTTTACAGACTTTCATTGACTTCAATGGGCGCAGCTTCTGGTTCTTCCTTCTTCCGGTTTCCGGTTCCTCCTTGCTTCAGCCTCTCTCCTATGAGTAACCTGCAAAAGAGAAAGAAGACAAGGTTAGACTGATCAGTATCTCTTGCCAGCAACAAGTAAGTGCAAAACCTTTTATTACCTGAAAGAACTTTGACAACAATTTCTGGATTCGTGTATAGACAATTTGAAACGAAATACCTTCCACGAACATTGTGATTCAAACTATTTGTTACAAGAATATTTTGCAGAACTTTGTGAAGCAAACATTGTTTTTTCTCATGGAACTTTTAAGAATCGAACAGTGGAAACCATTAACAGCAAGGCAAACAGTAAATCAAGGACTTGCACAAATTACATGTTGTATTTTGATGTAAAAGTACAGTATTTGTTTTATAAAAGATTCTGGAAATATGGGAAAAGTGAGTCTGCTATTGGGAATTTAGGCTTTAGTTATATTAAGATGAATGTTTGATATTGGTAATTCTGATAACGGTATTTGTTTAATGTTTTAGAAGCTTTACAGTAATAGAAAACACATCCCAGAGCAGTAACACTTTCCAAACCTGGAAACTAGAGACCAGGATCCAAGAGGTACTTTTAGAAGAGAATTTTTAATAAATAAAGGGATAGTCAGGAACCCATTTAGGAATAGGTTGCACTTATCTGTTCTTTGTTTATGTTTCATTAGGCACCAGTTTCTACAGAAGTCAGAGAGGGCCGCAGATTTGTGCAGCACTTCAACAGTGGAAACGCAAGAATGGTGTTGTCTCTCTTTTTTATTTTATCCACTTCCCCCCTTCCCTTGAGCTTCTGTTCTTAGTGCACTGTTTTAAAAACTAGTGTGCTGGAACAAGCAGTTTCAGGGTGGGGTCAGATTGTCTTCAACCTCCATCAGAACTGAACAAGAACTCAGGTGAGCTGGGCTTTGACAGTATGGTGGTGTTGTCTTGGCTGTGCAGTCTCTCTGGCCTTCGTCCGTGAATTGTGGTCGTAGGGGTTTGTGGGTGATGTGGGTGTCTGTTTTATATTGTGTTGGGTGTGTGGGAGTGGTGTTTGTATGTGTATCAGGTGTGTGTATTTGGAATTGTCCAATGTGGCGGTGTTTTGGAGATGTGTGTGTATTTTGAGCTCGGCGGTGTGTACCGCCAATGGAATACCGTGGTTGAAAGACCGCCGTCTGGATTTGTGGGTCGTAATAGCATGGGCGTGTTTCTGTTGGCGTGGAGGTGGAGGTTTTGTTTTCGCCAGTTTATCACTGACCTTTGGTGTGGCGGTGTCGTGTGGGTGTCTGAATTTCGGTGGATTCCGAGCTGTGGGTCATAATAGCTGTGGGGGAATTCCACAGCCGCGGCGGTGTATTGGCGGTCTTCTGCATGGCGGTAAGCGCCTTTTACCGCCAATGTTGTAATGACCCCCAAAGAGTTAAAATTCGAGATGTTATATTATATGTGCATAATAAATCCCTTAATACAGCTCCTATTGTGTTTCAGAAAACGTTCAGATTATTTTCTTGTCCTCATGCAAAAAGACCATGTTTGATTTTGAAAACATAATTCTAGAGGGTTCTTATGTTCCTAGTCACTGTGTAACTTTCCATTAAGAGATTCATTTGATAAGTTGTATTAATCATTCTTGATTCCTTCCCAGGTAACTAGACGTTTTGAGGCCTAGTTATTTAGTCCATGCTTAAGTTGTCCATGGTTACAGCATGACAATGCATAGAATCATAGTCTAGTAAAGATTAATGTGATATAATCTTGATATTGTGTGTGTTTAACCTTTTGTTTCCTACAGGTCTCCTTCCCAGCTGTTCCCATCCTAATCCTCTTTTCCCCTGCTTGGACTCTCTCAGTCTCTGTGATTATTTTATCAGAGTCTAGGAGCTGTCTGGTGGTGGACATGTTGGGAACGTGCGCATACCCCGAGGATCTGGTCTCCCTGACAGATCTGACACTAAGTGACGCACATCCTCACAGAGCCATGCTGCATAAATCCCAGCAGAAAGATTTATTGGATCCCACACAGAGCAACACTGAGCCCTGAAGAGTAGCACAGCTCCTACCCAAAGGCTTCTCTAGATGTTACACCAAGGGACATGGAGCCAAGCCGCACATATCCTGACAGAAATGTTCACCAGGTCGAAAGCTGAGTGATGCAAAGCCCTGCACAGCCTCCCCCACAGCGGAAAGCATCACCGGATCTGACACAGATCCATGAAAAGGAGTGCCACACCCACCTTAAACAGTCAGAAGGTAAAACTTTCAGCAGGATGAACGTGGTCCTGTACCTTGCCCACGCTCCTTTGCGGTGCAGCCCTATACCTGTGGTTGGTGCTACATTTTCTTAATCCTTTAAAAACTCATAACTCTAATTCTACCATTTGGAATTTTGTCATTTTGGTGTCATTTTATTTACAAAAACATTCTCTGGTATTCTAAATTGGGATTGGAATTGTTCTTATGCTGTAATTTCACATTATTACTATTTGAGTGCTGCATAAATCCTAACACATTGCCTCTAAGTTTAAACCGACTGCTTGGTTCTCAGCTACCAGAGGGTAGGCAAAGGTTTATTTGTCATTCACCCTGAAGGATTATGTTTATTACTTGAGTAAACTAATAATACAATTTCTTACATCTGCTGAATATTTTAGGAAGATGTCTACTTTTTTCGTGACATGCAAGAAGTAATCGCACAGCATTATTGTAAGCATGTTTCCCGTGAACAGCCTTTTCCATGCATTCAACATAAATGTCAACATTGGTACCTGTGTATATTAGCAATTTAACACAATGTTAGCATGTTGCGTTGGAATTCCTCAACTGCATTATGGTTTCTACGCTGCCCATTCTAGCTGCAATCTTCTGCGTTCATAAATTGCTAATAGAGGGCTTTTAGACACCCATCATAAATTGCTGATCTTTTCAGAAGTGACTGGGAGCCATTTGAAAGGGTTCTGTGGCCATAATACATCCTTTTGTGTCACAGGTTATCCTCAGTCTTGCTAGATGACTCCTTGTGGATACATATGTACACTTGAAGGAATGCTACCCGGCAACATTCAGCCTCAGAGGTTCCGATGAAATTAGGAGGATTCATGTTTGACAGCAACTTTTCCGAACAGATGTGTGTTATATTCTTGATCAATAAAATGCTTCTTTTTCAGCACAGAGGCTATTGAAACTTTCCTTGCATCAACAAATACTGAGCTACTGCCACAAATCATGTTGATTTAGAAAAAATATCTCGTACTAAAATCTTTGCATGTGACTACATTGATGTAGCTGCGGGACATCAAATGTGCATTTACTAAGTAGGTCCACCTAAACATCTACATAGCCTCTTAAAGGGATAGGCTTCTACAAAGCAATAATGTCATACATTTAAACTGTTCCAGTAACATATTGTACATGGGAACTGCATCTGGACACACCAATCCCACTTAGGGCACATAATAAAGTGTACAGAAAGTGAGGGATGGAATGCTTGAATTAATCTCAGCCACTGGAAATTACTCTGGCCGCATCCCAGTCCATCATTATTTTACACACCATGCCACTTCAGTTTGGACCCAGTGGGACCCAGCCTGAGCACATCTATAGAAAATATCTATTGTTAGAATCTTTGGAAGTGACTGCATTAATGGAACTACAGTATATCAAATGTGCATTAACTATGTAGGTCCACCTACACATCTACATAGCCTCCTGAAGTAATAGGCTTCTACAAAGCAATGATTGAATGCACTTAAACAAGTCATGCATGCAAGGCAATCGCTACAAGGACAAGGCATACTTGAAACAATCTTGCTGTAAATGTGTTCCACTGGATGTGTAGTCCCACCAGCTTCCAGCTTTTCTTAAGCTGTCAAAGAAGCAGGATGCCAGTAGCTTTAGTCAGTGCTTAATTTATGCCAGTGGTTGCTGGTGACAGTGAGATAAGAAAATATAAAGGATGGTCTCAGCGCCTACTAAACTTGACACAATCTGGAATCTCAAAACTGCACTATCGCACCCCTAAGGGGTCTATGCCTTGAATTGAGGTTGAAAGCACAAATTCCTTAGCATTTAAGTGACACTGAAGCAGATTTTGCCCCATGCATGATTAAAATCGAAGCAGTTCAACTGAAAATACAGAGACTTATATATTAAAGGCAACATGTGCAAAACAAAGTAAAGACTCGTTTCCATAAAGGAAACACCATAATTCTAAGCTAAGATTGTGGATAGGGAAATTTCGAGAACAGTTGGTATGAGCAAATATAGAATCGAAAAAGAAACTAGATAAAGGTTCCAATTAAAAAAAGAAGAAAAACACTTGCTCTCAAGAGCATCTCTGTGTAAGAAAATAAGGAGCACAGGTGTCAGGAGATGAGAGAAGACAACCGCCCGCAAAGATGGATGAGGCAAGTGATTCTACTAACTGTTACATTATGTAGATTTGTACAGCAATTTACCATCCGGGAGGATATTGTGGGACAGAGCAAGTATGAGTCTAGCCACATCCAAGCCTAGTCGGACTACTAGAAAAGCCAGGTATTCGGCTTCTTGCAGAATTCAGAAAGTGAAGAGAAGGCTCTTATGTGTAGCAGCTGTCGTTCCACACTTTATGAGTAACGTAGGAGAGGACTGGGCTGTCGAATGTGGATTTCTGTATGCGTGGCATTTGTGCAATTAGGAGTCTGGATGGTGTTTGTAAGGTTTTTGAAAGCAGATGTGATTTTTGAGGTATACTGGGACAGTGTTCTGTTGTTCCTTGAAAGTGTGAGTGAGGAGTTTGAAATGTCCTCATTTGTGAATGGTGAGTCGGTGAAGTGCCTTCAGGTGTAGTATGATGTGTGTGCTGCAAGAGATGTTATGAGAGATTCTGGCTGGCGAATTCTGAATGGTCTGGTGAGTGTTTGTTGACCTTGGCATAGAGGGTGTTTCTGTAGTCCAGCTTTTTTGTGACCATGATGTGTATGCCAGTTTTCTGTGTGCTGACTTGGAGCCATTTGAAAATCTTCCTCAGCATCTTCAGGGTAAGGAAGCATGAGGCAGTGACGGCATTGATGTGGGTGGTCATACTGAGTTTTCTATCAATGATGATCCTGAGGGTCTTGGAGTGGGTGGTAGGGATGGGTGTTGGTCTTAGTTCTGTTGGCCAGCAGCTGGAGTCCTGCATTAATGTGCTCTTCCTGAAGATCATGATTTCTGCCTTTTTGGTGTTCAGCTTTAAACAACTGATCTTCATTTAAGAGGTGATTTCAGTCATGCAGGCACTGAACTTGTCCAAGCTACTGGGCATCTTCTCAGTGAGGGAGTGAATGAGTTCTGTGTCATCATCGTACTAGAGGCCATTGATGTTGTGAGAGCAGATGATGCTGGCTCGAGGGATCACCTATGTGATGAAGAGGGTTGGATTCAGAGAGGATTCTTGCAGAACTCCACATATGATGTTGTGGGTGCCCCAGGTGTAAGTATGATGCCAGCTGATGTAATGGGTCCTTCCAGTCAGAAAGGAGCAGATCCATTGGAGTGCGTGTTCTTGAATTCCAGTGTCATATAGGCATTGAATAAGGATTGGGTGGGAGACTATGTCAAATGTTTCGATGAGGTCAAGGAGGATAAGGGCTTCCATGCCTCCTCTATCCAGAGTCATGAAGTTATATGTCACATTGATGAGGGCATTTTCTGAAACAAACTATGCACAGCTGCAACGCAACATTTCGTACAAATGATTCAATCTCTAGGTTTCCCACAAGATGACCAATTAAAAACCAGTTTTCTCTCATTGCCTGGTGTTGGTTTCTTTCTCACATAACAATACAATGACTTTTATGATATTACAGAAAGGAGTACAGACTCCTCAGCTTTCTCTTTCACAGCAGCCATTGAGGTTTTGATACAAACCTGCTGTTCAATATACTACAATTTTCAAAATGTAAGTTAGCAAAGAATAAGATTTTAAATGAGCACATGGGGACTTTGGTATCTGAAACAGAAACATATTCTGCACAGCAAGCAGAAATATAAAGTTTATTTCAAAATGGTGTGGCGCACTTAGGCCCTCTCACACTAACTTTAAATGCACATTGGTTCTTTAAATTTAATCAAATGCATGATTCACTCTATTGTATCCAAACGTGAAACTAGCAAGTGATAATGTTCGTGTACATAGTGAACACATTATGTACACATCATGTAAGCTAAAGTTAATGTGGGTTACAGTTTAACATTTAATATAAGCACAAATAAAACTGATTTTGAGTCATCACTGGTCGTGGTTATATCACTCATTTCTGGGGACCAGGAGTTAATTTTTATAATCAAGCTTGACCTGGGGCAAAAGCGAGAAAGCCAGAAAAGTAAGACTGTAAAGAAGGAAAAAGATGACAAAGAGTGACAAATTTAGATATCGGGATGAACAATTGAACCTAAAACAGGGAGATAGAGAAAGGAAGTGTAAGGTGGGTGAAGAAAGACGTGATGTGTAATAACGTTTAAGCAGCCTTGGTGTTTGGCAATCCCGCTGTTCACCAATGATCAGTGGCGGCCAGTCATTTTTTGAGGGTGGGTAGCGCACTCACACTCATTCATTTACACATGCACATCCATTTACCACACTCATCAAATATTCAAACATACATGCACGCACCAAACATTCATTAAAAAACACACACATACACACACTTACCTGCAGCTCAGCCTCGGAGGTCCCAGGAGGGTTGGGACTGCTGCCTTTTCTCACTGGCTGACCTTAGGTCAGCAATGAGGGAAGGCAGCAGTCCCAACTTCGTCACAGAGTGAGATGGGGTCAGTGAGACTGCTGATCCCACTCCGCTCTGTTACAAGGTGTCACTGATTGACACTCGCCCTGGGCACTTCAGGGCTTAAACCTGAAGCGCCCAGCTCAGAGTCAATGGGTGACTTTTCCTCTCTTCACCGAGGGGAAGGGCTTCAAGCCACCTTTGCCCATAGGAGCTGTGACCTCTTCAGCCCAGCAAAATTCAGCTCATGCAGCAGGGAGCCTGCGCAAATTGCGCATGTCTAACTCCTGGCTGCCTGATCTGAAAATGAAGAGTGTCTGTCAGGCTGACCTTTGCTCAGCCTGACAGGCACTCTTCATGAGGGGCAGAAGGTGGGGGGCGTGGCCCCTCCACCCTAAAGGACTGGCTGTGGCTGCCAATGATGGCAGCTAGATCATAAGAAAATGTTTGGGCCTCTGTACTTAATATTTTAAAAAAGGAAGGGTCAGTTTTATTTTCTTCTCAACTGAAAAAATATTCAAATCTACTAGGTGCAATACGTGAGTGAAGATAAATACTGTTCCCTTTTTCGTTCCATGTTTTTAAAATACAGTTGTGGAGAGGTGTAGTGTTATTTGTTAACTTGGTAAAATAGCATAACCTCGAAAGAAAATACTGATGTATATAAGAAGCATTAAATTTGCACACTGAGAAACTGCAAGTGGAAATTGATTCTGACGAGAAGCGCTTTCTCGGATGGTAACTGGTATCTCACGAGATAAATCATTTCTAACATGCATCTACAGAAAGGGTACACTACACCAAATTGATTGTTTTCAGAGTATTATTTGCAAAGTGTTTACTATTGAAAACGACATATTTGGTTACGATTTCAAGGCATTCAGCTCAAGTAAATGTTGCACGGAGAAAACAATTTGACATTGAGCGTGCATTTGTATGCTTCTTATCAGGGCCACGAGCAATCTTCTAAATCAAATCCAAAGCTCTAATAGAATGAAATCCTAGACAATAATAGAAATGCAGAAATGGAAGGGAGTCTGTAAATAGACATGTCAGATCCTCGTTCATGTATTTATTAATGTGAAGTTTTCATTTAGCACAAATAAAGACCAATGCACTGTCCGTGAAATCAGATTACAACAATATAGAATAACATATATAACAAATGCTAAGTTTAATATTTTATAAAAGAAATAGCAATCATTTGAAAGTAGTTGGTATGATGCAAAAAACATATGGGTAGATTTAAGAAAAGTGGCAGTGCACCCAGTGCAGCACCAATTTTCTTGGGCCCCTTAGCGCCCCCCTACTGCCACCATGTATGCGCTGTATTTAAAATATGGTGCACCATTGAGCAGGGTAGGGGGCAATAGCATCAGAGTTTTTGATGCTATTGATGTACTGATCAGGGTTAGTGCCAACATTTTGGTGCTAACTCAGAACAGTACATAGGGGCCCATTGTAACCAATAGTGTGCCCCCTTATAACGCCTGCTCTGAGGAGGCTTAAAAATGTTGGGAAAAAATTAAGAAATCTCTTAGATATATTTGCACCATTTTCTCAGTCCCCTCCTCCCCCCCAACAGGCGAACACCCCCTTGCATACATTATGCCTGGCACAGGCACAATGTGGCGCAAGGGGTCACAAAGTGGTGCAATGCGTGCATTGCGCCACTTTGTAAATATGACGTGCCGTGTTTGGCCATCTAACACCACATCAGCATAAAAAACAGATACTAATTTGTTGTTAGATGGTGCTGGGCCCTCTTCTGGACCATCGTGTATCCAAGTCCTTGAATTAAACCTTGATGGAGACATCACACTGTCCGGGTAAAACCTCACCACCACCCTGCCAACCCCTACAACTGCTGGCAATAATTCTGGTAGCCAGAACGGCGGGAGAATGGTTGGACAGTGACAGACTTCAACAGGTTGTTGCAAATAGCACCATGCTTTTGTCCCAGTTCCACCTGAGGACCTTACAGGCTCTAGATGCATGTTTTCTCCCAAGAAGTGTCTTCTTTTATTGAATGCAATGCCAGATAAAACTCAGTAGCCTGTGGAGTCCTTTAAGCAACAAGAAGTAAAATCCAGAACACCTCATATGTAAATAATTGGCAGAACACATGGCAGTGAAAGTGTAAGAGAGAGAGTCCCTCCACCCTTCCTGCCCAGGGAGACCCATTCGGTATGCAGATGAATGCAGGTTCAACTGAGTGTCCTGTGTTTCTGGTTGTCTGGGTGGAATGCAGAAGAAGAGCTGTCAACCAGCACAGAACAGACCTGGACTAGTCTGGAGACAAGTTGTAAGGCATGCACAGAGAGCAGTAAGTGCAGAGGAATGCCTACTTTCCAAAAGTGGCATTTGTAAAATAGTAATGTTAAATCGAACTTTACCAGTAAACTGATTTCTCATCTACTATTCCAGTCATACCAAACATGACAATGCCACTCCTTTTAGATCAGAAATTACCACTTAAAGGTATATAAGACAATTTCCAATGGTAGCCTATGAGAGGAGCAGGCTTCACAATAGAGAACAATGACTTTGGATGTTTTTCACTGCCAAGACATCTAAAACTTACCAAGGCATGTCCTGCCTTTTACTTTCATAGCACCCTACCATAGGGGCTACCTAGGGCCTATCTTAGTGGTAACAGATATGTAATAAAAGGGGGGTTTAAGGCTTGGCAAGTAGGTTTAAATGCCAAGTCAATGTGACAGTGAAACTGCACACACAGGCCTTGCAATGGCAGGCCTGAGACATGATTAAGGGATTACTTATGTGGGTGGCACGATCAGTGCTTCAGACCCACTAGTATCATTTAATTTATAGGCCCTGGGCACATCTAGTGCACATTATTAGGGACTTATAGGTACATTAAATATGCCAATTGGGTAGGAGACAATGTTGCCATGTTTAGGGGAGACAGCAGAAGCATCTTAGGACTGGTCAGCAGTAGTAAAGTGTGCAGAGTATTAAAACAAGTTAAACCAGGATCAGGAAAATGGAGGGAGACAGGCAAAAAGCTGGGTGAAGACCACACTAAGGCTATCAGGTCTAACAATCTGTGTTTTGCCAGATATGATACTTGAAGGCTTTAAGCCAGATGATCCTGGATCCAAACAGTACCAATTAATTGAAGCTGTAGTGTGTTCTCCTCTTTTTTTTCTCTTCCCTTTACACTTTCACCCTTACAGCTATAGCAATCGTACTGCTGACCCTCATATGCTGCCTAGTGGCTTCAAAGGGCAAATAGGCTGATTAACCTCAAGCTGCCCTGACCCTCTTGACCGATTTTTTACCTTATAGCTTTCCAGCATGAATCAAGGTCGTAATGGATGTCTATGGGCCCATGTGAGGTATGCCGCAGGCCCTGACAATGCTTCATGAGGAAGTGAAAACAATATTTCATAAGCTTCTTTGTTGGTAGGTAAAATCAACCAGTTAGAGGCTACCCACTCTATGTGTAATGTGACAGGATTCTAATCCCAGTGCAGGTCCCTCCTCCACACCTTAAGATGGATATTAACTACAAAGATGGTGACTTCTCTGGTCAAATTAGTTTATATCCCTCTAATAAAATCAAACAGTACTCTCATTAGTTCTAATTATTACTGCCCAAGGCAGTTTTCATTTATTGCATTTCCTCTCTTGGTCCAAGGTATTTTCTAACTTATCAAGCCAAGGCTACATGTCTGTTGTCTTATTTAACTAGAGATGCTTTAACACTCTAATAATCAGCTGGAGCCCTTAGCTAAAACAAATATCGGGCTTTTTGGAGTAATTCCACTCTATATTTGGAAAAAACAGGATGGACAAGATATTGTTGCAAAGTTCCTCACCCATGTTTCCTTTTAGGTTTCCAAAGGGTCCAGTTACCATACATCTGTAGAACATCGCTGGTAAATTGGGGCATGATTCAGTAGGAGGAATGTATTGATATGATGTTGAATTCTTGATTTGTTGATTATGATCTGTATTTTATCCAGCGGCAATGCTTAAACGCATTACTCCAGATGAGTCTGAAGCCAGTCAGTAACTATTGAATTTGTGCCATTGTTTTCTTCTTTCTTTTGCTCTTCCCTGTTCCTTTTCTCCCTATTTACTAATCAGAATATTATCCACCCAAACAACATAATGGGTTCCAATGGGAAGTGGGAGGATGATTTTGAGCTCCAGTGACCATTTTGACAATATTCTTTCCTGACATGGCCTGAACAAGTAGATTTCTGAAGGGCACATATTAGCAGGTCTCCAGAACTTTATAGTAGGTCATACTCCCAAAGATTGTGAGGACATTTTGGAAAAATTGGAAATTATGGAGCCCAATGCATCCTCCTCACTTATGGTGTTTGATGAAGTATATAGGCAATTGTCTGCTGTATAGATGGATAGTTACACAGTCTATGTGAGAGAAAGTTGAAAGAGGGAGTTGGTTCCCAAAGTTGTAAATGACTGAGTTAAAGGCATGCTTGTCATATCCATTAATTACCATAATGAGCACACAGGTTGCTGAACTGATGGCTGCTTATCGAGTCGGAAACATTGTGTTATAAATATTATTTTTATCACAGCGGAGTTATCAATAGGAAACCCTGCCCCTAATTGAACAATATTATTGCAATCGATATTAAGAAGACAATATTCGCGCCACATGATATTTTTGCTGCCAATATTCTGACATACAACTGTATTTCAGATGGGAGAGATACAACTACGGGGCCAGGACTAGATTGTAGGCAAAGTGGTAAGATGTGTCATTTGCTTGAATGTGTAATATGTTATATTTAGGATGGATGAGGAAGATAAAATTAAAAACGTTCTTCCAAATAGCTAGGAAGAAAACTGTTGCCGTGGATAAGAAGAAATTATTGAAGATGGTGCTCTATACGTGTCAATAGGGTAGACCTGAAATGACAACATTGTTAAAATTAGTGAAGGTTGACCTTCATCCTCTCTTGAATAGCATTTGGGAAATCTAGAGTCTTCCTCTTTACCTTTCCCTCAACTCTTACAATGTTGATATGCATTATTCGAAATTTGTGTCTCTGCTGTCTTCCTCATTTGTATCTATTACATTTTCTATTTTAGTATTTG
This sequence comes from Pleurodeles waltl, assembly GCF_031143425.1. Taxonomy (NCBI): domain Eukaryota; kingdom Metazoa; phylum Chordata; class Amphibia; order Caudata; family Salamandridae; genus Pleurodeles; species Pleurodeles waltl. Next base: position 297,219,617 of record NC_090438.1, read on the forward strand.
AAAGGTAGGTGGTGTATCCAATTATTTGATTGTAGTGTAGGAGTGTAGGATTTATGATTCAGGAAGTGAGGCACTCCTGGATTTGTAAGTGGGAGTTGACTTCGATCAGTAAAGTACTGTTGCACAATCTTACAAAAGTGTGCCCTTTTTCAGCAGAACGAGCTCGCCTAATGTGGTGCTTGATGTCCTTTTACCCAAGGCTTTATTTATATAGTCTTGTATCTGGTCTTCAATTATTTTAGTTCTTCTTCTGCTTTCATACACCAGTGTGGTGTGTAAATAAATCTTTTTGTGCTCACCCCTAATGAGTATCCTGGAATTATGGAATACAGAAATAAAGGGTGACTGAGTCTTAATGTTAGGCTCTTATTTCCAATACTTCTAAAGAGATATGAAATTTAGGCCCATATTTATGAAATGTTTGTGCCACGTTAGCATCATTTTTTTATACTTAATTGGTGCAAACATAAATCCATATATTTATTTTGACACTAGACCTGTCTAACGTCAAAATTTAGGAGTTTACACCATGTTTAGGGAGCGCTCATCCACCTTGCGTCTCATTGCGACAATGAGATGCAAGGTAATCATTCCCAACCTGATAATGGCACGAGCGCTCTAGCGCCATATTTACCTACCGACGGAAAAACAATGCAAATCAAGGAAGCAGACCAAAAAATGGTGATAAGTCCGATTAGCTTCAAAATGTAATGCCTGGTCAGACCAGGCATTAAAAACAGGCCAACACACCACCACACAAGGAAAACACACAGAAGGAGCATTTGAAACCTCCAAGAGAACATGAAAGTGTGCACACGCCACAGACGTCAGCAAAGACAGAAGGTCCCTCTACCATCACCGCAGCAACCCCAAACACCATCGCAGCAACCACAAAGGCAGGGCAGAAGGTGGGAGAGGAGCTTCAGAAAGCACACAACCATCCTTGGCCTCAGGGAACAAGTTGTGATCAGGGTGTACTGACTGAACCGGGAGTCCACTGTACACCTGCAGCACCACATTGCGCCACACAGCACAACAAGGGTGCAAACTCCAATCAAGATTCCACCCATGATAAAACTCCTCGCTATCCTCCATATGCTGGTGTCTGGATCTTTTCAGATAATGAGTGCACAAGTAGCTGGTGGGCCCCAGCCATCATTCTCGGTCCTCCTACCTAAGGTCCTGTATGTTATCTTACACCTCACACCCACCACATCTGTTTCCCAAACACCCAGCATCTGCAGCAGGAGACCAAGCAAGGTTTCTACCAAATTGCTGGCTTCCCGAATGTGATGGGTGCAATGGACTGCACCCATGTGCAATTGGTGCTTCCTGCAGCACCAGAACACCCATATGGGGAACTGCAAGCACAGACATTCAATCAATGTGCAAGCCATTGTGGACCACCATGGGCTCTTCACCAACATCCTAGAAAAATATCCCAGCAGTGTCCATGATGCCTACATATTCAGCCATTGCAATATTAACAAGCGGTTCCTGGATGACCAATATGGCAATGGTTTACTCATAGGTAAGCCACCATACCAATCATAACACACTCAACACACCAACCATCTAGGACAAACAAGACAAACACCACACTAAATACACATGGGCAGGGTACATAGATGTACAGGCAACAACACCTGTGCAACATGCCACACTATACCACGTTCATTTCCCTTCACAAACACATACACCCACATGTACATAATACAGCCACACCATGACTGGCACACCACGTGTGGACAGGTAGAACCAAGCCCCCTTTGCATACAGAAGCTGCTCACAAACCACTACAAGTGTCCACAGGTTGACAACAAAATACATACCACACACACATTACACTAAACAAAGAATAGCCCAGCCATGTCAGTGGCATGGTCATTTAAAGAAGTAACACATAGGCACAGTCCCACGTAAATCATGGTGTGCAAGCCTCTGGCAGAACCTAAATCAAATGCCACCCAAGTGGTGCCATAACCAACTACATATCGTCTATACATACCTGAAATACCTGAAGTGTGCACATACACCTGTCTGCTGCATCGTGTCACCCACATTAGAATACAAAATAAGACCATGGGGAAGAATAATGAGAAATGGGGCAACACCTACTCCAAAGCCACCTCACATGGACCCCTAGTGCCCCCTAATACCACCATGTCCGTTCTGTATACCAGAAACGGTCCACCATGGTGCAGAGTTTGTAAACAAACTGTAAAAACCATTCATGCCATAGTAGAACTCAGTAGGAGTATAGAGGACATACTTGACCTTACATAAACCGTACTAAGGGACCCATGTAAAAAATAGCTGTGCCCCCTTCCAAAGCCTGCACTGTGCATGTGTAGAAAGTGGCCTGGAGAAATCATGTACTGGAAGCTTGGAGATACTACTGCACCAAATTTCATCATCCTACTAATGTGTGATACACACCTTCGTACACATGATGGCTGGCACAAACATCATCTGCCACAAAGGGTCACTAAGTGTTGCACTGCATGCGTAGTGCCACATGGTAACATGGACGGCACAGTCTGGCTTTATAGGGCAACTATGGTGTCTCAACATCTGACACCATTGTGGTGCAAGGAGGTTGGTAGGTTTCATCTAACAATAGAACACTGCTTCAAATATGGACTACACAACACATTTTTTCTAAATTATAACCGTCATGTTGGGATCAATTTGAAAATTCCCAGGTCCTTGATCCACCACCCAAGATTGTCATGTCCATCAACACAGTCCACTAAAAATCATGTAATAAGAACAGGAACCTACACTATACCACAAGAAAGTCTGAGTCACCACTCCAACTACAACTAACAACTGCCATGGTATGTTCTAAACCACTATCAAGCTTTACCAACACACCTTCCCACTTTCCTTTGCAGCTGATCAATAATGCAGCATACAGCCATGGGTTATGACTCCAGTTTTAAATCCCACAATGGTAGAAGAGTGTGTCTGCAGTGAAGGGCACAAAAGAACAAGCATTGTGATGGAGAGGACATTTGGGCTCCTGAAATCAAGGTTCAGGTGCCTGACCCCAACAGGAGAAAGCCTCTTGTATGCTCCACCACTCATATGCAAAATCATACTGGCATATGCAATCTTCCACAACATCTGTGTCAGAACAAATGTCCCCTTGGAGGACCAGGTTGATGTCCCCAAGGAGGAGGATGATGATGACAGAGCAGATAATTTGGAGGAGGAACAACAGAACACTGCTGCAGGAGTTCGCAGGAGCCTCCACATTATAGAGAATCTCTATACATAGTCACTGGACTAACAACATCACATTGTAAATAGCACAAATAAAATACTTTTCACCAGATTCTCCTTGGTCTACTCATCCTCCACTACATATACCATTGGAATGTGAGTCAAACCTCAGGGAGCAGGTAAGAAACACAAAAGTTACAAGTATGGTAGCAACATTGTTTGTGATGTAAGATGATCTACTGCCTCCATCTCACATATCAGTGGCACTCAATTCACGGGCATGTGATTCCTGAAGGACTAGATCCATGCACCACTACAGCTATTGTGCCATCAAGTGGCCAAGTTGCTAATTCCTAGCCCATTCCCCACAACAACACCATGCCTAACAGGATGTATGCAAGGGGTGCACACATACGGTAGAGGCTGTCAACAAATGGACTTTGAGTAATGTTGGAACTGAGCATTGTCACAACTCAGGGTGATTGCTGCTTTGCCTGCGTGGTACATGTGTGACAAGGGTGGGACATCAGAGGTAACTATAGACCTTCAGTAGTTGCCCAGGGATTGTAACCAATGTCAGCTGCTGAGTCTGCATGGCGTATCCATGGGATTATGTCCTGGCACTGCCATTGGGCACACCGCTGACACATGGTGGACTGTACCTTACCTATGGCACACACACGTTGGCTGTGGAGTGCACAATGGGTTGCAAGCAAATTAAGCAGCTATGGGTGCAGGATCACTATCCAAACACATGACCCATTGTCAGTATCTAAGAATTTAATGGGACAATGCGCCACCAAATAATAGTCTGGGTGGAATGTAGTCAGAGTGTGTTACACTCCCTATGTACATAAGAGGCATACTTGTCACACAAATCTGCTGTTTTGACATGCTTAAAACAAATCCAGATAAACATGTGAAGACTGATGTACGGTGTATGTCTTAAGTAGCAACAGGTTTGTCAGTATCAACAATGCTTGACATGTGTCAGCATGTTTACTTAGTATGCTCTGTTTAACAACATCACATAGGACATAGCAATACACACCACTCATTGTCACTCACATGACAGAACAAGTGAATGGTAGCAACAGTAACAAATTATCCTATACATGTTTGGCCTCCAACATCACAATCAGCTGTGGGATGTGCTACTATGTCCAGCATTATTCAATAATGTCAGAGACTGAGTCAAACTGAGTGGGAGAAGACCTACCCATATATGTTGCATTTGGCTAATGAAAAGTACAGCACTGAGATTATTTTACACCTCAACATCATTCAGTCCTGGTAAGAGCTACCTAGGTTGTGGCCTGCTGGAAGAAATGTATACCCACGTTCAAGGGAGGATGTGGATGGACAGCTTAGAGATACCCACAGATACTTCCAAATACAACATGGGAGGTCACCTGGAGACATCACAAGTGCAGTGACAGGTGTAATGTCATGCGTGCATGGCACTCATTACATCTCACAAATACCATCAATGGGATGATAACTATCAAGTGGCCAGTAGTAGGAGATGTGAACATCTACAAATTACACAAGTCACATGTTGGATTCTGTGCATGTATGACCAGAAAATGTTGCTGTAGAAGATGTGTACAAAGTTTAAGCAGCCTAAAGAATAGGAGCACTGTAGGAGACAATACATACCTTACCAGTAATGCGGGAAATCATAGAGAAAGAACACACATAGACCAATACTGACTGTACAACACGTCAATGTCTACATGTCAACATTTAACAGATGTACAGAGAGGATGGCCAGATCAGGACATCACCCAGTCATGTTGGCCACTAGCATACCCTGATATTTGCCCATCGCACGCCACCATACCTTGGCACATTCCCAAAATTGAAGTCACAACAGATACTCAACCCCTAAACAAGCTGCCCATGGAAACAACTAAGGACATCAAATAATGAGACATGTCCTACACGTTCAAACACCCAGACCTCTATACATGAGAGGGGAAGGCAGACATCAAGTACCGCAGAGATAAATGTGATATCTTGGTCTGTTTGATCACACTTGTGCATGTGTCTGTCTGCTGCAGAGTGTGCATAGTTCTGCTGAGTAGCAATCACTGCTCTGGCTAGATTAAAATATGACATTGTCAAGGGCTTGATGCATGTGCACAGGGGGCTGAGTAAACTGGAGCTCTAATAACCTGCCCCTTCACATGCAACCATGAGTTTGTGTTGCCATACAAATTTACCCTGTTGTGAGATGATAGGCTGGCATCCATGTCAGACTGCAACACTGCTACACAGTGGTATGCCAATGTATGTGATAGTCATAAAAAACATGATGTGGACAAATGTTAGTGCCTAGTTGAGTGCTTAGTTGCACACATATAGCACATATTTCAGCACACATGTACCACTATAATGGCTCAGGCATGGTAATGTATATGGATTTGAACAAAAGGCAACCTAGCACAAAAGTAAGGGCATAGGTATCACAAGATCAGTGACATAAATAAATGACCTTCAAATGTGTTCCGACATACAGAAACATAGGTGGCACTGATGTGACTAAATATGCATTTGTCAAATGCCAACATGTGTCTTTGCAGGAAGATAGTAATGTGAAGTTTCACATCCCATGAACAGACCACTGTGGTCATATGTTACAGAAATGACACTACACATGTCTGTACACACACAGTATATACCAACCTTCAGTAACACATGTGTACATAACACCTCTTGCAACTAGGATGCTTCGGGAACCATATGTCACGTGTAGGAGCGTATCATGAAGTAAAATCCAACAACACACCACAGAGTGGACACACATGCACGCACAAATTGATAGGGGTAACGTGGTGTCAGAGCAGTCCTAGACCACTGCATACTCTGAGTACAAATTGTCATGGTTGTCACATGCCTTACCATGTATATGCCATAGTATATATTGTGTTGTTGGTATGTGTACATTTGTATATCAGACATAACAATGTGGTCCCCCTCAAGTTAGTATTCAAACACATATGTACACACATAGCACACATGTGCCAACATGTATGTGTACACAGTGTAGCTACTCGTGCACAAGGTATAAGTAATTGCATAGAGCAGACTCATAGAAATACCTATGGATTCAACATACCAATGTATTTGTATTTATTTATAAAGCACATTCCGGATGTAGCATCGAAGCGCTGCCAAAGTGAGAGGTGCAGAGGAAGTGATGGAGTGCAGACATACCAATGTCACTTTTATGACATAAGTGGATAGTTACGCACATGTAGCACATATACAACACTGTAGCTCAGCCCATGTGACATGGTAAGAGAATCAGGGTGCACACAAGGTCTACAATGAAAAGTTTCATGCAATTCCATCATGCATCAAAACAATTACGCAAACGCACCAAACCCACACTCTGTAACCTCAGTAAAATGGCACCTTGTCCCTGAGCGTCAATCACACATTCTCACACCTTTTAACGCACCATGGTGAAAAATCGACGTATGATCGTCCTCCATCAGAAATGTTAATGCATAAGCATATACCATACAATTCCCCTAAGCTAAAAGATGCCTTACTACTGAAAGTCTATCACATGTCCACAGGCAATTTCAATCAAAATAGTAAATAATCTACACATGACAGTCATGGGTCAAAATAAAGGATGCATGACTGGAATCGTGATGTACAGGCTCAGGAAGTGACAAAACAGGACATCCTGCCTGCATACATGGCACAGTGAGTCTACTTTCATATTCACTTCACAGTCTGATTGTCTGTGACTGTGCGAGGGTGTATGGAGCTGGTGCTCTAAGAGTTTTAGAGTGTTTGGAGTGTTTTGAGTGCTTATTGTGCTGTGTCTTCTAGGTGTTGTAGTTTGTCTTAAAACCTGTCTTTGTATTGTAGGTGTACTGTTTTTGTCTGTGTATTGTGGAATGTTTGTCTTGGGTAGTATAGTTGTTGGAGTAGTTGGGGTAGTTGGATTAGTTGTTTGGAAAGTGTTTTTTGGATGTACTGCATTTGCAGTCCAGTATATCTAGGAAAGGGAGGATGGTGATGATGTTGGCCGATGAGCTGCGGAGTTTTATATGGCTGATACAGCACTACCTCAGGTGATTCAGTACCCTTCAGATATAATGAGGCTGTAGTACTGCAAAGAGCCATATTGTGCTGCTCAACAGTCAGTAGTGTAAACAATTAGTAGACAACTCAGCTCCAGATGGTTGTGGGAAAAGTCTATGATTCTTCCCATGCTAGATCTGAGCAGTTTTCATAACATGGTCCTGCCACCATGATATTGGTGAGCAATGTAGGCCACATCACATATGCATATGATGTGAATGCTGTGTGCGTACCTTGTACTTTGATGATGTCTGATATACATGTGCAAATGATGAACAATGTATCGGGATACCGTTGCAGCACCCAGTGCAGTGCCAAACTCACTGTGGGTCTAAGGGCACCCATACAGACACCATGTGTGTGCCGTTTAACACATGTAGCACAACATAGCACAGGGTATGGAACTTCAGTTCTGTAATGTGTAGACAACTTTAATGTGCAAACCAGGCTTTGGCCAAACTTTCTGGGGACATTGTTTCAGTTTACATGTGGGCACATCATGGGCAATGACCTGCCTCCTTGTAATGTATGCTCAGGCCAGGTCTTACACCAGGACACATGAATGATGAATTACCAAACCTTAGAATAGCCGGTGAGAAGTTACCAAAACCCCTATCATATGGACCCCCACCTTGCATCCATGATGACTGGGTAAGCCTTGTTGTTTCACCAGGGGTGTTGAGAGGGTGGATTGCTTGCACAGCCCTCCCCATGCACAGGGACACAGGAAATCCAGACTTGTTGGGCACGTCATCCTTACAAGTTTGATGACACAAATGATAGCCATCATCCCAGTGGCATGTACATGATACTGTTGTTGGCTGGTGAGAAATAGTCATAGATGAGGAGTAAGTTATTGTTGAGGAATGTGTGGTGGACTGTATGTGTTATCTGCAGTTGAATTGTACAAAATATGTCTGTACAACCTCCACCCAATGCTGAAATTGATGCTTGTTTCTCCTCATATTTCAGCTGCCAATATGACACAAAACCAGATGCGCGCTTTTCACAAGAGGGACAAACGCTACTGGCACATAATGGAGGTTGAAGCAGGATACCCCTGGATGGGAAGGAAGTTCTGCAGTGAGAAGGCATCAGGGGAATGGCGTGCCTTTGCACATGGTGAACATCCACAGCAGCCTTAGCCACACAAGGACAATGGAGCAAAAACATCAGGGATGCTGTGGGCCACAGCCAGTCTGTGGCCCTCCACGTCAGCTGCACCAGTCATGAGCCAGGCACCAGTTCAGCCACCTGCTGCGGTTGTTGCTAGCCAATTCGAACTAGACATGAGATGGGACATGGCCAAGGTTTTAGCCAGACTTAAAAAATTGGAGAAGGAGAGTGCTGAGAACCAGAGGATGCTGCGATACATCAAAAAGAAACTGAAGGAAACAAAGAAATAAACGTATAGTATTCTACAACCTCCCAGTTCCTCGCCCTCGCTTTTACTGTTTTACAAAGCTTCAGACTGGGTTTTAGATGGGTAGCATTAGGCTAGTGTATGGTAGGTAAGGGTTTGGTTACGCATAGTGGGGGTGGGTTTTTAAAAAAAAAATTGAACATTTTTTCATTGTTGGGGGTTGGGTTGGGGGGCATGTTGGTGTATTTATGTATATATATATATATATATCTCAAATACAAAAAAATACTAAAAAAAGATTTATTTGTTTAGGCCATAGGTTAGGTTATAGTACATGTTTAGTCATAGTTTTTGTTGTCCTACTTGTATCTTGTCTCTTAAGAAGGTGGGAGGCCAATGTTTAGAGTGTGGTGCTATATGTGTAAGATAAGTTTAGGTTAGTTTTTGGTATGTGGTTTTACAATAAATCCTGTTTTTCTTAGCCTAATAATTTTGTAAGTTGATTGATTGTTTGGGGGTTCTCATGAGTGCACTGGCCAAGTTGCATGACCGGCCTATTGCTTACTGTCTTGATTTCCCAGGTTTACCATGTGCATCCCTATGACCAAGGAGCTGTCAGAATGGCTGCTACATACCGTCTACTAGTGCATACATTTGCCACCCAGTGTTTCCACCATTCACAATGTGTATGTATACTTTGTCTTGAACAGGTAAATATGGTACTTTACATGTCATTGGTGGTGTCCTGCAATTTCATTGCTGGCAAGTCTGGCACATCTGACAACAGGCAAATTTGGAACTGTATCCTGCAACACTGACAGGTAGCCATCACTGATAAGGTTAGCTTCTCCTGTACCACACAAATAAGTTGTACTGGTACTCCCATCTGGGTAAATTACAATTGAATTGGTTCAGAGCCATGCATACCATATGTCTACTTCAAAGGATATCTGTTTAAAATTTATATAGAATACCTCAGTAAGTTGGTTGTAGCAAAAACACCATCATTCCGCTTTCTCATGTTAAGATCCTAGTGTGTGGCTTTGTGTCTTACAATCATGCACTCATGTACTGATATTCTGTAAACATTAACATGGATTGACACAATCCTATCATTTAGCTGAGTTGATAGATCACAGTAAACGTAGAAATGCTACATGTGTAGAAGATGCTTTATTTACATGTGTAATTGTATTTGTTAATTGTATACAATGTCCATTTCACAGACCCCATGAGTGAACGTTATCCATCGGTAGACAAATCAACAGTGGTTAGGTGAAGAGGGCACATTTCCTACTCTCACAAAACTGGCATAATCTTAAGCCAAGAACTAAGGAGAAACTGTCCATGTGGCACAGACTGGTGCTACCGGGTGCTTTTCCTTGTGAATGTTATTCCTTCCACATCTTAATCCTCTGATGTGTGTGGCGCCTCCTGTGTCATGGCTGACTCTGTTGTAGAGATAGAGGGGGCCACACACACTTCAGGGATAGATATGTGGTGTCAAAGAACCCAGCGGCTGCCATTTGTGGCATCACTGCAGCAAGGAGGAACTGCTGATTTTTCAACATCACAGTGATAGACAGTTATGTTTTCCCTGAGGAAGGCCACTTCCTGCTGTATCGATTCCAGGGTATTCTGCATAGCCCCAGCCTGTTGTCTGTTATGCTGCGGTCAGTTTGGGAGGGCACTTGTTCTAGCCTCAACTTCAGGACAGTAGCTATGTCAGCCAGAGGCTGCTGGAGTCCATGTAGCAGGAAGCGGGTGCCTCTGATGGCAGCTGAGTTATCCTTATTTGGACTAAGGTACGTCCACACTCCCTCTAGGCTGCCTGCCATAGTCTCCATCCCCACCTGCACCTGCTTGGCCAGCTCTCACTGGACTCCTAACACTGTCCTCTGAAAGCTGATCTCTGGATCCTCGGAGTCCAGGGCTGTGTGAGTACTGGCTGGTAGCATGTGTTGGTAGCTGGGTGGTTAATATGGATACTCCGCAATTCTGTGTGTCCTCCCTGTGACTGGAGGTGGTGTCTGGAGTGAACCTAGGACAGCCTGGAGAATCTGTTCATTGATGGTTGCCAGCTGATCATTTATGCCATCTGCAAAACCCAGAACAGGAAGGTGGGCAGGAGGTAAGCCATCATCCTCTGCAATGAGATAGTGTAAAATGAATATTCAATTGCATTGGCTGTTGACATAGAACATCATGTATTTGCCACTGGAGGCTCATTGACATGTTACTGACCCAATTTTGTGGCTGTAATTATGTGTAGCATTGTGCATCACGCATAGGTCAAGCTCACTAGGTATTTTGGGGCAAATGTAGGTTCCCCAAGTGCCACCTGAGTGTCACTTTTGGTGAGGCTCAGCTGGCGTAATGCTTTGCCCGGTATGTACAGGGTGGCATGAAGTCACTTTTTATGTCTTGATGCCCCCTTTTATGTATGGCCCCTTCACACCCAGCACTTTGTGTGGAAGGTGTGTGCAATGGGTGTTGCTGTGGGTGTACCACAGCAACACCAATTGCGTTTTGACACTGCTTCAGATTTTGATACCTTACACTGGGCCAATATCTGACTATGCTCAGGGTGGATTTAGCATGGCAAAAACTATGAGTAACGCTTACATGTCTACTGGATTTCTTTGCTTTTTCCATGAGTGCTGTATTCTGCAGCTCACATAGTAAGAGCAAATCGCACTTTAAGTTTGTTTTTGTGCAGGAAGATGTTCCTTCATGCAGAAAAACATTATCTCCCTCAACACAACCATCCTTGCAAAATAGTGCAAGGGTGGCTGCATTGGCGCACAACATCTAATTTCCACTTGCGCAGGGGGGTATACAGGGGTGTGCTGTATTCTTATGCATATGGCACATCCCTGCGTTTTGAAAATGATGGTGCATGATACTGCCTAATTTGACACAGCAGCATGCACCATCATTTTCTATTTGATCTAGCCCTCTATCTTGTCAAATGGTGAGTTTGAAGCCACTTGTACAGCTGACACATAATATTCACATACATGCACAATGTGTTGTATGTATTTTATTTTGTGGCCATTCCCATATGGCCCATATGATATGTGTGAGTTGTTGTGGGTTCACCCTGTATGGGTTGTGCTCCACAGGTTGCAAGGTTTTTTCTCATTTGGCATGGCTCAGGGCAGCTGCAAGATGTGTGCAGTACACTGCAGCAGTTTAGACATGCAGTGATGTGCCATATTTACTTAAATACAGTACACCCTTGCCATTCCCCTTGCACCTGCAAAGATTTGTTCTCCCTGCACCAACACAGGCATTGCATGGCCAGAGGCACCACCCTGACACCACCCCTGGGATGGTTTTGACTTCCATCCTAGTCTCTAATGTCTACGTTCTGTTGGTACAGGGGTTTTGACTATATGCAATGGGTGTTGGAATGGCACAGCCGCAGCCACACTATTTGCATGTGCCTACCAGGCAATGTGGTGCATATTCACATGGTGGAGTATAACCATAGTGATTGGCCTATGTTGACGTTGTGTATATGTTGGAGTGCATAGAACAACCAAAGCGTCAATACATGTGTGGTTTGAGTGGGGATTGTGCATCTTGATTCCGGGCCTATGTGTCCCGATGCAACACTTCAGCATGCATTGAGTGTGTCCTATGTGCATTCCCCTTCTGCCATTAGTGGAGTTCCAGATATCCCCTCCTGCATTCACTGCAACTTAACCTGCATTTATGGTGGTTCCTGGTAGTCTGCGCTGTCCTGTCCTGCCATTACAGTGACCAGCTCTGGGATAACCACTGCAACCATCTCCTCTAGCTCATCCAGGTCCTCTTGTGGTGTGGTATTTCCGCCTCCAGTCTGCATTGCTGCCTTACTGTTCCTGGTGAGTTTCTTCTTAGTCCTGCGCTTACAATTGTGCCAGTGCTTCTTGACCTCAGTGACAGTCTTCTTCACCTCTGGGACTCTGTTGATTTTGTCCTCTATTGCCTTGATATTGCATCTCTCCTACCAACTGTCAATTTTGAGGTGACGGAGAGCTGGTGTTGGTGCTCAGTCAACTCTCTGACCAGGATGTCATGTTCCTCCTCACTAAAGCAACACTTGTGCTTACTCTTCTCCTTCTCCTGGGACTTTTCTGGACCCTACTGGCTGGTACATGGGTGACTGGGGTCTCCTGGCCTGATGATTCCATCTTCTCTTGCAATTCCACTCTTTTCTGCTTGTGCGTTTTGTTTTGACGCTAATGCAGTAAAAAAATTGTCTTAACCCTTTTGTGGCATGTTTACGTGCCGTAAAACGTATAGTGCCACTTTTGCAGGCATCTCTATTTCTCTCTCTCTCTCTTTCTCCCTCTCTGTTCAGTATGAGTGGTCCTAGTGCATTTGCTTTCTTTCTCATGGTTGACAGATCAATCAAGCACAAAGCAATTCAGTGGCTGAGGTGCTGGCTCAGGTGCGGATACACTGAGAGCATGCCGACTTTGCAGAAGTGGCTATTGTGCTCTTACCCTCCTGTTTAGGGTCATGGCTGCTGTGGTCTTTGTCGCTCCTCTACTGCCCCCTCATTCACTGTAGAGCCAGTGTTGTGAGGCTCTGAGGGTAATTCTGACCAGCTGGGCACCCTGTGCTTGGGAGAAAGTGGCACCAGTGTGTCTTATGACCCGTAGCTGAAATTCACAGATGAAAACTAGTAAAAAGCAGCTCCAGATAAAGGAAGCAAGTGAAGTGGAGTATAGTAATACTGGCAAATTCCTCAGCTACTATGCAGCAGCACTGGAGTGTGTGATCTGCTGGGTGGCTGACCCTCATCCTAGGCTTTAACTCCTCATTGGTTCTAGGTTGAGAGGTGGGGCAGTGTGGTGGAAGAGGTGCGTGGGGGATTAGCAACACCCAGTACCCTGCTCAAACTCACTGCCCAAAGTTTGAGCACCCAGCCCATAGTTCTTCAGCAATTTGCTACGGGGTGTCTCAGAAGCATACTATTGTCCCACTGTTACACTTATACCAGGATATTGAAACAGAAAGGAAAAGCCATCCTAAAACTAAAGTCAAACCTGCCTGGGTTTGTTTTTATATATCCAGGGATAGCCAGAACTTGTTTTTGTAAACTACTTAGTTTTTGTGTTGCCAGCAGCAATGGGTGCACTCAAAATTCAATCACTCTCTTTGTTTCATTACTACTCACAACTCCTATTTCTGTCCACCTAGAAAACTTATCAATCAACACTAAAAGATAGTTTGTTCCTCCTTTAGCACCAATTGGTCCCCCCACATCTACAACTACCACATACCATGGCTTGATTGGAAATTCTCTAATACATATGGATAGAACCCTTGATGTATACACTTTATCACTACCACAACAATCAGTACAATCTCTGACTAATCTCTCTATCATCAAATCCATACCTGGCCACCAAGAGTTAAGACGAATTCAAGCTTTCGTCTTACTCATCCCTTGATGCCCAAAATAACCTAAAGCCATGATCTTGTCTAGTAATCTAGTGAGCAGAACCACGAAGTACTAAACCATTTTTAACTGATAATTCATCCCTAATATTCCAATAACTTTCCAGATTTTTATCATGCTTCATACCAGATTTTCATCCCCTTTGCAATGTTTTGCACATTTGTTGTAATACCATATCTTCAGCAACTGCTTCCAAAATTTCCTTCTGTAATGCTGCACACTTTCATTTTATTGTCTTCTTCCACCTTCCTCTCATCTTCTACAGAACTTAGGGCCTGATTTAAGAAAATGTAGCACTGCCCGTGCGTCATTTTTTGACGCAAAAGCAGTGTAAACTTACAAAATATGACTATATTTTGTAAGTTTACGCTGCTGTTGCATCAAATCATGACGCAAAGGTGGTGCTAACTTTCCATAAATCAGGCCCTTAGTCTTGAGAGACAATCAGCAGTTCTGTTCTGTGGACCTGGCACATAACGTATTGTGAAACAAAAATCGTGAAATGCTACAATCCATCTACAAATTCTCTTAGAAATCATGTCTAAAACTTTCTTAGTAAAAACCTCAACTAGTGGCATATGATCCGTATAAATAAAAAATTAATTTCCCCACACAAAGTTCTTAAATTTATCGATTGACCAGAAGACGTTTAAAGCTTCTCTTTCAATGGTAGAATATGTTTCCTCTGCTCCTCGAAATGCCCTTGAAACATATGCCACAGGTTTGAGATCATTACATGTTTCTGAATGCTGCATCAGCAAAGCCTCAAGACCTTTCAAACTAACATCAGTCATAATCACACATTTCTTCCCAGGATGAAAAGAACTTAAATTGCCAACTTCTGATAACTCTTTCTTTACGTTTTCAAATTCCTTTTCACATTCTTCATCCCACACAAACTCAACTCTTTTTATAAGTAATTTTCTCATGTGAAGTGTTTTGGAAGCTAAATTGGATAAGGATTAAGCATGAAACTCAACCATTCCCAGAAAATATAACAATTCATCCTTCTTTTCTGGACTGTGTAACTTCATTATATTCACAGCAACTCATTCTTTGGACACAAACCTTCTGAGGTTATTTTATGCCCCAAATACTCAGTTTCTGTTTTCCAAAGAAACTTTTACTCAATTTAAGAGTCAAACCATTATTTTCAAGTATGTTCAACACCTTCCTCACCCTCATATCATGTTCTTCTCTAGTTTTTCCTATGAATGAAAACATCATCCTGAAAGTATTGGACCCCGGCGATATTACCAAGCAAGTTATACATCAAACGCTGAAAAACAGCAGCTGCAGATACCAATCCAAAAGACATCCTTACATAAAAGTAAGTTCCAAAAGGAGTAATAAATGTGGTATAATTCCTTCAGTAAGGATGTAACTTGATTTCATGATGTGCTGCAGTCAAATTGAGAGTTCTGAAAAACTTTGCTCCATGAAGAGGAGATATCATTTCAGTTTTATTGGAAAGGGGAAAATTATCACTTATTACACATTTGTTCAGAGCTCTTATGTCTGCACACAACCTGATTTCACCAGAGAGCTTCCATGCGACTACAATAGGTGCAACCCATTCTAAACACTCAACTTGTTCAAACACCCTCTGTACACAATCTCTTGATCTCTTTCTCAACATCATCTTTCATAGAAATGGGGACTGTTTGAACTTTCCCTACAACAGGTATTACGTCTTCCTTAAGTTTTATCTGATTTACATAACCCTTTGAACATCCCATCTTATCACTAAAAACTTCAGGAAACTCCTCAGTGGAACTTATGAAAGTCCTCTTCCCCTTGAACGTTAAGTTCATGTACATCATTCAGTTGTAAGCTTTTTATGAAATCATTTTTAATCATTACCGGACTAGGTGAATTAGGATCTAGAGTAACATCAAATTCCTTTTGATGTAGCCAACTCAAAACACTGTCTCCTTTTACTGGAACATATATTTGATCAAAAATAGAGTTAGACTGAGCTTGTTAATACATTCAAAATAACCTCTTAACTCTATTACCTGACCCCATAAGCAGCTGAATCACATCAGGTTTTTTTAGATTGATTTTGCGGCTCAGACCTTTGTGAAATAATTAATTGGATATTAACGTCAATCATGCCCCAGAATCAAATAACATTTCTGTTTCATATCCATTAACTGAGTTAGAGCTAATCATGTTTGAAACTCCTAACCGGACTTTTCCTGCCACATAAACTGAGTAAAACAGTTTCACATAAGCGAGCCAACGGCCACCATGAAATGTGAAGGAGACACACAAAAGTAAACAGAAGTTTGCTCACAGTGAAAGATAGTGGCAAAAGTGCAATTATCCATGTAACCGGCAAAAGTCCAAAAGTGCAATTAACCATGTAACAGGGTCGATATCATGCAAAGTGCTCGACTCCTGCCCAGTGAGATCACACTGTCTACGAAAGGAAAAGATAAAGTAGTCCAGAAACCATATGGAAATTATGGAGCCAACTGTATGTTTTCAGTAGGTGGCCGGTGCGCTCGAGGAGTGCTAAACACCGGAAAAGGCATGATGTATGCATGCCTTTCACTAATGAAATGAAGCAAATTTTTAAAGGCAAGCCCACAAACCAACGAAACTAATAGGCATGGTTAAAAGCCTATAAAGAGATTACACCAGGGACAGAGCGCTTTGCACTCGACCCTTAAAAAAACATATAAAGTACCTGTAGTCACTAAAGTGCATGTTCCTACTAGATTATTTTAACACACGATCTATTGAAGAGTGTACGTATTGCTGTAGCGTAGACTATAATAGTGTGCATGCTGCTGTTGACACGTTTTCTTGAATCACTGCAATTCAAGAAGTGATGGCATACACGTGTGAAACACTGTAGTACAGATTATAATAGCATGTGTGTCGCTGTTGACACAAGTTTTCTTATATCACTGCAATTCAAGATACAATTACACAAGCGTGTGCATCGCCGAAGAAACACACCAAATCATTACAATTCCAGGAGCGAGAACATACGTGTGCGCATTGCTGAAAAAAACACACTTCATAGAACGTCCAAAATGGCTGTGCCAAGCTTCAGGACATACACACAACAGCGTCAAAACATGCAGCCATAGACTCAGCAAAATGGGTACCATGTACATATAGTATGTAGACATAGTAGCATCACAGAACGTGCAGCCATAAAGTCAGAACTCTGTAAAGATGGCATCAGAAAGAAAGTCGAAGAACATGCAGGTAACAGCTTTGTTCGAAGTAAGTTACAGTTGACAATGTGGACGCAAGAATCTTGAATATTTTTCTTTCTTATAATTTTCCTAAAGTACCAAGTACCAACTCTCCTTTTAAAAGAACGATTGCCTTGTCAGTAGATATAGCATGCTTCCTCAGCAGACGTAACATATTAGTTTTCAAGTGTAGATAACAGTTTAAACGTAGTAGTGATACAGCACAAACAACACATTTTCTGTATCGTTGACTGAGCATAACGTGATAGTAGAGTAGAAGCAGGGTACCTGTGCAATCCAGTTACAGCAAATTATTAGGAGATAACTAGCTCAGAGATTTCCATCCTTTAACAGAATAAATGCGATCAATGATTCAAAGAACTGACCCTCTAGGACAGATGTTGAGATGCTCTTCTACTCATCACCAGTGTTAGAGTGTGAAAACATGGTGTGTTTAGAATACTGACTCTAATGTTGATTAATGATGGTATTGTTTGGTTTTGTTTACTGTGACTTAGTTTTGTTCAGAGCCAAATGCTCACACCTATCAGAGTCCAAAGGTTCATTCACCTCATGAAGGTAGATGGTTGGTTACCCTTATGTGTCCCCTTATAAAATAAATTATAAAAACAAATATAAGGTAGGATGCGCCCACACGAGTGTAATAATAGATAAACTTCTCATATATTTTTCCAAGTTGGGTTCTTTATTAGAGCATCTCATCCACCTTCTTCCTCACATAAGACCAGCTCCAACTGGCCTCAAAGATCTGGCATGGTCCAGAACCCCTTTACATTGTACATTCTAAACTACACGAAGAGTCTATCTAATAAAACAAGCATTGGTATAACTAAAGCTTTACACTTTATCTAACTTATACCACACTCCCAAAATAGGCCACTTACACCTGTCTATAATGCAGTACGCAGACAATAAAATGCTAACGTGCAAGACCCATAAAGGCTGGCAAAGTCTTTAGGATCATTTAGGGTCTTACTGCAAATCTAATTAGCTGGAAATCAATCAATATAAAACAAAAGTGATGACAGTGGGCTCGAAAAGACCAAGGAAAATGGCACTTGTTTTTAAACTCACAGAAAATCGACCTTTTCTCCTCATAAATATCTGGGCATCCTTTTGGTAGTCATGGTACATTCAGTGATCATTAAGCAGCTTTAGAATGCCCTGGACATTGCTCTTGAAAAACTGTATGCTCACCTGCAGGGGCCTGTCATTTGAGCCTTTGCTGAAAGTCATCCAAAACAAGTTGGAGCCTGTTCTAACGTATGGCCTTGCTTCACGTCCAAACGTCCAAATGGGTTAGAAACCCGTTTGAATACATTGATAACAAACGTTCATAGGATGTTTCTTCTCTTCCATCACATTCAACGCTATGCCAAATCAGGCTAGAATTTGGGGTTTGTTTTTAGTCATAGTAAAGAAAATGGCCTACGTTAAAATAATGCACACAATGAAATCATCAAATCAATATTTACTAAGCTACCATATTTCGAAGGAAATTTCAACAGGCTACAAGTCAAAAGCTAACCCGTGGTTGCAGTCTCTAAAGGATTCAATACCTCAGCTTGATCTAAAGGATCACTGGTAAGCACAGATGTCTCACAATGTTTTTACAAAAGTTGCTAACTCCGTCACAAAGAAAGCACCTTATCTTAAGGATACAATGGGGGTCATTACAACATTGGCGGTAAATGCCGCTTACCTCCGTGCAGAAGACCGCCAACACACCGCCGCGGCTGTGAAATTCCGCCACAGCTATTACGACCCACAGCTCATAATCCTCCAAAATCCAGACACCCACACAAGTCCGCCACACCAAAGGTCAGTGATAAACAAAACCTCCACCGTCACACCAATAGGAATACGCCCACACTGTCACGACCCATGAATCCACGCGGCGGTCTTTCAACCGCAGTATTCCATTGGCGGTACACACCGCCACACTCAAAATACACACACATTTACAAAACACTACCACATTGGACAATTCCAAATACACACACCTGATACAAATACACACACCACTCCCACACACTCAATACAATATAAAACACATACCCACATCACCCACAAACCCTTACAACCCGAAATTTACAGGACGGCCAGAGAGACAGCACCGCAAAGACAACCCCGCCATACAGAGGCACACAACACCATCACACATACACATCCACGCACAAAACACCACACACCCCTAAACATCACCCACACCACCCCATGGCACCGCAAAGACACCCTAGGTTTTCTGAGGAGGAGCTCAGGGTCATGGTAGAGGAAATTATCCGGGTAGAGCCACAGCTATTCGGATCACCGGTGCAGCACACCACCATAGCTAGGAAGATGGAGCTATGGCGCAGAATCGTGGACAGGGTCAACGCAGCACCCAAGAATTAGGGATGACATCAGGAAGAGGTGGAACGACCTACGGGCGAAGGTACATTCCCTGGTCTCAAGACACCAGCTCGCAGTTCAGAGGACTAGTGGCGGACCCCCACCTCCTCCCCCACAACTAACAACATGGGAGGAGCAGGTCTTGGCTATACTGCATTCTGAGGGCCTTGCAGGAGTAGCTGGAGGAATGGACTCTGGTAAGTCAAATCTTTCACTACTTCATCCCCCACCCTACCTGCATGCTATCACATACCCCCACCCTCGCCCTTACTCCATCACTCCAACTCCTCACATATGTCCCACTATCACAAACCACCCATCCCAACACCAAGCCCTGCATGCAACACCAAAGCATGGATACCCATCACCAATGCATGGCCACTCCACATACCCACACACACCCCTAAACAATTATCACACAAGGTCCTACACAAGAATGCAAGCACTGGGGTACAGGGTCGCCCAACCATACACACCATGGCACACACAGATGCAATAATTATGCCTTTACACCCCTGCAGGACCCCTACCCAACTTCACCGGACAGGAGGTTCCAGACATGTCCACTCCCCCCACAGAAGAGGCCCACAGTGATGACAGCAGCGCTGTCCAACTGGATCTAGATGACCAGCCCGGCCCATCTGGGACCTCGGGACAGTCAGTTCCCCTCACACTGGCACAAGCCACAACAGAGCCTCCCCCTCTGGAAACACCAGCACAGCACACACCCAGCGGGCCCATACCTCTGTCCCCAGGACACGTCAAGCAGCAGTGTGTCCACCACTACAGGGAACCCAGGCTAACCCAACAACATCAGGGACCTGGGGGCAGTGGCAGTGGGCACACGGTTGAGGGGACAGAGGCCCGGGAACACAGGGGAACTGGGAGGGCTGCTGTGGGACAGGGAGAGGACAGGCCCAGGGAACCCACTCTCCAACATCATAGGAGCCTACCACCATTCCCAGGAGACGATGGCAACGGTACTGGCCAAGTTTCAGGAGACCCAGCGGCTGCAGGAGGAAAAGTATATGGGGTTCAGGGAGGAACTCAAAGCCATCAATTCCACATTGGGCACCATTGCAGGGGTGCTGAAGGAACTTGTGAACACCAGGAGGGACACTGTGGCACAACAAGGGGCCCCTGACACTAGCCTGGACGATGAACTGCCCACCACCTCCACCAGCGCTGGTGGACAGGAGGCACCGCCACAGGACCACGACACCAGTACCCCACCCCCTGCAGATGGAGAACCACCCCGGAAACGGCACCTGAGATCCAGGACACAGACAGAGAACAATGCCAAGACCCCCGCCAAGAAATGAGACCACCCTGATTGTCATCCTTTTGTCCCCCTTTGTCACCCTGTCCATCCATCAACTGCCCCAGCTCCACTTCCTATGCCCCTTTGGACAATGCACCTGTGATACTAATGGACTGGACTCTGCCATGGACATTCCTCCACCATCACCCCTGATCATTTTACAACCCCCTGCACTATTTAGCACTTAAATAAACACCCTTAAATTACAAAACTATCTGGAGTCAGTCTGTTCTTTTGAAAATGTGTATTTACAATAACTGAGTAAAAATGATATATCCATTGTATTGTCAACATACCTATGTCACACAGCTCTAGCCCATGAGGAAACAAAGCAGATGTCACACAGTGGGACCCACATCTGTGAAATCGGAAGGAAAAGTGACAACTCAGGGTCCATACACTGGGTGAAAATGACAGACAGATGAGAGGTAGAACAAGTGTATCAGATGTAGCAGGCAGTGATGTCTTCTTACCTGTGTCTCACTGGAAGTATTGATGAATCACTTTGTTTCTGTTGTCCATATCCTCTTCTTCTGCTTCCTCGTCTTCACTGTCCACAGGCTCCACAGCTGCCACAAGACCTCCATCTGGACCATCCTCCTGCAGAAAAGGCACCTGTTGTCGCAAAGCCAAGTTGTGAAGCATCCAGCAGGCCACGGCGATCTGGCACACCTTCTTTGGTGAGTAGAATAGGGAACCACCTGTCATATGGAGGCACCTGAACCTGGCCTTCAGGAGGCCGAAGGTCCTCTCTATAACCCTTCTAGTTCGCCCATGGGCCTCATTGTAGCGTTCCTCTGCCCTCGTCCTGGGATTTCTCACTGGGGTCAGTAGACATGACAGGTTGGGGTACCCAGAGTCACCTGCAAATGTCGAGGCACAACTGTTAGACACACACTAACCCTTAGGGACAACCCAAGACCCAGACACCTAGTCACACTGTATAGGGTCCATGTATTCACCTAATAGCCACACACAGTGCCTCTGGAGTTGGCCCATCACATAAGGGATGCTGCTATTCCTCAGAATGGAAGCGTCATGCACTGAGACAGAAAATTTGGTGTTCACATGGGAGATGTACTGGTCGGCCAAACACACCATCTGCACATTCATAGAATGGTAACTCTTCCCGTTTCTGTACACCTGTTCACTCCTGCGGGTGGACCAAGGCCACATGTGTTCCATCAATGGCACCTATGATGTTGGGGATCTGTCCCAGGGCATAGAAGTCACCTTTCACTGTAGGCAAATCCTCCAGCTAAGGGAAAACAGTGTCGCTGTGCATGTGTTTCAGCAGGGCAGACAACACTCTGGACAACACGTTGGAAAGCATAGGCTGGGACATCACTGATGCTATGGCCCCTGTCATCTGAAAAGACCCACTTGCCAAGAAATGGAGTACTGACAGCACCTGCACTAGAGGGGGGATACTTGTGGGATGGCGGATAGCTGACATCAGGTCCGGCTCTAACTGGGCACACAGTTCCTGGATTGTGGCACAGTCCAGTCTGTAGGTGACAATTACATGTCACTCTTCCATTGTCGACAGGTCGACCAGCGGTCTGTACACCGGAGGATGCCACCATCTCCTCACCTGCCCCAGCGGACGTGCTCTATGGAGGAGAACAGCGAGCAGAGGGTCAGGCAACACTGAGGTATGAAAACACTACTTTATTGCACAAATTTTTCAATCCGCTATCTCCCTGTCTTAATGTGTATGCAAGTCCTAGATATGTGTGACGCATTTAAAATTAATGCCATGTGGCCCCCTGAAATGGCGGCTGCCTGACCTGTAATGTGGGACAAGGGGATATGAGGTAACTGCGCTGGCGTTGTACATCGTCGCGTTTGGCGTTCGAAGACCGCGCCGCAATCCTGCATTGGTTAACATTGGACCCTATGGGTCCCAGGAGCCAATGACGATGTACGCCGGCGGTGACGGTACACACCGCCGCGGACGTGACTGCCATTTTCTATCTGTTCACTCACTTGATACCTGATCTTCGACAGGAGAGGACCCACACTGCAAGTGCTTCTGTGACCTCAATCTGGAAGAGACAATGGCTCATGTGTCTGGGGAAAGGGCCCCTGCCTTCACCACGGAGGAGTTGGAGAAACTAGTGGATGGGGTCCTCCCCCAGTACACGCTACTCTTCGGTCCTCCAGACAAACTGGTAAGTACACTGTGAGCATGCTGTATGGGCAATGCCTGTGTGGAGTAGTGTGGATGGAAGATAGGGGGGAGAAGAATGAGCCGTGCATAAAACGACGGTGAGTGCATGTGCGTCATGGCAAGGGTAGGAACGTGGGCCAATGACTGTGACGGTCCGGACAGTTATATCTTCTCCTTTCCCCCTCTACTATTTCTGTAGGTCAGTGCCCACCAGAAGAAGGATATTTGGCATGCCATTGCCAAGGAAGTCCGGACCCTGGGGTCCACCACAGACGGAGCACCCACTGCCAGAAAAGATGGGAGGACATTCGACGCTGGAGCAAGATGACGGCGGAGGCCCAGCTGAGGATGGCCTCCCAACGTGGGAGGGGTGCCCGTCGCACCATGACCCCCCTGATGTTCCGGATCCTGGCAGTGGCGTATCCAGAGTTGGATGGGCGCTTGAGAGCATCACAGCAGCCACAAGGGGGTGAGTACACTCTCATTCAGCTGATTGAGTGTGCATTACGAGGTGTCTGGGTGGAGGAGGTGGGCTGTGGGTTCCCCTAGGCCAGGGCGAGTTTAGTAGGCAAGTTCCCTTCGTAAGGCAGGCCATGTGGCACCCCACCCCACCAGTGTTCAGAGGCAACAACACCTAGTCAGGCTTGAATGACTTCCATGTGTGCATCAATCGGGCATAGGCCTTGTACCCCATGTCCCTGTGATTAATTAGGAAACTCAAAGTGCACGGCGTAGTGCAGAGGTCTTCCACCCCCCTTTTTTTGGTCTCCCTGTTCTTGTGTGCAATAGCATCATCAGGCGGAGGAGCAGTAGCACTGGAGCAGGAGGGAGCTGCATCCCACATGGCCCTGGAGGCGAGACAACGGAGTCTGAAGGCACCAGTGGGACGGAGGGCGAGGGGAGCTCCACCGCGCGGACAGGAGCTGAGACTAACGACGCGGACTCCTCCTCTGATGGGAGCTCCCTTGCGGTGGCGGGCCCCTCTGTGCCCCCACATCTACAGGTACAGCCGCCACCCTCCCCACCGCCCTCCCAGCAGCCCCTCAGCGTGTGCCTTGTGGCCGCTCACCCAGGTGGGTGGGCATCTCCTTTGCCCCAGGCACCTCAGCCCCTGCCCCTGTCAGCCCTGCTGCCCTCAGTGAGAAGGCCATTGACCTCCTCAGATCCCTCACTGTTGGGTAGTCTACCATTCTGAATGCCATCCAGGGGGTAGAGAGGCAGTTGCAGCAGACTGATGCATACCTGGAGGGCATTCATTATGGTCAGGCAGCCCAACAGCGAGATTTTCAGACTCTGGCCTCAGCACTGATGGCAGCCATTGTCCCTGTATTCAGCCTCCCCCCTCCAACTTCCTCCACCCAGAACCCAACCCCTGTACCTCAGCCTATCCCAAGCACACCATCAGACCAGCATGCACACACCTCAACACACAAGGGAAGCTCTGGCAAACAAATGCACCAATCATCCCACAAGCACTCACACAAGCATCATACCCATGCAGACATATCAACAGCCACTGCCTCCAATGTGTCCCCCTCCTCCTCGTCTCCCTCCTCCCTCCCTGTCACGTCTCCACTCACACCTGCATTCACTGCATCTTCATCGACTACGTCCATCACCAGCACACCCATCACCACGCACCGCTCACGTGCACTCACCACCCCCACTACCATTCACACAACCCCTGTGTCCTCCCCCAGTTTGTCTGTGAGCCCACCTCCCAAGGTGCACAAACGCAGTCACACATCCACCCAACAGCCATCCACCTCACGCCAGCCTCCAGCCCATGCACCTTCACCCAAAGTCAGCAAACGTACACCTCCTACAACCACTACCTCTTCCTCCA
Source organism: Pleurodeles waltl (assembly GCF_031143425.1). Classification (NCBI taxonomy): domain Eukaryota; kingdom Metazoa; phylum Chordata; class Amphibia; order Caudata; family Salamandridae; genus Pleurodeles; species Pleurodeles waltl. Next base: position 297,244,737 of record NC_090438.1, read on the forward strand.
CTCCCAAACCCCCTCCATCTACCCGTCCCAAAGTGTCTAAAAAACTTTTCCTGTCCAACCTTGACCTCTTCCCCTCGCCTCCCCCACCCCTTCAGTCCCCTAGGGCACGCCTTTCCAGGTCCAAACCAAGCACCTCAGCCACCACATAAGCGAGAACAGTGGTGCCAGCAGTAACCGGCTTCTGGAGTGTGCCAAGCAGCAGGGCAGCCAGTATGCCAAGAAGCCAGACCACGGACAGTCCCCCACCTCAGAAGCATAAGAAGTTGGCCAATGCCTGGAGGGAGAAGGGTAAAACACTTGCCACCAAGGACCCTCCCAGGACTACAGTTGTGAGTGGAAAGAAAGCTGCGCCAACACCCAATGTGGGGAAGGGGCACAAAGAAAAGGGAAGTCAGCGCCAACCTGCACAGTGGACAGGACCGCTACCAGCACTGCTGTCCAGGACACCGCGCCACCAGCACCACTGCCCAGGACACCGCCGCCACCAGCACCGCTGCCCAGGACACCGCCGCCACCAGCACCACTGCCAAGGACACCGCCGTCACCAGCACCGCTGCCAAGGACACCGCCGCCACCAGCAACGCTGCCCAGGACACCGCCACCAGCAGCACTCATTGAGCCACCCACCAGCACCACAGGCCAATGAGCGCCGCAAGCACCGCCGCTACTGAGGCCGCCACCAGCAGGATGAAGCACTCTGGGCACAAAGCCCCCTCCAGAACCAGTGGAGATTCACATCCACTACCTCTGTCAATGGCAGGATGAAGCACTCTGGGCATAAAAGCCCCCTCCAGAACCAGTGGAGAAAGGCATCCACTATCTCTGTCCTTGGCAGGATGAAGCACTCTGGGCACAAAGCCCCCTCCAGAACCAGTGGAGATTCACATCCACTACCTCTGTCCTTGGCAGGATGAAGCACTCTGGGCACAAAGCCCCCTCCAGAACCAGTGGGGAAAGGCATCCACTACCTCTGTCCTTGGCAGGATAAAGCACTCTGGGCACAAAGCCCCCTCCAGAGCCAGTGGAGATTCATATCCACTACCTCTGTCCTTGGCAGGATGAAGCACTCTGGGCAAAAAGACCCCTCCAGAACCAGTGGAGAAAGGCATCCACTACCTCTGTCCTTGGCAGGATGAAGCACTCTGGGCACAAAGCCCCCTCCAGAACCAGTGGAGATTCACATCCACTACCTCTGTCCTTGGCAGGATGAAGCACTCTGGGCACAAAGCCCCCTCCAGAACCAGTGGGGAAAGGCATCCACTACCTCTGTCCTTGGCAGGATGAAGCACTCTGGGCTCAAAGCCCCCTCCAGAACCAGTGGAGATTCACATCAACTACCTCAGTCCTTGGCAGGATGAAGCACTCTGTGCACAAAGCCCCCTCCAGAACCAGTGGAGACTGTTATCCCCTTGAGAGACTGTGGCTTTTCACTCCCCAAGATAAAGGAGTGGGCAAACCACCCACTGGAGAGACTTGAGAGACTGTGGCTTTGCACTCCCCAAGATAAAGCAGTGGGCAAACCACCCACTGGAGAGACCTGATAGACTGTGGCTTTTCCCTCCCCAGGATAAAGCAGTGGGCAAACCACCCACTGGAGAGTCTTGAGAGACTGTGGCTTTGTACTCCCCAGGATAAAGCAGTGGGCAAACCACCCACTTGAGAGACTTGAGAGACTGTGGCTTTGCACTCCCCAGGATACAGCAGTGGGCATTGAGCCTCCTCGTGGATCTGGCATCGTGCACTTATCCGGCTGAGGTGCCCCCTCTTCCCTTCCCCCTGAGGTGCCTGTTGTATTTCTATCTGATGCCCCTGCAGTGTTCTCTCCGTTTTGATTGGGTATCGAGTGTGGGCCTCGCCCATGCATTTTGGGCCCAGTGGTCCACGGACTATAAATGGTGCAATACCTGGACTTGTATTATTGGTGTAGATATTTGTTTATAGTGTATATATATTTTTGAGTACTGGATTTTAATTGATTACAGTCGTTACAATCATTTCCTTTTGTCTTTGCATTCTTCCTGGGGTTTAGGGGGGTGTAACTGTAATGTATCAACATGTATTAGTGTGTGTTGTTGTGGGTGAGTAAGGTGGGGGTGTTTGGGGGTGGGGGTGTTTCATCTTGCGTGTGTGTTTCACTCTCCTTTCCTTCCCCCCTCCCCTGTGTTGTAGGTGCAGTACTCACTGTGGTCTTCGCCGCCAGCGTTCATGCTCCTGGTAGAGGAGCAGGAAGACAAAGGCAGATAGAATATGGAGTTCTGGCTCCATGGCGTCCTGGTTCCTCGTGGGGTGTGGAGAGGTGAGCGTTTTCCCTTCCAAGTCCTGTTTACGCCGTGTTTTTGTTCGCGGTGAAACCGCCCTGGAAAAGGTGGTGGATTGGCATGTTGTAATACTGTGGGCGGTACATTGTCTTTCGCCTGTCTGTTGGTGGTTACTACCACGGTGTTTGTTTGTACCGCCGTGGCGGTCGGAGTGTTAAAGTGGCTGTCTGTGTTGACGGTTTCCGTCATGGTCGTGATTCCCTTTTTTTTCCCCCAGCCTGTTGGCGGTTTTACCGCCGCTTTAACACCGACCGCCAGGGTTGTAATGAGGGCCAATGTCTTCTGTGCCCTGTCACATTCTTGGTTTGTACGAAAATCCTACAAATTATTACACCCCCAGCTACATCGTTGCCAAGCACTTTCATTGATTTGAAAAAGAGGCTTCTACTCTACAGATTGGCTTCAAAAGATCGTGTACCTCCATGAGAACGTTCTCTTACAAACAAGTCATATATTTTAATATTTATCAACATGATTCGCCCGAGCATATCTTGTGTAGTGTCCAGAATTTAAAGAGGAGAAGAACCGTCTACTAAAACCATTATTTAACTTCGTTCACATTCGTAACTCCAGACAGGCACTGATCAAATGCATAGAATGCGCAAATATTCAACTTACAAGTGGGTTCATTACATTTTTTATGATAATTGAAACGCGCACTTTAGCCTATTTGTTTATAGAGTCAACTCGCGTATGATGTGACAAGATCTATCTAGGAGTCTGCAAGCAGCTTATTGCTTTTAACTCTAATGGGTCATGTATACACAATTTTTATTCATAAATTTCTCAATTTGCATGCTTCTATTTTTACTGGCTTTTTAGTATGTATATAAATTTTCTGTATACTTCATTTGTATTGCTTTTTTGTAGTATGTAAAGTGGAGTCTGATAATTTTATGCATATGAGCCTTGGGAACTTACCAATGGAGGTTGTCCAAGCAGTCAAATTGGGCTTTTCCTTCTATGCACATACTCTTAGTTGTACAAAGACGAAATACCTCGAACCTCCTCTACTCCTATGGAAGACGTAGCTTAGTTAGCATTGTTTTAATCTAGTAATGTTTCTATATATGTGATGTTGATTTCTGGAATTACTTGTTAAATCTGCACAGTCACGTTGGTTACTTCAGGATGGAAGCTATGGTAGCTACCTTATCCTCTGGAGGGGTATACATGTTATTGCCCTACATTCTTTCTTTGCAAGTGCTCGTGATTAATTGATTAATTCAGCATTATCACTTTGAAATTTACCTCGAGAAGTAAAATATTATTTTTGAATAGGCACTTTTCATAACTGAATTTATAATATATTTTCTGGTATTTTTATTGTCTTAGTTGGATCATATTATTTCTTATAACCCGATTTTTAAAATGCTTCCACGAGTTTTGAAATACTTGTGTATTTTGTAAGATTTTTGAGTACAACAACAAAACGTTTATTCATTCATTCCCTACTTCTGACTCCTTGTCCCCACTTCTATCATATTTCCTTCCCACACCATTGGACTATTATTGCTCGCTCTCACTAGACATCAAACTCCACTGCAGCTTAATGTCTCTCCCCCTTCTGCTCATCTCTGCCATCCCTGCAGCAACAAAAACAGGTGCTGTGTGTGTGCAGTACTGGATGTCTCGGGACTGGTGTCTGAGGACCAGTTAGTTCTGGGCCCAGAGACCCTCGGATTTTCAAGTAGTAGATTTCCACCTGTAGTTATTCTGTTGCAGGTGAAATTACACCATTCATAATAAAAGCCATAGAGTAAGGAATCCGACAGGTATATAAGGTTTGATTGACCTCACACGTTTTCCAAAAACAAGTTCCTGACAATTTTCCTCAAGAGTATCATCATTTCATCTATAGAAGGTAGAAGTCAGCGAAATGCCAAACTATCAAGAGATGTGCGTGAGTTGCTATATATACATATATCACAAAACCAACCAACAAAGAGTGCCTTCAATGAAATAAAAGTTTAATGCTCAAGTAATAATGAAAATGCCCCAAAATGAGTACCATTGTTAAGTGTGCAAGAGATATATACATTTAGGAACCATCCAAATAAGGAACATTGTGAAGCCAACCGTTTTTTGTTAATGGTAAATATGCAAATAAAATCTATATCGCCCAGGTGGTCTGGTGTGTCAGTGCATGTAGTTAGGTAGATGTTTGCGTGAACTGGTTAAGATATTGCTCTAACTTAGAAAAAATTCTGAAGGTTGAAGCAATACTGAAGGTGAAACCAGGATGCTGACATAATTTTCAGCTAAGCTGCCCATGGATCTAAGACCAGGTACGGCAAAGGGGTAAAGCTCCAAATGGGAAAACGTACATATAGGTGGCTGACGCCCAAAACATTATGGATGGAAGCCTTTCCTCACTCGTTCGTTTGACATTTCTATCACTTGAAGAGTTTGATGGCTAGATGAAAGGCATGGCGCGATCAACAATAGATGTCATACCATGCCTAACATGCCAGAAGATACACCTAACCTACTGCGATGTATACATGAATATTTTGAACTGTGCATGTAATCTTCCTAGTATCCCTAGCAGAGACCAAATGCAATGGACCATCACATCACAGAACTTAGCACTTAATGCTCGGTCTCTGTCCTCTCACTGGAGCAGTGCCTAATTTGTAAAAGACAGAGTGCCGATGCCCGAAGCACTGCCCAGAAGCGCCTGGCCAGTGCAATTAAACATCAGCATGCCAAATATCAAGGTTTTTAGTCTGAAATCTGCTTTGTGCTTCTTTCCTCCACTAACAAACACTGTCTGACTCTTTACCTAACTTTTTCAGGTTCCTTCTTTCGCCCTGTTTGATGTTTAGCGTGTGAAAGTCAACAAATTAACAGGGAGAGCTGAGTCAACGTCTGACTCTAATCTTAGAGTTCATGCACAAACCAAGCCTTGCAAATACGTGTTATGTAAATCATACAATAAACCTTGCAAAATATGATAAAGTCTCTTTAAAGTTCAAAAAAGTATATTTCTTTAAAATGTGGAAGCTTTGACATTCATAGGACACATTATAGCACTGCATTGAGAAGTACTTGTTAAAAGTGAAAAGTGAGAGTTTTGTACAACTGGTAGTCTGAGCTCACATATTTGTAAGTGCTTTCATATGGGATATGGCATAATGAGAAAAAAGATTTTGGGTGAAATAAAATATTTGCCTAAGATCACACAATTTAAGCAGAGAATCCGCTATCAATCCAGGATTTCTGATTTCACTCTATTCAAACAGCCATTAAATGGATATCTGTTTGTCTTTCCTTATGTTAAGGCTTTGTTTTTACCTCTTAGTGCATTCTTCTGAAGTTTTTAAACTATAGCTAGAACTCGCTCCAAAGGTATTGGAGCGCTTTACTTGAGCACCAGTTACATTACACAAGATTACATTAATTGTTAATAGCCATGGACAGATTAAGGGCCTCACTACAAATTTGGCAGTCTGTGGCAGTCCAACCGCTGCAACCTCAGCAGATTACGAGTTTGTCTGTGGACCGCCATGGTGGCTGTGGCAGTCCATCGTGGCTGTGGCAGTCCAACCTCTGCAACCTCGGCAGATTACGAGTTTGGCAGTCTGACTGCCAGTAGACCGCCAATGAACTGCCGGCACTGCCATCGTCAGCCCAACAGTAACCGCCGCAGCCAATGCTATAGATGCCAGCATTCGGACCACCATGGACATTATGACTTGCTTGACTGCCAAGCTTTCAATGGTGGTCCCACCGCCTTGGAAAGCTTGGAGGTCAGGCAGGTAAGGGGCTCAAAATGGAGGGCCACAGGGGGAATGGCCAAATCGAGGGTGAGGCAGGGGCCCATGTGGACACCCCCAAAACTGTGGTGTCTGTGGGTGCACTGTGTCCCATGCATGATGTGGTGCATGAGCACAGTTGGCCTAAAGTACTGGCAAGGAGGGTAGTATGGTCAGCAGTAGCTCCAGTATACTGTCCCGCCTACAACCTGCCAGCCCATGGGGAACTCATAATCAGGCAGTCAGAAGACTGTCGGCCTGGCGCTGTTTGAAAAACTGCCACCAAAGCAGTCTGGCAGTCCGACCGCCAAAGTTGCAATGAGGCCCTAAGTGATTTGCCTTGAATCACATGATGTCAATTCTCTGTTGCTTTTACCAAGTTCTCATTGACGTCATTTCGGTGCAATTTTTAAAAGGACTGGCACGAGTAACCATCCTTCTCATATGCTCCACATGCATCTCTTTGAGCAGGACCTCTGTCCATTCAGTCCAATCTGGACATAAATAGTTGCAATATTGTTGTTTTCATGACTGGATCCATTCTGGATCAATTCTCAATTTGGTCCACTGGATTTTTCAGTTGATGTTCAATTACCTTGCTGTAATCAGTGAATGCCAATGACATCTCTTTATTTGTACTAAATTACTCAACTAGGTGGACTAAAATGAATTTTTGATCGATGGCCGACGGGTCCTTCATATTGCAATGAGTATGCTTTCTCCTTTATTCAGCTATTAAACTGAGACAGATGCATTTAGTATATTTCTTAAGATTTATGGGACATTATCATCTTGGTTTTGATTTGTCACATTTCTTATATATTGGTACAGTGATATTTTTTTGCCACAAGAAAAGATATTCCTGTGCACAAGTGAGATTGGTATTCGCCATTGTATGCGCTGTCAACAACATTCCAAGACCACAAAGTTAGGTTCAGCATCTTTGTTGCTCGCCAGCTTGTTTATCGATCAGGTGATATGCGTCACACTGAACCAGTACTTCAGCCACAGCCTCCCAATCTTCCAGGAGAGTTTAAATCTACTGGCATGCCTAGGGTACTATTCTTTCCTGCTGCCTTTCTTGCTGGCAGGCTTAATTAATTCTACTCACTTCTTGTTTCAGAATTTTCGAAGCAGAGTTTTTCATTTTCTGTTGGAATTCTTGATAGCATTTTTCATCAAACCAACCAAGTGCATTTGGTTGTAACTTTCTTTTGAAGTCATGGTTTGCCAAAGCTATGTTCCTTAAATAAAATCTCTGACTACATTGGAAAGAGGATCATTTCATACTGCTTGAGTCATTGCTCTGTGGTTCTGGTGTAGAAAACTTATTGTTTTTGTTAGTTCTGGTTCCATGTGCCATTCTCTGAGTCACTTGGATTTGCTGTATCCACTGCAGCAACTTTGTCTTCATAAGAGTGATGGATTGTGCTCTAATGCTTTTTTTTTAGTTCTTATATTCCGAATCGTGGGTTGTCATCCTTGCATGTGACACAACTTATTATGGTAGACTCATGGCACAGTGTTACTTTGAAATTTTCAAAATGTTTGAATGTTTCAAGATTTACCAAAATATATATTATATAATTGACTCCCTTGTCTCTCTATGTTAAGATAAGTTTGAGTAAATGTGTTCATGTTTGGGCAGGTTTGTGAACCGATACCAGGCCTATTTTCTTTATCACACTAAGCAGGTCCTTGCATTTATGATCTATTGTTGGGAATGCTTGATGGCTGATTCAGAGGGACCATATGCTCCTTTTTATGGTCCTGCTTGATAGTGCAGCTATTGCCAGACAATTATGTCAGAATCATCAGGGGAGGGACTCTGGCTCCATCCACATGTATTAAATGTTTTGATTAGGCAGAAGTTGTATGCTTCCAAAAAGAAGTGCTTGCACTCCACTAAGCTGTGATCATTTTGTTTAGTTACCCAGCTGCCTGAGCTTGAACTTTCAGGGACACACATGACATTGTAATGCTATAAAGGTGTCTTAAATAACTGGATAATGTATGTTGTTTTTCTCTGTCAGCAGCACAGATGGGAGAAGGGTAGACATTAATCTACATGGATTTTTAAGTTTGGCTTGACAGCACAACTTTCACTTGACCTTTTAACCCACACCAATTTTCATCTACAATTCTTTGCTTCCAAACAAATAAATATCCATTCCCATGCTATTTACTCACAATACTTCTGATTACCATACATCATTCCTTTAAGGACGGAGCTATTGGCATTACCATTCCTTATTAGGTTGTGTATTTCATTTTCGCTAGCCCATGCACCTATTTTTGCATTCATGTCACCACATATTATTACTAATTTAACTGGTATTTGTGTACCTATTTTTAAAAAAAATATTGTATCGGGCTCCCATATCTCGCTTGAAAGCTTCCCTATTTCCTGGAGGAAAGTATGTATTTACATGAACCAATTGGCCTGTGTTTGTTTCTGCAGCCACGGAGACTGCTTGGTTTGATCCATTTACCTCGACTGCTTACACTTGTGCTGGCCTGAAGGACTCCTGGGGCCCTTCCTTTTCTGCTACTCTTTACCAGGACTATGAAGGTTTTTATCCTGGATTGTATGAGCTTTATGTCATCTCTGTCTCTTGGAAGTTCCATATTTTGCACTAGTGCTCTGTTCCGAACGCTATTGACAGCAATATTTAATAACTTGACGTGTAATAAATGCTGTAAGTGTTGTAAATGAAATAGAGGTGTAGGGGTAGAGCGTCAGAGGTCCTTGGAGGCGTGTCGGGCAGGAGCCCTTTAAATCAAAACTAGCGCTTCCGCCGCCGCGGGTAGCGCGTCAGAGGTCCTGGGAGGCGGGTCGGGCAGGAGCCCTTTAAATCAAAACGAGCGCTCCCGCCGCCGCGGGTAGCGCGTCAGAGGTCCTGGGAGGCGTGTCGGGCAGGAGCCCTTTAAATCAAAACTAGCGCTCCCGCCGCGCGGGACGCGCCCGGGCTAAGCCCGGGCCAAGGGCGGGCCCATCCTTGCCCGTCATTGCCAGGAAGAGGCAGGGCTGGGCCACCCCCCTGACATTTACTTAAAGTCGTTTGGATTTGGCAACTTACATGTATATGGCTGCCTGAAGGTACTGTGGTGATAATTATTCCTAAAATAAGGTCTCTTTCTCTCCCTTTATTGCTGTAACGCTTCCATCATCACTTGATAGATTTTGGAGTGGGGCCGGGCAGGGTCCCTGCCTCTTCACTTCACTTTTCTTTTTTAAAGAGGTCTGCTTGTATCTATAGTACAAAATTCATAGCTAACGTTGTCATATGAGAAGTTAATAATTATTAACTCGGTTTACCCCCACCAGACCTACTCTTAATCTCTCTTATAAGTACATACTGTGGACTGGTCCACAGAGCCGAAGCATTAGATAGGCGGCTCAAGATATGGGAAAACGTAAGGCATCAGAACCCCCAAGGGGGAAGGAGAAATCCATAAAAAAACTTAGGAATGTGGGTGAGAACTGCACTGTAGCTGAAATTGATGATCTTATCGAGGAGGTAGAGTCACTACTAGGTAGTAGGGCTACTATCCAGGAAGGTCCTGATAAAAAGATTACCTCTTATTATACAAAGAAAGTCGAACTAGAGGAAGATAAAGTGATAGAGACTGTTAGCCAGCAAGAAGGGGAGGTATCATCTGATATTGGGAATGGCAGCCCTAGGGATGCTGTAATTCGATTCATACACCCAAACACCATAGATAGCACTAGGAAGAAGGGCTATACGCAGGAGTGTGAAGTTGTGTGCTACAATAAATATGCAGTCTTAGCAGAACTCGATAACAATAAAGCATCGAATGCACAAGAGGGGGAATCTGTGGAGGAGCTATACCCGATTATTCCAATTGTACAGTTAGCCAGAGAGAGGACACCTCCACCTAACTTAGAACCAGTGAATCATCTAAAACACAAAACAAAAACGATAGCAGATCTTTATGACCTACTCTCTGGATTAATCCAGGAAGTTAGGGTATTGAAACTTGAAGTAAGAACCTTATCAGATATTGTGAAAAAGGAGGGGGTAAGGGTACCTATAGAGCTCAGTGCATAAAGGAGACCCCCCTTACATCATTTCATTCACAAGGTAGTTCCACACATTCTCAAAATGTGAAAATTGACCCCAATCTTACCCCAGCTACACCTAAGATTTTACATCAACCTCAGGGATACATGAGAGGGGTAAACGGGGAAAATACTGGCTCACGCAACTACCCTAGAAGCAATGCTAGTATTCCAGGTCAAGAAATAGGGAATCCACGAAGAGAACCCAGTCTGGTAAAAGGGTTCCAAAAAGGAAATGTGGAACCTACTTTGAATCCCTATCCCCAAATATTTATTGATCGTATCCGTTACACTACATGGAACCGACATTCTGAGGGGGATAGTTTTCCCATTAGGTCCAATGTTGTTTATCTGTTAAATGTTCCAAAATTGTCCTTAAATAGCAGAGAAGACGAGGATTCCTTAAAAAATAAGCTTATACATTGGATCAGGCCCAAAAGACACTGTCTATCCATAATTCGTTCAGATATTAGGGGGGCAGAAAGAATCCCAGGAGAGATGGGGCAACTTGACATTATTGCACTAACTTTTAAGGATGAAAGACTAATCAGAGGCTTGACTGACATGGAACAGAGAACCCCCGCCCCCAAAATCAATGCCATGAGGCTTAGTGCGGATCCATTTATTACCAAACCCCTAGTTCAGAGGCCCAAGCACAATGACAATGAGGGATTGCAAAAGAGAAATGGTGACTCCATTCTAGAAAGAGTAGATAGACTAATCCAGATAGATCAGGCACAAGTGGGACCAAATGGGGACCAAATAGTAGGTGAGCCCCATGAAGGGAATGATCCTTATGCTACAGGGGCAGGGAGTGCAGTGGAGCCATCGCCCCGTAGGATAGATTCGATAGCATATCTGAGCCCTACTTCTAATGTTACGACCCTAAACGGAAGGGGTCCTATTACTATGATCTCCTGGAATGTAGCAGGCTTAAAGAATAAGCTTATAGACCCCGAATGGCAGGACTACATTGATCAATATCATGTCTGTCTCTTCCAAGAGGCTTGGCTTAAAGATCCGCCTTATAAATTAGGATATAAAACCTTCTTTATTAGTGCAATGTCAGCTGCCAGAGGGAGACCGTCAGGGGGGTTGGTTGTATGGGTGAAAATCTCATTAAATGTTGAGATACGTATGCAAGCCACAGAGTCAGAGGACATACTATGGTTGGTAATGGGGAAAAAAATAAGATAATATCCCACCTGTTCAATGTATATATAAGACCTAGAAGGACACATTTGGAGTCTCCTGAAATAACTCTACTAGACGATCTGCTCAAAAAGATCCCAGTAGGAGAGACAATTATGATAGGGGGTGACCTCAATTGTAATTATGAACCTATAACTGGATTTGAACATTTAGCAGAAGAAGAAGATCGAATAAGAGCAATTCCTTATTTAATAATAGAAAAAACTGTTCCGGGCACATTGGCCGCACTGCAACTTATGGGCCTTACATTAAAACATGGATTGAGGGCGTGTAATGGTAGAGTGGATGAAGGAGGCCTTAGTTTGGATACTTTTCAGAGAGGCAACTCAACCTCGAAAATAGACTACATTTTGCATAGTATAAGTACATGGGGAAGACTAATGACTTTTAAAATAGATAAAAGAAGGGAGAGCGATCACTACCCGCTAATAATTGAACTCAGGGATAACCTCCTAGATTTGGACTTGGATTATATAGAACATGATAAGGTGGAGTTACAACCCACCCTCAGTAACAACAGAAGGGTCGTAAAATGTCCAGCAATATTAGGCAACTGGGATACTATGACAAACATTTACAATACATTTTCTGATCTCATGGAGCCTTATGTAACAAATAAATCTATTGACATCCCTAGTGTGGCCATCCACCAATCAATGAGTATTGCATTAAGACCCTTCCTGACCAAACAGCCTCAGAACAAGCATAAAAAGGAGAAGGTGCAACCCACCCTAAGCAGTCCATGGTACACTGTCAAATGTAGGGAGAGGAAAAGAGTATTGATAGAGGCTCTAAAACAAAAAAATCAACTAGCCGTACTACAGGCAAGGGCCAGTTACAAGAAAACACTGGCAACTGCTCAAAGTAATTGGGAGGATCGAAAATGGCAAGACCTGCTGGAAGCAGCAAAAAGTAATGACGCTAGGATTTTCTGGAAAATAGTTACCCATGGCAGCAAAGAGGGGATACTTACTACAGACCACCATATAGATCCCAAAACATGGGTCAACTATTTTACACACCTTTACTCTGATCCCCCCAGCTTTGATTCTTATCCCTCAAACATAAAACCCTAGCTACTTGGGGCATTTTACCCGAGCTACAATTTAGTCTGGAGGAGACGGGGAATGCCATTAAAGCAATCAAGCCAGGAAAAGCCCCCGGTTTGGATAAGATCCCGGGGGATATGCTTAAACATAGTATAGATATTTGGGCACCTTATATAAATCTTTTAAGCAATGCTATAGCAAGGGGAGGTCTAGTGCCTGAGTCATGGAAAGGGGCAGAAATAATCCCAGTCTACAAAAAAGGATCCAAGGAGGATCCAGGGAGGATCCAGGGAACTATAGACCAATTAGCCTCATAGATGTCATGCAAAAAATGTATGCCAGACAGTTGCTGAATAGAATTAGTAGCTGGATAGAAGAAAACAGCATATTGACTATATATCAAGCAGGCTTTAGACAGCAGACGAGTACAATCGACCAGGCCTTTAGGCTACTGACAATAATGTGGAAATATACTAGATTAAGGAAAGGTCACCTCTATATCGCGTTCGTGGATCTGCGTGCAGCTTTTGACTTGGTGCCAAGAGACTCCTTATGGGCAGCATTAGGGAAGTAGGGCATGCCAGGGAACCTCCTGTGCCAGCTAGAGAGGTTACATGAAAATACATTTGCAAAGGTTCGGTGGGGGCCAAAGGGAGAGTTGACAGACCCAATACCTATCAAGAGGGGGGTGAGACAGGGTTGTGTGCTTGCCCCAACCCTTTTCTCATTATACATTAATGATCTGGTTCATTATCTGAAACAAAGCAATCATGATTCACCAAGATTGAACGGTGATCCAGTCCCCGCCCTCCTTTTTGCAGATGATACCATCTTATTATCTCAAACTCCAATGGGCTTGCAAGCCCTATTAGATAAATTCAGTGAGTATTGCAGTTTGAAGGGACTAGAAATAAATACAATCAGGACTAAATACCTGACTGTTAACCCCCACAAAGCACTCAAGAGAAACATTCGGATCAGAGGGCAGGCATTGGAACGAGTAAAAAACTTCAATTATCTAGGGATACTGCTTGATGCCAAATTGTCATGGGCACCGCACGTCAATAAAGCTGCTATCTCCTTAGCTCATAGTTCCATGGCAATTAGCAAAAATTACAAATGCTCAAGGTCTAGTATTGTTTTGCCAGTATTTGAGATCTATAGGTGCAAAGCACAGGCTGCTGCTCTACACGGTGCCGAACTCTGGGGATTCATAAATCTAACCCCATTGGTTACCCAGGAAAACAATTTCATGAGGGGGGTACTGGGTCTCCCTCCATCTACTCCCCTGATTCCTCTAATCTATGATATTAACATGAAACAAATAGGCAAATTGGCAGCCCTGAGGCCCTCGCTTTACTGGTGTAGACTTTGGACAACTCCTGAATTGATCCAATACAGGCAAGCACTAATCGAGATCATGGACTTGGACAAGGCCATCACCCTTCCGTGGCTCCATTATTTAAGGCAATGCTTTTACAACCTAGGGCTAAAACATTACTGGGAAGAACCTCATACACTCACAAGACAATCCAAGATCCGACTAAAACAAGTATTTTGGGACTTCACCCTAAACAGCCCTTTCCACAGCAAGGATCTAGGTAGACTAACCTTAAGTTTCCTGGATATTAAACCATTACCGAGTGCTGAGGAATGGATAGATACTATCCAACCCAGACGAGCAAAAGCTTTATTTATGAAGCTCCGATATGGGACTCTCCAGGTTAAGGCTTTTACCTCTAAATGGGGCCCCTTGAATGGGAAAAGACATGAGGCGATTTGTGGACTGTGTAATATGGAGACTCCTGAAACGACGGATCATGTACTTTTGAACTGTAAAGCCTATGACAAACCAAGGAGGAAATGGATTCGACCTATCTGCAGGAATGTTGGAATCAGGAATTATAATGAAGCTGCTAGATTCTTGAGATCTAGTACTATACCATATGTTGTCTTTGGTTTAAGCCGGTTTTTATTAGCAATTTCATTTATCAGGGATAAGGCGGGCCTGAGGCTCTAGGTGCTTCAACTCAGATAAAACTCCCATAGTCAATCTCCGGCCCCCAAATTGATAAATGGGAGCCGCCTTTTATTAAACTAATGGACTCCGGTTATACATTTAGCCAAGGATAAATCTAGCCTAGGGGATATTGATAATGTTCGGGAAGAACTTGAATTATAAAATTATCGTGCCCCTTAGCACAAGGATCATAGTCATTGGGAGGTTTTCTAAGTTATTTAGTATATTTACTTTTATTTTAAATAGTCCTCCCCTACCCAAGCAAATAAGTACCTGATGGCACGGGAGGCAAATTTTAAGGGTTTTAAAAAGAATGCGTAGTATTGTAATCAATTCTTATCTGTTGCTTTTAAGACCAGTATTGGCCATTATCTAGACAGTCTGATTTTAGAAGTTAAGTGAATATTAACTGTTGCTGGAATAACATGCTTCTTGTATTACTTGATTGTTTCCCTTTCTATGGCTCTTAGCCGAATATAGGTGTGTGTGAAAGAAAGAAATTGTTGGGCATTGGGGATTGTCACTCAGCTCCTAAAATTAGCAAAACAAGTTCACATGTGACGGTGGTATGCACATTGCAAAGATTTTCAGAGGCAACTTGGCATCTTAGAGACAAATGTCTTTCCAAAAAAAAGCATGAATTCTATTTTTACAATGGTTACTATTTGTGCATACTTATAGTTCTAGAGACTAAGGGAATCTTTTTTGCCAGTATATAGTTATTGCTATTAATAGTGAGATAACAATCCCAATTCTCTTTTGCACAAAGATTTGTAATCATAGTTATTTTATAATATTTTTATGATGATTTGTATGGTGATGTGTACTGTGTATTTTTATAGTGTTTTAATCGACAAACTGCTTATTATTTTTTTTTTACAACATTCATATTCACAACTTGCCTACTTGTATTGTATGGCCTTGGGGGAGTCCTGGATTTGATTTTTAATAGCATGATGGGTTTGATTATATCGATTTTCTCAAAGTTGTTTGTTCTCTTTTTAGAAATGTAAGAATTTTGCTAGCATGCTTTTATGGTATTGTTTTGCCGAAATAAAGCTGAAAAACGTAAAAATAGAGGTGTGGGGGCGCAGCTCACCCAGTTTCAAGTAATGTTCATCTTTATAAGGAAACTGTCAGCTTACTGACTGACTGTCTGGCTGGTTGAATGGCTGGTTGACCACAGTGTCAGGAGCACCAGATCCTCAGTCCCCGACCCAAACTCCAGACCAATCATCAACCGGTTTCCAACTGTCGAACACCGGAAGTGACAGGCACAGACTCAAACTGAGGCAAGAGCATAAATGCACAGAAATCTTCTCCAAATCCTCTCATCCCTGATGGACCATAATCACGTACCTCAGGACTGACAGGCAGGTGATGGGCCTACTTGTCACTCATCTGCTACACTACATGATTGTTAGTGACTAGACCACGGGCTAAATTCCCCACTTCCTTGTTATTAGATGGTGACTGCTTTTCCTCTCTGATGGAAGACTAGGCAATATTTTCCATCTATGTGACCCTCCATGGGGATGATCTTCTTGGTCCCATTATCAACAGAGGCTTTGCCAAATGCCAGCCCTTATACCACTCTTGGAGCACTCCATTGCCCCTGGAGCAGAAGACACCAAGGTGGTGCCACACAAACACTCTAACCATAGTGGCCCTGGTCTTCAGAGGGCCACCCAAAAATCCATATCAAAGATACACTCCAGCGAGAACTATGGTGGGGGGGGTTGAAGCTTGCAGGGGTAGAGACAATTAGCAATAACAGCATAAGCTGGGACCTCCAGTGGCGTTAACCTGTTCATTTAATCACAGCTTATCCCTATAACAAGGGAATGAAGTGTGGTCCCCAAACCCACTAAGCGGAAAAGATTTCCATCGCAAATAAACATCAACAATGCAACTTACTTTTTGGAAGCGTCTCTACATCACCGCCCCTGTTTTATGGCCACACACTGGTCACACCTGGCAATGTAGCCTCAGCCTACAGAACCGCAGTGGAGCTCCTATGCTGTGTCACACTTCTGTCGAACTTGGAAGGAGGAAGCAACAAGCTTGTGGCCAGGAAATGAAAATGACTGGTACCTATGGGATGGAAAGCACGCCATCAATCTGGACAAAGCATCCACAGTCAGGACAGACCCAAGGGAGCAATCTGAAAGAGTAATTCAGGCTGCCAGCAGCTAAGATAGTGTCTGCAAGTGCAAGTCACAAGAGAGAGAGGCAGGAGCACCGCCTTTGGAAGTAGAATAAAGCAGAACACTTAACTCCATGGAGATGCCTACATGCCATTTTCCACGTTGAAGCTCAGATCACTGAATTCCATCAAAATTCTCCAGACACAACAAGGACCTTTATGATAAATTCTCAGATCTCCTCACCACCTTGTCCTTCTGACATGCCCGTCCACCTTCTTGAGTGACACAAACTACCAGACAACACAAACTTCAAATATCTAAGAAACACTCTCTAAAACCTCATCCAGACATTCTGCATAGCACATTGTGGCACACAACCAGCAAAACTATAAGGGCCACCTCCTCAATATAAGAAAGACGTAACTTAGAGGCGTTGTGCAAAATGCAAGAGCAGTACTTAAGCAGTAGGAAAGTCAAAACTAAGGGTGTGTTTTGGACTAGGCTCTTTCTACAAGGGCACCCCCAAACATTTTCCATCCTCCTTCTGTTTTTACTGAATCCACTTTTGTTGACTTTAGGACTCTGTATCCTTTAACACTAACAAGTGCCAAAGTGCTTGCGCTCTTTCCCTAAAGCATGATAACATTGTCTTGTACCCAATTGACATACTTCATTTACTTGTAAGTTCTTAGTAAAGTGGCACTACATGTTCATAGGGTCTATAAATCAAATGCTACTAGTGGTTGTGCCACCCACTTAAGTAGTGTTTTAGACATGTCTCAGGCCTGCCATTACAGAGCCTGTGTGTGCAGTTTAAACTGCCATTTCGACTTGGCAAAATAAACCTTTTGCCAGGCCCAAATCTTTTTTTTTTAATACATATAAGTCACCCTTCAAGTAGGCTCTGGATAGCCCAGAGGGCAGGGTGCATTGTATTTAAGAAGTAGGACATGCACTTCTAAGTTTTACATGTCCTGGTAGTGAAAAACTCATAAATTTATTTTTCACTACTGCATGGCCTATCTCTTCCATATGAAATCATTGGATCTGCCTCAACTGTGCTTTCCAAATGTGAAGAGTTAACCAGTTCATGCTTGGTTCTCTGGAGTCTTAGTTTAAAATCTTAATTTACGGACAAGTCAGGTTTAATATTGCAATTCTGAAAATGCCACTTTTAGAAAGGTGGCATTTTAATGTCTTAACCATTTGGTCCCTGCAGCCTGCCTCTGGGTCATATGACCGGGTGTGGGTGACAGTTGAGCTTTATGTATTCCTCCTAGACAGCCACACACAAGGGGAGCTTAGGTATGACTCAATGGGCTATCACTGGCAGGATGAGAGGGATCAACTGGGCACAGTCCCACTTACACTTGAATAGGCTGTGTTCTACCTCTATACAAATGGCTGCATACCCCTTGCAGTTAGTCTGGAGCCAGGGCCACAAAGGCAGGGCATCTGTGCACTTCAAAGGCATGCACCTAGAAACTTCTCCCCACTTCAAAGGTATAACTGTGTATAAAAGAGGGACCTCTGTCACCAACTCTTCAGTACACTTCTGGACTTCCACAAGGAAGACTGTCACTCTGCTGAACTACTGCTCTAAGGAAACTGCTGCCCTGCTGTGTTGACCTGCTGCTTGCATCCTCTTGCCTGGAGAAGAAGAACTGGACCTGCAACTTCAACTCAAACCCAGGACCCCAGAGTGACTCAAAAGGCTAATCTTCTGGCTTCCTGACTGAGCCTCAGGGACATAAAAGGCTCCCCAACCAGCTCCTGGACCCAGTTACAGTGAGTTCTTAAAACTCAAGGGATGCCTTTCACGTCCTGGACCCTTGGTGTGGCTCACAAGCTCAAGATCTTTGAGCTCTTTGTATAGGCCTGCTCGCACCAAGACCATGTCACTCACCCTGAAATTATGCGTGAGCCACTGCCAGCCTGATTCTTTGCACAGCAGCATTGACAGCCCACAAGGGACCACCAACGTGAAGCTCCAGCTACAACATTACATGGAATTGCATGATGAGAGTAACCCAGCATTTAGCACTATTTTATTTGAGGAATCAAAAATCGACCCAAGGATACATTTTGTGTAAAAGAAATGGTGCTAAATAGAGCAAAACATGAACAGTAGCAGCCACTCATGCTCGCTATGTTTGTTGTTCCTGTGTTCCTCTGGTAGGATTTTTGTGCCAAATTACTTGTAGTATTGTGAATGGATCTAATTGCGTAATTTTTAGTCATTTTGTAGGATGCAAAGACCAGTCTTTATACTTACAAACTGTTATGGAAAGTCTATAGAGGGACCAGGCAGCAGGTAATAGCTGATGAGTGGTTCATCGACAATGGATCGCCGGAAGATGGCTTTAATGTAAGGCCACCTGTTTAGTTAGGAAAAGAAAAGGGTGGCAACAGTTTAATTCAACACCCAGCAAACAATTGATGTTGATCAGTTCCCTTTCATCATTGCCCTAGTGAAGCTTCCTTTGGTTTTGGCCTTAGAAACTTTTCTGGTACTCCAATTCCTTCCCCCGGTCGAGGCTGCAGGCTGTATCAGAAGAGGGCTTGACGTCGTTGGATGCTGGTTGATGGTAATTCCACTGAAACACATTTGCAGCTGCAGAGAAGCACTTAATAGAAGCTGTGGAAAATTCAGGCCAGTGGTGATGAAATTTTGTCGGATTGACTCGGCAAGTTTGTACCGCTCCCAAAAAAGCTTCTGAGTCCCAGATTTTAGGGTTAAGCAAAAAGTGTACATTCTGACATCAGCAAAGGATCCAAGACTTTGGGTACAGCGCCTGGAAGTCAGAACTAACTTCATTGGAGGTCAGTAGTAGTGTTCAGGACACGTGCAGTTGAAACTAATGAGCTGGGCAATTTGAAATGCAGGAAAGAGGCCTCTTGAATCTTATTGTGGCCCTGTAGCTCTTTCAGCCTTATGAACCTTGGAGTCATTCTTGAGTCCTGGGTACACAGAAAGCAGGACCAGTCTTCTCAGATCTTAAGAAAGCAGGGCAGTCCTCTTCTGAAAATTCCTCAGCTTTAGTAGTGTTCTGAGGAGGTTACTGGAGATGCAGTATTTACGGCCAATGCCAACCTGTGGGTCAGAGAAATTCCTGGCTTTTTCAGCACTTTCCTTGTTTTCCTTTTTCTCTAATATGTTTTACATCACCCCTCTCTCACTAAATCCAACACAGGTGAACCTTTCTTCCCCTGGTTGGAATTCCATGCACCCACCCATAATTGGGTAAACCCATCCTGTGGTCAGCCTAAACCAGTTCTGGGACTGCACTCTTTCACAGTGGAATTAGTACCAGCCTGACTATGAGGACAATAGAGGGGCTAGCCCCAAGTGTGAGCGTCATCTGCCTGTTACTGGGGAGGCCTCAGTAAAGTTAATTAAGAGGCTGGCACTGACCTCAAGACATCCTGCCAGGAGAAAGTCAACACCTCCTCACACCCAATGTCCTGTGTACCTGTTCTAGGAGTAGTTCACACCTCACAACGGGGGAGCCACCAGTTGGCAGGTGACAGTTGGAATACTTACAGAAAGTCCTTACCAGCTTTTGGCAGAAATGAGGTAACTTTCTAAACGTGTTTTTGCACAATAGTTAGACAAACTCCAACTTTACTATTAAGTTGGATTTTAATAATTATTAAAAAGGGTCCTTGAATTAGTTTCCTAGCTGCTACCTACCCTACAAGGTGTAATAATGTAATCCTATGGAAGCAGCCAGCCTTTCAACTGTGAAAATAGCTTTTAGGCTTTTTCACTGTAAGGATATATGTGACATTAAACTTTCACATGTCCTACTTTCACATACCATGCCCTATAGGCAATAAGGCTTAACTTAGGAGCTACTTATGATTACTTAAAGGGAAGGGTCATATCTGTTAAAAGGTTTTCACTTTGACTGGTCACGTTGGCAGTTTTAAATTGTACTACGAGAATACAATGGTAAGCCTGGGGCCGGGTTTTCCATATCACTGTAGCGGGTGGCTCAACGGGTGCTGCTGCCCACTGGTGACATGTAACTTACAGGGCCCTGAGTACCATATTGCACCATATACTAGGGATTTATATGTATAGTAAAGATTCCAATACGGTGTACCCTGATTTCACCATGTTGAAAAGTGGGAGTACAAGCACTTTACCACTGGTTTAGCAGTGGTAAAGTGCACAGAGTGCTATGGCCAACAAATACTGTTGAGACAAATATCTGGGGGAATACCTCTTAAAAGATGGTCTTTTCCAACACTTAACCTTATTGTCTCTACATCATGAACAATCCAATGCAAACCACTCATCCCCTGCATTGGACCAACCACATCAATATCCCTATCTTCCTCCTCAGGGTCCTAACAACAAACCAAGTTTAACACAAAAGAGAAGACAAAACCTTCCTATCCTTCAAAGACTTCTGAATTCACCACTTAATGTGTGATTTCAACTCTCACCGTGTCAGCTACTTTCCCACTGACAACACGCTTCTCAGTAACTTAAACATTTTGGGCCTCATTACGAGTTTTTCTGTCTCTAGACCAGTATGGTGGCGGTGGTGGTCTCACCACATTCAGGATGGCAATCGGGCCACCGTATTACGAGTCATGCGGGCCTATGGAGCAAGGACCACCACAGTTCCGAAGGCAACGTCAGGCAGCACACACCGCCACGGTCACGAGGCAGTACAAACTTGACAGAGGACAGAGTGTTTCCACCGGACACATTATAAAGTTGCATACCACAATGTGACCGTGGTGGTCTAACCACCATGTCTCAGAAGGGGGAAATGGACAGTAGAAAGGGAGACACTTACCTCCAGGCATCATCACACGTCAGGAGCCGCCATGGACCCCATCTTGCACGTCCTTCCGCTGTTGGTGATTATTGATGTAGCACAAAATCAACACTGCTATGGATGCCACTAACTGTAGTACACACACCTGCCTGTGTCATTGCGCTCAACAATAGATCATTGCGCCACTGTCCACATCATATAGGGGTCATGCTACGGGCATCAAGAACATGTCTCATTGTGTCCTGGGTCAGCATTTTACACAAATCAGGACACATTCACAGTCACAATACGCCCCCTTTCGGAAGCTTACTCACACTGCACTGCAACACTATATAAAAACACACAGCCACACATCTCAGGCACAGGGACAGTGAAGGCTACACAACAGTCACTCATTCATCACCAATACACACAAGCATCACACATACAAATACAACTCACATTTCACACGGGCCAGGGACTGTCATCACATTAAGCAAACATATGTATCCATGTGTCATGGAACACAAACACCACCACCATTAAACAACCCTTCAATGGACACACACATCACAGCACAATGGAAGGACAACGGCATGCACAATACACAAAGAGAGAAATAGACAAAGGGCACTATGCACACAATGCCTGCACAATTAGGATGGGGGAAGCAGGAACACTCAGAGAAGGATGCTGCACTGGCACACATATCACTTTGCACGCACCCCTGAAGCAACATGTGCACAGGAAATGGCCTTACATGTCTCTCAGTTACAAACAGTACTAGACCCAAATGTCATGCACATGTGCACAATGTGGAAGTGCAAGTCAACAAAGCACATAGAACTCCAACTGGATGGGACATATCTCTACAAGAACTAGCTGCAAGGGACACACAGATAAATGGATATATGCACAGGCAATTGCTAACAAAGCTAGCACAACTGAACAAACGCCATGTCTGCACTAACAAAACTCAAGCTGACACACATCATATGAATGGATAAGCCAGATGTGGGGGATAAGTCCAACACTATGGGGGTCATTCTGACCCTGGCAGTCCATGACCGCCAGGGCTGGGGACCACGGAAGCACCGCCAACAGGCTGGCGGTGCTTCCTGGGCTATTCTGACTGCGGCGGTAAAGCCACGGTCAGAAAAGGGGAACCGGCGGTTTCCCGCCGGTTTA
The DNA here is from genome assembly GCF_031143425.1 of Pleurodeles waltl. NCBI lineage: Eukaryota > Metazoa > Chordata > Amphibia > Caudata > Salamandridae > Pleurodeles > Pleurodeles waltl. The sequence goes on from NC_090438.1 coordinate 297,267,288, forward strand.
CCCCTGGCCCAGGGAATCCTCCATGGCGGCGCTGCTTGCAGCGCCGCCATGGGGATTCCGACCCCCTTCCCGCCAGCCTGTTTCTGGCGGTTTTCACCGCCAGAACCAGGCTGGCGGGAACGGGTGTCGTGGGGCCCCTGGGGGCCCCTGCACTGCCCATGCCTCTGGCATGGGCAGTGCAGGGGCCCCCTAACAGGGCCCCACAAAGATTTTCAGTGTCTGCTTTGCAGACACTGAAAATCGCGACGGGTGCCACTGCACCCGTCGCACCCCTGCAACTCCGCCGGCTCCATTCGAAGCCGGCTTCCTCGTTGCAGGGTCTTTCCCGCTGGGCCGGCAGGCGGCCTTTTGGCGGTCGCCCGCCGGCCCAGCGGGAAAGCCAGAATGGCCGCTGCGGTCTTTTGACCGCGGTGCGGTCATTCGGCGGTGACCGCATGGCGGGCGGCGACCGCCGCGGTCAGAATGACCGCCTATATGTGCTCACAATGGACAACACAGGATGGAATACTCACCATAACAAACACCACACAATGCCATGATACCACCATTGAATTTATACACCCATATCCATACACTCAACATACACCCTTCTCTTGGGGGACATCAGCACTGCTCACAAAGTCACACACTGCAAACAAGAGCAAATGGAGCAGCAAGAAGACTCACACACACACAACTGTAGCCACACAACAAAAGTTACTCAGGAAAACATTAAGCTAGAAAAGGAATTGCAGGAGAAGTGTATATCCAAAAACAAACTGTTTGGGTTTATTAATTCTGAAATATGAAAATCCAAAGGCCATTGGCCAGTCCATATAATCTTCCTCCAAAGTAGCACAGTGTTGTGCCAAACGTGACTCCCAACTGCTATGGAACCTCCACAGGAAGTGGCATCAATGTGGCAGGCAGGCTCCTCAGGGATAATCCAGATGGGGGGTCTAATTTGAGGGGGAGGGTTAGGGTTAAGCTTGGGAGTGGTGGTCTTCTTCTTGGAAGGGTTGGACTTCTTGAGGGAGGAGAGGTATGGGTGCTTGAAGGGGGAGAGGGGAGGCCTGGGAGGTGGAAGGGAGGGACTGGGAGCTGGGTGGGAGCCTCATCTGTTTGCAACGGGGGATAAAGAATCAGATCAAAGTCAGGTTCAGATCAAACAACAAAAGTATTTTAGGGCCACAGGATGATCAGCAGAAGGGAGTTGGGATTTGGAGGTTCAGGGAGTGGTTGTATGCTGTCTAGGTGTAGATGTCATGGGTTTGCGCTTATGGGAGGTGTCTGTTGGGTTGGTAGGTGTGGGTGTTTGTGTGTCTTGGGGCTAAAGGGGGTGGAGGTGCTGGGGATGCAGTTGTGGGTTGATGTGTGTCTGTTGGGGTGGTGACTGTAGGTATGGTAGATGGGGTGGATGTCTGGGTGTCTGTAGTAGTGGTGTCTGTGGGTGTGGTGCTTGTGGTGGATGTCTGGGGGCTGCTGGGGTGGTATCTGTGGGTATGATGGGTTTGGTGGGTGTGCCAGGGACTCTTGGTGTGGTGGCCGTAGGTATGCTGGATATGGCGTGTGTGATCCTAGGGTTGGTGGGTGTGTCAAGGGAAGTTGTGGCTGTTCCATTGCACCATGAATGCCTTACAGGAATGCATTGGTTTGTTGCAGGTGGGGTCACCAATCCCTGAATGGCATTCACAATGACTGACTGACACACAGAGATGCAGCAGGGGTAACAGGGGCTGTGGCAGAGGTGCCTGCAGCCAAGGAGACTCTCAGCCTCTTGGGTGAGCAGCAGAGAGGGCGGTGTTAAAACGGGGGTGGTGGACAAGGATGGTACTAGGGGATTCCCCAATGGGTCTGCTACCACTAGGGAGTGTCCATTGGAGGGGGAATCTGATGTTGATGAGGATGTTCCAGTCTCCCCCATGGCACTCCCCTCACCCTCCAGGCTACTGGGTCCCTCTGTGTCAGTTGTGTCTTGACCTGAGGTCCCCTTGCCAGATGATTCCCCACTCAGCTGTGCCCAGTCTCCTTTGCTTGTCAGTGCATACTTGAAAACAGCTCTGATTAGCAAACATTAGCATGATGTCAAGTAGGCCCCAGCAACAAAATACACCTAAGTGGCCCATACATGTGATATACCATATGCATGCATGCCACATGAGCTGCCAACAGTTGCCCACTGGGAAAATCAGGATCTCACAAAACTACAATTGCATGGCTAAAGTTGTGCAATCACAAAAATCAGTCAACAGCTAGGAGACCTCATCACCCACAAAACCTTGCCCAATGGAGCAGACCTCTGTTACCTGTTGTCACACAATATTAGGCCAATGCCAACTGCATTCCCACAGATCCCACACAAGGGCATGCACACATCTATGTGTCACATACATAATGACCCAACAATAAGAAAGGATGCTCCAAAATTCTGCCATTTTGTTGAAAACAGTACAATAGCCTAGGGAAGGTGACAGGAAATACTCATGTCACACTTTAAGCAGTTCCACAATGCACATTTCACCAAGTGACATCTGTCCCGATAGAGTCAAGGAGGTATCATTCATGTTGCACAGATAGGTGACACGTGACATGGAAATGAACACTGTAGACATCATGTGCAAGATGTCAGGGCGAGATGTCCCCAAAATACACAACACTATGAATCAGAAAGCCCCAGGGTGATCACTACTAATGTCTAGCACCCCTTGCAATGACATACTCTGAGTGCATTAGTAGAAGCCATTAGTCCTTTGCATGTAGGTGAGACACAGAAGTTGCAAGGAATTGTAGAAGGTCCTCAACATGTTTCCCAGTGGAAAATTCCATCACTGTCCCCATTTTGCTCATGCAAACCCAGATGTCTGTCTGTGGATGAATGTCTGTACCCAAACACATGCGATTGAAACATCACTGTAAGTCACCCAGTAATGCATGCCAACAGTCAGGGCATAAACTTTAACCATGCAGTGCACTTATCCACCTGATGCCACATCAAGGGCATCTATATTCACATTGTGGCTCTTAACTCTAGGCCTACCTGCCATGATTCTCATTGCTACTGCAGTTGGACATGCCAAATGACATGCTATGATGCATGAGGGAATGTGTCAGTCAATAGACGATGGTGACACACTGCTTTATGTGGTACAATATGAAAAATATGCCCATTTTGAATGTACTATTACACAAACTGTTTGTCATGCATATATATATATATATATATTAGGGAATACAGACATCATCCCATCAACATAAGTAGATCATGCATGAAAATGCAGCATATACGTGCATAATAAAGAGAAATGGAAACTCTCTGACATGTAGGCACAAGAAATGTTGGCAACAGTCATGGAACATACATCATGTCAATGGACAGCCCCCACTGCCCAAGAGAAAGTAGTGATCCATAGCTGCATCCATAGTACAATGTAAGCCCTGTCACATGTATGTTGGACATCTTCACATTACAGACTGCAGTGAGGCACCTGAACCCATCAGACACTGAAGAAAACAAGCTTCTGGGTGGCTGGGAACAGTGATCTATCACCTACTTAACTTTGGCCTGGAACACTGAGGAATAGTGGTCTGTTGCATAGAAAATACACACACTACAACAACAAACTGTACATGGTTGATCACTGTACACAGCCATATGTGGTTCTTTCAGAGCTAGTGGTTTGAAGATTCCACCCAGTACTGTCCTAGGTCCCTGGTATAATAGGCAAGGCACATCAGTATGCACCACATGGCATGTCAACACAAACACTCTCTCATCTACTGTGTGACACATGGCTCATTCCTATTTGTCAGGGGGAGCTGTCAGAACCTCACTCAAGCACTTGGCAATGGGACAGGCAGGAATATGCTGTGTACACACCCCCTTGAGGCTGCTGTGCTGCCCTCAAATGCTCATCAAGCTCCGGATAGGCCAATGCCAGAATGCAGGACATTAGAGGGGTCATTGTCCGATGGGCACCCCACCCACGTTGGAAGGACAGACCCATCTGGGTCTCCACGGTCTTCTGGGCCCAGCATCTCAGGTCCTCCCACCTCTTCCTGCAGTGGGCGCTCTGCTGGCTGTGGACCCCGAGGGTCCGCACCTTCTTTGCTCTCCATATCCTGTTCTTTTGATGGGTGCGGACCTGCATGGATGCAAAATACAAATCAAGAGATCATATTCACAAGTTCAGTCACAAATGGCAGAGTCACATGCATGTCACTTGCATATAGTTTGTACTGTCTCATTTTGTCAATACTTCCCAAGTTTGGCCTATACAAGCCAATTAGTACAGGGGCGTGACTACAGACATATATTTCCCAATCTGCAGGGCAACCCACCACCCTGCTCAGGTCCTACAATGACGAGGCAGGCTTGCAGGCATCTTGTGGGACATACTCTAGCAACCTGACTGAGATGTGAGCCACTATGAGGCACATCACACCTCAGTGGCTTCTGAAAGGTAGACTACTTAGGCATGAATGGACCAACACATTCACACTCTGTGAGAATGACTTTCTGCAAACAGTTCCTACAGGCAAATACCAGAGTACAAACTAATACATCACACATGGGTAACAATGAAGGGACTGGCATGGTGGGTACAAAAAGTGTCTAGCCTTTCCATGTGTAGACATTTGCAAGAACAAAGACAGACTCATATCACTTCAGGGGGTGGGATTCTGTGGTATGTATCTTTACCACAGAACATGCTTTTGGACATATGTGTCAATCCTACAGAGATGGCATCCAATAAAAAGGCACGCATTGTCCACTTTCTGTTATGTGACCAAGCTAATGAGTCACATATCATGGTCTCCCAGGAATCAACACACTCTGTGCACTGTGGAATTGTCAGTTGTGAAATGAGCCTGCACAGGACAAATATGCCCTGTGTAAATGTGACAACAGGGCTGTGGGAGTAAGGAACCTGTTAGGAGCCAGAGAGGCACATTGACAATGATGCTAAGTGCACATCTGTCACAGAGCAGTAACCAACCCATGTACCTATTCCCAATCTGATCAAAGGAATGAGGCATCCTGGGCAGCATATTAAAATAGAGCCTCATACTGGCCACATGCCAGGATCTGCTAAGGTACAGAAAATGGGCACAGTGACACACATGCAAAGCTGCATTGACCCCACCCAGCCTAGATTAGGAACCTTACTGGGAGAGATAAGTTACAGGCACTGGTCTGCAGGCTGAGCAGACATAACCTGCATGACACCTCACTCCCATCACTTCCATGCATTACTGTACATCATCTAGCCAACAGCACTTTGGCATGGGGTGCGTGTGGCAACCTGAAGGGCAGGGAGAGTGATGGCATGTCTAACAAAAAACAGTCTAGCAAGGGCAGATGTGTGAAGTAATCTCTGTGGCTACATACACATAGCTCACATTTCTCACAACTGACACATACAACATACATACTCAACTCATGCTGCCATGCATACACACGTTGTCTCACATATACAAAATTCATGAGAAAAAAGATGTTAGTGGATGGCTGTAATATTGTTGTGTGTCCATTTTAGTTATAGCTCCATGCACGTTATTTTAGCACACTAGGCCTGCCGCTGTGCACTTTAAACTAGATATATTTTATTTAGCTTTGTTTCTTATTTTAACAATAGCCGCATTTGCGGTCTTGTTTTATTTCTCTCTACCTACCTGTTCCTTGCCTAGGCCAGCACTGTGTTTGTAAACAAGACATTTCTTTCACTCTGTGCTTCTCTCAAGACTGCAGTAAGATAGGTTGCTAGTAAACGTGGTAACATTTTGTCTCTGGTATTCATAGCAACATACAGATCCTTACATAGGGACATTTTCTCAGAACATCCACTGTTTTATTATAAAAATACTTCCCTGTCCCATACACGTTAGAGGGAGATTTCAGCCAGATGACTACGACTGTGTGCTCATTGCTGAGTGCTTCGCTACAGCTACCTATGCAGACTTCAGGCCTTGCTCAGGTATGGGGGATGATGTCTTCCCAGGGGGAACCTAAAGGGCAGAACTAGAGCTTAACATGCTGTGCTCTAATATAGCCTAGTTGGCAATTAGTCTATTGACTCTAGTGACAATATGGTAGCGTTATTTCTATGCTTTACTCTCCTTGTCAAAATTTTAATCCTGTCAAGCTTTATTGTCCTGGTTATTGCATTACATGCTTTATTGTCTAAGATGCAGTTGCTTCATTAAAACCTTATTGAAACATATACTGCCTCTGGTTGTTCTTGTATATGTGAGACTAATGTAACTGAGAGAAACGGATGAGATCTGACTGACCACGATTTCCCTGAGGAGTCAATTGTGTCATGGGCTCGGCTGCCCAATCATCTATTCTCTTGAGTGGATATGAGGCACTGCTAGTTAGCTAGAGCAAAACCTGGATTAGGCCATCAGGTGTCACTTGTAGTGGGTTAGACTCAGTGGCCCACACGGCAGGCGATTCTGCTGCTCAAATCCAGTAGTCTCATTAGAATAACGAGAGCCTACGCAACAATATCACCTCACCTAGTGCCAGATGTAGCAATGTTTTTGCAAGTCGCAAACAGCGGATTTCGCTGTTTACGATGTGCAAAAAGCACATTGCGATGCTCAATCCCCGTTTTGCAAGTCGGTAACCTGGTTACTGACTCGAAAAACGGGACTGCGAGTTGCAATTAGGAAGAGGTGTTCTCCCTTCCTAATTGTGAGTCGCAGCATGATGCTGCATTGCGTTGTGACCGCAAACGCGGTCGCAAAGCAATCGCAGTTACCACCAGTGTTACACTGGTGGTAACCCATTCGCAAAAGGGAAGGGGTCTCCATTGGAACCCTTCCCCTTTGTGAATGGCATGGACCACTGCCTGCTCTGAAAAAATGAAACAAAAATGTTTCATTTTTTCGTTTTGTAATGCATCTCGTTTTTCTTTTAAGGAAAACGTGCTGCATTACAACAAAAAAACTGCTTTATTTAAAAGCAGTCACAGACATGGTTGCCTGCTGTCTCTAGCAGGCCACCATCCCTGTGAGTGCTGCGAGTCTCAAGGGGGTCAGGGACACCATCCTGCATACTGAATTGCGACTCACAAATTGCGAGTCTCTCTGACTCGCAATTTGCAAGTCGCCATTCAGGAATTACGTACATCTGACCCCTAGTTCTGTAAATCCAGCACAAGGTTGATCAGGGAACACACCAGTGTGAATGAACTCAACATATGGCACCCCAAATACCTGCACATTTACTCTCCCATTGATGCCACATAGACTGAAACAACAGGCACATGAGTATTCAATATGGCACATATGGGCACAATCTAGCCCATGAGGAGGGAAGGGATGATAAAGTACAGAGGAAAGTATGCACATGATGCACTTACCTGCTCCTCTGGTGCACCATAGAACTGTTCATACAGGTATGGGACCTCAGTCACCAGCTTCTCCAACTCTTCTGATGAGAAGGCATGGGCCCTATCACCTACTGGACGTGGCACGATTGCTCCCAGAAATGGTACACAGCAGCTCAGTAATGGAAGTATTGCTGGCAGCAGTGTTGAGAGTCAAGTGAAGGATTTTTCAGAACATGGTAGTCCCGTCTGCCTTGTACGTGATTGTCACTGCCAGCAGACACAGCCATGGACCCGTGACCACCACTGGCAAAATCAGCCTATGGCTGTGTCCGCCACAGTTGCAACCGCCTACAGTCATGTCGACTACAGCCAACGGTCATGGCGGTTCCTAATGTTCAGTGGAGTAGGTCAGGCAGCCGCCAGTTTAGAGGCCAGAAATGCGGGACTGGGTGTTATAAACTGTATCACACCTCAGCAAATGTTGTTTTGAGCACAAAAACCTGCTCATATTGTTTTGTACTGTTGGTCCTACTACTCAAACACTATTGTGGTATGTTGCTGGGCACATATAGCAATTTACAATGGGGCACAGTCCATCCCAGTCCAAGGTGATCTTTTGCATTCGGGACATACAGTCACATTCCGAGTGGCATTTGTGATGCACAATTTTGCTTTCGGTCCAGATCCAGGATGTATACACTGTGTGGCAAACCAAGGGAGTAACATGTGACCCTTGTGTTTTTAACGCCTGTAATGTGAATTGTTTGCCATGTCCGTCCCTTTGATTTGTCATTTCACATGGTGTCCTTGACATGCATCATGTATGTTGCTGTGGACACAATGACTAATGTGAGAACTAATTTCTTGTCAGATGTAGTTATAGCACCCATTGTACAAGTCATGCCAGTGTTGTACTTCCTAGCCGCAGGGTCCTCCCAGCATGCAGTGGCCCATGCTGGTGGAATGTCCCAATCTATGTTCAGTCTGGTGTTGAAGGGTGTCCTCTCAGCAATGTTGAAACATCTGGGCAGCAAGATCCAGTTTCCCAGATGGGAGGATTTAGCCCATGTGAAGACTAACTTTTCTGGTTTTGCTCGCATCCCACATGTGGTTTAGGCTTTTGATGGCACACATGTTGGCTTGGTCCCACTGCATGCCAATGTACAATTATACTGCAACAGAAAGAACTTCCATTCCATCAATGTCCAACTTGTATGTTTGGCGGACCTATATATTTCATAGGTCTGTATTGTAGGAAAGTCTTCGTTTTTGCCCTGGTCACCCCCAAACATTTTGGACAGACACTGGTGATTACTGACTCTTGGCAGTGCCCTGGGCACTGATTACCAGTCCCAGGCCCAGTGCTCTGTGTAGAGTGGATATGCAAATTAGGCTACTTCTAATTGGCATTATCAACCTACCTATAAGTCCCTATTATATGGTAGGGCATCTGGGTTTAGGGACCCCAGCATAGGTATATGGCTGCTTTTAAACTAAAGTTACATGCAAATTCGAATTTGGAATTAAAAGTACTTCCAAAGTCTTAAACTACCTTATTTTTACATATAAGTCAACCATAAAGGTGTGCTGTAAGTGTCCCTAGGGCTGGGTGTTCTGTAACTATATGCAGGGACCTTATAAATAATTGTTGCCCCCTCTGCTTTTTACCCCAGGAGAAAGGATAAAGTTGGCAGAGCTGCACCCAGACCTCAGATCCCTACAAGGAACAACAACAGAAGAAGAAGGACTGCCCTGCTGGACCCCTGACCTGCACCTGGACACTGCACTCTTAAGGACTGTACTAGCTGCACACTTGGGCTTCACCACAAAAAATACTTTGCCTGTCTTCAACTGGTTGAAGCAGGGACTCCCTGCTTGCTAAAGGTGAAAAGTAGGTAAGCAGAGTCCGTCCCCTGCATCAAATCCTGAAGGAACTGACCAGCTGACCCTGTCCAGTGCTCATTTTGGAGTTTGAGCCAGGCGCATTCTGGGACTTGTAGTCCTAACCGTCAAGGAGCAACTCAGAGTTCTGGAACCTTGGGCTGTGGCATCCTGAAGAACCTTCAAAAACCTTTTAGAAGATTGAAGAACTTTTGATAAAAAGCTCCATTAAGGGACCGACCCTCCATGGTGAGTCAAGCCGGTTTACCACAACCGTGAGCTGGCCTGACCTGCAGGTTCCTCACGTTGAAAAGCTCCGGAGCTCCAGACTTCCAGGATTTCACTGGGGGCTCCTGGAAAGGTAATCCGATGACTGTGCATCGAAATCAGCTTGCTGAGGAGAGTCGACCGCAAAAAGCTCCAAAAAAGTGACAAACGTAAAAAGTTGACCGGAACTTCCCAAGCAGCTTATCTGAGGAGGGCTCCAGGGACGTTGGATCAAGATTCAGGTTTGGCTTGGATGAAGATTTCCATCCAGAAAAATTGTCTAAGTCTTAAGGTAGAATTCTTCACCTAGGTCTCCTGTGATACATATCCTAAGAGGGCTCCAGGGAGGTCGGATCGAATTGGTGACTTCGTCCCGCTGAAGAAAATCTTCAAGAAACTTTTGACCAAGGCCTCCCACTTGCTCTAGCCAAGCAGGGCTCCATTGCGGTCCACCTCAAACCTTGACTTTACCCCGGTCGAGGTGCAACCAGATAACCCGAGTGGTGCTTTTAGTTTCTAATCACTAAAAAACACTAATCCTTTAAAAATTCATATATCTGCTTCCCCTTATCTGATTGTATTTGTTTTGGTGTCAAATCAAAGATACAAATATTTTCTATTTCTATAAATTGGTTTTCAATTTTTAAACTCTTTTCTGTGTTTATTTTATTACTGTTTTGTGATACTTGAATGCTTTACACAATTTGTCTCCTAAGCTAAGCCTTGTTGCTCGTTGCCAAGCTACCAAGGTTTGAGCTGGGGGTTAATTTATTGAGACCAAACTGGACCTAGTGTGGGTTAGTGACCTATTGCTAAGTGACCTGCCCTTATCAATAATCCACTTTCCAACATGTACCCATTATCCGGGTTCAGTCCATGATACCTTCACAATGCAGAACAGTACTATTCCCCAGCTGATGTCACAACTGTACCCAGAGAGGGCCTGGCTTGTTCATAAGTCACATCTGTCTTGTTTGTGTGCATGCTGTGCCTGTTGCCACAGTTCTGATAAGAGGGACTCATAGTTGCACATATGTCCCATTCCTTAACAGGAGACTCTTCAAATCCAAACAGTCCTTGGTTGTTGATGTCAATAAGGAATCCAACTACACCAGGGGAAATCTACATCAATGAGGCCCAGGTAAGAACAAGACGGGTAGTGAAGCAGGCTTTTGGGCTCCTGAAGGCAAGATTTAGGTGTCTGGGCCTCACTAGTGGAGCCCTCCTTTACTCACATGGTAAAGTGTGTCAGATCATTGTGGCGTGCTGCATACTCCACAACATTGCCCTGCGGAGGAATATCCAATACATCCCAGCGGAAGGGGAGCCTGCAGTGCCACTGGGTGAGCCTCCCGAAATGCCAAGTGAGGATGACAGTGGTGAAGAGGAAGGAGCTGACTTGCGGAAAGATCTCATCAATAGCTACTTTTCTTGAGTGTAGGTTTGTCATGTGATGTAATTACTGTGACTGTACAAAGAACTGTATGTGTAGTTTAGTTATTTGGCCAAACTCTGGGGAGCTAAAGCTCTCTAACATTCAGCCAAAGGCTGCTTGAAGAATTAGCCTTTGACATATCCCCACCTTGATGTAGCTGCTTTGTTTGTGTCAGTCTCATTGCAATGTAACTTTATTTTCAGATGCTTGGTATGTGATTTGTGTTGCAGATATGGTATTAAATCCACACTACTTGTTTTGTCTTTGCACAGGTACCTTCACCGTGACATCCTCATGTGGACATTTCAGAGTTGTGACATTGGCAGGTATCTGAAGCTGTTCTGACATAGGAAGTGGACATGGATTGTTCTAGATAATGTAGGTAGTATATTTGGGGTGTATGAGACCTGTTCCAAGGTGGTTTGGCCAGTGTTTGGGTGGGATATCTTAACTGCACAATGTACTTGTTTTTGTGCTGTGTTGGGCCAATTGCATCATATGTGTGATTATGTGGGCATGAAATATGTTGTCATCAAGTGCAAGCCAGGCATTCACCCTTCACATAGCCTAAATGCTCTTCTTGTATGACCTGTTTATAGCTGTAGACGTGTTTCATCATTACAGGTCACAGTGCCTGTGCCATAACACTGACATATGTTTGTGTCATACCACCAGATGCATGGTCATTGGATCTGTAATCAGGGACTGTTGTACTACCCTCTGTCTGTATTTTGGTTTATGTGATGTTGGAGAACTTGTTTTGGCATGTGATAAGCATCAAGCTGGTGACATCAACCACTTCTCTGTTTGCCTATTCTACAGAACAATATCTGACAGGGCCCTTCCTTCTGTAGTCTGGGGGGCTGTACCTCAGTATATCTACCTAGATGCAATATGAGTCGGCCATTCATGGCTATGACAGTCCAGACATTTCAACAGCCTATGTGCTATACAGTGAAATAAAATGGTTGGTGTGACCAGACACTTCTTCCAATGTGTTTGTGTGTGCTGGTAGTAATCCTTATCAGGACACTGCACCTGTAACACATCCCTCCTTGCACTAGTGTCTTCTGTCTTCATCATTTGCTACACATGGTCTTACATCTCTACATAGCAATAATTAAAACAGAAGCCAGCAGACAGATAGGTGATATGTATTGTGAATTTGTGCACATAATAAAAAGTAAGGGACATGAAGGAACAGAAAAGTGAATGGTTCAGACATGGAGGGTGACATTATTGTAGTAGATGCCACAGCATTGTTATTCCAAAGTCCAGTGGTATCCTCCCATAGGAAATTGAAGGTGGCTGAAGGACAGTCAACACACTGAATCTGTGGCACACAAAGGTGTTTCTTTAGGAAGAGGTCACTTGCTGGCAATGGTCGGTGTCTAGCCATCTGCACCTCCTGAATTCTTAGCTGGACATCCCTGTTTGTGTGGGGGGAGCTGCTGCTACAGAGGTAGGGGTTTCTGTGGAGGGTTCTTCACCTGACCTGGCCTCCCTTCCAGTGGCTGGCTCCAGTGAAGGGCCTGGTCTTTATGCCAGCAAAAGGTCCTATGAGACTGAGAGATGTAAAGCCGTTAATTAAGATGAATGTTTTCTGAACTTTCGCCACCAAAATCCCAAGGTTTCTGTATTGGTTTCTCACCAGCCATACTTTTTCTGCAACCATAGTACAATGATTCAGTACTATAGTCTGTATTAAAATCTTGATACACTAAAAAATCCTTTAACAGAAATTCCAACCCACTTGAATATAGCTAAACAACTCGTGTAGAAGCTTTTCATGTAAACTGATCCTATCTGCCTCAGTGAAACTATGAATGGTTCACTATATAGAGACAATGGACCTGATTACGAGCTTGACAGTTGTGCTGCCAGACTGCCATAGTGGCGGCTGTCAAAAGACCCCCATGTTGGTGGTCGTACAGGCCACCATATTACGAGTCATGAAGGCAGGACCAACAAAAAGTCTGCCAAATATCCACCACCACCAGTAATTTGTAGGGCGGGAAATAGGCAGTCCAACCACCAGCACCACCAGCCCATCAACCAACCACCGAACCCATTACAAGTACAAAGTCGCAGTGGCGGTCCGCCAATGGTGGTGTGAACCATGGCGGTTCATGGTCAACAAAGTATAACACACCACCACATTGGATGGATTTTAAAACAATACAGCTGGCACACATTACCACACCCCACACACATGCAAAGCACACTATAAAGGACACCCCTTTATGGAGGGATGTAGAAGGACTGGCATTCGGGAGCTGGCGTCGGGTAGGACGCAGGACCGGATGGCCTGCCGGCTGACTTTTATAAGGCGTTTGCCCCACTTCTTGCACCTAAGCTTCTCTGTGTCTTTGAGGAGGCGGTGCAGAGGGGACACTTGTCGGCATCTCAAAGGGAGGCGATGTTGGTGTCTCTTCCCAAGCCTGACAGGGATCCGGCTGAGTTGGGCTCGTACCACCCTCTGCCCATGCTCAATACGGACTACAAAATATCAGCCAATATTTAGGCGATGCGTTTGGCACCCATCACGCCGGATCTGGTGCACCCAGGCCAAAATGGGTTTGTTCCGGCAAGGGACACGTCCTAGAACATTAGGCGGTTGTTCCAAGTTATGTGATACGCGAGGCGAGTCTAGCCGCGGGCGGGCTGCCTTGTCCTTGACCTGGAGAAGGCCTTTAATTCCTTGGAATGGCCTTATCTTTTCAGGGTCTTGCAGCGGTTCGGCATGGGGCTCCTTTTTGTTCGTATGGTCTGAACCTCGCAGATACGGCAACCCTGGAATGCCCTTGGTCCCTCATGCAGGTCTCGCATTTGTTTCACCCAATAACACAAATGGCATTACAAGATCAGTTGTTCCTCATGGTCGCCCTCAGCTGTTATCTTAGATCCCTGCGGCTTGCTGGGGGGGGGGCGATCCCGTTTGCGCAGGCGCTGGCGTTGTTGGGCACTCCCTGTGGCTCCATAGTTACGTCTGGGTCTGAGCTGCGGGCGTGGCACACAGTGGAGCTGCATATGTTGGGTGATCTGTATGACGACGGTAAGCTGATACCGTTCCCTGAGCTGGTACAGGATTCAGGCCTTCCTGCGGGGCAGTTTCTGCTGTATAACTCACTGCTGAGGTCGCTTACATCTAAATGGGGTGACTTGTCTACTGCTCCTCCCACACATTTATTGATACAGTATATACAGGTGATGGGACAGGGGCAGCACCTAATTTGTTGGTTCACTGAGGCGTTGCGCCTCCATACAGCCCTTGAATGTGATTTGCTGCGTGCAGCCTGGGATGGGGATGCGACTACTCCGTTCAAGGACGCGGTGAAGGTCAGCTCTTTCCGGCCATGTTAACATACCGCGTAACTCCAGATTCCACTTGATTCAATTCTACATCATACACGGGGCATACCTCACTCCGGCCCGCATAAACAGATACTTTGCTCACAGTGATGCGGCATGTCCCCGTTGCTCCTGAAATGACGCGGACATGATTCATATGCTCTGGTCCTGTCCATCGTTGAGTTGCTTCTGGGGGGCGGTAGTGGGTTGCTTATCGGAGTGCGTGTCACAGCTGGTACCGTTTACTTGGGAGTCCTGTATACTAGGCCTTTTTCCTAGGGACGCGTGGAATAGAACTGCAGCACGATTTCTGGACCTAGGCCTGATAATGGCCAAGAGGTTGATAACCCGTCGGTGGAATTCGTCTGACCCACCGGTTGAGAGGGCCTGGAAGTCCTCGTTTGAGGTGTGGGCTGGCGCAGAGGGGGTGGCGTTGGTGAGGGAGGATGCGCTGGGGCTGCGTAAGTACCCACTATCAATCAGCTGGGAGGCGATGCTGGCATGCTTGCTGGGCTTGGGGCAGACCTCGGATGTGGAGGTGGCAGTCTGATGGCCACTAAGAATATGTATCTTCTCCTGGTGCAGGAGTGCAATGGGCTGGGTGCTGAATTTTGAGCAGTGGACCTGACCTTGCCCCTTGAGTTGAAAGTGCGACCTATGTGGGAGGGAGGGGGAATGTGGTGTGTGCACATGTCTGCCCTTTCCTGATGCGCATGGGCAAAACATGGGGTCTCTGTGCCCCAAAGACTATGCTCCGGCCTGGACCTGCTGCTTGTAGAGACAGTCCTCCAAAGTTTGTTCATGTTCATGCTCTTATCGTTAAGTTGTGCCTCATCTGAAGATCTGCGCCTGAATGCACACTGCTGTACGTGCATAATGACCTGCCGGAACGAATTAAGGGGCCACTGTGGTGCCTGTAGCATCCTCAATTATCTGTGTGACTCATGATTCCAATGTATGGTCTTCTCTGATAACGTTCGTGCATTGCTTAACCCTGTTATACACGGGCTTTATGGTGAGTAATATGTAATATGTTTTCGTAGCTAATTGTTCTGTTGTCTGTATTGGATAGTTGTGCTCATCTAGTCTACTAATAATTGCACATATTAGTGTCCTGCGTTTGTTCCACAAATGAATGTTATAATATGCCGAAAATGTTAATAAACAGATTTTCCAAATGAAGGGGTGTTGAAGGGTTTGTAGAAGGGTTGAGACCTGAAATTAGGTACTACAAAATACTTGAGTGATGAAAGTGAGTTGAAGCACAGAAAGCTGAAAGAAAAGGTGATGGTGAAGCAGATTAAAGCTGCTCAAACGGGTATGCAAGGAACCTTTCTACAACAGTTACAGCAGCCGCAGCAGGGTAATGTGATGTTTCTGCCCCAGATGAGAGGTGGAGGTCACGGAGGTAATGTGA
Organism: Pleurodeles waltl; assembly: GCF_031143425.1. NCBI lineage: Eukaryota > Metazoa > Chordata > Amphibia > Caudata > Salamandridae > Pleurodeles > Pleurodeles waltl. The sequence goes on from NC_090438.1 coordinate 297,282,955, forward strand.
ATCACGGTCCAGATTCAGGTACTGTGTTGGTTCAGAATGATGTGCAGGGAATGAAGAAGTTATTGCCTTGTCACATTTGCAGAGCTGTCGGACATTGCAAACAGGAGTGTCCAATGATGGTGCAGGAAGCCATCATTCAGCAGAGGAATGACAACAATTCGTTCCAGAACATGAGGGGGCGAGAGTGAGAGGTCCTAACCCAAATTTTCAAAATATTGTGACTCAAATGCAGAATTTTCAATCCATGCAGCAGGTGCGAATGCCACGTGTACAAATTACACAGTTGCAATCGATGCATTAGTAGGTTCCCATGGTACCTAGACAGCAAATTCATATACCACAAGCCCTAATGAAGCAGCAGCAAATGATGCTTCCTCAACAGGTCACAGGTCAGAGGCTTAATCAAAGTAATAACACAGTACACCAATTCCTGTTACACAGTAAAATGGAATAAACAATGATTGGATGAGCAAAAGTTCAGATGAGGAGCAATGTGCGCTTGCAACCTCCTTAGAAGTAGATCAGACAGGTCCCTATGTGAAGGGCAAAGTCATGGCTCACAAAGTTTCAATTTTGGTTGACATTGGAGCTACACGCTCTACAGTGAGAAGTGCAGAAATTCCAAACTTGCCCCTTTCAGGTAAAACAGTTCACATTGTAGGAGTTGCAAGTCAATATTTGACTAACCCGATTACAGAACCAGTTCAGGTTAAAATTGGCAACTTTCAGGGATTACACAAATTTGTGGTCTGTGATTCAAGTCCGGTATTCCTACTGGGAAGAGACTTGTTGTGTAAAGCAAGATGCTCGATTACTTGTTCAAATTATGGAATTGAGATTCAGACAAATAGTGATGATGAAGATCATCAAGCCCCAGAGACCGAATGTGAAACTACAAATGAGGAATATCCCCTGATTTAATTTTTCTCAATGTTCACAGTAAAGGAGCTTCATCCTGATTTGCGGGGAATGGTTAAAGCGAAGGTGCAGGATCTGACAAGAAAAGAGATAAAACTGATAAAGGGAGTTGAGCCACTTAAACTTACTGTAAAGCCAAATGCAGTTTTTCCTCAATTTCCCCAGTACCACATGCCACAAGATGTCCTTATGAAGGCCACCCAGATAATTGCAGACTTTGTGAAACAAGGTGTTCTGAAAGAAGTATTGAGCAGCCCATGTAATTCACTGATAATGAGTTTGCAAAAGCCCTGTGAGAAGGTTCAAATTGTCCAAGATTTGAGAAAAATGAATGAGACTGTGGTCAAATATTGTCCTGTGGTACCAAATCCAGCTGTAATAATGTTTCAGATTCCATGTGAGGCTGAGGGGTTCACTGTCATTGATTTGTCACAAGCCTTCTTTTATGTGCGTCTTCATGAGGACAGCCAATTTCTCTTTAGTTTTAGGTTTTTGGACCGAGTTTATTGTTGTGCGGAATTCCTCAAGGGTTTTCAGAGTCACTTTCCATAGTCAATCAGATCATGAAGGAAAATTTGGAAACGTTGGAGTTACCTTTCCAATCAACTATGGTACAGCACATTGATGACTTGCTGACTGGGGGGTCCAAAACAAGGGATGAGTGCAAGTATGACATGATTGCCTTACTGAATCATTTGGGAAAGAATGGTCATAAAGTGTCTCTGCTTAAATTGCAATACTGTCAAAAAGAAGTAAAATACTTGAGTCATCAGGTTGAGAAGGGATCGAGAAAGATATCCAGAGAAAGGGTTACGACCATATTGCAGATGAATCCCCCGACCACACAGAGAGATCAGGATGTTTTTAGGGAAGGTAGGCTACTGTCGCCAATGGATTCCAAAGTTTTCAGTCATTTTAAGACCATTGCAGAAGCTGACTCATAAGGAAGTCACTGATCCCATAGTGTAAGACCAGGCTGGAATGAAAGCGTTCACTGAATTGAGAGAGAGTCTGTGCAAGGCTCCAGCTTGGCTATGCCTGACTACAGGAAACCTTTCACAATGTTTTGTCATGAGCGTGATGCATGTTCTTTGTCTGTCTTAACACAGGTCCATGGAGGTGTAAACTGCCCAGTAGCATATTTTTCAGCTACTTTGGACCCAGTTGCAGCAGCCTTACCAGGTTGTTTGTGCGCAGTTGCAGCGGTTGGTCAAAGCCTTACACAGTGTGAGCGCTTTGTGATGGGATATCCTTTGACTATTATGGACCCTCACTCTATTGAGATTCTACTTACAAGGACGAAAACCCAATATTTGACTGGTGCAAGATTGACCAGATATGAAACGAGTATTCTAGGGTTACCAAATGTGTCATTGAAAAGATGTACAGTGCTAAACCCGGCAGCCTTACTTCTTAATGAAAATGTTGAAATTGAAAACGTGGAAGAAGTTGAGCATGATTGTCTTGAAGTAACTGATTTGTGCACAAAACCGAGACCTGACATTAGAGATACCCGATTGGAAGGGAATGACCAAATTATCTTTGTTGATGGTTCTTGCCTAAGAGACAATAAAGGGACACTAAGAGCAGGATATGCCGTGTGCACAATTACTGGCATTTTAGAAGCTTCGTGGCTTCAAGGAGTGCACTCTGCCCAAGTAGCAGAACTGGTAGCCCTTACTAGAGCGTGCCATGTTTCTGCTCAGTTGAAAGTTACAATCTATATGGATGGCCATCATGGATTTAGAATAGTCCATGATTATAGCCAGTTGTGGTCACAGAGAGGTTTCATGACCTCTCCTGGTTCACCAGTGAGAAATGGTGAAAGGATTAAAGAACTGTTACATGCTGTCCAAATGCCTGAAAAGATTGCCGTGGTGAAATGCAGTGCACAACTGAAGTCGCAGGGCTTCGTGTCATTGGGAAATGGATATGCAGATCAAGTCGCAAGGTTTTGCGCATTGAACTGTGTGTCATTCAAAGATAAGTGGGAAATGTTACCTGAAGAAGGCGAAACATGTCTAAGTTTTGCAATAAAAGTAATTGACACCTTGGAGGAATTGGAAATGTTGCACAATAATGTTGACAGTGAGGAAAAACGTTCATGGAGTAAAATGAAATGTGTGCAAATACAAGATGAGTTGTGGGTTTCACAAGAGGGTCAATTGGTTTTGCCAAACAGTCTGTTGTCTCAAATGGCTAGGATATTATCATGGTCAAGCACATGTTGGGAGGGATGCCATGATTCGGTTGTTCAAACATGATTGGTTCAACGCAAGGTTTCAACAGGTTGCTGAAGCAGTTTGCCATTGTTGTGTCATTTGCCAACAATTGAACGCGGGGAAAGGGACAGTGGTTAATTTGAGCCACATTGGAAGAGCAGGAGGTCCATTCAGCAGAATGCAGATGGATTTTATTGAGTTGCCTGTTTGTGGAGGTTTGAGATATGTGTTGGTGATTGTGTGCATTTTTAGTGACTGGATTGAAGCTTACCCTACACGAAGAAATGACAGTCTCGCAGTAGCAAAACTACTGCTTAGGGAACTGATACAATGCTTCGGGTTTCCAATCTCTTTAGAATCAGATAGGGGAAGTCACTTCAACAATGAAGTAATTAAATTACTGTGTGCAGCATTGAACATCGAGCAGAAGTTGCATTGTAGTTACTGCCCTGGAGCATTAGGACTAGTGGAACAAATAAATGGTAACTTGAAGTCAAGAGTTGCAGAGATGTGTGTGTCCACGAATCTGAAATGGCCTGACGCATTGCCTCTAGTTCTGATTATAATGAGAAATACACCTGACAGGAAAACGGGATTGTTGCGCATGAGATCCTTATGGGCCAAGCCATGAGGTTGCCAACGGTGCCTGCAAATGCACTTGTGAACATTACAGATGGTATGGTGTTGGACTACTCCAAAGGTCTGGCTGATGTGGTTCGCTCTTTCTCTCAGCAGGTGGAAGCCACCACGCTGTCACCGATCCATGACCTAGGGCACAACCTGAGAGCCGGAGACTGGGTTGTGGTCCGGAAACAGGTGAGGAAAGCATGTTTGGAACCTCGTTGGAAAGGACCGTTTCAGGTAGTTCTGACAACTACCACAGCTGTGAATTGCTCTGGAGTTCCGAACTGGATCCATGCCAGTCACACAAAGAAAGTGTCATGTCCACTGGATCATGAAGAAGAGTTATTGAGAGTACCAACAACAGCAGAGAAAGTCTCGAGCTGGAAAGAGAACAAAGAGGATCTGAGACTGGATCTGAGGCCATTGAGGACGGTTCAGTCACTCCTGTGAGAGACAAAGGAGAAGACCTCCAGGAGGGCGAAGGAGAGTTTATCTCAATTGAGGCAGCAGGAGAGCCTAGTCAGAGGAGGGCTCTCCCAGAAGCAGGAGATTTTGAGAGACAAAGGGAGCAAACGCCAGACCCCAAGGGGAAAGGAGTTGCGGGGGATCAAAGTCACAGTGGCCCGACTCCTCCTGAACCTGTTGCAGGTCCATCAAGAGAAAACACCGCAGAGCAAAGAGAAGTTTCAAGTTTGACTCTGAAGAGAGCACTGACAAAAGGTCCACTGAATGAGATAAGTGGCCGGAGTTGCAAGGAAAGGGAAAGGAAGTGGTTGTTGAGACCACAATCGAGGAAGAAGTAAATACATCAAGGAGAGAAGATCTAAGTGAAAGAGAATTAAATGGCTATTGAAAGTTGAAAAGAAAGAGAATAGCAAGTTGAAGATCTGCAGGTCCTGAATGGGCGAACGCAACTACAAGTGAATGGCAACAAGAATTTTTGTGTTTTTGTTTTGATAGAGACATTCCGGGTCAATATTTTGGCACTTGAAGGGAGCTGATGAACTGAACTGTTAAAAAAATCTGAGAGAATATTTTTGAGAAAGAGACTGCTCAAAATAACTGGAAAAAACATAGATAACCTGATTTGACTTTTGAATCCTGATCTTGACAAGCAGCTTACCGATCTTTGACAGGGGATCCTGGAAGTGAAACTGAGAGCTGTAAATAACAGCTGAAAGAAGATTTTGTTTTGATTTTGCTGCAGTTTTTCTAAATTTTCTTCTGTTTTCTGATTCTTTACAGATCATGAGTAACATTAGCCAGCAGGGCAGGAATACTAGGTGCTGTAAATATATGAGTATTGGGTGGGCGATTATGTGTGGGATATTGTTTGTGGTGTTGATTGTGGGTACGTCTGTTCTTGAAAAGAGTGAAGCCAACCATACTTCTGCTTTTGAGGCAACTACTGTACTAACGGCAATGGAGAAGTTTAGGTTAGAGGAGAATTATTTGCATGAGGGTACTAATGTGCAAGGAGAACATTCTTCTCATGTTTTCTATCGCTTTCTGAGTGAGTATGTTGAGACGATGGATGCGAGGAATTGTTATGTGTATACGCAGAATCCTTAATCAGTTGAGGAAGAAGTTATGTACCATAGTTGCCTCTAACATATGGAATAAGTTGTAGACTGTTACTAACAAGATTTTATAACCAGGAGTACACCCAGTACTTTTATTCAAATTATGATGTTATGTTTTTGTTTGTCCCTATAATTAGGTATTGGAGTAGATTAGCTAGGGATGATGACATAGTAATAGTTAGAGGTTTCTTTGAGCCTACGTTGACATTTGGCACAGCTTACACACATCCCAATAATTAAACATGCTTGCTTACACCTTTAGAGAAGAGCTTCTTAGATCACACAGAGGACAGAAGAAGGGCATTGAAGGAGAAGTTAGAAAAAGACTTAGAGAAAAGGACTTACAGTAATGAACATGCTTGTAGTGGAATTCAAACACAAGGTAAATTAGCTCTAGATGCGCAACGCGTAGGGAAGCTTTGCATACATAGGCCAAATCACATGCTGATGCTTTGTTTGTGGGAATGTGTGAATGTAAACATGTGTTTTTGTTTCAGAGTAAATGGACGTTTATGTTGAATGGACAGGACCCGGCAATTCCTGGGATATATTACATCTGTGGTCCTAATACTGATTACCGTCTTCTAAGAGGATGGTATGGGACATGTTTTTTGGGAATAGTTTTCCCAAAGATTTTTCAAATGAATGATTTGAAGAAGTTTCCGAAGGTGACTGAATTACATCATATGAAACAGAGGAGGGAGTCTCCTTCTGGTATAGTGGGAGATATATTTGGAGAAATAATTCCTTCAGTAGGAGTTGTTCTATATTCAATGAAGATTCAGAAGTTGTCTACTATCGTGGATAACATGCTGACAAATTTTTCAGGAGCCATACTCCTGATAGATACTGAATTAGCTGCTGAAAGAGCTATTACTCTTCAGAATCACCTTACTTTAGACATTGTTTTAGGCGAAGGATGGTGGAGTTTGCAGAATGATTAATTCTAGGCATTGCTGCTCATATATTCCTAATAATAGTAAATAAATTAGAGACTTAATTACTAATCTGACTAATGAAAGTGCTGATCTGAAAGAAGTGAAAGAAACAGGTGTTTGGGAAAAGGTTGGCAAAGGTTTTGATTCAGTGGGAAATTGACTCAGCAACATTTGGAATGGGATTCTATTGAAAATATTGCAGGGGATATGAATTATCATGGTTTGGCTAATTGGAATATGGGTAATGGGCAAATTGTGCAAAAGGATTAAATTGAAGAAGTCAAAGAATGATCAGAGGAGGAAAGAAAAGAAAAGGGAAAATATGTTCAGGGAAAACTCAAAAGGGGAACAAAAGTATGAAAGGATTGAATTGACAGAATTGTAGCTGAGGCAAATATTTTTGGGTGGTAGTTTGGTGTGATGACATTCAGTCATCAGAGGAGGGATTGCTAGCGCAGGTATTTTAATAAAAATTATTAATGAGTGTTCATGTATTCTGAGTAATGGCTTTGCATAGAAAGTGTAATAACTATAGAAAAATAATGCACGCTTTTGAAAGATGTGATCACGATGAGTCGCCACCAATCTCCACGGAGTGTACTTATTAATAGTTTATTATTATGAAATGTTGCGTATATGTTTGACTTGTGTGCTTATGTATTATGCATTAGCTTTATTAATTGTAGGCCTTAACTTAGCGGAGGTCTTGGCTAAGTTGCCTGGCCTCATATCAAGCTGTATTTCTTAATGTTTAATAAAATGGCTGTCTTAGAAAGTTAAAATGTGATTTTCCATTGTATTGTGTAAATGTGCTTGTAGCTAAAAGCCTTTTTCATGAGAACCAACTTGTGTGTGGGACTGACTTTCTCAGGAGGAGAACAATGGAGATACTGATTGGAGTATAATCTGCAACAATATTGTTACTTGACAAGCCGAATAATGAGGACATTGCAGGAGAAACCATTTAGCGACATGTGAACCTAGTAGTGGTAGAATTAATAGATTTGAAATTTTAGTTTGATTGTACAAAGTATGAACATGCGATCCCTTGACCAATAGGGACTTGGGAATTAGTTTTAGGGAATTTAACTTAACTGGTCTGCACCAGGAAAATACAGGCCATTCTCTGCATTCTTCTTGAGGGTTTACCTCTATTCTTTTGAGTTGCTTAAAGACTTTGCCCTTTCTGAACTTTAATGCTGAATCCTGGATCCTTGCTGACCGAACCGATGTCCTGATGAAGAAGACTATCTTAGCTTGCCGATCCAACTGAGAAGAGATTTTATTGTACACATGTGTTTGTTATGCCTATTTGCTTTTCTTTTTCTTTCTAGATACGAACCACACTGTTTTGATAGAGCCATAGTTAAATTTTTTCCAAATTTGTGTTGCTAAATTGTTACGCATGAAGCACAACATGCTGAAGCTAATCTGATGTTAGATAAGGATTCTCACTCTTGAAAATCTGCCAATAGAGAATAATGTTTGATGAATTTCTCTACTGAATCTAGATGTATGTGATATTGTTTGCGCAATTGTTCTTGTTATCAATTTGTACCTTAACCTTAGAATGTGTAATAGTTCAAGCTTTGATTAGATTGCAGTTCTTCGATTTGGAAGGCCAGTGTTGTTTCTGTATGTGTATCATTTGATTTTGAGATTAATTTACGTGACATTATCATTATTAATATAGGGAAAACCTATTCTGACTTTTACTAAAAGGTGTGGTTACTCATGATTGAAAGGTCATGGTGTGTGACAATTACTGACTCCAATGATTATTAATGTCATTGATTATTGTTGATTATTGGTATTGTCAATTGATTATTGATTATTGCTTTGCATGTACTGGAGTTATGGTGGGATCAACTTAATTGCGAGTCCAAAGGCTCATCGACCTATTTCGTCCCTTTGTATGCTTACTTATTAAGGTCAGACTCGCTAACAACATCACAGCCATCCCCATACATCACTTGTCACATGGATGTTGACAGTGTGAGACAACATGTATTTACATGAGCTGTATATGCATGTTGTATGTGTCAGGTGTGTCAAATGAATTATGTGTATGTTGCCTGTGAGATTCCAAACCACATCTGACCCTACTGAATTGATATTCTGAAGCCACATCATGACTCACTCTGCCCTCCAGGTTACCACAAACACACCACATGCCAATATGTTGTTGGCTACAAGATGTACTGTCATGCATGGATGTGAAGGGAATGGAGCACCATGTAGGTTCTGTCTGCTCAGCCTGCAGAGACCAGGCCCTGTAAAGATATCTCTCCCAGTACGGCCGAAGTCTCGGCTGGAGAGGAGTCTTTTGTACTATGCAAATTTGACACTGTGCCCACTCCCTTTATCTAAGTATGTCCTGTCATGTGAACCAATCTAGGCTATTTTAAGAAATTCTACTTATTGAGGTTCTTTTCCTGATGAGTAAGTAAAGGGTTTGAGTAGGCAGACAATGATCTGTGTATTATATGCACTTGGCATCACTGTCAGTGTGTGTCTTTGACCCATGACATGTCCCTTACACCCACAGCCCTGTTGACAGCATCAAACTGGTCATATTTGTCCTGTGCGGACTGATTGCACATATGATAGCCCCATAGTGCAGACAGTGGGAAGAATTCTTGGAGCCCATCATTGAACTCATTGGTTTGCTCACATAGCAGATAATGGACAATACATGTATTTGGTAGTTGGATGCCATCTTTGAAGGATGGACACATATCCAGCAGCATGTTCTGTGGCACATGTACATGATACAGAACCCCACCCCATTAGCTGGCATGAGTATGCATTTGTCAGTCCACATGCCCACACATGGACTGGGTAGACACCTCCTATACCCACCATGCCAGCCCCTTCATTGTCACCTATGTGTCATTTGTGAATTTGTAGTCTGGCAGGAGCCTGTAGGAACTTTATGCAGGGAATATTTCTAACAGAGTTGAGTGTGTTAATGCCTTCATGCCTAAGGAGTGTACCATTCATAAGCCACAGAGGTTTGATGTGTCCCATGGTTCCTCAGCTCTCAGTCAGATTGCAAGAGCATGTACTACAAGATGTCAGTTGGCCTACCTAGTCATTTTGAGCAGGGTGGTGCATAGGTTTGCAGATTGAGAAGTGTTTGTAATCATGTGCCTGTGCTCAGTGGCTGGCATCTGGCACACTTGGAAGGTTTGGTCTAAAAAAGGATAATCATAGCTTTGTGTACTGACATTTGTGTGACTCAGCCATTTTGGATGGGACGTGTAGACATAGTTTCTTGTCTTCTCTTTACACCCATGCAGGTCAATGCACATCAAAAGAAAGGGATTTGGAGAGCCATCGCCAAGAAGGTGCAGACTCTGGGGGTCCACTACAGGACGAGGTAGGAGGATCTGAGACGCTGGGCCCAGAAGATCACGGGGACCCAGCTGGGGCTGTTCTCCCAACATAGGTGGGGTCCCCTTCAGACAATGACCCCCCTAATGGCCCACATTTTGACAATGACCTACCTGGAGCTGGATGGACGTTAGAGGGCAGCACAGCAGTCACAAGGGGGTGAGTAAAGTGCAAACTTTTGCCTGTTCCTTTGTCAGGTGATTGAGTGGGCTACTGAGTCCTCCCACTCACAATTAAAGATGAGCCATGTGTCAGTTAGTAGATAGCAGATTGCTTGTACTGAAATGTCATGCATATCAAACTGGTCTACCTTGCCTTCTAAACCAGGAATTATATACAAACATGGGGGATCCTCAAACAACTTTCTCTGCAGAGACCAGAACAGGCTGTGAACAGTAAACTTTCATGTACTGATTGTTGTTGTAGTGGGTGTAATTTCTGACCCACAGATCACTTAACCTGAAAGTCACAGGCAAAAGGTAAGTGGGTTATGGATCACTGTCTTCTGCCATGTGTCTGGGCATATGTGTACGTAGACATCTCCCACCCAGAAGCAAGTTATCTTCAGTGTATGATGTGTGCTGGTGCCTCACTCCAGTCTGTTGTGTCTTTGTGCCCAGCATAGATGTGACATGGCTTACATGGTTAATGGTTTGCAGGTGTAGCAAAGTACTTTCCCTTGGTAAGTGGGGAATGTCCATTGAGTAGAAATATGTTCCATGACTGTAGCCAACATTCCTTGTGCCTACATATCAGAATGTGTGGTTTTCTCTCTTGGAAGCATCCTTAACCTGTAATTTCATGCATGTTCTACTCATGCTGATAGGATGATGTATGTATTCCCTCACATATATGTGCATGGTAAACTGTTATTGAAAAAGCACAATTACAGTGCTGATCCATTTCAAGTCATGCCACAGACAGGAGGGTGTCAGCATTGTATATTGTCTGACAGATACCTTCATGCATTGCAGTATTTCATTTGTCATGTAGGACTGCAAAAGAATGAGGGAGGTGATATTTAAGCCCAAATTGTGGAGCCACTCTGTGTTTGAATATGTCCTTGATGTGGAATCATGTTGAAAAGTGCACTGCACATGTTGAATGATTGAGGATTGTTCCCCCACTGTTGTCATGCATCATGGAGTGACTCGCAGTGATTTTGACATTACATGTGTATGGTTTAGGCATTCATCCACAGATAGATACCAGGGTTGGCATTTGTAAGATGTGGATAGTCATGTTGCTTCTCATTGTACAACAGGTTGGGGCCCTTCTATTTTTCATGACAGTTCTGTGTCTCTCCAACATGCAAAGTACAGATGTGTACCACAGACGCACACTGAGGGTGTCCTTGTCATTAGTGGTGATTATCCTGGGGTGGACTGATTCATTGTTGTGTGTATTGTGGAGACATGTCTCCCTAACAAGTTGGTCACCTCAAAGTGCCACCTGAATGAAATGATTTTATTGAGCCTACTTGACACAATGGTATTGTTTGTCAATCAAAGTTGTGATTTAGGTGTTATAATGTATTTGTTATGACCCTATATTGAATTATATTTGTAGCATCAGCACAGGCAGGCAATGGAGATGGGGCACTGCCAAGTGGGGAAGCATCTGGCCACGGGACCTCAGGTCAAGATTCCACAGACACAGAGGGACCCAGTGGCCTGGAGGGCAAGGGGAGTGCCACGGGGGAGACAGGATTGACATCATCACTCTCAGATTCCTCCTCCTGTGGCCACTCCCTAGTGGTGGCAGACCCATCAGGGACCCCTCCAGCACCATACTTGTCTGCCACCCTCGTTCTAACACTGCCCTCCCTGTTGCTACCCACCCAGTTGGCCGTGATCGCTCACCCAAGAGGGTGGGCATCTCCTTTGCTGCAGGAACCTCTGCCCCAGCCCCTGTTACACCTGCTGCCCTCAGTGAGGAGGCTATTGACCTCCCAAGAATGATCTCTGTGGGTCAGACTGCCAATATGAATGCCTTCCTGGGATTGGCAAGTCAGCTACAACACACTAATGCATTCCTGGAAGGCATTTATGGTGCAATGTCTGGCCTACAGATATCTTTTCAGGCTCTGGCCTCCAAACTGAGAGCAGCCAGTCACCCTCAGCTTCCGTTCCTTCTCCACCTCCCTCTTCCAATCCAAATCCTCCCTTCCCCTACCTACCCAAGGCACACAAACAGCTCCTCTTCCATCCTTATCAACAGACAAAGGTAGCGCACACAAACACAAGCACCATAAGAAACACTGGCACGCACATGAACAATATACACCCACAGACACAGCAACACTCACAACTGCCCCTGGCACCCCCAGCATCACACACATGACAACAAGCCTACCTACAGATACCGCCGCAACAGTCACTGACACAGCCACCACACCCATCCTACCTGCAGACACCACCGCAGCAGAGCGGCAGACATCCACCACAAGCACCACAACTATGGACACACCTACATTCACCACATCTACCATACCTGCACTGACCACCCCAGCAGACACCCACACATGCACCACAGCATCCCCAAGCACTTCCACCCCCTAAAACCAAGACACATAAACGTCCTCACTCACCCACCCAAGAGACCCCCACCATACACAAGCATACCTCGCATAAGCACACACTCAAGACACACAACCCTGCACAGCCTACAACCACTCCTTCAACCTCTAAATCCCATTCCCCTTCTGATGACCATCCCTGTGTTTCCCAAAAACTCTTCCTGTGTGACCTTGGTCTTTCTTGTGTTCCTCCCCTCCGAACCCAGACCCAGAAGGATCCCACCCAGCTCCCAGTCTGTCCATTCCACCCCCAATACCTCCTCTGCACCACCTGCAAGAAGCCATTCCCCCCTGAAGAAGCCCACCCCTCCTAAGAAGCCCACCCTCCCAAGCCCAAGCTAAAACCCACCTCCACTCCCAAATCCAATGCCCCCCCCCACCCTGGATAATGCCAGCGGTGCCTGTCTGCCCCCTTGATGCCCCTTTCTCTGGAGGTTACATTGCAGTCAGGAGTCAAGTTGGGGCACAACAGTGTGCCATTATTGGCATTTGCTTTGGACTAGCCAATGGGCTTTGGACAATATTGAGAGTTTTCAATAATAAACCCAACCGTTGTTTTGTTTTCAGTACACCTTTGTCCTGCATTTCCTTTCCTAGCTTTCTATTGTCCCTGAGTGACTTTGGTTGTGTGCTTGCGGTTGTATGTGTTTGAGCCTGCTTGCTGCTCCAGTTGCTGTGGTCAACAGTATGTGAGTTTTTGTCCTGTGCCTTTGTCCCCCAGGTGAAGGGTATATATTGTGTGTACATCTGTGTGTGTGAATGCAACAGTGGTGTTATTGTGAACTGTTTGGTATGGTAAATATTTCATATTCTGATGTCCAATTTGAGAATGTTTGGTGTGAGGCTTGTCCCTTCTGATCTGGCTTATGTATTCATGAGATGTGCGTCATCTTGAGTTGTGTATGTGCAGACATGGAGTATGTTGATTTGCGCTACCTTTGTTTGCATTTGCCTGTTAATGTGTGCATTTAGGTGTGTGTTCCTTGCAAATGGTCCCTGTAGAGGTATGTCTCATGCAGTAGGAGTTGTATGTGCTTTGTTTACTTTCCCTTCCACATTCTGTAGATGTACCTGACAATTGGTCTTGTGGGTGATGTGTGTTTCCATTGCAGGGCTGTTTACTGGGGGTGTTGTTTGTGTAGCATGCAACACCAATAGGTATGTGTGTTGTATATATGGGCATTCTCTTGCCAGAGTGGAATGTGGTTGTGTGAGCTGTTATTGTATATGTTTTGTAGGTCTGTTGTTGTTGCTGTATGTGACAATGTTATGTAGCCTTCAGTGCCCCTGTTCCTGGGCTGTGTGGCCATGCGTATTTGTGTAGTGTTGCAGTGCAGTGTGAGTGTGCTGGCCAAAGTGTGTATATTGTTTGTGTGTACGTGTCCATGTTGCTGTGTGTCAGTGAGTGTGTGTTGTGTGAGATGTGTGCCTGCTGCTCGTTGTGTTCCCCCCTATACGATGTGTTTGCCAGTGCTACAAGCTGTTTTTAAATGTTGATTATATAGGTAGGTGAGTGTACTTATGGTTGTTGACGTCCACGTCATGTTGATTTTCTGGTCTCTCAACGAGCAGTGGCATGATGTTTGTGAATGGCTTAATGGCGGCCCGGACGTGTAAAGCTGCCTGGTGATGAGTGTCTCCCTTTATACTGTCCATTTCTGCCAGCTTGTACATGGTGGTTGGACCACCATGGTCACATTGGTGGTTTGCAACCTCGTATTGGGCCGCGCCGAAACACTGTCTCCGCCGGCCTGTTTATGCTTCCTCTGCACTGGCAGTGCCGGCGAACCACTGGTGGTCATCTTTTTTAGCGACCGCCAAACTCATAATACGGCAGTCCCCTCTGCCAGACCGTTGGTAGTCGGACTGCCACCACCAACGTGGCGGTCACGGGACCGCCAAACTCATAATGAGGCCCAATATGATCTTTGCCTGAGTATTGAGTACATATAAGAAAGGGAGAACTCTATTGAGCAATATTATGCTTTAGCTGGAATGCCACCACATTCTATTAGATAAACTTGCTCTTACTGGTAACAACAATTCTTCTCTTAAAATGGATTCTTCTTCTTCTAATAGTGGTATGCTGCAACTAGATCAAGCACCCGGCATGGCAGTTCGGGTTGAAATGTGCCCAGAGTTAGCAGGGTCAAAACTGATTTGCATATGACTGGGTCCAAATTGGGGTGGTGTGGTGAGCAAAACAATGATAGATTAAACCCAGATCTGTGACTGGCAGTAAATGTTTGATTTGTTCAGCATTCCTATCCATCATCTGTTCTTTTTGCTTTTTTTGCCCTAAATGGGAAGGGTATGCTTGGATGTGGGTCCTGTGCTCACTGTGCCACTTAATTAAAGGTAGCCTGGTTGATGAGGTGTGATATCCCCAAACTGTCATGGTCTGCACGTCTCTTGCCATGGTAGGCTGCAGTACTTGGAGGGATGCCTGGTTTCTTACTGGTTCTGGACTGGCCAAGATAAGGGTGACCCCTTCCAGTAGCCATGGTGCTGCTGACTAGAAAAAAATGCCAAGGCAGACCTAACCCTCCAGAAGGAGTCCCAGAGGAAATACCGAAGTAATGGGAAAAAACCTCTATTACACGGACTCCTGAAAAAGAGGAAAAAACTGTGGAAAAGCCAAAAAATAGAAGTCAATTCTGCAGTGAAAAAGCAGGAGCAAGTAGAAAACTGGAGCAGGAGCGAGGATCATCACCAAGACGAAAGTGTTTGCAATGCAAGGAAGGAGGGAACTGCAGTGCTTATATACCATGAAACTGGAAGTAACAAAACAGGAAAAATGTACAACACCATCTTGGATTGGGAAAGACCACATAGAAATGAATGAGAAGAAAGACCAAGTAGAAAAGGAAAAGGAAAAAGGAATGCTGGGAAGACAAATGCCAAAGAAGAAGACAATATGGAAGACCAAGAAGAAAGAAGACATGAAAGAGAAAGGACCCAAGTAAGGTAATTGGGAAGGGAAAGTCAGGGAGGCTGCCAGGGGCTACGGCACGACCCGGAGCCTGTAATGTGCCTCATGGGCCACACCGCAGCACAAAACGCCAAACGAGCACCAAAAAACAGGCCACGGTGGTTCCAACGTCCGAAATGCGGACTGCCAGCCCAACCGCGGTCTGAAAAAGGGACGACGCGGTAGTCCTTGGCATCACAACAACTAGTGCTAGGATGCTTGTTTCGGGCCCAGAGAGGACCAGGCCTGGCAGTTCCAGCTGGACTGTTCCCATGGGGTGCAGGGTCTAGACTGATTTGCATATGACTCGATCAAAACTGAAATGGCATTGCCATCAAAAAAATGATGGATTAAACCTAGATCTGTGACTGGGGTGAATGTTTGATTTGTTCTGCATGCTGTCCATCATCTTTTCTTTTTGCATTTGTTGCCCTAAGTGGGAAGGCTATTCCTTGACGTGGTTCCTGTGTTTGCTATGCCACCGGATTCAAGCTGGCCTGACTGATGAGAGGTGATGCCCCAAAACCTGCATCAGGATGCTTGCTTCCAGTCCAGGCAGACCTGGCCTGGCAGTTCAGGCTGTACTGTTCCCATGGGGAGCAGGGTCAAGACTGATTTGCATATGATTGGGTCCAAACTGGAGTTTTGTGGCGACCAAAAAAATGATGGATTAAACCCAGATCTTTGACTGGGGGATGAATGTCTGATTTGTTCAGCAAAATAAGATCCTTGTTTCCTCTTCAGGGAGGACTTGTCCTGGCACGTCGCGCTGGGCTGTTCCCATGGGGAAAAAGGTTACAACTGATTTGCATATGGCTGGGTCCAAACTGGGGTGGCATGGTGAGGAAAAGAACAATGGATCAAACCAAATCTATGACTGGGGGTGAGTGTTTGCATTGTTCAGCACTCCGTCCATTATCCTTTTGTGTTGCTAAATTTGCCCTAAGTGGGAAGGGTATGCCCAGATGTGAGATCTGTGCTCACCGTGCCACTGGATTCAAGCTAGCCTGGCTTATGGAGGGTGATACCCTGAAACCAGTCCTAGGATGCTTGTCTCTGGCCGATAGACCTAGCCTGGAAGTTTGGGTTGGACTGTTCTCATGGGGAACAGGGTCAAGACTGATTTTCATATGACTGGGCCCAAACTGGGGTGGCGTGGTGAGCAAAAAAACAATAGGTTAAATTCAGATCTCTGACTGAGGGTGAATGTTTGATTTGTTTTGTATTCTGTCCATCAGCTGTTCATTTTGCTAAGGGCCTATTGGGCAGGGTGCATGAAATTTAAAAGATTGGACATGTACTCTTAAGTTTTATACGTCCTGACAATTAAAGGTCTTGTAATTCATTTTTTATTGTAGCATGGCTAGCCCTCTCAAAGAAAAGCACTTGGTTGCAATGTTACACCTTCTAGGGGCAGATTCACCAAGGTAAACTTACATTTTTGTGTAACTTTACTTTTTTTGTTATTCACAAATTATAAATTAATTTTAAGTTTATAACTGTGGAGACCCTGGAGTTGGAATGGAGAATTTCCCACATAAAAAGATAGAACAGGTTTATCTTAAAAACTGTTATTTATGAGATTTTATTGGGAGCAGATACAGAACAATATGGACAAACCAACCCATCAGTATCACATCACATGATGTACACATAGGGGCTTATTTACAAGCACCTATGTGCCGCCTGAACGTCACTTTTAGTGATGGTCCAGTGGCACACACTGCAGGGCCATATCTACAATGCCACGTAAAGCCAACTTGCATGATTTTTCATGACCTTGTAGATATGGACTGAGGCAGCACAAGAAGCTGTGTTGGCTAACCTTGTGATAGGGAGGCATGCCATTAGCATTACAGTGGGTGTTCCCACTGAACACCCACAGCATTTGACACATTTCTAAATTTACAAGATGTTGTAAACCTGGGAATGCTTCAAAAACATAAATCGCAGTGCATCTCACAACACACAAGTTTAGCGATGTCCACCTGTGGTGGCATATTACATTATGGGCAAGACAGTGATATGAGAGTAATGTCAGGGGAAAGTCATTCATTATAACAGTGTGTGGCAGATGACATGGTGGACAAAATCATTGGACCTAGTGCATGCATGCTGCCAACCGGGTCACCAGGGGAGCAGTGGGTTAGGTGAGGGCGCTCATGGCAACTCCACAACTTCTGCCTTGAGACCGTCTGTGGTGTCTACGTCAGGACAAGGTGCTGATGAACATCCTGCGAGGCTAGGTAGGCAACAATGGTCACCAGATAGCCTCAGGACCAGATGCACTGGGCATGAGATCCCACTATTGCCCAAGTTGCTTGTGGGAGTATGCCAAATCATTTAGCCAATCCAGCAGATTAGGGACTGAGCTCATGCCTCAATGCACTTCCACTCTGCACTTGGCAGGGAGAAGCAGCAAAGCTGTAAAATAGTAGGTGGCTGTGGGGACATTATGAGCCTGTTAGACCTGTCAGCTCCTGGCTTGGTTACCTGTGTCTTTTTGGCTTCTGACCTCCTTTTTTGATCCTGTGCTGAACTTCATTTTTGCTGGCTTTAGGACTCTGGGGAGTTTACCACTACTGACCAGTGCTAAGGTGCAAATGCTCCCTGTCTAAATTGTATTGGTGATTGGTTTATCCATGATTGACATATTTGATTTACCAGTGATTCCCTAGTATAGTGCACAATGTATGCCCAGGGCTGCCGTCAAACGCTACTAGTGGGCCTCGAGCACTGATTGTGCCACCCACATGAGTAGCCCTGTAAACACATCTCAGACCTGCCACTGCAGTGTCTGTGTGTGCAGTTTTGAACTGCCAGTTCGACCTGGCAAGTACACCCTTTTAGTACATGTACGTCTCCCCTAAGGTAGGCTCAAGGTAGCCCCATGAGCAGGGTGCAGTGTTCTTAAAGGGAAGGACATGTACTGGTGTGTTTTAGTTGTCCTGATAGTAAAATACTGCTAAATTCGGTTTTCACTATTGTAAGGCCTTTCACGCACATAGATTAACAAGGGGATTTCCTTGAAATATGGTTTGAGTGTAATTTCCCATTGGAAGCAGATAGAGATGGAGTTTTGGGGTCTCTAAACACAATTTAAAAATACATCTTTTGGTGAAGTTGGTTTTTATATGATAAGTTTGAAAATGGCACTTTTAGAAAGTGGCATTTTCTTGCTTAACCATTCTGTTCCTCTGCCTGCTTGTGGAATACACATCTGGGTCAGGATAACAGTTGGGAGGTTTGTGATTTCACTCTAGACAGTTACACAAAGGGAGCTGAGGTGTGCCTATCCTGATGGGTATTCCTGAACTAAAGTGGTGGGAGGAACTGACACCTGCACCTGAATAGGGCTGCGCCTGACCTCACACAAAGCAGTCTCCAACCCCATGGAGTGTGCCAGGTGCTAGGGCAGGGAAGACGGTCTTGTTCACTACATAGGCTTTCCTTTGAAGTTTGCCTACTTCAAAGGCAGAAATTAGTATTGGGCCTCTGAGACTACAACTTCAGAATACTTTTGGACTGAGGACATTCTGCCAGTATGAAGAGCTGGATGCTGTAGGAGAGACTGCCACTCTGCCTGTTGCTTTGTGTGGGGCCCGTCAGGCATTGCAGTGCCGGCCTGACGAGGAGCTCGACCCAATGATGAAGCATGTCACCGGAAGGTGAGTGAGGGCTCTTGCTTCGACCATTTTTGGTTTCCATTGAATGCAGAACCACTTAGTGTGAAAGAAACCTTCTGGCAGTTTTGGAACCGTGTGTACCCTTTTTTTTTATTTATTGCTTTGCTGTGCTGGCCTGCTGCTTCTGTCCTGTGAGTGAAAGGACTGGACTTTGCTTTCTACATAATGCTTTCCAAGGTTCTCCGATTGCTTTAACTGAGCTTGCCTCCTGTTAAGAAGTTTCAGGGACATCAAAGATTTCATCTACCATTCCCCGGGCACCCTTGCTGTGAGTCCTGACTCACCAAGTGGTCCCAAATCCAGTTCCTGGGCCCAACCCTGCCTGCACCATGAGCTGTGCGCCCCGCTGAGTGCACCGACTGTGTCTGACGCCACAGAACCGGTGCCGTTACAGCACCTCTGAAGTCCCACCACAGCATGAGTCCTGAGTGCCATGTCCCTGATGTCCGGGACAACTGACTCCACTGTAGCACCTGTGGCCCCCTGGTGTGATTGCGACATCGCAAAGTAGACGCTGCATGTCTTGAACCTGCTGGATTCTTCGACTCTGCTTGATTGTAAAGAACCGCCTCCGATGCCACAGCACCGCCCTTGCAACCGTAAGGAACTGATGCCTCACCTCCCCTGCCTTGCAGTAAGGAACCAACGCTGCGCTGGCTCCAGAGACGCATCACCTCCCCAACTCCGTGCAACATCTTTGTTTCATCATTTTCAAAGGTACTGTACCTAGGTGTTCTTGTGACTTCGTTACTGGCTCACACTCCCTTGTGAGTGACATCAGACATTGAGAATGACTCCGTCAATGACGCCGTGAAAGCCCCAGTTGGAGCTATTGTGTTTCTAAGTGCTATACTGAAGTTTGATCTTTGGAAATGTGTATCTTTGCTTGTGTATGTTAGATTTTTGTAGTTTTGGTCTTGTTTTATTCAGATAAATATTGGCTATTTGTCTAAACTGGTGTGGAGTACTTTTGTGGTGTTTTCACTGTGTTACTGTGTGTGTGTGTATACTAATACTTTACACATTGCCTCTGATAAGCCTGACTGCTCATGCCAAGCTACCTAGGCGGTGAGCAGGGGTTATCTTAGCTGTGTGGCTCCCTTACCCTAACTAGAGTGAGGGTACCTACTTGGACAGGGTGCAAACCGCTGCAAACTAGAGACCTCTTTTCTAACAGAACCCATTCCATTAGAGCAACCAAGGGGGACCTGAGGTCCAGAAAAGTCTGTAATGTAGTGTACAGAGTCAAAAATGGATGACAAGCATGCAGTAATCCTTGGGCACTCCAATGCTAATTGTAGAAAGCCTGTGACTGGCATCCAGCAATACACGCAGTGAGGGTCTTCAATGAGGGCCACCCTGTGGAGCCCCAATGGGATGTGGTAGAATCGTTGCAGGAATGTAGATAGACAGGGCTACCTTTTTATGTGCAGAGTTCTCCACCCCTACTGCGGATCCTCCACGGTTGTAAATTTACTATTAACTCATAGTTTGTGAAAGCCCCAAAATAAATTTAAACTTACACAAAAGTGTAAGTTTACCTTGTGAATCAAACCCACAATGTATAACTTCAGTTTGGTAATAGCTAGAGCATGATTTAAGGACTCAAGTTAATAGGAATTTAAGATCCATCTGAAGGTAAAGTCTGATTTTAAATCACTATTTTTCAAATTCTACTTTTAGAAAGTTGGCATTTTCCTACCTGAAGCCTCTAATAGGCCTTTCTTAGATAATCCCCAGCTGTCACCTTGCAGTCTGCTTGGAGGTGTGAATTGCTCTCAGGAAAGGGATCAAAATGGCCTTGGTTGGGAGGAGGTTGACTTCCTCCTGACAGACTGGTCTGAGGGATTGTGATCCCAACTGTACAAGCTTCAAAGAGACAGCCCACGTCACAGGCACATTGTTTTGCAGGTGGGAGTCCTTGTTTCTCTCTACATATCTCTGGGGGGCAACCAGAGCTCTGACCAAGGGAAGAAAGAGTTTGCCATTTTGGATTTTGACATGGCAGCGCTTTGTGGGATTGTTTAGGGCAAAATTCCATGGAAATGTTTAAGTCTGTAGTGTTGGCCCTAGGAACTTTTCCCTATTGGTTAAGAATTTATCCCCACCCACACTTTAGTGGCAGCCTAGGCATGAAAGTGGCACCCATGTATAACATCTTCAGAACACTTCTGGGCCTATAGAAAACAGAAGGACTCCACCTGTGAAAACAAAGGATTGGAATTCATCAAAAGCATTGAGCCTCCGGTTGTACCTGTAGAGAGAAACCCCAAGGGCTAGACCTGCTCCCAGTTAAACCAATGACAGAAAAGTAGGCTCTAATGGCTGGTTGGCTAGACTTCTGTTAGTTCCAGGAACCCACGAGTTGCAAGAAGCCTACAGCAGAGAAGATCCCAGATGATCAGTTCCAACTAGATTTGTTCTGGACCCTGCTGTAGCTTCTGAGAGATTGAGTCTTAGCTACCAAATAGTGCTCTAAGGTGCCCTGGACCCTTGGCAGGTGGTAGAGAGTACTTTCCCTCCTCAAGCTTACAAACATGAACACCCAGAAACTTTTTCGGACCTTTTTCACAAAGAGTCTGCCATGGGACCCACCCTCCAAACTATAGCTACTGGCATCACATAGCCATATGGATTCAACCTGATTGTTTGCCAAACTGAAAGCAGCTAGACTTCCAACAACTGAGGAGGATTTCATGGAGACTAACACCAAACTGCTCCCCTACCTTGTCGATCCCTCTCCTGGATTCAGCTGCCAGCCTGCCCAGCCGACAAAAAAATGCCTCCAGAAAAAAAGGAGGTAAACAGAAGGCAAACTTTTTTCCTTGATAAATCTGACCTGTATCTGAGATATACTCCACTGCAGTCAGCCTTGACTTTTGACTTTGACCCGTTATAGTGTGATCACATATGGGCTTTGTCCTTTTTGGTGATAGAAAACTTTAAAAATTCTAAAAGTTATATTTCTTCAGCTGCCACAATTAAATTTTTGTAATTTTAGTGTATATTTGGTTATTAAAATGTATACTATTTTTATAAATTGGAGTCAAATTTTCTTACTGTTGTTTTTTTAACTTATTAACAGCGTTGGCTACTGATAAATGTTTTGAACTTATTTCCTTTGGGCTACTCTTGACTGCTCTGTGCATCAGCTACCCAGGACTGAGCTAAGGTTTAAATTAAAGAAACTTAACTGCACCTGATACACCATAGTGACATTATTACTTAGTGAGGTCTCACAATCACCCTGTAAAAAAAAATGATTTTTTATTAATGGGGGTGAAGGCCCTTCTCAAGCAACAACCACCAAAGTCACTAAATTAAAATGTACTTAACTGCCCAGTAGCTTGGCAAAAGGCCAACTTACTCAAGGCTTAAATTAGAGGCAGTATTTAGACAGTACTCAAACAGGTATAAATTGAAAACACAACACAAGAAAAAATGCACACAAATTTAAGAAGACAGAGTGAATTTCAATAAGTAAAACAACACAAATCCAATCAGTAGAACAGGAGATGTGCAATTTAAAAGTTTTAGGTAAGAATAGTGCTTAAAAGCACAGACAGCCACTCACAGTCATCTGCTCATGAGGGAGAAAGTCAAATTTTCAGGCCGACAACAGTGGAGTGTGGAACCAGGCTAGTCCCATTGAAAAAGTTATCATCTCAAAGTCCAGCATAAAGAGTTCAGTTCATGGTGGTGGAGGATGCGAGGAGCAGGGAGAGCGTCGCAGAGGCCAGTTGTTGCAGACAGTTATCATGGTAGCATGAAGGATGGGTCAGACATCACAGACAGTCGTTCCTGGAGCATTGCATTATTGGTCACTGTGGGCTGTTGAAGAAGTGCAGATTTTGCATTGCTGATCACCTCTGGCTGTCCCTGTAGTGCAAAGTGACGGGTCCATTGGAGCTTTGTTTTGAGAATCGCCATGGACAGCAGAGTCCCTGTAGAAACAGGCACATTCATTGTTGCAAAGGGCCCAGATCATTAGGATTTCACATCTCTTTGTAGATGAGGGCACTTTGATGCTGACCAAGGGTCCAGAACCTTGGGAGGCCCATCTTGGGGATCAGTGACTCACTCCAGCAGAGGCCAGCAGGGGTCAGGCAGGCCCAGTTGCAGGTGCAGGTAGGTCCAGTTGCAGCAGGTCATCTGGACAGTTGCAGGGAGGCCTCTGGAGCTTGTTTTGACCTTATAACTTAGAACAGGAGGTTACCCAACTGACCCTTGTAGTCACTCAAGACTTCATGGGAGAAAGGAGATGACTTATATGTGTACAAAAGGGAGGTTTAGATCTAGCAAAAGGTTTATTTTGTCACGTCGAATTGGCAGTTTAGGACTGCAGTACAGTCTGCAAAGGCCGGCACGAGACATGGTTTACAGTACTTCTTTACTAGGTGGCACATTTACGGGCCCTCGGTACATGTAGCAACATATACAAGGGACTTAAATGAAAAATGCAAATTAGGTGTACTTTGATTTTACCATGTTTTGGGGGGGCACATGCCCTTTAGGGGTGGTTATAGTCCTAATGCCAACAAAAATAAATTCAGAAGAGGGATGAAGGCAAAAGGGGGCTAAGTCCAACACACCCCAACTAATAATCCACTTTCTTATGGTGCGTGAGGCCTGCAGTGTGAGTGTGTACCCTCAGCCCAGTTGAGTTAATGGATTAAAACTGCTAAATTCCATTAGAAAATCTGTGTCTCATCACTCTACACAAGCATCCCCTAACAACTCCAGAATTGCATTGTTTATGTTTAATGATCATTATATTTATATTCCACGTTTTCTTTCCTGTTCCATAGATGTCTATATTTCGTAATTCAGCTACAGCTTTTGTTTTCCATGCTCAAACTACATCCTGCACAAAGGGCTCTTAAACAGGAGCTGAAAATGAAAGAGTTTCTGAAAAGGAAGGGAAGTTCCACATATTACTCAGACGTTCAAAACTGCGAAAACTGCGAAAAGAAATCTAATTGTCTTTGTTAAATGGAATACGTGACGTGATATAAGAAAGTTCGGTACTTTTTTAAATTCCACCGAGCAGCAGAGTGAACAAAAGGAATAGCCAAGAGAGTTACTAGTAAACACTACGGTAAGCTGAGAATGTTGTATTAAACATGATGTATGTTGAGTGCACTTTTATGTTTTGTCATCTTATGTTGAAAAACATATGAGTTAATATTTGGAATTACACCATTTCCGACCTCCATTTTCTTTAACGGTGAGTGAAGTCCGGGAAGTTCAGATTCAAGAGCTCTAAAATGTAGGCGATTGAGCTCTAATTTGACTAAAGCTAACAGCCCATCCTGTATTTTTGTCATGACTAAGTATTGCTCCCTTACTAAAGGTTTAGACAGTCAAAGTATAGTGTTACAAGCTGGTCCATCTGTTGGATAAATATTGTTTCTGCTTTTGGCAAGGGACATTCCACTCGCATCCAACATCTCAACTCTCACTGGATTTTATCCAAGGTTCCAAAGCTGTCCACCATCTTGATCCTTTTAATCCCATCACCTACGTATATACACATACACAGGTGCATAAGTAAACAGGCATGCATGTGTTCACAAGTGGAAACCTGAACACATCCAAACACAATGACTATCTGAGTCGCTTACTCACTCCCTTACTCTCTCACCTCCTTACTCACTGCCTACTACTCATACCCTTTTCCCTTGCTCATTCACCGCCTAGTCACAGTCTATTAGGCCATTAATAAAACTAATAAGTGTTGTGAATTAAGACACTGATTCTGTAAAAACAATAATGTGACCAACTAGAGCATTAAGTAACTTGTTAACGAGGATTCATTAGGGCATTGTGGAAACTGGTAATGTGACATTGTGGACAATCAGTTGTGATCTGAATATATGGGATTAAGTACCCCCTGCTGTACATTTTAGGGATATTGCAAGTCACCAAGAACTTCTATGACAATATGGAGAAAGAAGGTCGAAGGCTGAGTTCCTTTAGGTGGTCATGGAACCCTGGGGGGACTTACAATAGCTTTTTTTATGTATGGAGTAGAGTGTTGTATTGGTTATAACACATGATTACAACATGATCCTTCCCACAAACCGGTTAAGTCTTTGGTGTCTTCCTACTTCTTGTTCATTGCAGACATGCAAAATTAAATACTCCGAAAAGCGGTTAGTAATGCTCGCAAATATATATTAGGATACATTTTATGTTAATCATAATAAATACTGTAATGCTGTGACTTAGAGTGTGTTGAAACATGCAGAGATTACGGCCCTCATTACAACCCTGATTGTTGGTGATAATGCGGCAGTAACACCACCAACAGGCCGGCAGTAAAAAAATTTAATCATGACCATGTCAGAAACTGCCAACATAAACAGCCACTTTAACACTCCGACCACCACAGCGGTAGCAACAGACACCGCAGCGGTAACCACCAACAGCCAGGCGGAGGACAATGTACCGCCCACTGCATTACAACACGCCTATCCTCCACCTTTTCTGGGGCGGTACCAACG
This sequence comes from Pleurodeles waltl, assembly GCF_031143425.1. NCBI lineage: Eukaryota > Metazoa > Chordata > Amphibia > Caudata > Salamandridae > Pleurodeles > Pleurodeles waltl. The sequence continues at coordinate 297,308,377 of NC_090438.1, forward strand.
CCATCAAAACCACGGCGGAAACAGAAAGCTGAAGGGAAACAACACCTCTTGACACTCAAGGAAGAACCATGATGCCATGGAGCCCGAGCGTTTTTCCAATGCTGGTGTACCTTCTCACACACCAGGAACACGAATGCCGGCAAAGACGACCATAGTGAGTACTGCACCTAGCACACAAAGGAGGGTGGGAGGAAAAAGAGAGTGACACACACACGCAACCCCCACCCCAAACACCATTCACACAAACAGGTGTAATAACATTACATATTGTCAGGAATAAGACTGTGGGCAGTCCAGGTCCTGCCCGAAACTCTGCGGCGCTTCATGCGCACCACTTGTCATCCCCTCCTTTTCTAAAAGTGATCATCAGCGTCATCTGCCCTGTGGTAAAGCTCATGTAGCTGCAGGGTCAGGACATTGGTGGACAAGATGCACTTATCAGTGCTATTCTATGAAGGGACTACAATTAGAGGCAGCGGCCATCTTGGGGTGTGGCAGGCCTATATAGCCCAGCCACACCCAAGCACATAGCTCACTATTTTGAAGACTTCGATGCAGTCAGACCTCTTGGGGGTTCCTCTGAAGAAGAGCAGATTCCCTGCATGGAGTATCCTTGTTTCCATGGTGAATTCAGATATGAGTAGGTCGTACTCGTAGCGGTAAGGTCTTGATGAGCCCAATCTTGAAGGGAATTGTTACTTCCAAAGATAAAGCGCCCCTTAGCACAACCAGAAAAGCGTTTTCAGTTTTAAAAGTAAAGCGGCCCTTAGCACAACGAGCAAAGCGTTTTCAGTTTTAAAGGTAAAGCTGCCTTGGTGCGATGATCAAATCGCTTCGGATCACAGGAGTAAAGCGCCCTTGGCACGGCAATCAAATCGCTTCAGTCCACATGAGTAAAGTGCCCTTGGCACGGCAATCAGAGCGCTTAACTCCACATAAGTAAAGTGCCCTTGGTATGACAATCAAAGCACTTCAGTCCACATGAGTAAAGCGCCCTTGGCACGGCAATCAAAGTGCTTCAGTCCACATGAGTAAAACGCCTTTGGCATAACGTGTGTAGCACTTCAGACAAGACAAGTAAAAGGGCTTTCTGGCATAATGAACACAGCGCTTCATGTATAATAATGAAAGCGCTTCATGAACAACAAAACAAGGCGCTTCTGCCCAACGAACAAAGCGCTTCAAGTTCAATGAGTAAAACTTTCAGGCCTAGATAGTAAATGTGAAAGCATTTCAGAGATATGCAAATTATAGTTTCATTGTTTTTTGGAAAGCATAATATGTAAGAAACATATTTAAGTCTTTGAGAATTTCTAGGCTGAGATCAAACGTTTATGTTCTGAATGCATAGTTGTTACAGGATTCATATTCAGAGTAGGACCATAGTCCAAAGCTCTTGCCATCTCTTGGTTCAAAGGTTGTAGTTTCTTCTTGTGCCATGATTCAAAGAAGGGGCTTCGCCCTCATTTCACAAAAGGGGTCTCAATCTAATATCATGGAGACGCCTTTATTCAAGAGTCTATTGATGAGTTATACTGTTATGAATGAGTATATGCATATTTGATCTAACCGTTTCTTTTCAGATCTCTCTCCCTGCAGTATAAGTTATACTGTTATGAATGAGTGTATGCATATTTGATCTAACCGTTTCTTTTCATATCTCTCTCCCTGCAGTTCCCTACCCTAATTCCCTTCCCCCCGCGTGGCTTCATCATAACTCTGTGCTATAATAGCTTTCTGAGTTGGTGACGCCGGGAGGTGGGCCTTTTGTTCAGCAACGTACAGATCCAGAGGAAAGGACACTGTGACACATATACACCCCGTAACCCTCAGGAATAACGCAAGGACAAAATCAATGGAGTAAAATGAGTGTAATAGTACAGATTTCGATAGATACATCCTCAAACAATAAACAGTATGTACAATATATACAAAAGGAGGGTCAATGCCCACTTCAAAATGTCCGTGGCCCACTGGGCCATAACACATAGGCCAAGGCCACACTTGACTCCTGCCTCAATACGGAGAGAACACTGCAGGGGCGTCAGGTCGAAAACACACAGACACCTCAGGGCGATGAGGAATGGGGGGCACTCACCCAGAAGGTGGTACAACACCACTGGCCTGGAGGGGGCTCCATGCCCACTGCTTGGTCCTGAGGAGTGCAAAGCCACAATCTCTCAAGTGGGTCGTTTGCCCACTGCTTGGTCCTGGGGAGTGCAAGGCTACAGTCTCTCAAGTGGGTGGTTTGCCCCCTGGTTCTGGAGGGGGCCTTGTTCCCAGTGTGTTTCATCCTGCCAAGGAGGGGGTGAGTGGATGCCTTCTTCTACTGGTTCTGGTGGGGGCCTTGTGCCCAGTGTGCTTCATCCTGCCAAGGAGGGGGTGAGTGGATACCTTCTTCCAGTGGTTCTGGAGGTTGCATTGTGCCCAGTGTGCTTCATCCTGGATGGTGCAAGGTCACAGTCTCACCTGGGTGTCCCACCGACAGGTGTTGCAGGGGCCAGGATGCACTGCAGCCCATATAGTCACCACTACACACTGCTCGCTGGCGGTGACGGCTGCTCAGTGGATGCCAGTTGTACTGCAGGTGGCGGTGCTGTCAGTGGTGGTGGTAGCCTCCAGGTCTTCCCCAGCAGCCTCGGACGGCTGCCCACTGGGGCTACTGCTGCTGGCAGTGGTGCTGCTGGCGGCGGTGCAGGTGGCGGTGCTGGCCACAGTGCAGGTGGCGGTGCTGTCAATGGTGGTGGTAGCCTCCAGGCCTTCTCCTGCAGCCTCGGAGAGCTGAAGTGCCATGGCTGCTGTTGTGTGCCCCTTCCTGCCCTTGGCAGATGGTGGTGTCTCCTTGCTTCTGCCAGCTGGTGTCTTTTTCTTGCCCTTGCTGGCTGGTGGTGTCTCCTTCCCCTTGCTGGCTGGTGTCCCCTTCTTGCCCTTGATAGGTGGTGAACCCTTCTTGGCAGGTGGTGCTGGCACACTGGCTGGGCTGACAGGTGCATCCTTGGAGCCTCTCACACCTGCAGTTGCGGCAGAAACCACAGTGGCCGTGGACTGGACGGCTGAGGTGCTGGGCTGGGTTCTGGCCCAAGGTGGGGGGGAGGGGTAGGGAATAGGTCAATGTTGGCGAGGAAAAGCTTCTTAGGGATACTTGGATGGGAAAAGGGTGAAGGTTTGGGTGTGGAGGAAGAGGTAGTGGTTGTAGGAGGTGTCTTGACCCTAGGGTAGGTCGCACCCCCCGCCTCTGCAGCTCCACCAGCCCAGGCTCCAGCCACCTCCCAGCAAAACCGTAAGTACGCCCTGCGCTCCCCCCGTCCAGCCCCCCGTTACTCACCTCTGTCCTCTGAACTTCCAACTTCTTCCTCTTACCTCTGCTGTCCTCTCTCTGTCCATTTTTCTTCGTTTTTCTGCCCCTCCTCTGGCATCCATTTTCTTCGTGTTCTGCACCTTGTCCTGCACTCCATTCCCCTCGTGTTCCTCTATTCTTCTGTTCTTCTGTTCTCCTGTTCTTCTGTTTTCTTCCACTCCTGCACTCCATTTCCCTCGTGTTCCTCTGTTCTTCTGTTCTCCTGTTCTTCTGTTTTCTTCCGCTCCTGCACTCCATTTCCCTCGTGTTCTTCTGTTCTTCTGTTCTTCTGCGCATGCACTCCATTTCCTGCGTATTCTTCTGTTCTTCTGTGCTCTTCTGCGCCTGCACTCCATTTCCTTCGTATTCTTCTGCTCCTGCACCCCATTTCCTTCATGTTCTTCTGTTCTTCTGTTCTTCTGTGTTCTTCTGCGCCTGTACTCCATTCCCCTCATGTTCTTCTGTTCTTCTGTTCTTTCGTGTTCTTTTGCGCCTGCACTCCATTTCCTGCGTGTTCTTCTGTTCTACTGTTTTCTTCCGCTCCTGCACTCCATTTCGCTCGTGTTCTTCTGTTCTTCTGTTTTCTTCTGCGCCTGCACTCCATTCCCCTCATGTTCTTCTGTTCTTCTGTTCTTCCGTGTTCTTCTGCGCCTGCACTCCATTTCCTGCGTGTTCTTCTGTTCTTCTGTACTTCTGTTCTTCTGCACCTGCACTCCATTTCCTGCGTGTTCTTTTCTTCCTGCACTCCATTTCCTGCGTGTTCTTTTCTTCTTCTGTGTTCTTCCGAGTTCCTCTCCTCTTCTGTGTTCTTCTCTTCTTCTGTACTCCTCTCGTCTCTTCTTCTGTGTTCTTCTCTTCTTCTATTCCTCTCTTCTTTTCTTCTGACTCCTCTCTTCTTCTCTTCGGACTCCTCTCTTCTCATCTTCTGACTCCTCTTCTTCTGACTCCTCTCTTCTTTTCTTCGGACTCCTCTCTTCTTCTCTTCGGACTCCTCTCTTCTTCTCTTCTGACTCCTTTCTTCCTTCTTCTGACTCCTCCCTCCTCTTCTTCTGACTCCTCTCTTCTTTTCTTCTGACTCCTCTCTTCTTTTCTTCGGACTCCTCTCTTCTCTTCTTCTGATTCCTTGCGTCTTCTATAATCCATCTCTTCTTCCCTATCTTCTTTCCCTTCCCCTCTATCTGACCTCCCCGCCCTCTGCTTTCCCGCCTCCACAACCCGTTCGGCCCACCCCCCCTGCTCCCATTCGTCGCCCCCCTCCCGCCTCCCGCCCCCAGCTGACCCCTCCTCCCCCCCTCCTCCCTCTTATGGCGGCCGCTCTGCACCCGTCCGAGCCTGGACCGCGCCCAGCGCCATGACCCCTGGCCCCCAGCACTCCCAAACCTCGCAGCACCGCTACGACCCCACCTCCCTCCACGCACTCAACCCAGGACTCTCTAGAACCTGCTTCCAAGCCAACCCAAAACACACTCATGGACCCTTCGCATGCCTTACCTGCAAGCACACCTTCCACCGCGACTGCACCCCACCCGCCATACCACGCGCCAATAACCACCTCAAATGCATCCTCATCAACGCACGCTCTGTACACAAGCACGCCATTGAACTATGGGACCTCTTGGCCTCCACCGCACCGGACGTCGCCTTCATCACTGAGACCTGGATGAACGCCTCCTCGGCCCCCGACATTGCCATAGGCCATCCCCGACGGCTACAAGATCGCCAGGAGAGACCGCACCAACCAAGTCGGAGGAGGAATCGCCATCATATTCAAAGACTCCATCAACGTCACCACTTCCACCGAAGACACCCCCCTTGCCGCCGAACACATGCACTTCCAGATCCACACCGACCCCAGGACCACCCTCAGAGGAACTCTCATCTACAGACCCCCGGGACCACGCGCCCTCTTCAGTGAATCCATCGCGGACTTCATCTCCCCGCACGCCCTAGCCTCGCCGGACTACATCCTCCTCGGAGACCTCAACTTGGAGCAGAACAACGACACCAACACCACCACCCTGCTCGACAACCTCGCCAACCTCGGTCTCAAGCAACTGGTGAACACCCCCACCCACATCACCGGACACACGCTGGACCCCATCTTCTCCGCCAGCAACCACGTATCCTTCAGCCACTCCTCCGTAATACACTGGACCGACCACAGATGTGTCCACTTCACCTTCAGACGCAAGACTCTCCACCTCCGCACACAACCCACCCCACGCAGACATTGGAACAAAATCTCCACAGAGCAGCTACTCTCCACTCTCAGCCACAACCAACCTACCATCTCCACCGACACCAACAACGCAGCCCTCAGCCTCACTCAATGGATCACCAACTGCACCGACAACCTCGCACCCCTCAGACGCCTCCCAAGACAGACCATCGCCAGGAAACCTCAATGGTTCACAGACACCCTCAAGGAATAAAAAAAAAACTGCCGTACCCTCGAGAAAGCCTGGCGCAAAGACCACATCGCAGAAAACATGTCCGCCCTCAAAAACGCCACCCGCGAACACCATCAGCTGATCCGCACCACCAAGAGAACATCCTTCAAAGACAGACTGGACAAGAACACGCACAACAGCAAAGAACTCTTTAACATCGTCAAAGAGCTCTCCAATCCCAACGCCAGCTCCAACTCCATCACGCCCTCACAAGATCCCTGCAACTCCCTTGCTACCTTCTTCCATCGAAAGATCACCGACCTTCACGACAGCTTCGGCCCTCAGACCCAGCCTACCACCACGGATCCCACACCCCCAGCCGTCACCCTCAACGCCTTGACCCACATCAGCGCAGAAGAGACCAAAACTACCATGAACACCATCCACTCCGGTGCCCCCTTGGACCCCTGCCCCCACTTCATCTTCCACAAAGCCGACGACATCATCGCCCCCCACCTCCAGACCATCATCAACAGCTCGTTTGCATCTGCCATCTTCCCCGAGAGCTGGAAACACGCGGAAGTGAACGCTCTCCTGAAGAAACCTACAGCAGACCCCAACGACTTGAAGAACTTCTGCCCCATCTCTCTCCTCCCCTTCCCGGCCAAAGTCATCGAGAAGTCCGTCAACAAGCAACTGACCAAATTCCTTGAAGACAACAACCTACTCGACCCCTCCCAGTCTGGATTCCAAGCCAACCAGAGCACTGAAACCGCCCTCATCGCAGTCACCGATGACCTCAGAACTCTGATGGACAACGGAGAAACAGCTGCCCTCATCCTCCTCGACCTCTCGGCCGCCTTCGACACCGTCTGCCACCGAACCCTAATATCACGCCTCTGCTCCACCGGTATCCAAGGACAGGCCCTGGACTGGATCACCTCTTTCCTCTCTAACCGCTCCCAAAGAGTCTACCTCCCGCCGTTCCGCTCGGACCCCACTGAGATCATCTACGGCGTCCCACCGGGATCCTCGCTCAGCCCGACTCTCTTCAACGTCTACATGAGCCCCCTCGCCGACATCGCACGCAAACACAACATCATCTCCTACGCCGACGACACCCAGCTGATACTTTCCCTCACCAAGGACCCTACCATCGCCAAAACCAACCTGCAGGACGGAATGAAAGACGTCGCAGAATGGATGAAACTCAGCCGTCTGAAACTGAACTCAGACAAAACGGAAGTCCTCATCCTTGGAAACACCCCGTCTGCCTGGGACAACTCTTGGGGGCCCATGGCCCTGGGAACCACACCTACCCCCTCAGACGACGCACGCAACCTCGGATTCATCCTGGACCCACTTCTCATCATGACCAAACAAGTCAACGCGTATCGTCTTCCTGCTTCCTCACTCTCCGCATGCTCCGAAAGATCTTCCACTGGATCCCCGCCGACACCAGAAAAACTGTGACCCACGCCCTCGTCACAAGCCGCCTGGACTACGGAAACACCCTATACGCAGGAACCACCACAAAACTCCAGAAACGTCTTCAGCGAATACAAAACGCCTCCGCTTGCCTCATCCTCTACATACCCCGCAACAGCCACATCTCCGCCCACCTGAGACACCTGCACTGGCTACCCGTCAACAAAAGGATCACCTTCAGGCTGCTCACCCACGCACACAAAGCCCTCCACAACAAGGGACCCGAATACCTCAACCATCGCCTCAGTTTCTACACGCCCACCCGTCAACTTCACTCCGCCAACCTCGCACTCTCCACCGTCCCTCGCATCCACCGCACAACGGCAGCTAGGAAATCCTTCTCCTACCTGGCGGCCAAGACTTGGAACTCCCTCCCCGCCAACCTCAGGACCACCCAGGACCACCTCGCATTCCGGAGGCAGCTCAAGACCTGACTCTTCAAGCAGCAGTAACCCCCTCCCCTAGCGCCTTGAGACCCTCACGGGTGAGTAGCGCGCTTTATAAATATTATTGATTGATTGATTGATTGATTCTGTCTGCTGTGTTTGGGTGCAGGTGCATGGGCTGGATGCTGTCGTGAGGTGGATGGCTGTTGGGTGTCTGATTGGTTGTGTTTGTGTACTTTGGGAGGAAGGGGCACAGACACAGTGGGAGAGGACACAGGGGGTGTGTGCATGGATGTGGGAGTGGTGACTGCCAGTGAGGGGCATGTAGTGATAGCCGTGCTGGTGATGGAGGTAGTGGATGAGGATGTAGTGCATGCAGGTGTGAGTGGAGACGCTACTGGGAGGGAGGTGGACGAGGAGGAGGGGGACACAGTGGAGGCAGTGGAGGCAGTGGATGTTGGTGTGTCTGCATGTGGATGGTGCTTGTGTAAGTGCCTGTGAGATGAAGTGTGGTGCTTGTGTTTGCCTGAGCCACTTCTGTGTGTTGATTTGGGTGATTGCTGGTCTGAAGGTGTGCTTGGGATAGGCTGGGGTTGAAGGGATTGGGACTGGCTAGAGGAGGTTGGAGGGGGAGGCTGGAGACAGGAACAATGGCTGCCATCAGTGAGTTGGCCAGAGCCTGGAATGCTCTCTGTTGGGCCTTCACACCAGAGTGAATGTCTTTTGTTTTTTTGCAAGGGCCTGCTACACCCTGGATGGCATTCAGTATGGTTGACTGCCCAACAGAGAGGGATGTCAGGAGGTCAATAGCCTCTTCACTGAGGGCAACAGGGCTGACTGGGGCAGGGCCTGAGGTGCCCAGGGCGAAGGAGATGCCCACCCTCCTGGGTGAGTGGGCACGGGAAACACGCTGAGGGTCTGCTGGGAGGGCGATGCTGGTACGTGGGTGGCGGCTGTACCTGTAGTTGGGGTGGGCACAGAGGTGTCCGCCACCGCCAGGGAGCTGCCATCAGAGGAGGTGTTGCTGTCTGTACTGTCCGCTCCTGTCTCCGTTGTGGTGCTCCCATCGCCCTCCGTCCCACAGGTGACCTCACCGGAGGTGGATTCAGCCTCCAGGCCCATGTGGGATGCAGCTCCCTCTGTCGCCAGTACCTCTGCTCCTCCGCCAAATGATGCTAATGCACAAGGACAGGGTGACAAAACAAAAAGGGGGGAGAGACAGAGGATACACTTGGTCAATGCCAGCAACAACAATTCCGTTGGTGTACACAACTCACAAGGAACAGCCCTATTCACTAGGCCATGCACTACCAGCTACAATGCTAGTCACCAGCCCATGGGGTACAATGCCTAACGCCATTAGATGCACACCTGAAACCCACAGGACCCTGCCTAGTAGTAGATGCCCACTAACATTATTGGGGTTGGAGTGCATCTAAGCTTGCCCATCACTTAACATACCCTGCCATTTTCGCCCTGGCCTAGGGGCACCCACAGCCCACATCCCCCACCAAGGTAATACCTTAATGCGCTCAAAGTCATGATTCTGAATCTATACTCACCCCCTTGTGGCTGCTGAGATGCCTTCAATCGCCCGTCTAAATCCGGATAGGCCAGGATGCGGAACATCATGGGGGTGGGTACGACCCCGTCCTCGTTGGGAGGCCAGCCCCAGCTGGTCCTCCGCCATCTTCCTTGCCCAGCGGTGCATGTCCTCCCACCGTTTGCGGCAGTGGGTGCTCTGCCAGTCAAAGACCCCCAGGGTCCGCACCTCCTTGGCGATGGCTCACCAAATACCCTTTTTCTGATGGGCGCTGACCTGCAGAAAAACAACAGCAGAAAAGGTATTTGTCATGCCGTCCAGACTGTAATACTCATGGCCCACCATATCCCCCCCATTACCTTACGCACATACATTGACCACCATACATGCAGCACTCTGCCCAGGACTCCTCAGACCCCCCCCCTGCATGAGGCTTACACACACACCAATTCATACATTCATGCCCCACGCATCATGCTCACAGTGAACTCACCTGTTTGTCTGGAGGACCATAGAGTAAAGGGTACTGGGGTAGGACCCCTATCCACCAGTCTCATTAACTCCTCTGAAGTGAAAGCAGGGGCCCTTTCCCCAGACACTCAAGCCATTGTCGCTCCCAGAAACAGGTCACAGAAGCAGTGTGGGTCTCTCCTGTTGAAGGTCAGGTAGCAAGTGAGTAAACAGATAGAAAATGGGGGTCACGTCCGCAGCGGTGCATACTGTCACCGCCAGCGTACATCGCCATTGGCTCCTGGAACCCATAGGCCCCAATGATAACAAATGCGGTGTTGCACGGCAGTCATCGACTGCCGACCGCAACGGCTCACAACGCCAGCTGAATTACCTCATTTCCACTTGTTCCTCCTCACAGGTCTGGCAGCCGCCATATCAGGTGAGCACAGGCCATGGCACCTAACTGCGTCACAGCTGACATTGGCACTTCAACTGACTTACGAGTTCACATACTGTTTCTGTAAAACAAACATTGCATGTTGAAATATGTGTGAATCTGACCTTCTGCTCACCGTTTGTCACCCTAGAGTTCAACCACTGAGGATGAATAGGAGATGGAGACATCCCACTTGTACAGGCCCCTGGTGGACCTGGCAACAATAGAGGACAGGCACATTATCCTGACCTACAGACTTGATAGGGCCACAATCCAAGAACTGTGTTCCCATTTGGAGCCAGACTTGATATCTGCTATCCGCCACCCCACAGGTATCCCCCCCTCTAGTGCAGGTCCTTTCAGTGCTCCATTTCCTGACAAGTGGTTCCCTCCAAGCAACAGTGGCCATGGCATCAGGGATGTCACAGCCTATGTTCTCAAAACGTGCTAACCAGAGTGTTGTCTGCTCTGCTGAAATACATGCACAGCTACATCGTATTCCCCCAGGTGGAGGATTTGGCCACAGTGAAGGCAGACCTCTATGCACTGGGACATATCCCCAACATCATTGGTACCATTGATGGTACACATATTGCATTTGTTCCCCCACCCCCAAAGAAATGAACAAGTGTTCAGAAATATAAAAAGCTTTCACTCTCTGAATGGGCAGATGGTGTGTTTGGCGGACCAGTGCATCTCCCATGTGAATGCAAAGTATCCTGACTCTGTGCATGATGCCTTTATCTTGAGGAATAGCAGCATCCCATATGTGATGGCTCAACTCCAGAGGCACCGGGTGTGGCTAATAGGTGAGCCCATGGTCCCCACCCAGTTGATGTAGGTATATGGGTATGGGTTTGGCCCTAAGGGTGAGCGTGTGGGTAACAGGTATCCCGCGATATTTGCAGGTGATTCTGGTTACCCCAACCTCTCATGGCTACTGACCCCAGTGAGGAATGCCAGGACAAGGGCAGAGGAACGTTACAATGAGGCACATGGGGGCGAACAAGGAGGATAATTGAGCACACCTTTGGCCTCATGGAGGCCAGATTCCAGTGCCTCCATCTGACAGGAGGCACTGTACCTGTACTACTCACCAAAGAAGGTGTGTCAGATCATCGGTGCATGTTGCATTTTGCATTTTGCACAACCTGGCCTTGAGATGCCAGGTGCCTTTTCTGCAGCAGGATGAGCCTGGGGATAGTCGTGTGGCAGTGGTGGAGCCTGTGGACAGTGACGAAGAGGAGGCAGAGGAAGAATGATTGGGTATGTTTCCCTCTATGGTTGTTATTAGCACAGCAGCTTTGGCTTGTGTGAGTTGTGATTGGTTTGGCTAAGTGATTGTCACTAGTGTGCATGCTGTGGTGATGGGTGTCCATGCAGGTCTGTGATGGGGGTCCATGCATTGGTGTTGCATGCAGGGCTTGGTATTGGGATGGGTGGGTTGCAATGGTGGGGTATATGTGAGGTGGCGGGGTGTGGGGGTGAGGGTAGGGGTTGCTGTTTGTGATGGCATGCAGGTAGGGTGGGGGATTATGTAGTAAGGATTTGACTTACCAGTTACCAGTCCTCCAGCTACTCCTGCCAGGCGATCAGGATGCATGAACGCCAAGACTTGCTCCTCCCATGTTGTTAGTTGTGGGGGAGAAGGTGAGGGTACACCACCAGTCCTCTGTACAGAAATCTGGTGTCTTGCAACCACGGAACCCGCCTTCCGCCGTAGGTCGTTCCACCTCTTCCTGATGTCATCCCTTGTTCTTGGGTGCTGTCCCACGGCGTTGACCCTGTCCATGACTCTGTGCCATAGCTCCATCTTCCTTGCAATAGATGTCTGCTGCACCTGTGATCCGAATAGCTGTGGCTCTACCAGGATGATTTCCTCCACCATGACCCTTAGCTCCTCATGTGAAAACCTGGGGTGTCTTTGTGATTTCATGGGTGTACTGTTAGTGGTATGTGTGTGGGGTGATGTGTTGGGGTGTGTGCTGTGAGGTGCGTGGATGGTGTATGGGTGATGGTGTTTTGTGGCTCAGATTCAGTGGGTGCTCCTGGCTTGTCTCTCTCTCAGTTGGCAATATTTTTTTCATTGTGAGGGGTTGTGGGTATTGTGGGTGTGTGTTTTATAATGTTGTGGGTGTCTGGGTGTGGTGTGTGTATGTGTGTCAGGTGTATGTATTTTGAATTGTCCAATGTGGTGTAGTTTTGTTAGTGTGTGTGTATTTAGACTGCGGCGGTGTGTACCACCAATGGTTTACCGCGGTTGAATGTCTGCCACAGTGATTCGTGGGTCATGATGCTGGAGGCGTATTTCTGTTGGCGTAATGGTGTGGGATTTGGTACCACCATTTTATCACTGACCTTTGGTCTGGCTGACTTGTGTGTGTGTCTGTATAGTGGTGGATTTCTATGTGTGGGTCATAATACGGGCTTACTGTGGGCACTTTGGACCTCATACACGCTTATAACATATGCAAATTAAAAAAGAGCATTATGAAATGTAGTAATTGGTTGTTATTGATGGTTAGTAATGTATGCTATTTCAGACTTTAAAGAAACTCTAAAAAAAGGTGTGTACTGCAGACATACACCAAACGGTGGGCAACCAGCTGTTAGGCTTGTTTTTGAGTGGTACTCACGACACATGGCCGCTGGGCATTCTCTAGATATTTCACAAACAAAGTAACATACACAAGAGTGCAAGAAATGTTTACTATGTCATTGCAAAATGTTTTTGTGAATCACTGTTCAAACAGACTTCACTTACTCTTGGTGTTTCAGAATTGTACACCCTGAAAGCATCATGATTTAGGCATTGTCAGGGAAAATTTATCAGGCTCACTGATGCAGCATTCCTTCTATATATCATATAGAGCATGGGTACTCACAAAAAATTTCCCAGGGGCCACAAAGTTTGGTCTGTGGTGTGACCGAGGGTCGCACTGATGGATGGGGATGGGTTGTGGCGTTATGGTGGGTGTAGGGGGCAGCAAAGCATATAGATCTAGTGGCTGAATCGCTCAATGTGAAACCAGAAAATGTGGCATTAATCCCAGCTTCCCCACTTTACCCAATTGTGTGATCCTAGGCAATTGTTTTATTTCACGTTCCCTTCATTTTCTTCATTATTGTATGTAGGAGGACTTCACAATGCATGACTTCAGTGGGTGCGCTGTGCAAAGCCTTCTCCTGTGTTTGATTTAATAAACTATGAATTTGTTCATGTATAATAGCAAATCAGGCCAATCAGAGAGTGCAGATCACTGATTTGCCTCTTAATTCACTATTGGCATTGTTATCAAGGTGGGGGTAAGAACGAATGTTTCTGAATTTATGTTTGAAATCTATTGTTCTTAAAATAAAATTTAAAAAACACTTCTCCGTGCACTAATATAATCTGATGTAGTAATTGAAATGGTCCTGCGTGTAAATGAAATACACTTTTTGAATTTTTAAGAACCCTTATCATAATTGCAGACATTTGCTGCAAGATTTCTTAAAAAATGAAAGTGTTCCTGCAGTTATGCGGTTCAGGACACATTCCTTACTTCCATTCTTTATCTTCAATAGTTTTTAAATAAAGTATTGCCTATTGAGTCGAGTAAACAGCAGCCTAGTGCTACTGCTGCCCTGGGGGCGCATGTAAAGGTCAAAAGGGCTGCATGCGGCCCCCGGGCCGTACTTTGAGTATCACTGACACAGAGCATGAGTAAAGTGAACAAGGACCAATGTGTGTTCATGTAAGCGAAGGGGTCCCAGCTGTGGAGGGAACTGAATGAATCAGTATTCAAAATGAAAGCCAACTTCCTTGGATCTGGAAACACCTAAAAAAAACACAGGGCGAAAGTTACAAGGCCCTAGCACCACCAGAGCATCACTTTTTGTGACACTCCTGTGGTGCTGTGCAGTGTGCCACATTTACAAGGTGGTGCTAAGCCACTTTTTGTGGCTTAACTCAACCTTGTAAATATGGGCCCCTCGGATGCAGTTTTCTGCATCAGAGGGGGTGCAATGGGTTTTGCTGTGGGCATTCCAACATAACACCCATTGCTTTTAATGCTAACTCCAGATTTACAAGAAGGTGTAAATCTGTGGCAGTGCCAAAAACTAGTGCCACCCCAGGTGTGGCAGTAGCATGGCACAACGAGAAGGAATACTTTTATTCTTCCTCGTTTTTGCTTTTTCCATGTTTGCTGCATTCTGCAGCATACATAGGCCCAGATTTAAGAGGGCCTACTGCCTCCTTGTGCCACATTAGCGTAATGTTTTATTATGCTAATGCCATGCCATATTTTGCGCCACTTTGTAACCCCTTGCGCCACATTATGCCTGCACCAGGCATAATGTATGCAAGAGAGGCATACATTAGGAGGGCTAAAAGAATAGTGCAAAGATATCTAAAAGATTTATTTGTGTCATTTGTTTCAGCATTTTAACACCTGCTAACCCTGAAGTGTATATCAAAAGGGTCAGAAATTCTGACGCTAGTGCCACGTACCCCCTCTATTTTAAATACGGTGCACACATGGTGGCAGTAGGGAAGGCACAAGGGGCTACAAGCCACTTTTCTTAAATCTGGCCCATAGAAAGAGCAAAAGACAACAAATTAATGTTTTTGTGCAGGAAGGTGCAAGAGTGTAAAATGTTCTAATATTTTCTTAATGATTTCTAATGTATTAATCATTGGTGAATTAACATGTGAAAACGGGTGACTTTTGTAACTGGTCACCATAATTCATTTTTCTTCTCGGTTTAAGCAAACTTTACTTATAATTGTAATTATTTTCTATTGCTCAATACTTACATAAAAGAGTGTGATTATTAGCTTATAAATGTGTAAATAGCTTCCCCTAGCGGGTTGCTGCGTTACGTTTTACAAGGTCAGATTTATTAAGGGGGTCATTCTGACCCCGGCGGTCTCTGACCGCCGGGGCCAGGGTCGGCGGGAGCACCGCCGACAGACCGGCGTTGCCCCGCAGGGCATTCTGACCGCGGCGGTTCGGCCGCGGTCAGATGCGGGAAACCGGCGGTCTCCCGCCAGTTTCCTGCTGCCCTGCAGAATCCCCCATGGCGGCGGAGCGCGCTCCGCCGCCATGGGGATTCTGACACCCCCTACCGCCATCTGGAACAGGATGGAGGTAGGGGGTGCCGCGGGGCCCCTGGGGGCCCCTGCAGTGCCCATGCCAATGGCATGGGCACTGCAGGGGCCCCCGTAAGAGGGCCCCAAAAAGAATTTCAGTGTCTGCCTAGCAGACACTGAAATTCGCGACGGGTGCTACTGCACCCGTCGCACTCCAGCAACTCCGCCGGCTCCATTCGGAGCCGGCTTCATCGTTGCTGGGTCTTTCCCGCTGTGCTGGCGGGCGGCCTTTTGGCGGTCGCCCGCCAGCACAGTGGGAAAGCCAGAATGGCCGCCGCGGTCTTGTGACCGCGGTGCGGTCATTTGGCGGTAACCGCATGGCGGGCGGCGACCGCCGCCCGCCGTGGTTAAAATCAGGCCCTAAGTCATTACATGAGTTTGAATGTTCTATTGTTTGAAATTGTCACTAATACATGGTTTCTTCCTCAAGGATGGAAGTAAATGTTGAGAGCTGAAAAGTTTCTACCTGAGAAGAGAAGTTTAGACGAGATGGAACAATGTAGTTACAGACGAGGCGGAAGAGGAAAGGTTACTGTTATGATCGTGCCCTGGCTAACGTTGTCATCACTGTATTATAGCTTATCAAATAAAATAACTATTGGTTGAATCGTAAACCACCCCATATACTGACCAATCATAAACTTTTTGAAGTTAGGACACCAATCTGGGTAGGAATCTCTTGAGGGCATTCATTAGTTTGTTCATTTATTATTCAGTCATTCTTCTTCTTGTTCTTACTCATCTAAATGGTGGTTCTAGTCATATTAGTGATGCAGGTTTAGCTGTTGATAGGCTAGATTCTCTGAAGACTTACCTGATGGTGTCCCCTTGCTGAAGTAGACTGCATGTTGTTGTTCTATGGGTAATGTATGGAAATTGCATTTATATATGTGTCTCGTTTGCTTTGCAGGTACCAGCTGCAACTTATTGTTTAATTGCTGCATAATAATCATGTTTTTTATATGATAACTTGAGTTAGTGTGATTTTTCTAATTTTGTGTTTATAAATTCTTTTCAGATGAAGTCCAACATGTTAATGCTAATTTGTGGTTAGTGAGGGAATTTACTTTCACATGCTCATAATTCATATTGACATATTTTGATCTTTTTCCTGATGTATATTTTACCTTTGTTGGCAATCTTGGTGTTATTAATCAGTGTTATGATACTGGAGATTAATTGCTTGATTGTTTTGATTAATCTCAAATATATAAGACGTTCTAATCAGCCATTATTGATTCTACATGCTAATCATTTGTGTTTGAGAGTTACTTTTGTGACATTAGCATTGTTTATATAGAGAAATAAATTCACAAATCTTTTTAATAAACTGGTGTGGTTATTGTTTGACGTACAAATCATTGAATATGATTACTATTCTTATTGATTTTATCATTCATTATTCACATCCCCTCAAATCTATGTTGTGTCGATCCATTGGCCCCTAGCGCAAAATCCACTATTTAGGCTGGAGTAATAGCTAGGATTTATTGGCGCTGCAGAAAAGGTGTGTCCCTTCCTGCACATAAACAATCAATCCCCTCAACACAGATATCCTTGCACAATGGTGCAAGGGTGCCTTTGCTGGCAGCTAAATTTAGCGAAACACAAGGGTGAGCCAATTTTAATAAATATGGCACATCCTGCGTTTCTAGAGTGACGCGCCACTGCCTTTTTGGTAAAGCTGGCCCATATTTTTCATGAAGTAAATCATAATTGGCGTGACTATCTTTGTTTATCTCTTTTCAGCAAAGCGGTTTGCAGGTGGCTTAGCCCTGCCACAAACTCTAGATTTCTGGCCACTTTTTGACGCCATTCAAAGACATGCATTCTTATATGGCTTTCTCTGTTGATATGAGTACAGCATAATTTTGATTAGGTAATCCCCTATATTTACCGCTTTCCGCTTTCTTAGTCTTGTTTCTCGCTAGAAATATAGCACAATTTTGTCCTGGAGGTGTTAAGCATTACCTACTACAATAATTCAGCGTGACTATTGATTTTAATATATTGAGAAAACTCTTTAGAACGTGTGTGTCATTCGAGGCGAGCAGCGACAGTCATTCCACTGTAAATGGACATTAACCAAACCAGAAGGGACTCAGATAATGATGCTCCAGCGCAAGTTGCTACATTTTGGGAAGTCGTTAGAAGCAGTCTGAGCATCTGCACCGAATGTGTTGAAATAAGTAATAATTTGAACTACAGAAGTCAGTCCTTCAGGGAGCGCTGACCTCCACGCGCTTTCAGTCGGGGGATGGCCTGGTGGGAGGATGGGGAGGAGTTCAAGGTTCTTTCCTTGCAGCTGCTTCTTCTTCCTGAAGTTTTGGAAAGCAGCCACCGGTGGCTTATCAGCACAGTGATCTGACAGCGATCCTTCGAGCTGAGGGGCAGATTCTAATCTCGCCGCAGTCGGGTTTCAATCTTTCTTCAATCGCGCGATGAGCCTCTGCGCGCTGAATGTGCAGAGACATTATTAGATTATTAAATCAATGACACCGAGGTTATTAGTCGCCCTCATCCGCATTACCTGACACTGTAATGATCTTCTATTTTTACTTCCATCCTGCTAATATCCCAGAGGCAGGGAAATTATGAGCAGAAAATTAATTTCATTAAATTTAGATAAGAAGTAAAAGTGCAGGAACTAATGCTTAAGAGAAACTGTGACTCTCAATAGGGCTGTTTCATAAAGGCTTTGAGGCAAAATCTGTTAGAAAGCATTAGACTTCTTCTATTCATCAAAAAGAGATGATGTGATTAGATTTGCATAGACAGAGACACTTGCCTAACTGCTGACACATCTGTAGTTTGCAGTGTCATCCCCTGAATATGCTTCAGGGCTCTCCACTGGTATTCTTACAGTGCCCCCTGTGTATAAATTCAAAGCGGGGGCACTTACCAACTGTATCATTCATTCTATCCAGGACATGCGTTAATATTAATTTTGAAACCAACCACGTCAAAAAAGTATTAGAAAGTATAATCATTGAAATCAAAGCCTTCAAAACTAGGACTCTGTAGTTTTGAGTTTTACAATAGAATATAAGGACCCAAATACACATTGTTTTCTGTGCACCTAACATCAATTCAGGGGAGTGACTTGTTCCACCTAATTCAAATAGCAGGTTCTGAATTAGCGACTCATTTCCTCTCAAAGTAGAGCAATACACATACCACCTCTGAAAATGTGCGTGCACGAAGGATCATTGCCAGAAAGCCTTCCTGTACACCTCCGTAGGTTACTTTCTTTGCTTATCAGCAGCAGATGGCTAGTTCTGAAGATGTTTGTGGAATAGAGTACTTTAGGTCCAGAAGGTACAACTGGGCACATTCAGCATACTCATGTAGTGTTTCTTTTAAAACTATAGGACTGTAAAGCAGAGCCTGTGCGCCCTCGGCTTTGAGGCCTGCACACTTCTTGTTCGGAATCAACTGCTTAATTCAGAGGCAGCATCTAAATTCCTGCGCTAATTTAAGGGAAGTGATCCCACCTCTAATTCCTTACATCTTCTCACTTCTGTGTCCAGCCCAGCTTCCCTTCCACTCTTACATCTCTCTTGGCTCTATTCCTTCTCCAATCCTAAGGAGTTTGAGTTTGCGTCACTTCTGTCTGTGGCATTAAAGTTCAATTCTGCACCATCTCCACTCTCTTTTGATGTGATTTCAACATATATTTGTTTACTCTGACTGTGACAATGAGTATAAGTGGACATTTTCAGTTTCCTTTTCGCATGTGGACTTTTTCCTGCTGATTTCAGGTTTTCATCTGCACTTCCTTCTCTGCACTGTCTGTGCCTTCGTGCCCCATAGATATTCATACTTCAGTACCCTATGCCTTCAAAATATCATACCTTATATATAAACTTTACACGGAGTACCGATACCTATATAACCACTGATCTTTTACAAAATTTAATTTTAATGTGTATTTACTTTTATCTATTACCTGGAAAGTATCACTGTGATATCTGAGATTCCTGCACCTGAATTATTTTGCTTCCTCTTTTAGAAGCTCTTTACTGAAGATACTACGATGGCAGAGAGTACATGACAACAGGCAAGAATTATAATACAGTTGTTAAGACATATTGGAATATATGTTTTGGTATACTTAGTAGTGAACAAAGCCAGTAACACTTTATTTTTTAACTTTCCATGTCATTTCCATGTCATTCTTAATGACGTTTCTGGAACCAACACAATCATTGACCTTTAAAGAATCATTGGTGGACCACAGACCAGCCTCTTCACTATCAGTTCCCTTTCCCACGTGTCTCTGTGTCTTCCTTATGTGTCATGTCTCCTCTCTCTATCTCTCTCTCGCTGCCTATGCATATATATTTCACTGGAAGAGTTTAAAGTGAAGTCATAGTTAGGTAGGGTACTAAGAGTTTAGCTTACATTTAAAAAAAATATAGAAATTCTATAAAAATTCAAAGGTTAACAGGATGTTTCTTGTGCGAGGGTAGGCCCTTTTTTAGTTAGAGAAGTTCCCAGATCCATCCTGATCCTGACTGATATTCTACAAGGGGAGAAAAAAGCCATTGTATCTGCTCTGGAAGCAGTTCTCACACTTCATTAAGATTAAGCACTGGCTGGGTAGCTGCTGGAAAGCTAATGTAAATTAGCAGAGAAGAGCTTCAGACAGGGAAAAATAGCTTTCTAAAAGTTATTTTTCCGAAACAATTATTAAAAACCCTGTTTCACACTTGAATTGTGCTTTTAGTAAATACTAAAAATAGTGGTTGAACTATTCCTTTAGCTTATCCTAAACCTAAACTAGAAGAATTAACATTTGACAGTTTTCTTTATGGGCCAGCCAGCCAGAGCCTTCAACGGTGAAAGTAGCATTTCACAATTGTTGGTCCCAGGTCTAGAAACTTTAAATCTCTCTCTCTCTCTCTTTCTCTCTCTCTCTCTCTCTCTGTTGTGCAGGGGCTTTTAAGTAGACATGGTGAGATTGGGATGTAAAAGTCCTCTGCATTGTAATGGATGTGTACCCCTGCCCTAAGAGCCCAAGTGCACTGTTGTCTAGATCCCTAATGTTAATTTTTGTTGTTATAGGTAAGCATGGATCATGCATGTGCTCCATGACACAGGCATGACCCATGGATTGCAGTCTTCTTGGACTGCGAGGGGCACCCAAAGTGGTACCATCAAAGTGGTGGACAGTTACTGCCTTCACCAGGAGTTAAGCTGCATGAGAGCAGTGTTGGCAGCATACCATGTAGTGATCAGTAGGAGTGAACCTGTCCTTTTTAACCTGTGTCACTGGAGGGAGGCCTACAGGCTCACTGACTTTGTAAAGTTCTGCTGCTGTGTGCTTAGCTTACCCTTGACCTACATCAGTTAGATGTGAAATGCTGTTCAGTGCAGAAATGGTGACTGTGCACTGGTTGGAGGTGTCCTGAGAAGGGTACAAAACAGGGATAGAACAGTGCTGTGCTTTACGTTCATCATGTGACAGTGATGAGCGCAGCACTCGAAAGATGTGATGCAATGCAATGCATTCATAGTGAGTGCATGTACTGGGTGTATTTGTACCTGCAAGGAGTACAGTACATGAAGGGTGTATTGTTGTGCAAAGCGTGCAAGGTAAAAGTGTGTGCAGCTGTAGGTGTCACAGTACAGAAAGGCTACAATACTGAGCAGTGCACACAGAGTAAATGTGTGTGCTGAGCGTATGTGTGCCTGTGGTGGCACAATGCATGGAGGTAACAGTGTTGGACCGGGTGTGTGGTGTGTACATACACTGGCTGCCATGTGCCTGTAATGGTACAATACATGGAGGACCCTGGGTTCTATCCTGGGATGCCCAGGTAAACTTGGACAAGACATGAGGAGGTATAGGACCACCCCCCTCCAGGCAGATTTGTGTATTGCTGCATTACTGTGAGCTGGGTGGGACACATTGGAGAAGGTAGAGCAAGGCTCACCCTCTACACTTCAAAGTGCGCTCTTTGATTCAGTGAGAAAGCACAAGAAAGAGGCTTGGGCACATCTCATGAAGGAGATGGGTCTGACAAAAGAATCATGAAGACTGGAGCTGGGAGACTAAGACCCTGATTTATACTTTTTGACGCAAACCTGTGTTAGTGCAGGTTTGTGTCAAAATGTTTACCTTTGGCTAGCGCCATTCCTGAATGCCAGCAGGGTGTCATATTTAAGGAATGATGCTCGCCGGCGGTAAGGCCCGATTAGCGTAAAAATAAATGACGCTAATCGGGTAGGGGAGGTGTAATAGAAACAGGAGGTTGTGCGCCAAAGAATGGGGCTAGTCAGGTTAGAGTCAGAAAAATTATTCTAACCAGGCTAGCGTCATGTTTTGACGAACAACCCCCTTGGATATGACTTCTATCTTAGTAAAGACAGGAGTCATGCCCCCCTGCCCAATGGCCATGTCCAGGGGACGTATGTCCCCTGGGCATGGCTATTGGGCACAGTGCCATGTCGGGGGGCTCCAAGTCAGGCCCGTCTATGGCACTTAAAAAAAAAAAAAAAACGTACCTGGACTTACCTGAGATGGGTCCCCCCATCCTTAGGTGTCCAGGTGTGGGTGGGAGTGGGTGGGGGTGTCCCTGGGTGCAGGGAAGGGCACCTGTGGGCTGTTTCCATGCCTCTGACCATGGAAAATGACCCACAGGTCCCCTAACGCCTGCCCTGACCCAGGTGTTAAATCATGGGGCTAAACAGGCTTAGAGCCATTATTTAAGGCCCTCCTCCCGTGGATGATTTTTGCACAGGAGGATAAAAAAGGCGCAAAGGCCTTAGAGTCATTTTTGCACGGGAACGTCTATCTTGCATCTCATTGACGCAAGGTAGTTTTCCGCAGACAAAAAATGACGTTAACTCCAATATTTTGACGCTAGACGGGTCTAATGTCAAAATATAAATATGGAGTTAAGTTTGCACTGGCTTTGCGGTAAACAAGATGACGCAAATCCGGCGCAAACAAAGTATAAATATGCCCCTATGATTATCCTTTTGATGCACATATTTCTGTGGCTGACAGACAGGTGTGAATTTTTTTCTGTGTTTTGGGACTATCAGGTTCAGATTCTCTCCTGCTGCGGCAGACAGCTTTTCAAAAGAAAGAGGAAGAGGGGAAGTATGTATTTCAAAAGAAGCTGAACCCCAAAATAAAACTTCAGAGACCCTACATCATATTTATTGTCTTGAAATGGACTATAAGGCAGGGAAGTTGAGACCCAAAAAAGTTTAATCTGCCAAGCAGCCAGATGGGCTGTATGAAGGGGGGAAACTCTACAAGACTTTTGCTTGTGACCAGGACTGGGGGCCAAGCTCTGCTTGTCTCCTTGCTATGTGAGGGGCCATCACCAAGGGAAACCAAGACCATCTGCTTTAGAAACGTTTAGTACAGTGCCTGCCTGCTTGCAAATACCAGTATGCCCTGTGAGGAAGAGGAGAGTGTTGGAGGGAGTGATGTCCAGTAGGGTGCTCTGTCGAGTGTACTCCCAGTGTGAGGTATGAGGAGACAGCTACTGCACTGATTGAGTCATTGTCCTGTGCAAGAATGAGTTAGCAACTCCTGTATGAGTCACCATGAAGATAGCTATGTAAAAAGATTGCTTGCAGTATGTGCGGAAGCCTGTGCGTCACCATCGTTGTGACCCAGTGAGTCAGGAGGGGCCCTGGTGGAAAATACTTCATGTGATAAAGGCTGAAGTCTTTTGTGGCAGTGGTGAAGCCACCACGTATGCCAGGACTGCTGGAAATAATTGTGTTGTAGGGATTGGGCAGGAACCTGTGAACTGTGAGCAGCAGTGACCCATAGGTCAGCATGAGCAAAGCAACTGACTCAGTCCCATGGACCAAGTGAGGATGCCGTGGGAGCATCACCACCTCAGCAGAACTGAGATCAGAAACATCTGAAACACTCCTGCCCCCTTTTTGCAGTGTGGAAACATACCCCACAGGTGGAGTGTGGAAATACCTGTGATCACTGACGTAGCACGACCACGTAGACTAAGGAGAGAGTCTGCGCTTGCCAAGTGCTGTCGCTAAGTCCTCATACATTCGACTCACCTGAGCAGGACTGGAGCTGTTGAGAGTGCCCAAGGTTGGGCACCCTCCAAGAAGCTGCATGCTTTCTCCCTGGTGGACTGGGTAAGACTTGTTAAGCACCTCCTGGGCTAGTGAGCATTCCCTGGATGCCACTATGAGTGAATGGGGAAAAACCTCAATCACGTTGTTAGGAATGGGTGGGAAAGGGACTTGCTATTGAGACACTAGAGCACCGACCTCAAGGTACAATAAGTTCAGTTTTGTTTTTCCTACACACAAAAGCAGCATATTATATTGTAGATCATGAATCCAATGACCGATGTAAGTAATAACGTAGGTTATTGAAATTTAGTCCCTACAACCAGAACGTGGCTATCCCTCACCCATTCAGCTGTCAACGGACCTCCCTGGAATGCTGCCTCTGCAGGTGGAGCTTAGACCTCTGCAGTGCTCTAAGTTCCAGGTAGATTTACCATGGCAAAGCTGGTAAGCTTAGAACATATCTTCTTCCCTTACAAATAATAAATGAAGAAAACAAATGTTTACACCAATATAGCTGAAGGTTAACACTGATAAATTTCACAGGAGCATTAGTACACCTAAAATAAATCTTGTTAAACAGAAGAACAAAATTGCAATTCATAAAATCCTAACAAACATAAGTTTCTAAGTATGAGGGAGGGTGATGATTTCTTCTACTTCTTAAAACCTCTCCCAATGGATTTGAACGATGAACGAGGATGAAAAATTGGATTCCACACCCATATCAACTATATCCCGTTCATCTATACAAATGTTCTCAGACTCTTGCATGGGAACGCACAATTCATCATCAGACATCAACATGTAAGTATTGCTTTCCTGTCTCCCTCTTTTTTCATTGCCATGACCCCCTCTTTGATACAAGGCCACACGGTTATTATTCCATCTCTCTCCATTATCTAATACCACAAAGCAGCAATTAATTCCCTGAACCTTGTACAGACCTTTAAATTTCATTAGACCTCTCCCCTTCTGACCAGACCAAACCTTCACCCAATCACCTACGCTTATATGTTCTAAAACCTCAGCTTCTTTCACTTGATTCCACCTCTGAGACTTTTCTGGAACTAATTTTGTTCCTGGTAACCTTTATCGCATCATCTCAAATGGTGTTTTGCCCTTGATTCCATGATCACTTGTTCTATTCTCTCACACTATCTCTGTGACCATTTTCCCAATATCTTGATTACCAGTCATTACCATTTAAATTGTCCCTTTGACCATTCTGTTAGCCCTCCCAACCATTCCATTCCCCTGTGGGTTATATAATGAAGTACGATTGTGTTTTCTTCCCAATGAATCCAAGAATGCTTTCATTTCATGTGAAGTTAATTGTGTACCATTATCCATCATAATGATGGACAGAACTCCCTCCTCACTAAATATAGTTTTCAACCCAGCAATTGTCACTCTAGTGGTGATTTCTCTCATAAATCTAACTATTAACCATTTGGTATTAACATCAATTACTACCATGGCATAGCTAAAAAAACATTCTTACCTTTTTAATGGGTCCAATGAAATCAAAAGACAACGTGTGCCAGACCTCCCTGGATCAGACATTTGTCCGATGTCTGCTTGACTGCCTACTCTTAAAATGTTCTCACCTTCCTTGCACTTTCCACATTCCTCCACCCACTCATCTACTTGGCCATCCATTCTGAGCCACCACCAATTTGTCCTCAACCATTTCTTAGTTTTGGTTTGTACTAAGTGACCTTCATATGCTGTCTTTATCAATTTAGAACTCAAACCGGGGGGAGGAACACAGTTTGCTCCTCTCATGATCACAAAATCATTACAAATTGACAATTCATATATTATCTTGAGGTAAGGCCTGACAAGTGTTGGTACAGTGCTCTCCCACCTATTCCCTAACAATATTAAGTGCTTTACTTAATTTAGGGTAGAATCTACTTTTGTTTCATTGATCTACTCCTGTTCAGTGCGAGCACATGCAATTTCTACACCCATCACGTCCTGTACTGAAGCAACTGCCCCTTCTGCCTCTCGAGCTATGACAGCAGAACCATCCACCTACCACCAATCTAAGGACATCCTAGATAAACAATGAGCTTGAGAGTTCATCCAACCTTGAATACTTTCCAAGGTGTACAAGTATTCTTGTATACAGTATAAGCTGCAAGTCTGGCTAATCTTGCAGATCCTTTATCAGCCCCTCCTGGAAGAAAGATTGTTTACTAAAGGCTTGTGATCTGACCTTAATGTAAATTTAGTTCCCCACAAAAATGTCCTAAAGTATTCTGCTCCCCACACTGCTGCAAGTGCTTCTCTCTCAATAAGTGAGTAATTTCTTTCAGAGATAGTCAGTCTTCTAAAGCCAAATACTAATGTCTTTTCTTGTCTTCCATGAATTTGTGAGAGAAATTCTCCCACCTCTGTGGCGCTAGCATCTACTGTAAGAATTGATTTCAATTTTGTTCCAAATGATGTTAAGTTACCAGCATCACAGATCTCTGATGTGCTCAAAACATTCCTGCTGTTCTCCCAAAATAAAACCGGTTTCTTTCTTCAATAACAATCTCAATCATTCTGTCTTATCTGAAAATATTTGAACACATTTTGAATATTATTCAATAAGACCCAAGAAAGATCACAAAATTATACTTATCTTTAGGTGCCCGATCTAATCTAATAAGTTTTCTTTAGGCATCACCCCATCTGCTGTGATGTTATATCCTAAACACTCTACTTGATCTACCAAAAATTTGCATTTGTCACGACGGAGGGACAGACCAGCTTCACTTAACCTATGAAGAGCTTGACTGAGTACCATGTTGTGTTGATGGATGGTATCACCAAAAACTAGAATATCATCCTGAATATATTGGATGTTGTTCAATCCCTTAAAAAACGTCACTCACTATTCTTTGAAACACACTCACTGCCAAACTTAAACCAACTGGCATACAAGTGAACTGGAACATACCTTCCATCGGGATAACGGCTGTTAAAGGTTTGGATTATCATGCAGTCTGATTTGATGGTACGCATTTTTCAGGCCTAATTTAGAGAAGTACTTCTTACCCCCTCAAAGCTAGTATTAATTCACCTATGTTTGGTGACGGTTACGTGTCCACTACCACAGTCTGGTTTTATGAGACAAAATCTATATTTTCCATCAGACTTTTCAGTAATTACTATTGGTGATATCCAGCTTGATGTTTGTACTGGTTCAATCACTCCATTCGAAATCAAATACTCTAACATTCCCTTCACTGCAGCCCAAGCCACCAAAGGTATTCTTCGTACTTTATGTTGTACAGGTATGGCATCTGGGTTAAGCACTATCTTATGGACATAAACTTTCAAATATCCCAGATTTTACAGAAACACCTCCTGTGCTAAAATTTCAGTCAATGTGATGCCCTCCACTACCATCACTTGATTTGTGTGCTCTTGGGTTCACCACTATGTTGAGGTCATATTGATGCATCCAACCCAATATCAGTGGACCATCTTTAGCCACAGATGCTTTACCCCATATTTTCCTTACTCCAAATTCTATTGTAGCTTCCATGTATCCCACCAACGCAATTCTTTCCCCCTGATACCCTCCTGGGTTGATGTCTTTAGGAGACAACTTTACATCTGCCAATGTTTAAGAAACATTTCCTGGGGAATATTCGTAGGTAAAGAACCTGAGTCTATCATAAGTTCTACGGTTTTCCCATTAATCACAAACTTAGCCATTTGTCTTTTCTTTTGTCACTGTTCAGCTTCTATTCTTTCTACACAAAGGATTCTAGAATTTTTTGTCTGTTCTTATAATTTCCATGTCAATTGTGGCTATTCTGATTCTGTTCTCCTGTTTGCAAGCAACCCAAAGTGTCCCTTTCGTCCACACTTTCTTCGGACTTTATTTATGGCTATACATTGGCGATACTCGGCATTGTGAAATTTACTACCACACCGATAACATGACTTTAACTGTTGTTTGGATTGTGGTACGCTGCTGCTAGATTTTATTACAACTTCTGAAGTCATTTTTCCTCCAACAGTAGCCACTCCATTATTGTTGTTCCCCTTTTCCATTTCTTCCATACAAATTTGTATTGCTCCACGACTTTGGCAATATTAATGGCATCTTTAAGCAAGGGGTTTTGGCTTGCCCAGAGTCGTTCTTGAATTTTCTTGCTTATACAATGTATTATGAGGTGGTCGCAAACCAACTCATCAGTCATTACTCCAAATTTTCATTTTAAAGAAAATTCTCTACACCCCGTACACCTCAGGAATAATGCAAGGACAAAAGGAAGTGATTGAAGTGAGTGTAATAAGATAAAATACTAGAAGTATGTCCTCAAATATCAAAACACTATTTACATATATACAAATGGAGGGACACTGCCCAGTTCATAATGTCCGTGGGCCACAGGGCCACATCACACAGGCCAAGGCCTCATCTTACTCCTGCATCAACACGGAGTGAACACTGTAGGGGCATCAGGTTGAAAATACACAGGCACCTCAGGGGGACGGGGAATGGGGAGGCACCTCAGCCGGAAGATGGTACAACACCACTTGTCCTGGAGGGGGCAACATGCCCTGTGCTCGGTCCTGGGGAGTTTAAAACCACAGTCTCTCAAGTGGTTGGTTTGCCCACTGCTTTGTCCTGGGGAGTGCAAGGCCACAGTCTCTCAAGTGGGTGGTTTGCCCACTGCTTGGTCCTGGGGAGAGCAAGGCCACAGTTTCTCTAGTGGGTGGATTCTCCACTGGTTGTGGAGGGGGCTTTGTGCCCAGTGTGCTTCATCCTGGCAAGGATGCGGTGAGTGGATGACTTCTTCCACTGGTTCTGGTGGGGACTTTGTGCCCAGTGTGCTTCATCCTAGCAATGATGCGGTGAGTGGATGCCTTCTTCCACAGGTTCTGGAGGGGGCTTTGTGCCCAGTGTGCCTCATCCTTGCAAGGAGGGGGTGAGTGGATGCCTTCTTCCACTGGTTCTGGAGGGAGCGTTGTGCCCAGTGTGCTTCATCCTGGCAAGGATGCTGTGAGTAGATGCCTTCTTCCACTGGTTGTGGAGGGGGCTTTGTGCCCAGTGTACTTCATCCTTGCAAGCAGGGGGTGAGTGGATACCTTCTTCCACTGGTTCTGGAGGGGTTTTTGTGCCCTGTGATGCAGATCATGGGGAGTGCAAGGTCACAGTCACTCACCTGGGTGTCAGACCCACATGATTTGCAGTGGTCAGGATGCATTATAGTCCATGGAGGCAGGACTACACACTGCTTGCAGGCGGTGACAGCTGCTCAGTGGTGGCAGTGCCGGTGCTGGTGTCGGTGCTGCCAGTGGTGGGGTGAGGCTCCAGCCCTTTCCCTGCAGCCTCAGGTAGCTGCGAACTGGGGCTGCTGCTGCCGGCAGTGGTGTTGGTGGCAGTGCAGGTGGCGGTGCAGGCAGTGGTGGGGGGAGGCTCCAGCCCTTCCCCTGCAGCCTCAGACTGCTGCCCACTGGGCCTGCTGCTGCTGACAGTGGTGCTGGTGGCACTGCTGACAGTGGTGGGGGGAGGCTCCAGCCCTTCCCCTGCAGCCTCGGATGGCTGACGCGCCATGGTTGGTGGTGGGGGCTCAGATTCAGTAACAGCACCAGGCCTCCTGTCCTTCCTGCCTTCAGGGGCTGGCCCTTTGCCCTTGCCATCTGCTGGTGCTTCCTTGCCCTTGCCATCTGGGGGTGCTTCCTTACCGTCTGGTGGTGCCTCCTTGCCCTTGCCAGCTGGTGGTGCCTCCTTGCCCTTGCAAGCTAGTGGTAAATCCTTGACCTTCCCCTTGGCAGCTGGTGCAGGGACACTGCCAGTGCTGATGGGTGTTTCCTTGGAGCCTCTCACACCTGCAGTAGCTGCCGAAACTACTGTGGCCGTGGACTGGGTGGCTGAGGTGCTAGCCTGGATTCTGCCCACCCTTGCCAAACGTGAAGGACGGGGGGAGGGGTACGGAGGAGGTCAACGGTGGAGAGGAAAAGCTTCTTAGGGCCACTGGGGTGGGAATAGGGTAAAGGTTTGTGAGTGGAGGAAGAGGGAGTGGTTGTAGGAGGTGTCTCTCTGCTGTGTTTGGGTGCAGGTGCATGGGCTGGGTGCTGTTGTGAGGTGGATGGCTGTAGGGTCTCTGAGTGCTTGCGTTTGTGTACCTTAGGAGGGGGGGACAGTACAGTGGGAGAGTACACAGGGGACGTGTGCATGGATGTGGGGGTGGTGACTGCCAGTGAGGGGCGTGTAGTGATAGGCGTGATGGAGGCAGTGGATGTGAATGTAGAGCATGCAGGTGTGAGTGGAGACGCTACTGGGAGGGAGGTGGATGATGAGTGGACGTTGGTATGTCTGCATCTGGATGGTGTTTGTGTAAGTGCCTGTGGGATGATATGTGTTGCTTGTGTTTGCCTGAGCCACTCCTGCGTGGTGTGTTTAGGTGCATACTGGTCTGAATGTGTGCTTGGGATAGGTTGGGGTTCAGGGGAATGGGACTGGGACTGGGCAAAGGAAGTTGGAGGGGGGAGGCTAGAGACAGGAACAATGGCTGCCATCAGGGAGGAGGCCGGAGCCTGGAATGATCTCTGTTGGGCCACCATGCTATAGTGAATGCCCTCCAGGAATGCATTTGTTTGTTGCAAATGCCCTGCCAGACCCTGGATGGCATTCACTATGGTTGATTTTCCAACAGAGATGGATCGCAGGAGGTCAGTAGCCTACTCACTCAGGGCAGCAGAGCTAACTGGGGCAGGGCCTAAGGTGCCTGGGGTGAAGGAGACACCTACCCTCCTGAGTGAGCGGGCACGGGATACTCGCTGGGGGACTGATGGGAGGGCGGTGCTGGTACGGGAGGTGGCAGCTGTACCTCTAGTTGGGGTGGCCACAGAGGTGTCCGCCACCACTAGGGAGCTTCCATCGGAGGAGGTATCACTTTCAGAACTGTCCCCTCCTGTCTCCGCCATGGTGCTCCCCTCGCCCTCCATCCCACTGGTGCCCTCACCGTCAGTGGATTTGGCCTCATGGGCCCTATGGGATGCAGCTCCCTCCGTCGCCGAGGCCTCTGCTCCTCCGCCAGATGATGCTAATGAACATAAGGACAGGGTGACAAAACAAAAAGGGTGGGAAGAGACAGAATATACACTTGGTCAATGGCAGCAACAACACCACCGTTGGCGTACACAACACACAGGGAACAGCCCTACGCACTAGGCAATGCACTACCAGTCACAATGCTAGTCACTATGCCATTGACAGTAATACCTAATGCCAATTTCAGTATACCTGAGACCCACAGAGCAATGGCCAGTAGTGGATGCCCACTAGCTTGGTTGGAGGTGGAGTTCATCTACCCCTGCCCAACATGGAACCTACCCTGCAATGTCCGGTCTGGCCTAGGGGCACCAACAGGCCCACATCCCCCACCCGGAGACCATCCCACCACGCGCAAGTAGGAGATTGGGAAACTGTACTCACCCCCATGTGGCTGCTGTGATGCCCTCAAGCACCCATCCAGTTTTGGATAGGCCACCGCCAGTATGCGGAACATCAGGGGGGTCAGGGTTCGACGGGCACCCCTTCCTCATTGGAAGGTCATCCCCAGCTGGGCCTCCGCCTGTGACTCTGCGCCTAACCGTGGCTTCTCTCTCCCCGACCCAGGAAGCATGTTTTATGCTCCCGGTCACGTCGCCCCTACTTATTTTGGTGAATCCTCTTTTTTCCTGTCGGTGGTGGTCTCTTTCTTGTCCTTTTTTTCCTCTTTTCTTTTGGCCTCTGTGCACTTAGTTTTTTCTGTATTCCTGCTGGTTTCCATGTTGTCTTCTTCCTGTTTCTTTTTCCCAGCATGCTTTTTTCTTTTATACTACAACCTTTTTCCTATTCTTGTCTATGGGCTTTTCCCAATTCAAGATGGTGTGGTTTGGCTTTCCGGTGTTGTCACTTCCTGTCTTCCAGTATATAAGTCACTCAGTCCTGATCTGCCTTGCGTTACAAACACTTCCCTTTGGTGGTGCTCTTTGCTCCTCGTCGTCGTTCCTGTTTCGCTGTTTGTGATTTAGCTTTTTGCCCTTTTTCAAGTCCTGTTTTTTTCTTCCTTTTCAGGAGTTCCTGTTTTGAGGTTTTTTTCCCCATTCCTTTTGGTGTTTTTCCTCTGGGACTCCTTCTGGAGGGTCCAGTCTGCTTAGGCAATTTCTGTCAAGCGGCACCGTGGCTACTAGAAAGGATCGCCCCTATCTGGGTTTTGCCAGAACCAGCAGAAGACCGGGTGTCCTTTCAAATCCTGCATCCAGAGGTGAGAAGCTGTGTGCAGATCGTCACAGATTGCAATGCCAAAAGACTCTGCATTATGAGGCAGCCATAGAAGGACCACAGGGAGATGTGGTAGAAAACGCACAAGCCATGCTGCAGACAGTCCAACAACAAGCTCAAGAGTTACAGCAATTGCGGGCTGAAAACACTGCACTACGACAAGTCCTGTCTTCCCGGTCAATGGACATACCACCTGTATCGGCTGCTACTCCTCGATATTCAGGAGATCCTCAGAAGATCTAGCTTGGGCGACTCCTCTGGTCTCTGCAGAAGATCCAGTCCTGACTAATTATCCTGCTTTCTTGAATCTCTTCAAAAAGATGTTTGAAAGGCCTGGGGTGGAAGCAGCGGCTGAGGAGGCCTTATTTGACATACACCAGGGCAATCAGGATGTTCTGCCTTATATAACCCGTTTTAAACAGTTGGCAACCAAAACCTCTTGGGTGGAATGCACCTTTGTAACCTTGTTCCCCCGAGGCCTGCGTGAAGAAATCAAGGATGAATTAATACATTCCACTCCAGCCCGTTCCTTAAAGGAATTAATGGACCAAGTCATGAACATTGAATATAGACTACGAGAGCGCAAGATGGAAAGAAGAAGAACGCAAGTTCCATATCAGCCTGGTAATTATCGTAACAGCAGTCGGCGAACTGACGATGTCCTTTATGAAGCCTCTCCATCTTCCACATAAGAACCCATGCAGATTGATCTCGTCCGTGGTCCGTTATCTGAGTCAGAGAAGGAGAATAGAAGACGAAAGAGACTTTGAGCCTCATTACAACATTGGCGGGTGGCAACCGCCGCCCGCCAAGTTGTAACCGCTGTGCACCAATGCAGCCGCACTCCCGCCATGCCCATTCTGACATCCCCAGTGGGGAAGTGGGCCACAACATGGGAGCCGGCTCCAAATGGAGCCGGCGGTGATGTGGCTGTGCGACGGGTGCAGCTGCACCCGTCGTGCTACAGCAGACAGTGAAAAGCAGTGTGGAGCTGTGCCGGGGGCCCCGCGACTCCTCTTCCCACCAGCCTTTCCATGGGACAGGCTGGCGGGAAGGGGACTCGTAATCCCGCCGGGACAACCATGGCGGTAAACCA
Organism: Pleurodeles waltl; assembly: GCF_031143425.1. Lineage (NCBI taxonomy): Eukaryota > Metazoa > Chordata > Amphibia > Caudata > Salamandridae > Pleurodeles > Pleurodeles waltl. Next base: position 297,340,994 of record NC_090438.1, read on the forward strand.
CCGATCCCGGCGGTGCGTCGTAATCCGCGAGTTTGTACCGCCAGCCTGTTGGCGGTACAACCTCCAATGAGGCCCTTTGTCTTTACTGTGGCAAAGCTGGCCATCTGATTCGCAGTTGCCCTGTTGGTCCCTCCAGACTTTCGGGAAATGCCAGCTCCCGTCTCCTGTAAGGAGGAACAAGACGGGAGGAGTTGAAGTACCATCGATATGTTCTTCCAGAGAAAGTATGTCTACTACCTTGTTTATCCTTTCAGTCATGTTACAATGTTCACAAGGTCAGGAAGAACAACTCCTTGCGCTTACAGACTGTGGAGCCAGTGGCATCTATTTGGACGAGACCTTGGGTAAGAAAAAGGGAGTTCTACGTATTCCGAAAGAAAATCCTGAGCAGGTACACACGGTTTAGGGCTCTCCTTTAACCTCAGGTCCTGTGGTGGCCTCTACTCCTACTCTCTGACTTTTGGAGGGCACCAAGAACATGTTGCCTTTGAGCTGATAGCCTCACCGAATCACACAATGATTTTAGAAATACCCTGGTTAACACGGCCCCACCCCTATATCAATTGGGAAATAAGAACCATATCTTTATCGTCTCAGTTTTGTTAACAAGATTATTATTCAGCTAACTCCTATTGGTCTCCCAAAAGATCCTTTCAGTCAACTAGGGATATTAATAACACTATAAATATGATTAAAGGAGTTCCAGACTGTTATCAGGAATACTTTGGGATCTTTCAGAACCCTAGTAATCCCATTCTACCTCCTCATAGAATCTATGACTGTGCTGTTCCATTGGTTCCGACTAAAGTACTACCTTTTGGTCGAATGTATTCATTGACAGATCAAGAAAAGAAGGTGCTCAAGGAATACCTAGATGACAACTTAAAGAATGGGTTAATTGCTCCTTCTATGTCTCCTGCTGGGGCTCCTCTTTTCTTTGCTCCCAAGAAGACGAAAGATCTGCATCCATGTGTCGACTTTCGCTGACTCAATAAGATAACAATCAAGGATCGTTATCCCTTGCCTTTAATTCGGGATATATTGGATGCCATCCAAGGAGCCAAGATGTTCACCAAATTAGATCTAGGAGGTGCCTATCATCTTTTACGAATAAAAGAAGGAGATGAATGGAAAACAATCTTTCGTACTCCCTTCGGACACTCTGAGTATCGTGTCATGCCTTTTGGATTGACCAATGCACCTTCTGTTTTCCAACGATTCATGGATTCAGTGTTCTCTGAGTTATTAAATCACTATGTGGTAATCTATCTGGATGACATATTGATATATTCCCGTAATCCTGAGCAACTTACGGAACATGTACTACAGGTCTTGGAAAGACTTAAAAGCAATCATTTATATTGCAAACCAGAGAAGTGTGAATTGCACAAGACTGAAGTGAATTATTTGGGGTTCAGTATCAATCAACAAGGAATATTCATGGACCCAGACAAATTAAGAGCCATCCTAGACTGGCTTTCTCCATCTTCAGTAAAAGAAACTCAATGCTTTCTAGGGCTATCAAACTTCTATCGCCAATTTATTCAGGACTTTGCCCACCAACAAAGTTTCATCACCCAAACTATCAAAAAAGAGAATGTGAAGAAGGGCTTTGTCTGGACCGAAAGTGCTGAACCGGCTTTTCAAGAATTAAAGAAGTCGTTCACTCAAGCACCCGTTCTGCAACATCCTGATACTACTAAAAATTTGATAGTTGTGACAGATGCCTCTGAAAGAGCCATAGGAGCAGTTCTACTTCAGAAACAGGACGACCATGGATTAGAACAGGCTATATTCTATCTCTCTCACATTCTGACAGAAGCAGAACACAATTACTCAGTACTGGAGTGGGAATTGTTTGCTCTCAAAGTAGCATGTAAGGAATGGAGGCATTTCTTGATGGGTACCAGAGAGCCTTTTGAAGCCAGGACTGACCACCGCAATTTACAATGTCTTCGAAGTTTCTAGTGTCGCAATAGTCGCCAAGCAAGATGGGCCTTCTTCTTTAGCCAGTATAATTTTGTGATAACTTACATACCTACATCCCAGAACCTAGTGGCAGATGCTTTATCCCCTCGATATCCTGACGTCACTAGTACCTCCTCTCCACATATTATTGAGTCCAGTAGAATCATAGGAGCTACTCAATCTTTTCAAGAACGGGTCAAATCTGAGTACCAGTTCCTTCCTTTTGCAGAATGGAATAAAGTGACTCCCCTCTTACGAAAGGAAAATTATTACTTCTATCATCAGAAGGCTCTTTTCTCACCTACTAAAAAGGTACAGACTGAGGCATTACAAATGTGTCATGATTTCCCAGTAGCAAGACATCGAGGAATCAATGAGACCCAGGGGCTGCTGCAATGATCATTTTGGTGGCCTTCCCTTAAGAAAGATACAGAATCCTATGTCTTATATGTCCAGTATGTCCCCAGAGCAATACACTGAGAACTAAACCAGCAGGTTTATTAATGCCTTTACCTGTTCCCTCAGCTCCTTGGTGTACCCTTTCCACGGATTCCATTTGTTCCTTACCGTCTTCTTCTGGTAACCATGTAATTATGGTAACAGTTGATTCCTTCACCAAGATGGCACACTTCACAGCCTTGAAAAGATTACCAACATCTCCTCAAATGAGTCGCATATTCATGCAAGATATTTTTCGCCTTCATGGTCTTCCGCAAGAGGTCATTTCGGACAGAGAGCCACAATATGTGTCACAATTTTGGAGAGCTTTTTGTGCCTTGTTAAATATTGAGGTGTCATTGTGATCTAGTTTTCATCCACAAACCAATGGTCAAACTGAACGAGTGAATCAGGAGCTTCAACAAAACCTGAGATGTTACTGCAATGCCACTCAAAGTAATTGGTTGGATTTTCTTGCCCTTGCCGAATTCTCCTACAACAACACAGTTCATAGTGCGACCAGTGCAACACCTTTTTATTGCACCTATGGTTTTCATCCTAGGGCCATGCTCACTGTTCCCTGTAAAACTTCTCTTGTTCCTGCAGTCACTTCTTTTGCACGACGGATCCACCAGATCCAGGGCCTAATCCATACCACACTCTTAGCTTCTAAACAAGCAATGAAATGAAAAGCGGATTGTCATCGACAGACGGCACCCTCGTATCAAGTAGGACACAAAGTGTGGTTTTCCTCCAGATTTCTACTCTCTCGATTTTCTCTCAATAAATTCAAACCACATTTTTATGGACACTTTCGGATTTTGCAAATATTGAATCCTGTTGCTGTTCGACTGCGGTTGCCTCAGACTTGGAAGGTTCATCCTGTTTTTCATGTATCCCAGTTGAAACCTTTCATTCCTGATCCATACAACCGCCAATTTCAACAACCTCCTCCTCTTTCTGCGGACGGCCATCCTGAATATGAAGTACAGGAAGTTTGTGATTCCCGATTTCTTCGGAATAGACTGCAGTTTTTGATCCACTGGAAGGGTTATCCTCTCAGTGACTGCTCTTGGGAGGATGCCTCCTCCGTCTATGCCCCCCACTTGGTTCTCCTTTTTTATGCCCGTCACGCTGACAAACCTGGGGCCTCGGGGAGGGGACCTACTGTGATGCCGTGTATAGCCACGGTGTCTTTCTCCCCGACCACAGTCAGATCGTGCCTCTGATTGTCTGAGCGCCGTCCTCCGCACTTTTTCCCCATTTTGGCGACGCGTTCCAGGAAGCATGTTTTATGCTCCCGGTCGCGTCACCCCTACCTATTTTGGTGAATCCTCTTTTTTCCTGTTGGAGGTGGTCTCTTTCTTGTCCTTTTTTTCCTCTTTTCTTTTGGTCTCTGTGCACTTTGTTTTTTCTGTATTCCTGCTGGTTTCCATGTTGTCTTCTTCCTGTTTCTTTTTCCCAGCATGCTTTTTTCTTTTATACTACAACCTTTTTCCTATTCTTGTCTATGGGCTTTTCCCAATTCAAGATGGTGTGGTTTCGCTTTCCTGTGTTGTCACGTCCTGTCTTCCAGTATATAAGTCACTCAGTCCTGATCTGCCTTGCGTTGTGAACACTTCCCTTTGGTGGTGCTCTTCGCTCCTGTTCGTCGTTCCTGTTTCGCTGTTTGTGATTTTTCTTTTTTCCCTTTTTTCAAGTCCTGTTTTTTCTTCCTTTTCCTCTGGGACTCCTTCTGGAGGGTACGGTCTGCTTAGGCATTTTCTGTCAAGTGACACCGTGGCTACTAGAAAGGGTCGCCCCTTTCTGGGTTTATCCAGAACCAGCAGAAGACCGGGTGTCCTTTCAAATCCTGCATCCAGAGGTGATAAGCTGTCTGCAGATCGTGACACCGCCGTCTTCTGTGCCCCGCGTCTCAGGTCCTCCCACCAGTTGCAACAGTGGGTGCTCTGCCTGCCGTAGACTCCCAGGGTCCGCACATCCTTGGTGATGGCACGCCATATACCCTATTTCTGATGGGCTCTGACCTGCAGAGGAAATACACATAGAAAAAAGGTATCAGTCATACCATCCTGTTACACTAATGGCCCACTATATCCCTCCCATCCCCTTACACACATACATTGCCCACCATACATGCGGGATGCTGGCCAGGACCCCTCAACCACCCCCCCCCCCTTAGACGAGGCCCTCACATACAGCACTCCATGCATTCATGCCCGTGCTTCGTGCTCACAGTGTACTCACCTGTTGGTCTGGAGGCCCATATAGTATTCGGTACTGGGGCAGGACCCCCATCCACCAGTCTCTCCAACTCTGCAGCAGTAATGGCAGGGGCCCTTTCCCCAGTGACACGAGCTATGGTCGGTTCCAGACACAGGTCACAGCAGCACTCGCAGTGTAGGTCCTCTCCTGTTGAAGGTCAGGTAGCAAGTGAGTGAACAGATAGAAAATGGCGGTCACGTCCATGGCGGTGCATACCGTCACCGCCGGCGTACATTACCATTGGCTACTGTAACCCATAGGACCCAATGACAACCAATGAGAAGTTTCACGGCGGTACTGGACCGCCTCCCATAACAGCACACAACGTCAGCGGTATTACCTCATTTCCACCTGTCCATCCACACAGGACAGGCGGACGCCATTTCATGGGGGGCAGGCCATGGCACCTAACTGCGTCACAGCACACATGGGCACCATTTGGGCCTATACATCAACATGTTTTGGTCACAACATGCAATGCACTGTACATTTTGGAAATGTTGAATACTGACCAGCTGCTCACCGTTTTGCCCGCTAGATTGCAACTGCTGCAGATGAATAGGAGATGGAAACATCCCCCGTGTACATGCCCCTGGTGGACTTGGCAACAATGGAGGACAGGCACATTATCCTCACTTACGGACTTGACAGGGCCACAATACAAGAGCTGTGTGCACAATTGGAGCCAGACCTGATCTCTGCTATCCGTCACCCTACTGGGATCCCCCTCTTGCGCAAGTCCTATCTGTGCTTCATTTCTTGGCAACTGGTTCCTTCCAAGTGACAGTGGGCTTGGCAGCAGAAATGTCTCAGCCAATGTTCTCAATAGTGCTGACCAGAGTGTTGTCTGCCCTGATGAAACACATGCGCAGCTACATTGTTTTTCCCCAGGTGGAGGATTTGGCCACAGTGAAAGCTGACTTCTATGCAATTGGACATATCCCCAACATTATTGGGGCAATAGATGGTACACATATTGCCTTTGTCCCACCCTCGGAGAAATGAACAGGTGTTAAGAAATCAAAAGAGCTTTCACTCCATGAATGTGCAGATAGTGTGCCTGGCACACTAGTGCATCTCCCATGTGAATGCAAAGTATCCTAGGTCTGTGTATGATGCCTTTATCCTGAGGAATAGGATCATCCCATATGTGATGGCTCAACTCCAGAGGCACAGGGTGTGGCTAATAGGTGAGCCCATGGTCCCCACTCAGTATATGTTGGTGTATGGGTATGGGGTTGGCCTTAAGGGTTAGTGTCTGGCTAACAGGTATCCCTCAGTATTTACAGGTGACTCTGCTTATCCTAACCTCTCATGGCTACTGACCCCAGTGAGGAATCCCAGGACAAGGGCAGAGGAACGTTACAATGAGGCACATGGGCTAACAAGGAGAATTATAGAGCGAACCTTTGGCCTCCTGAAGGCCAGATTTCGGTGCCTCCATCTAACAGGTGCTACTCACCCAAGAAGGTGTGCCAGATCATCGTGACATGTTGCGTGTTGCACAACCTTGCCTTACATTGCCAGGTGCGTTTTCTGCAGGAGGATGAGGCTGGAGATGGGTGTGTGGCAGCGGTGGAGCCTGTGGACAGTGACGAAGATGAGGCAGAGGATGAGGATGTGGACAATAGAACAGCAATCATTCGGCAGTACTTCCAGTGACACACAGGTAGGACACTGTAACTTCACCTTCCATTGCAGTTTTGTATTGTAAATGTTCACTGGCAGGCTGAAATTCCCACTGCTATGGCCACTTACTGTACCCTTTGACATGTCTATTTACAGATATTTGTGCCCCACTCTGGCTCCTGGTGTATTGACTGCAGCAAACTACAGGTCATACCTATGTATACATTACTGTGCTGTTCAATTGCAATGTCTACAGATTGTTAAAAGAATACGTAGTTCAATCACTTGACAGACTCAATACTTGTATTTTTTACAAGGATGTTTATTCATGTGCTAATAAGAGGATGGGGTATTGCTATAGGCTGGGGTGGTGGTGGGGGAGAGTTCAGGTAAGAGTTCCAGTCTATTTGTATCACAGGTACATTGTCCAAGGGGGCATAGGATGTGGAGCAATCAAGGTGGACAGGGTGACAGAGTGGGACACAAGGGTGACAATCAGGAGAGTCTTATTTCCTGGCGGGGGTCTTGGCAATGTTCTCTGGCTTCTGCCTGGATCGCAGGGACCGTTTGTGGAGAGGTTCTCCTTCTGCAGGGGGTGGGGTGCTGGTGGCCTGTTGTTCCTGTGGCGGGGCCTCCTGTCCACTAGCGTCAGCGGAGGTGGAGGTCTGTTCATCTGTGTAGCTAGTGTCAGGGGCCCGTTGGTGTGCCCCTGCCTCCCTCATGGTGCTGGCCATGTTTGCCAGCACCCCTGCAGTGGTGACCAGGGGGTGTGGATGTCCCTCAGGTCCTCACTGATCCCCAGGTACTATCCCTCCTGTAGCCGCTGGGTCTCCTGCAACTTTGCCAGTATCTGGCCCATCGTCTCCTGGGAATGGTGGTATGCTCCCAGGATGTTGGTGAGTGTCTCATGAAGATTCGGTTCCCTGGGCCTGTCCTTCCCCTTTCACACAGCAGTCCTCCCAGCTTCCCTGTTGTCCTGTGCCTCTGTCCCCGAACCGTGTGCCCACTGCCACTGACCCAAGGTACCTGATCGTCCTGTTTGTGGGGTTGCCTGGGGTCCCTGTAGTGGTGGGCACACTGCTGATTGACGTGTCCTGGGGACCGAGGTATGGGCCCGCTGGGTGGGTGCTGTGGTGGTGTTTCCTGAGGGGGGAGGCTCTGTGGTGATATGGGTCTGTGCCTGGGTAACTGACTGTCCGGAGATCCCTGATGGGTCATCCTGATCTAGGCGAGCACAGCTGCTGTCATCACTGTGGGCCTCCTCAGGGGGGGCGCTAGATGTTGCTTGCACCTCCTCTCCGGTGATGTTGTGTGGGGGACCTGTGGGGATGTAAATGCAGTGTTATTGTTTCTGCGTGTGACATCTTATCCATGGGTGTATTGCCCTGTCAGGTTGTAATAGCTCTGGCAGCTTAGGCTTGTGTGAGTGGTGATTTGGTTGGATAGGTGATTGTCTGAAGTGTGCATGCTTTGGGGATGGGTGTCCATGCAGGTCTGTGAGTGGTGGCCATGCATTGGTGTTGCATGCAGGGCTTGGTATTGGGATGTGTGGATTGTGATCGTGGGGTGTGTGTGTGAGGTGGTGGAGTGATGGAAGTGAGGGTGAGGTTGGAGGTATGTGATGGCATGCAGGGTAGGGAGAGTTGAAAGAAGTAAAGAGTTGACTTACCAGAGTGCAGTTCTCCTGCTACTCCTGCCAGACCCTCAGGATGCAGTATTGCCAAGACTTGCTCCTCCCATGTTGTTAGTTGTGGGGGGGGGAGGTGGGGGTCCACCGCCAGTCCTCTGTACTGCTATCTGTTGTCTTGCTGCTGTGGAACGCACCTTCCGTTGTTGTATGTTCCATCTCTTCCTGATGTCATCCCTTGTACTGGGCTGCTGTCCAACGGCGTTGACCCTGTCCGCAATTCGCCGTCATAGCTCCATCTTCCTAGAGATGGATGCCTGCTGCACCTGTGACCCAAATAGCTGTGGCTCTACCCAGATCATCTCCTCCACCATGACCCTTAGCTCCTCCTCTGAGAACCTGGGGTGTCCTTGTGGTGCCATGGGTGTTGTGTGAGTGGTGTGTGTGAGGGTGTGTGGTGTGATGTGTTGGGGTATGTGCTGTGAGATGTGTGGATGGTGTGTGGGTGATGGTGTTCTGTGGCTCTGGTTGTGTGAGTGCTCTTGCTGTATCTCTCTCTAGTGGCAATTTTTGATAATTGTAAAGGATCGTGGGTAGTGTGTGTGTGTTTTTTATAGTGGTGTGGGTGTATAGGTGTGGTGTGTGTATGTGTGTCGTGTGTGTTATTCAAACTGTCCAATGTGGTGTTGTTTTGTATGTGTGTGTGTGTATTTTGAGTGCGGCAATATGTACCGCCAATGGTTTACCGCCGTTGAATGTCCGCTGTGGTGATTCATGGGTCATATTGCTGTGGGCGTAGTTCTGTTGGCGTAACGGTGTGGGTTTTGCTACCGCCATTTTATCACTGACCTTTGGGCTGGCGGACTTGTGTGTGTGTCTGTATAGTGCTGGATTGCTATGTGTGTGTCATAATATGGGTAGCGGTAAACCGCTGCGGTGGCAGTATGTTGGCGGCAGTCAGCATGGCGATAAGCGGGACTTACCGCTAATGTCATAATGAGGGCCATAGTCATCAATGGTCTCCCCCTCACTCTGGGAGTGAGTGTAAAATGCATACCAGTTCATTACTATGGTTACATCTTTAACAAATTTAAATGTTAACTGTTTCTTCACCTCCACATAAACCTTTTCAATCGGGTCACCATTAGGTGTAGTCACCAAAGGTAAGTATTTAAAAGTATGTTGGCCTGCCTTCCCTAAGACATTAGGGGACAGGTGTATGAAGCATTTTTCTAGTTGCAAAGGGGACGATTCGCAGAATCGGACCATTTATGACTACAAAAATGTTTTTCAGGATGTAGAAAGCCATACTGCGATTCGGTAACTAGTTACCGAATCGCAGTTTGGGTTTTGCGATTCGGTATTAGGAAGGGGCGTGTCAAGGGCGTCCCTTCCTAATACTGAAACTAAATGGTATATATGTTTTTTTGTGACCGCGAATGCGGTCGCAAAACAATCGCAGTTAGCACCAATTTCAAATTGGTGCTAACCCATTCGCAAAAGGGAAGGGGTCCACATGGGACCCTTTTCCCTTTGTGAATGCATGCGAAACCTTTTTAAAGAGCAGGCAGTGGTCTTATGGACCACTGCCTGCTCTGAAAAAATGGAAAGAAAACTTTTCCTTTTTTTTTTCGAAATGCATTCCGTTTTCCTTTAAGGAAACCAGGCTGCATTAAAAAAAAAATACTGCTATATTAAAAGCAGTCACAGACATGGTGGTCGGCTGACACCAGCAGGCCACCATCCCTGTGAGTGCCACCATTCCCAATGGGGTCGCAAATGGTGACCTACCTCATGAATATTCATGAGATAGGTAATTTGCGACCCCATTGCGAATCGCAGACAGTGTCATTGACACTGTTGTACATCCTGTTTTACTACTCGCAAATTGTGAGTCAGTAAGGCTCGCAGTTTGTGAATCACAAAACCGGATCTTTGTACATAATAGCAAAGCTTTTGAGAGTAGTCCCTGTTCAGGAAGAAACATTGGAGGAGCATTGTCATTTCTCCTATTTACGCATACATGCAAAACTATGCAGGTTCAAAATTGTTCAAATGCTGTTCATACTGAAAGGGTAATACTGGTGTTTCAATAACTTGACAGATGTTTGGTGCGCATATTACTGTAGGCAAGGTCATGTGCACAATTATATAAATGACTTTCAATATGAATTTATCTGTATGATGTTCACTGTCATAGAAATAAGACTTCCGATTGATATTATTATTGGTGTGTGTATCACTATTTCTGTCAGGCACACGCTCGATGAAATGACATGCTGGTGTGCATATCACCATTGTAAGCCCAAGTAAATATGGCGTCTACGTAATATTGGTGTGCATATCATCGTTTCTCTCAGGCACAGTCACAATGAGATAATATGCTGGTGTACATATCACTGTCATAAACCCAATTAAATAACTTGCCTACTTCTTGCGCAACTATGTCCTCCTTACGGATTGTGTGGATGTGTTGAATCGGAGCTCACGCACAGCTCCTTGTGAAGTCTTGCACTGGAAGATGGTTCTTCATGCCCTTCGAATGCAAGCACCTGCGCTTTAGTCACATACTCCTTAATATCTCACCCAGCCGAGCAATTGCAAAAAAAATTAAATTTTAACAGCACCAGTTATCGGAAGACCTGCCTGTCATCACGCTTGAATCTTCCTCTGCAATATTCTCATTATGAGTGGCATTCACCCAATGCCTTCAATGATGGGTTTGGAGCCACCTCAGTTGGTTGCAGGTACTGACTGGCTGTCCTTTATCACCAGTGTTATATCATAGACCACGAATCCAATGAAAGAGGTAAGTAATAATGTTGTTTATTGAAGCTTAGTCCCTACAACTAGAGTGTGGCTATCCCTCAGCAAGTCAGCTGCCAACTGATATCCCTGGAAATGTTGGCTCTGCAGCTGGAGCTTAGAGCTCTAAGTTTCAGGTAGATTCAGGATGGAAAGGCTAGCAAGCTTATAACACAACACAAACAGACAATGGAAAGCGCAGGGTTTGGAATCAACCTCAGCACCATATCCATAGATCAGAAGAAGGATTTATGTAGGGACAGAAGAGGGAGGATTTCCAGAAACAGGATCAGAGATGTCCTTTCTAATTTCATTAGGAGCAAGTTCTAGACACTGGGTGAAAAGGACGAGGCTGTAGTTGTCTCTGGTATTGGTGACCATGATAGGAATCCAAGATAAGATTGCTGTGAATTCAGGATCCAGGATCCTTTTAGCATAGATTTATCCCAGACACACAACAAGTGTGTCCCTAATACATTTTCTAGAGTTTCACCAAGACACTCACCACCTTCAGTTTCTAAAACGTCCCAAGTGCGTACACCACTTCGAATTTCCAGGGTGCCACTGTACCCAATTCCAGGAGTAAATACCTTGGGTGGGTTAAGTCTAACAAAGACTCTGAGATTGGAGATGACACATCAGAAGCTAAGGCTGAGGAAGATGAGACAGACTGAGCTTTCAAGAGTGAGAGGCTAAGACTAGTTCACCAGGAACAAGAGGAGAGGAGGAGGGAGAGACCAGAGGAATGGTGCGTGGAAGAGAAATTGTGAGCGAGAGAAGAGGAAGAGAGAGAAAGGGAGGAGAAACAGAAAGCAGGAGGGGAAACAAAAAGAAAAGGAAAGCTAGCTGGAAAGAGAAAAGATGGCCCTTGACAGAGAGAAACTTAAAATGGCAGTAATGACAACTCCATCTGGTGTATTTATGTACCTCAGTAGTGCATGTAAAGCCATTACTGAGGTTGATTTAAAAACATTTGACTTAATTAATATCTTGTTATGGCTGTTTTTTTCTTCAAAGTGGGCTATCACTGTTTTTGAAAACTATGGCCCTCATTACGAGTTTAGCGGTCACCCTACCGCTATGCTGGCGGTGGCAGTCGGACC